>NC_088377.1:132077500-132702500 GCF_037993035.2 Macaca fascicularis
TGAGATCAAATTCAATAAAAAAGGGTGCTCCTAGTGGAAGGAACTGTATGAGTGCAGATTCAGAAGCGTTAAGGAAATGATATGTTGGGAGAAAGGCACATTTCTGAATGTGGTTGAAATATGGAATGTGGAATTGCAAGTCTATTGATAAAAAATGAGAATAATTTAAAAATTTGATGCTAAGAATTTTGAGCTTTATGTTGTAAGTTAAAAAGACACAATGAAAGTTTTTAAAAAATCCTTAACTTCCTAAAAGACAAATTTTTTCATGTAGGAAAATAAATCAAATAGCATTGTGCCTTGCTGCCTGGAATGGGAAAGAATGAAGAATGCAGGCACATTAAAAAGCTGTTGGAATAGTTTAATGAAGATCTCGTCGTGACATGTTTGCAATGTTGCTGGAAAGCAGAGTAGACTCTAAAGAAGTCTAACATAAGTGGGATTTGTTGAGATGCTGAATGTACAGATGAGAAAGAGAAAAGCCAATACTGACTTCCCTAGATACTTTAATTAAGAATTTGATAAAATCGTTGAATATAATAAAAACACAGGAAGAGGAGGAATCTGGAAGTGATTATTAAAAATTGGATTTGTGATATATTGTAATTTGTGTGTGTCTTTGATAGGGAGTTGGAAATACCATCTTGAATAATGCCAAAGACAATGTAATCAAGTACTGTGAAGAAAGAAAAGTAGTCATTACTTTTAGTAAAAATGATGTTTTTAATAAACATAGGAGAAAGATATTCATTCGACTTTTGGTCCAAAAGGTTCATCACAGCAACACGTGTAGGAAGAGTGAAGTGAAATGTGGGCAGCCTTTAGGTTACCAAAGAGAGATTATTTCCAGAAAAGATATAATTATATAAAGAATAATATATTGAAGACAGTGAACTTCATTATCCTAAAGTGCAATCTGTATTTCCAGCTACTTATCACCAGGCATACACAAACTCCACAACATGTCATAAATCAGATTTTTAATAATCACTCCAAAATCTCTTCCTCTTTCTATGTTTCTATCCTACCCAATATACTTTCTATTTAGAGGACACCTATTGCTTGCCTATTCAGCATTTCTTCTTATTTAAATGAAAAAACAAAAACATCCTTCTGTTGGAAAATGACTCCTTCCTTGCTACCGATTTGAGCCAGTAGTTCAGCAACTTAAGAACCATTAACTGACTGTGGACAACTAGAAGTCCTGTCTTCTGCAATGCCTGGCTTGTAGGATAAGGTCTGAAGATATCTATGGTCAGTCCAGGTCTCATGTATATCTAGACTGTATTTGGTGGAAGTAAGTTTGATCAACACATAGAGGGAATTAGAGTGAAGAGACGAAAAAAAAAAGTTATCATCTGAGCCCATGGATGCAGTCATGTTTAAAACTACCTATTTCTTTGGTCTTTTCAAATTTGTGAACCAACACATTTTCACACTTACAAATTTGATTTGTCACTTGCAACCACCAGAATCCTGATAACATAGGCTGATATCAAATAGCTACTGTAAAAGGTGTAGAATATACAAAACAGAGAAATTACAATGGATAGAGCAAGTTCACAAAGGAGAGAGGGAATCCAGTCCTAGCAGGTGGGAAATATGGCCTTGGAAAGAAGAAAGAAGCATTTCATATTCTGAGGGAATAGGATAAAAAGGTGAAACAAAGGATCAATATCAACAAATGAAAAGGAAGGAATACAAGGACATAAAATGTGGTTTAAATCAAGATCTGCAGAATGATTTGGACCAGTTGTCCAAATCACTCCAAGCAGTCAGCTCCTCAATTCTCAGGGAAGTCCTTTTTCTAATAAATAATGTTTCCAATTTAGTAGCACATAATTATTTAAATTGATTCACAAAATATTGGTACAACTTAGTATATGCAATTTTAGTTTAAGTTCTTTCCATTGCCAACACACCCAAAGAGACACACACACACACACAAGTATTACTAAGCTTTTGGAGCCATTTTCTCACTTTTTTGATTTCCTGAAAAGGAGAAATTATTTTTATTGTATACCTGATAAAAACTTTATTTCTTACAGTGCCAATATTTTTTGGAACCAAATAAAGAAGCAGAGAGAGAAAGCATATGTGAATAAAATGACCAATGAAGTACAAAGTCTGATTTCACAGAGTGAAATAGAGCATACCTTGATGTTAAATGGAAGATCAATGTTAGGATAACATATTCGAGAAGGTGATTCATGCAAGAGGAACTTTGGAATTACTTGAACTGTACTTGACACTTTGCTTTTTATATGAAAAACTGTATCTTAGAGGAAATCATATTATAGTTTATTAAATGTATATCCTTAAAACTGGAAATAATTATTGATAGGTGAGCCTCCTATTGTTCCTACTTAGATATATTTATAGTCAATGCTGCTACTTGGAAATTTGGGTCCATATTGTTTATAATATATATTACTGTCAGGCAGTACAGTCACTCAAAACTTTGAAATGTAAATATGACCTTTATCATGAAGAACAGTTCTTTGTTCATAGCTGGCTGATGATGAGAAAAGAGAAAAAATAAGTAAACCTTGGTGCTAGACTGGTAATATCAGAAATAGCAATAGCAGGAGTGTTAGGGCAGCTATTCTGGTGGCTTGTTAAAAGTCAAACAGGCAAGCTGCTCAGAAGAAGGATGGAAATGGCCCTGTTCTGGAGGTCAGTGAAAGTCTTGAATGATATCTTAAAAATCTATTTGCAAACCTCAAATTCTCTGATAAATTATGGGAAGAAAAAAAAATGTAAGCCTAGGCAATATAGAATACTTTCATTAATTGTACTCATGGTTGTAGAGAATACTATCACTTCTTCAATTAGCTGAGATGTCTGCCATGAAGTCGAGTGACCAGAGGTCTCTCCCTAAAAGAACTGCAATATGGAAACTTACTATCAAGCCCTAGTGAAAATTAATGTGGCTGCACCCACTCCAGGAATGAGTTCTATCCCTGCCTGGGACTATTGCCAGGGGTCAAGAAACACACAGATGGTGGGTGACACTGCAGGCAGAAGATATATTACTGCTGTTACTACCATTCTTAATTAAAATAGAAAAATTGTATTTTCTCAATATGTCTCTTTTTTTGAATAATTATTATTGTTTAAAACTGCATCATTTTATTTTCAGATTACCCTGTAAGGGAAGTGTTTAAAAATAAATTTAAATGGAATTTTTAAAATTCCACAATGCCAGAAAGAATGGGATTTTACTATCCTTTTGTATTACCTTAAATAAAAATTATTTAACTTGGCACAAATGGCCTTAACTAATTTGAGTCCAATCTAAATTTCTCTCATTAACTATACACTTCCCTCTTTGCAGATTAAATTATGGAGTTCTCATTAGTATCCCCTCAGTTCCACTTGACTCCTCTCTGACTTTGTTCTTCCTGCCTAGAGCATCCTTTTTGTGCTTATCTCTTTATTTACTAAAATATCCCAAATCAAGTGTGCGCATGCGCATATACACACACACACACACACACACACACACACACACACACACACATTGACTTAACCTGTGACCTTCATAATCTAAGATCATGATAATACATTCAGAGCTAGATGCTTCAGTTTTCTTTACCCTTGCCATTTCATCTATCTATCAACTGTGGAAGTCTTTCCTTTCACTCTAGAGGTGATCATACTATCTTTCTCAACTTTGTATTCTTGGCAGCCCCTACAAATCAATGGCACATGGTGATTGAGATAAAAACTATTTATCATTCCAGATCCAATTTTACATGACATACAGCAGAATAAAATGATTGCTTAAATCAAGTATAAAGATGTAAATGAGAGAACACAAAAACGACTTCTCGATAATAACAATATTCTGTTTTCAGTTGTTTGAATGAAGAATCTGTTGAGTAAACAAGGTAATACAGAGTAACAAGTGTGAAGTCAGGATGAGAAGATGTCAAAAATAAAGATTAAAGTGTCCTTGGGACATCCTAATGGAGATGTGCAGGTGGCATTTGGATGTTCAATATTGAAGCCCAAAAATGAGTTCTAAATTATGAGAATATATTTGAGACTCTCCAGTGTATCAAATAAAGATAAAATCATGAGCATGAATGTGCTCACCTTGAGATCATGCAATGTAGCAAGAAGTGAGGGACAAAGACAGAACCTTGGATTATACTCCTGACATTTAAAAGACACTGGGGAGAGGAAGAAACCTATGTATGAGATTAGGAAGAAACAACCAATCAGAAGAAACAGAAGAGGGTAAACAGAGATTGAAGGGTGGTGTGCAATGATGGGAGTCAAATATCAAAGTGAGGGCAATTGAAATAAGCATAGAAAATATGTGCAGGCTTTGGCAATGTGAAGGACCTTAGGTACTGTTAGCTTTCAGTGGCATGTTAGGCTCAAGAGAAAGACTGCATTAGTTTGAGATATGTGATACCGACAGGACGGTGTGTGCTGGCTACTCTCCCTCAATGATTGGCTGTAAAATGAAGACAGAATGCAGAGCAGAAGTTGAAGGGTGATTTGTTAAACCTGCAGGAATTTTTTTATTTCAAAGAGGCTTGGCTATGTTTATATGTAAAAGGAAAATGTCTACTAGATTACAAAGAGGTTTGCCGGTAAAGCAGAGGCAGAAGTGGCAGAGGGTTCCTAACACAAACTTAACTTTGAACAGTAAGTGGGATGTGGAAGATAGGTATAGATGTGGATATAAACATGTTTGTAAGTGACAAAGAGAAATTAAGGAAGTTTTCCTGTACTGTCTTAATATTTTCTGTGAAATGAGAGACAATACTTTCTGCTAAAATTGGGTATTAATAGAAGATACCTTTATCAATTTCCTAGGACTTCATTTAAAAATTACCACAAACTTGGTTAATTGAAACAAGAGAAATTTATTATTTCACAGCCCAGCAACCACAAGTCCAAAATCGAAATGTCAGCAGGGCTACACTTCCTCTAAAAGCTTAAAGTTGAATCCTTCCCTGCCTCTTCTAGCTCCAGTGGTTAATGGAGTCCCTTGGCTTGTGGCCACATAACTCTCATCTCTGCCTCTATCTTTACATGATCTTCTGTTCCTTCTCCCTGTGTGTTTCCCGTAAGGACATTTATCACTAACTTTGGGGTCCACACAGATAATTGAGGATGACCTGATTTCTAGTTTCTTAACTTAATGACACCTGCATAAGTCACCTTTAAAAAAAAAAGGTCACATTCACAGGTTCATGCGGTTAGAACATATCTTTTTGAAGGTCACTATTGAATTCTGTTTCAACATAGCAGACTTGAATACATTATGCAGTTTTCTTCTCCTGCATCAAATTCATAGACATTATTTTGTCACACATAAAAATAAAAACATAGCTCCACAAAAAACAAAAGTCACTCTAGATGCACTACAGACTCTAGAGAATCCCGAGAAACAAAAAGCAGGGGGGAAAAAAGCCGTATCAAAGCACAACTTTAAAATAAAGCAATAACATTAACTGGTCTATGCTAGTAGGGCATGCAACTGGTGAATAAGAGGCTAAGAAGCAATGAGCAGAGTTATTAGTATGGTCTCTCAGCTGGAGCAGTCAGGTAAGTTAACCTTGGCAAACAACAATTGAAAAGTCCCCAGGTAGGAATACTAACTGAAGGAGATCAGGAAGATGGAGGCATAATGTGTCCTGAATGGGTCACAACATTTGGTTGCAATTGCCCATACTCAGAAAAACAGCTTCCAAGGGATGTCACTTTCTCACAGTCACAAACAAATCTAAGCCACATATCAGCTCATAGCCATCTCCCTGAATGAAGAGAGGAGATAATCATACAGGACAGCTAAGCTACAAATTGCACAAGAAAGCAGCAAATATCAGAACCGTGACAGAGACACTTACAGGTGTTGAAAGAGTTAGCAAAAAGTGTGTTTAATAACATGTCCAAAATATGTCCAAATATCTGGAGAGAGATTAGAAAGATATTATACCCATATAAGACTAAGCAATTGTACAATAAGAAATTATTAGAGATTTTTGAAATATAAAAATATAATGATTGAAATTGAAACAAAAATCTAAGCAAACCCTAATTATATAGACTAAAAAAGAAAGGTGGACACAGTTATTGGGCACACAAATATTCTGGAGCACCAACCCTAGTAGCTCATAATGCAATTCCAAATGTTATACAGATAGAAAGTATGAAAGAGGAATGGAAAAAAAGATAAAAAGATTTACACCTCTATATAAAAGTAATCATTATAATAAGAGCACACACTTACATAATACTTAAAATATATGGAGCACTGTCTAAGGACTTTACATATATTCATTTACTTACTCATCACAGCAAGCCTTTGAGGAAGAGAAAGTAATTAACTTACCCATGGTCACATAGCTAATAAATAGAGAAGCCAGGAATTGGACCTGAACAATCAGGCTCAAGAGGGCATGCTCTTAACCATTAGGCTGAACTGCCAGAGCATGAAAATAATGAGCATGGGCCAGAGGCATAACTGAATAAATGATAGTAGAGAAACTCCCATGACTGAAGAAAGACATGAAACTTCCCTGAGAGAAAAAACTATCAAAAAATAAAACTTTGAGTTCCAGGCCAATCAACGAAGTTGAAAAAGGGGGAAATATGAGTGTTTTGGAAGTTCACAAGGCATTTTCATTTCTTTAAAAGATTTTCTAAAACTCCCTCTTTAAAATTAGAGTTCATTAAGGTAGAGTATGTGAGTTCTAGAGTTGTACTTTACAAAAATATTTCTATTAATCAACATTCAAACATAAATACAAGCATTATAGTAAACCCAGAAAGTGAGAGTGATTCTGATGAAAAGGGTGATTCAAATGACTAAGCTATAGAATAACACACCTCATGGAAAATAAGGTCAGGCACTACATAAGAATGTTTCACACATTCTTGATGCACACTGGATGTTGATGCACACTGGATGTACAACAGTGGTCCCATAATACTGTATTTTTCTATACCTTTTCTATGTTTAGATATGTTTAGATAAACAACATTTAGATACATTTAGATACACAAATACTTACCATTGTGTTACAATTGCCTGCAATATTCAGTGCAGTAACATGTTGTATAGGTTTTTAGCCTAGGGATAATAGGCTATACCATATGGATTAGGTGTGTAGTAGGCTATACCATCACGTTTTTTTATGTGCAGTTTTTGGTGTTCCCACAATGATGAAATTGCCTAACAACACATTTCTCAGAACATATGCATATCTTTAAAATGATGCATGACTGTATATGTACAATTGACCCTTGAACAACACGGATTTGGCTACACTTACACACAGCATTTTTTCAATAACTATATAAGAAAAATTTGGGGAGACTTTGGACAATTTAAAAAAACTTGAAGACAAAGATACATAAAATATAGGTTAAAATACATCAAAAATAAAGAAAAATATATGTCATATTCCATAAAATGTATGTATATACTAGTTTGCTTTATCATTTACCACTAAAAATATCACAAATCTATTATAAAAAGTTAAAATGTATCAAAACTTATACATACCAATGGATTATTCATGGCTCTATTGCAGTTCAGAGAAATGCAAACAAATGTACAGATACAATATTAAATCATAACTGCATGAAATTAACTATAGTACTCTATTGCTGTAATAATTTTATAGTCAACTTCTGCTGCTATTGCCTTTAGCTGAAGTGTTTTTTCTGCTTAAAATGCCCTTGTAACAGTAATCATTTCAAGTGAGCAGTTCCTCTCTACAGTAAATTGCATATAGCAGTAAAAGGTAAACTATCATGGTTTTCTCATATTTTTATTGTACTTAGTGCAAATGCCGTAAACCTTGAATAACAATATTGGACCCATATGAAGTGCCACTAGTGATGCTGGAAGTGTTCCCAAGAAGCAGAGAAAACTCATGACATTGCAAGAAAAAGTTGAATTGCTTGATATGATACATCTGCAGTTGCCTACTCTTACAAGATAAATGAATCCAACATAAGAACCATGGTAAAGAAACAATAAGAAATTCATGAAGTTATCATTGCAGTTATACCAGCAGACACAAAATCTTACTCTTTTTGTGAAATACTTGTTTTACCTTTTACTGAAGGTACAGCTTTTTTGCAGCTTCAGGATTGGCATACAAAAAGCATGTCTATAAATTCTAATGTGATTTGAGAAAAAATGAAGTCATTATGTGAAAACTTAAAAGGAAGGTGCAGGATATAAAGCAAAGGATGGTTTGATGATTATAGAGATAGCTTTAGTATTTAAAAACTGTCACGACAGCAGGGGAAACAACATCTGCAGACCAAGCAGCAGCAAAATTCCCAGACCCTATTAAGAAAATCATTGAGGGGAAAGTATATCTACTTAAATAGGTTTTTAATAAAGAAAAAAGTACTTTATTCAAAAGAAAAAAGTGCCACAAAGGACATTTATTAGTAAGGAAGAGACGTGAGCCTTAGTATTTAAGATAAAAAGGGCTAGGCTAACTTTACTGTTTCCTGCAAATGCACTTGGTTTATTATTAGGACTGACCTTATCTATAAAACTGCTAACCCCAGAATCATGAAAGGGAAAAAATAAGCAGCAGCTGCTAGTCTTCGTTGTAGCACAAGAAAGCCTGGACAATGAGAATTCTGGATTGATTTCACTGATGCTTTGTCCATGAAGACACAAGTATCTTTCCAGTAAGGGGCTGCCTTTCTTTTTTCCCTTCCCCCTTCCCTTCCGCCTTCCCTTCCCCCTTCCCTTCCCTCTTTTATTTTATTTTGACAGAGTTTCGCTCTGTTGCCCAGGTCAGAGTCCAGTGGTATGATCTCAGCTCACTACAATCTCCACCTCCTGGGATGCATTCAAGCAATTCTCCTGCCTCTGGCTCCCGAGTAACTGGGATTACAGGCACCTGCCACCATGCCTGGCTAATGTTTGTATTTTTAGTAGAGACAAGGTTTCACCATGTTGACCAGGCTGGTCTTGAACTCCTGACTTCAGGTGATCCGCCCGCCTCGACCTCCCAAAGTGCTGGAATCCAATACAGGACTGCCTTTCTAAAATTCTTTTGATATTGGACACTGACCCTAGCACCCAGAACTTCATGAGCTCAACACTGAAGGCAATGACTTAGTCTGCTTGCTAAATCAGGGGGTCATTAGGACGCTTAAGGCTCATTACACATGGCATTCTATGGAAAGGATTGTCAATGCAATGGAAGAGAACCCTGATAGAGAATACATCATGAAAGTCTGGAAGGATTATACCATTGAAGATGCCATCATTGTTATAGAAAAATCGGTGAAAGTCATCGAGTCTGTAACAATAAATTACTGCTGGAGAAAACTGTACACAGGTATTGTGAGTGACATCACAGGATTTACAACAGAGTCAATCAAGGAAATCATGAAAGATCTTGTGGATGTGGCAAAAAAACAAAAACAAAACAAAATCAACCACCACAACAAAACAGTTGGGGTGCAAGGTTACAAGATATGGATCTTAGAAAAAGTAGAGCTAATAGACACCACAGTAAAGGAATTAACAAAAGATAATGATGGAAATTAACCACAGCTAGATGATGAGGAAGAAAACATAAAATAAGCAGTGCCAGAAAACAAAACTGACACTAGACAATCTGGTAGAAGGGTTCTGATTATTCAAGACTACTTTTGACTCATCTTATGACATGAACCCTTCTATGATACGGGCAAATTGTGGACAAAGGATTGATAACTGTAGAAACATTCTTTTTTAGAAACGAAAAAGCAAAAAAAAAAAAAAAAATCAGACAGAAATTACGATGTATTTTTGTAAACTTGCAGTGAGTATGTTTGCCTCTCCTGCCTCCTCTTCCACCTCCTTCACTATTTCCACCTCTGGCACCCTGAGACAGAAAGATGAACCTCTCCTATTTCCTTCTCAGCCTACTCAATGTGAAGATGAGGAAGATGAAAACCTTTATGATGATCCAATTTATAGTTAATAGTATATTAAGTAAATATTTATCAGTATATTTTTCTTTCCTATGATTTTAATAACAATATTGTCTCTCTAGCTTTATTATAAGAATACAGTACATAATACATATATAAAATACATGTTAACTGTTTATGTTATTGGTAAGGCCTGTGGTCAACAGTAGACTTTTAATGGCTAAGTTTTTGGGGAGTTAAAAGTTATACACGGATGTCTGACTGGGAGATGGGCTGGTTTCCCTAACCCCCATTTGTTCAAGGGCCAATTGTATATCTATTGCTACCATCTTCACCTGTTTTTGATTCTACAATTACAGAGCATTGCAGCTTATGGCTTTTCCTAAATTATTTTGTTGTAATTCAACTATGTAACCAAAATTAAGCTGCCATACTATTGTTACACATAGTCACACTGACACAGCTAAATTTTCATTATGCATTAGACTAGCAGAGCAGGATTCTGAGCAATTAAGGTGGTGAAAAATATATACAGTTGCTCCTGGTATCTTCAGAGGATTAGTTCCAGGATCCCTGTGGTTACCAAAATCTGCAGATGCTCAATTTCCTTACATAAAATGGTGTAGTATTTTCAGATAGCCTATACACATCCCCTAGTATATTTTAAATCATCTCCAGATATTTATAATACCTAACAAAATGTAAAGTTTATATAAATAGTTATACTATATTTTATTTATGTTATTTTTATTGTTGTATTGTTATTTTTATTGTATTTTTTTCCAAATATTTTCAGTCTTCAGTTTGTTGAATCCACAGATGTGGCACCCATGAATATGAAGGGCCAATCATATTTTGATGACATATTATACAAGGCTGGCAAATTTGGATGGGGTGACTTTATGAGAGATCAATATCTGTATAATGCACCTGAAAACATGTAAAACTTCTCACTGGAAAAAAAACAGTGATTACAGGAACAGAAAACCAAATGTCACATGTTCTCACATATAAGTGGGAGCTAAACATAGAGTATATAGGAACACAAGAAGGGAATAACAGAAACCAGAGCCAACTTGATGGTGGAGAGTTGGAGGAAGGTGAGAATAAAACAATTACCTATTAGGTACTATGCTCATTACCTGAGTAATGAAATAATCTGCAAACCAAAGCCCTACAACATGCAATTTACCTCTGTAACAAACCTGCACATGTATCCCTTAACCTAAAATAAAAGTTTAAAAAATATATACAATTATAAATATATGCCAATTATTCATTTAAAAGAGTGATTAAATACAAAGAGCAGTGACTCCTTTTATATGTAAAGGACATTACTATTAGCATAATTTCATGTGAACATTTATGTAATACAACATGATTTGGGCATTGGATGGATAATGCATGAAATTAGGACTCAGATATTTAAAAAGCATATTTTAAAAAATTCATGGAAGGATAATCTCTAATTTCCTTCAGAAATTGACTCCAGTATTTAGTCACTACAAAACTGAGGGACATTTCTCCTTCTACAGGAGATACTCCATCCTATAGCTCAGTATAATAAGTGTGTTTTTAATTAAACTCAATACAGATGATGAGAAGCAAACATCGCAAAATTTGATCTTTAATGAGCCATTTTACAGGGTAGTAACACACTAGGAGCAGCAGCAACTTGTCAAACTCAATCACCTGGCTCACAATGGCATTTTAAGTTTCATATATATGTTCTCTTTTTTAAAAAAGTTTTAATTCTTATATCTATCATAAATGAAACATATTAAACATATGCAGTTTAGAGAATAATTGTAAACACACCTGAATAATCACTACCAGATGTTAGGAAAGTCACCAGCTGCTAGTGCCATAAAGGCCTCTGTTGTAGCCAGCTGCACCGTCCTCCTCCTCCACAGGAAATTATAATTCTGAAGAGTATGGAAATCACTCACTTAACTTTCATTATTAATTTTCCACCTTCGAGCAAGCCTAGATGTGGTGTTTCATATGTTTTGGATATTTATGCAAATGAAATAATATCCTATGCATCCTTGTGGTGGCTTGTTTGCTGAGTATTATGTTTTTAAGCTTCATCTATTTGGATGTGTTAGTGATAGAATGTTTATTTTAAGTGCTTTATAGTATTTCAATGTATAACTAATCCACTTTTGTTTTTTTTTTGGACAAAGTCTTGCTCTGTTGCCCAGGCTGGAGTACAGTGGTCCAAACACAACTCACTGCAGCCTCAATCTTCTGGGCTGAAGCAATCCTTCCACCTCAGCCTCCCATGTAGCTGGGACCACAGGCACATACCAGCATGCCCAACTTGTGTGTGTGTGTGTGTGTGTATATATTACATATATATATATATGTGTGTGTGTGTGTGTGTGTATATATATATATATAGCACCTTGCTATTTTTCCCAGGCTGGTCTTGAATTCCTGGACTTAAGCAATCCTTTCACCTCAGCCTTCCAAAGTGGTGGGATTATAGGCTTGAGCCACTGTGCCCAGCAGCCAGACCCTTTTAATGGCTTATTTGAATCGTTTCCAATTTTTTACTATTATAAACAGTTTTGATAAGAATATAATATGTAAATGTCTCTTGGTACAAATGTGAAAAAGTTACTATAGTCTATGTTCACGGTTATGAATTTGCTTGGTCATAAAGTAGACCCATGCTAAATCATTTTCAGAAAAATAAAGTGTTTTTTTAATCATTAAACTCATCCCAGCACATTAGTATTGAACAAATACTAATGTGGTTTTAGTAATTTTTGCAATCAGGTCTTTATGTTTTCGAACTGGGCTGTAGTTTTAATTTGAAGTTTGCTAATTACTATTAAGCTTAAGTATTAAAAAATTATAAGCAATTTATATTACCCCTCTACAAAATGCCTATTTTTATCTTTTACTAATTTTTATGAATCACTTTTTACCGATTTATAGTCTGAATACTAATTCTCTGACAGTTGTAAATACTAGAAACTTTTTTTTTTTTTTTACAGATTATTACTTATATTTCCCTTTCTGTAAAGTTTTTGGTTTTTGTGTATCATTGAAATTATCTTTTTTTAGGCTATCTGCTTTTTATGATTTTATTAAAAATTATTTCCTCCACCACAATTATGAAGATATTTTCCTATACCCTTGCAGATAAATCTTTAATCCACATGATATTTATTTGTGTAAAGTATGATGTAGAAGTCCAATTTTATTTTATTGTTCAAATAGATGGTCATGTTTTCCAGTATTATTAATGAAATGGGCTCTCTTTTTCCACACTAACCAGCAACACCCACTGGGCTGTAAATCCAGTTTGTATCCATGAATGGAGTAGGTTCGAGGCTTGCTGTTTTGTCCCTTTTTTTCACTTGTCTAGCTCTCTCTCACCACTATTCTGTTTTAATCACTATAATATGGTTTTGCTGTGTGTGCCCACCTAAATCTCACCTCAAATTGTAATCCCCATAATCCCCACGTGTCAAGGGCAGGACCAGGGAAGGTGACTGGATCGTGGGGGCAGTTTCTCCCATGCTGTTCTCATGATAGCTAATTAGTCTTATGAAATCTGAGGGTTTTATAAGTGTCTGACATTTCCTCTGCTTGCACTCACTCTGTCCTGCCATCCCTGTGAAGAAGGTGCCTGCTTCTCCTCTTTCTTCCTCCATGATTGTAAGTTTCCTGAGGCTGCCCAGCAATGCTTAACTGTGAGTCAATTAAATCTCTCTCCTTTATAAAGTAGCCAGTCTCAGTTATTTCTTCATAGTAGTGTAAGAACAGACTAATACACTGTAACACTTCAAATGAAAATTCCTCTCTTTATTTTTCTTCTATAACAGTCCTGGTTGTGTGTGGTGGCTCATGCCTCTAGTCCCAGCACTTTGGGAGGCCAAGGCGGGTGGATCACCTGAGGTCAGGAGTTCGAGACCAGCCTGGGCAACATGGTGAAACCCTGTCTCTACTAAAAATACAAAAATTAGTTGGACATGGTGGCATGCACCTGCAATCCCAGCTATTTGGGAGGCTGAGGCAGAATTGCTTGAACCTGGGAGGCGGGGACTGCAGTGAGCCGAGATTGTACCACCACACTCCAGTCTGGGCAACAGAGTGAAATTCTGACTCAACAAATAAATAAATAAATAAATAAATAAATAAATAAATAAATAAACAAAAATTAAAAAAATAGTGTCTTGCTGTTTTCAGTCCTCCGTATGGAGTACATTTTCCACATTCCACAGGAAATCCTTTTGGGATTTTCATTTGAAGGAGTATTTTAAATTATGGGACTATCTATGCATTTGTATTACTGAAATTTTCTAAGAATATGTTGTGGGATTTTTTTAAATTTAGGTGTTAATATCCTTCAATAAAATTGTATATAATCTTCTTTCTAAAGGATTTACTCATCTTAACGGTAGTTTAATTATTAAGTATTTCATATTTTTGATGTTATTGTAATTTTCTTGTAATACAATTATATTCTGTAAGTGATTTTTTACTGTTATCTAGAAATGCAGTTTTCTTCTGAATATTAATATTTATCCAGTAACATGACTAAATTATTAATTCTAATAATCAGTAAGTTTATGTTTTGTAGATATAGTGACACTATTGTTTCTTCCTTTCTGATTATTAAACATTTTAATCCTATCTCAGTGCATTAGCTAGGACCGTCAATTCAGTGTTAAATAGAAATTGTGATAGCAGAAACTTTCCACTGACTTGTTCCTTGTTCACAATTTTAAAAGGAGGTTTCAGCATGTGCCATTAATAACATATTCATTCTTTTTTAGTAAAAATAATTTACTATGTAGGGGAGTTCCCTTCTTTTTTAGTTTCCTCAGGGTTTTCATTCTGCATGGATATTGAATGTTAATTTTTCCCCTCCATCTAAAGTAGGAATAATGAGGTGAACTACATTCATCCATTTTCTAGTATAAATGGGGTTTGCATTCTTTGGAGAAATCCAGCTTAGATTATACCTATATATTTTTATTTTTTAATTGATGGATTTAGATGCAAGTAATGTATTTACTATTTTTGTATCTGTTAATGACTAGGTGGGCCTGTAATATACATTTTTTTAATGTTTTATAATCTTTTTTTGTTGTCCTTCTTTTTTAAATGGTCTGGAGAATTTTGTGTAATATTAGAATTACCTGAAAACCTTACCTTGAAACCACCTGGAACTGGTGTTTACATAATGAGAGGATTT
Source organism: Macaca fascicularis (assembly GCF_037993035.2). Classification (NCBI taxonomy): domain Eukaryota; kingdom Metazoa; phylum Chordata; class Mammalia; order Primates; family Cercopithecidae; genus Macaca; species Macaca fascicularis. The sequence goes on from NC_088377.1 coordinate 132,092,637, forward strand.
TAAAAGAAATTTCAGTTATTTTGATTCTGATTGAACCATTAAGGTTTACTATTTCTTCTGGAATCAGTTTCAGTGAAATCAATTTTTATGAGAATGTATTCATGTATACATTTACATAAAGTTTTTCCTAATATTCTTTATTAGCTGCATAACATCAATAGCATCTCTACTTATACCTATATTGTCTTTCATATTAATGTACTTTTGGCTGATGCCTTTTTTTATTAATTTAACAAGACATGTTTTAGTTTATACAAATTGCCTTCTTTTGACTCTATTGATCCTGTTTCAATTATTATTAGGTTTTACATTTTACTTTTTTATGCTTACATTACTGTCATTTATAAAAATATTCAAATTTGAAGTTGAATACTTAGCTTATAACTTTTAGCATTATTTCTGTTCTAAAACAAGCTCTTAAAACTAGAATACCTATGAATATTACCTTAGCTATATCCCAGAAGTTTTGAAAAGCAGCATTTTCATATTTATTTAATTATAGATATTTTTTCTGTCCTTATGTCAACTTTTTATTTGTAATAATTTCAACTTTCATCTTAGATACAGTGGGTATACGTGCAGGTTTGTTACCTGGGAATATCTGACACCTGAGGTTTGGGATTTATAGATCCAGTCACCCAGTTACTGAGCATAGTATCCAGTAGTTTTTGAAACCTTGCCCGCCTCCTTCCCCAGTGTTTCCAGTGTCTATGGTCGCCACTTTTACCTCCATGTGTAACTAGTATTTAGCTCCCAATTGTAAGTGTGAACAGAAGGCATCTGATTTTCTGCTTCTTTGTTAATTCGTTTAGGATAATGGTCTCTAGCTGCATTCATGTTGCTGCAAAGAACAAGATTTCATTCTTTTTTATGGCTGCATAGTATTCTATGGTGTATATGTACCACATTATCTTTCCAATACACCATTGATGGACACCTAGATTGATTTCATGTTTTCTCTGTTGTGAATAGTGCTGTGGATGAACAAATGGGTGCATGTGCCTATTTGGTAGAATGATTTCTTTTCTTTGGGACATAACACCCGCTAATGGGATTGCTGGGTCAAATAGTAGTCCTGTTTTAGGTTCTAGGGAAATCGCCAAACTTCTGTCCACAGTAGCTGAACTAATTTATGTTCCCTCCAACACTGTATATGCATTCCCTTTTTTCCACAGCCTCTCAAGCATCTATTTGTTTTGTTTTTTGTTTGTTTGTTTGATTTTTACTTTTTAATAGCTATTCTGACTGATGTGAGATGGTATCACATTGTGGTTTTGATTTTCATTTCTGTGATAATTTGTGAGGAACACTTTTTCATAGGTTTGCTGACTGCTTATAAATCTTATTTTGGGAATTGTCTGTTCATGTCTTTTGCACACTTTTTAAGGGGATTATTGGTTTATGCTGTTTTAATAATTTAAGTTTCTTATAGATTCTTGATATTAGACCTTTGGTGGATGCACAGTTTGCGAGTACTTTCTCTCATTAGGTATATTGTCTGTGTATTCTATTGATATGTTTTTGCTGTGCAGAAGCTCTTGAGTTAAATAGATCCCATTTGTCAAATGTTGTTTTTGTTGCAATTGATTTTAGGACTTTGTCATAGATTATTTCTGAAGACCGGCATCCAGAATGCCATTTCTTAGGTTCTCTTCTAGGATTTTTATAATTTGAAGTCTTACATTTAAATCTTTAATACATCTTGACTTAATTTTTGTATGGCAAAAGGTAGGTGTCCAGTTTCATTCCTCTACATTTGCTGGCCACGTATCCCACCACCATTTATTGACTAGAGACTCCTTTCCCCATTGCTTGTTTTTGTTGACTTTGTCAAAGATCAGATGGATATAGCTGTGCAGTTTCATTTCTGGGTTCTCCATTGTGTTCCATTGGTCTATTTTTGTACCAATACCATACTGTTTTGGCTACTGTAGCCTAATGGTATGGTTTGAAGAGCTATTTGGGCTTTTTATGGTTCCATATGAATTTTAGAATAGTTTTTTCTATCTCTGTGAAAAATAACATTTGTAGCTTGACAGAAATAGCATTGAATCTTTACATTGCTTTGGGCAGTTTGTTTTTTTAATGATATTGGTACTTCCAGTCCATGAGCATGGAATTATTTTCTATTTGTTTGTATTACCTATTATTTCTTTCAGCAGTATTTTGTAGATGTCTTGTGTCTTTCACTTCCTTGGTTAGATGTATTCCTAGTTGTTTTTTATTTGTTTTTTGTTTTGTGAATATGGCAAATGAAATTGTGTTTTTGATTTGGGTCTCACCTTGAATTTATGTACATTCATTTTGTGTCCTAAAACTTTGCTAATGTCATTTATGTGTTTCCAAGAACATTTTTGTAGAGTCTGTAGAGTTTTCTAAGTATAGAATCACATTATCAGCAAAAAGGGATGGTTTTACTTCTTTACCTCTTTGGATGCCTTTTATTTCTTTCTCTTTAGGACTTCTAGTACTATGTTGAATAAGAGTGGTGACAGTGGACATTTTTGCCTTGTTCCAGTTCTCAAGGGGGAATGCCTATAGTTTTTGTCCATTCACTATGATGTTGGCGATAGCTCTTATTATTTTGAGGCACACTCTTTCGATGCCTAGTTTCTTGAATGTTTTTAACATGAAGAGATGTTAGATTTTATCAAAACCTTTTTCTCACGTCTATTGAGATGAGCATTTTTTTTGTTTTTGTTTTTCATTCTGTTTATGTGGTGAATCACATTTATTGATTTGCATACATTGAACCAGTTGTGAATCTTAGGAATGACGCCTATTTGATCATGCTGAATTAACATTTTGATGTGCTGCCGGATTCACTTTGCTATTATTTTGTTGAAAATTTTTGTGTCTGTGTTCTTCAGGGATATTGGTCTGTAGTTTTCTTATCTTGTTGTGTCTTTGCCAAGTTTTGGTATCAGGGGGATGCTGGTTTTGTAGAATGAGTTGGGGAGGAGTCCCTCCTCCTTGATTTTCTGGAATAGTTTCAGTAAGATTAGTACCAGCTCTTATTTGTATGTCTGGTAGAATTCTGCTGTGAATCCATCTGGTCCAGGGCTTTTTTTAGTTGGTAGATTTTTTATTTTTATTTCTGATTCCATTTCAGAACATGATATTTGTGTGTTAAGGGTTTCAATTTCTTCCTAATTCAATCTAGAGAGATTGTATGTCCAGGAATTTATTCATTTTCTCTAGATTTCCTAATTTGTGTGTATGGGGGTGTTCATAACAATATCTGAGGGTCTCTGGTATCTGTGGAATCAGTTGTAACATCACCTTTGTCATTTCTGATTGTGCTTATTTGGATCTTCTTTTTTTTTTTTTTTTTTTTTTTTTTTTTGAGACAAAATCTTGCTCTGTCGCCCAGGCTGGAGTGCAGTGGCGTGATCTTGGCTCACTACAACCTCCCCTCCTGGGTTCAAGCAGTTCTCTCCCTCAGCCTCCTGAGTAGCTGGGATTACAGGCGCCTGACACCACACCTGGCTAATTTTTTTGTGTTTTTAGTAGAGAGAGGGTTTAACCATCTTGGCCAGGCTGATCTCGAACTCCTCACCTTGTGATTCACAAGCCTCAGCCTCCCAAAGTGCTGGGATTACTGATGTGAACCACCACACCTACCTTTGTTAGTCTAGCTAGCAGTCTGTCAATCCTACTTATTCTTCAGAGATCCAACTTTTGGTTTCATAAATTATTTGGGTAGATTTTGGGGTCTCAATTTCATTTACTTCTGGTGTGATTTTAGTTATTTTTTTTTTCTCCATCTACCTTAGTAGTTTGTTCTTGTTTTTTATTTCCTCTAGGTGTGATGTTTGATTGTTAATTTGGGGTATTTCTAACTTTTTGTGGTAGGCATTTAGCACTGTAAACTTTCCACTTAATACTGCTTTTGCTGCATCCCAGAGATTTTAGTATACTGTATCTGTGTTTTCATTTATTTCAGATAATGTTTTTATTTCTGCCTTAGTTTTGTTATTTACCCAAAAGTCATTCAGTAGCAAGGTGTTTAATTTCCATGGAATTTTGTAGTTTTGAGAGATCTTCCTGGTATTGATTTCTGTTTTTATTCCCCTTTGGTTCAAGAGTATGTGTGGTATGATTCTGATTTTTTGAAAAATTTGTTGAGCCTGCTATATGGCTGAACATGTGGTCAACCTTGGTGTATGTTCTGTGTGTGGGTGAGAATAATGTATATTCTGTGGTTGATGGGTAGAGGTTTTTTTGTACATATATATTAGGTCCAACTGGCCAATTGTTAAATTTAAACTAAGAATTTCTTTGTTAGTTCTCTGCCTAATGCTGTCAGTGGAGTGTTCAAGTCCTCCACCATTATTGTGTGGCTGTCTATATCTTTTCGTAGGTCTAGAAGTACTTTTTTTTATGAATCTGGGTGTTCCAATGTTAGGTGCGTATATATTTAGGACAGTTAAATCTTCTCGTTGTATCAAACACTTTATTATTATGCAATGCCCTTCTTTGTGTTTTTTTTTTTTAACTGTTATTGGTTTAAAATCTGATTTATTTCATATAAGAATAGCTACCCTACCTTTTTTTGTGTATTCTGTTTTTATGATACTTCTTTCTCCAATCCTTTACTTGGACAGTATAGGTGTTGCTACTGTGAGGTGGGTGTCTTGAAGACAGCAGATACATGGATCTTATAGTGTGCTTTTTTTTTTTTCTAATTCAGCCTACCACTCTATGACTTTTAAGTGGGGCATTTAGCCTACATTCAAGATTAATATTGATATATGAGGTTTTGATCCTGTCGTGAGTTTTTAGCTGGTTGCTTTGTAGTTTCAATGGTGTGTTTGCTTTATAGGGGCTGTGGGCTATGTACTTAAGTGTATTTTGTGGTAGCAGGTATTATACTTTTGTTTCCCTATTTAGAACTCCCTTATGTATTACTTGTAAGAATAATCTAGTGATTATAAATTGCCTTACTTCTTGCTTTTCTGAAAAAAAAAAATTATTTCTCCTTTGCTTGAGAGCTTAGTTTGGGAGAATATGAAATTCTTGGCTGGAATTTCATTCATTCATTCTTTCTTTCTTTCTTTTTTATTTTTTTTTTAAGAATGATGAAAATAGGCCTCCAGACTCTCCTGGTTTGTAAGGTTTCTGCTGAGAACTCCCACTGTTAGCCTGATTGTGTTCCCTTTGTACATGATCTGAACTTTTTCTCTAGCTACCTTTAAGATTTTTTCTTTAGCTTTCACCATGAACAGACTGGTGACTATATGCCTTGGTGTTGTTTGTTTTGTATAGTAGCTCACGGATGTTCTCTGGATTTCTTGTATCTTGCTGTCTACTCTGTAGCAAGATTAGGAAAAATTCTCTTTAAGTGTTCCCTTATATATGTTTTCTAGGTCGCTTATCTTTTCTCTATCTCTTTCAGGAATGCCAGGAATTCATAGATTTGGTCGCTTTACATCATCCCATATTTCTTAAAGACTTTGTTCATTGTTTTTAAAACTTTTTTAAAATTTATTTTTGTTTAACTGGCTTACTCCAAAAGACCAATCTGCAAGCTCTAAAATTCTTACTTTGTCTTGGTTCAGTCTGTTGATAAAGCTTTCCATTGTATTTTGAAATTCCTTTAAGTGAGTTTTTCAATTCCAGAAGATCTGATTAATTTCTCTTTAATAAGCTTATCTCTTCTTTCCTTTCCTGAATTGCATTTGAAATTCCTTTGTTTTGCTTTTCAGCCTTTTCTTGGATCTTGTTGAGCTTCCTTGTAATTCACACTTTGAATTCTTTGTGTCATTTCTGAGTTTTCATTTTGGTTAGGGATGTGGCTGAAGATCTATTGTGATCCTTTGGTGTTGCTACATTCTGATATTTCATGGTGCCATAATTTTTGCACTGGTTCTTTGTCATCTGGAGACTAGCACTTCTAATTTTGGTAATTAGAGTAGTGTGGGTAGAATATTTTTCTTTATTTCTCTGTAATATTATTATTTTTTTTATTTCCCTTTCCCTTTACCCATCCCTAGTTATGTGATTGTAGAGAATGTTGGGTAGGGTGTTTTGATTTTACTTCTATAGCTTTATGCGCTTCTGTCAGCAGTTGAATATTGAGCTGTGTGGTTGGATCTACCAGCCAATAGATGGTGCTTATAGTTAAGAGCTGGCTGTGACTAACAGCTCAGTATACACCTGATCCTTGTTTAATGGCAGAAGGTCTCTGTTGCCTCAGGCAATGTCCTGATTTGTGGAGTGCACAGTGGCCTGAACACCCTACTCATACCTGGAGGGGTGGGGGCCCTGATGAGCAAGGCTAGACCGGGCAGGTCCACTTACTGTTCTCCTGATGTCAGGCATAAACACCAGTGTCAAAGGAGAATCCACTGGGCAGTCAGCAAGTGCCCAGAGGTGTGCCTAGGTGTGTGGAACTTGGAAATCTCCTCAGCCCTGAGTTCTCTGCATAGGTATGAGGGAAGCCTAAACTCCTAATCCGGGAAAGTGGGTACTCCAGATGTCTGGAGATATGTCTGGGCATGTAGTGAAGAGGAGCCCCCTGCACCAAGATGATCTCACAGGAGTGGTGGGGTAACTCAGGCTGCTGAAAAAGGCAATCAGGTGGTCTGAATTCCTGGAGATTTGTCTGGACATGAAGCAGAGATGGCATCCATGCATACAGATCTCTGCACAGGAAGGGAGGGGCAGCTCAGGTTGCCAATCTGGTCAAGTATATGCTTTTAATGTCTGGAGATATGCCTAAGTATGGAGTAGAGAGGGTACTATTTCACCACAATCTATGCCCAGGAAGGATAGGACAGTTCAGGCTGCTTATCCAAGTGAGTGGTTGCTCAGAATGTCTGGAGATCTGCCTGGGTGGGCAGCAGAGAGGACCCTACTGCATCATGATCTATTCCCAGGAAGAATGAAATGGCTCAGGCTGCTGAATCAAGTGAGCAGGGCTCGAATGCCTGGAGATCTCACTGGGCATGAAACACAGAGGAGCTCCCTATACCAGGATCTCTACATAGGAAAGGTGGGGCAGGTCAGGCTGCTAATCCAGATGAGTAGCTGCTTCAAATGCCTGGAAATCTGAGAGGGCCCTGCTGCACCACAGTCTATGTCTATGAAGTATGGGGAGGCTTAGGCTGCTGGTACAGGCAAATAGGTGCTCCAAATGCCTAGACTTCTGCCTGGTGGCAGAGCAGAAAGGGGCCTGCTGCACCATGATCTCCGGGAAGCGGCTGGGGCACTGAATAATGACAGGTCCAGGTTGACAAACTGCCCCTGGGTGCAAGTCTCGTTGTCCAGGAGAAACTGCAGCTGTCATATATCTCCTCTTGTCCCACAGTAGGGAGCACAATTCCAGCATCTACTGCTGAGACACTTTCTATTGCTCTGGTTGTGGAGGTTCCTACCCTGGTCCACAGCAGATACTTCTATCTCTGCCCCAAGACTAAAATGCCCATGTGGCCTCATTGCCGAGTCACCACAGAATGGCTAACTTTGTGTGCACCCAGATTATAATGACATCCTTCTCTCAGTCTCAGGTCTGGGAAAATGTCTGCAGCTTTTCCCACTGTTTTTCCTCACAGCACCTCCAAGCCTCTCCCCAAGTTAGCTCCATGGCTTGAGAGGAACAAAGGTCTCTCCCTCTCCCTGGGTTGCTTAGATCCTCAGTGGAAGGTTGAGTCACAGAAGGAGGCTGTCTGCCTTTCTCGCGTGCTAGGGTTTCACTCACTTTTATCAGCTGGATGCTGTCACAGGGGCTTTTTGCTCATGTTCTCCTGTCCAGGATTTAGGGTGTCCTTCATTATTCTGGTGGATTCCCATTTTCTTTCTTTAATCAATGCTTACAGAGTTAATCTTTATGTACTGTTGCTATTTCAAAGCAGCTGAAGCATGCTGAAAACCTCTAATCCACCATCTTGGAAAAATACAATATCTTAATTTCCATCATTATTTTTGATGTTTTCTTTGATTCATGAAATTTTATATGTAATTTTTACAATTTCCAACTATGTAAAATTTCCTATGTAAAACTTACTGGTTTCTGATTTAATTTCATTGTGTTCAAATACTGGCCACTTGAAACTCTTCTGCTATTTAAACAGTTATAATTTTTAATTTTATTATTTTCCCTTAGCTATCTAAGAGTGGTATGTCTATTATCCCTTTTTCATATTTTTCCAACAAAAGTCTCTGTGAGAAATTCTGTGAAATTTCTTCAAGTCTGTTTTTTAGGCCACAGCTAATTATTCATTGAGGTTTCTAATTTTAATTTATATTTTTTAATCCTAGAAGTTTATTTGTATTTTCTAAATATTTCTGGGATTCTATTTACTTGCTTGTATTTTCAAGCTTCTCATTTATTAAAATCTCCTAGTCATAGTTCTGTTTATAATTTGGGGTGTAGTATTTTCAGTATGTTAACATCTTTGTGGGTATGATTTTGATATTTGTATTAATCTCACTTATTCATGGCACCTTATTCTTGCTGCACTTTTTGAATTTTGTCCATGAGATTTTTATTTTTCTTAGAACTTTACCTTATTATGTGATGTCATAGTTTAATTTGCCATTCCTCTAGGAAACATTTGACTCTTGCCAATGTAAGTTGCCTGACATAGTTTTAAAATAAGTAAATATAAGATTCTTCATATCATAAAGATTGTGAATTATACTAAAACTCTGCTGAGAACTTAATTCTCAGATTGATTGTTTTTTCACATTCCCTTAGCACCGTGGCTGATGGACAAGGTTCTTTGTAATGTTTTGGTCCATACTTTGTCATACCTTGGTTATGCACCATCTCCTTTGAAGCTGAGGATGTAAACCTTATGTCCTGGGTTTATCTTCTTAGACTCTACAGCTTGTGCATTCCCCAGTATTTATCTTTTGTCTCCAGGTGACATGAAGCTGTTTTTAAAAAGGTGAAGTCTTCTAGGATAATACAAAATTCTTTAAGTGATGACCATCTTCAATCTTTACTTTTCACTCAGAGTTATAGCTTTGTTCTTATTTTAGATTTTGCACACCTTTTATTTTTGTGCAATTTCAGCAATGGATTTTTATTCAGCATTATCATTAGAGGGTTATCTAGCAAAACATATCTGAAAAGGAAGTGTTTCTACAATTTTTCAAATATACTAATATTTTAAAACATACATAGTATACAATGATTGCAAAGCATGAGGCAAAGTGCTTCACATGCAGTAAGCTTTGAAGCATTTCATCTATATATAATCATCATAATTCAGAATGGTTCACATTGAATTCTTTGTCGTAAGCTGTATAGCAAATTCTGAGAGCTAACAAACGTTACTCCAGATTTCCCAACTGTTGAATACCACAATTTTACAATGTTGAAAACAGCATTATAAATGTGCAGACTTGGTGCTACATTTACATTATCTACATAATTAAAACAGTTTCGTTAAATAATATTGTCAGTTCTGATTTTTCTTCTCTAAACCACATTACACGAAAATGAAAATGAAGGAATTTTAAAGGGGTAATAAAAGAGAAGCTGTAATCTTTTTTCCTCACATGTTATTATATAATGGATGTGTTAAAGCTAGTTAGAATGCAAACACTTTCCAATTTACATCTTACGTATTTGGAAGTATAAAAGCTGCTCTGACATTTTATACTGAATAAATTTGCTTTTGAAGAATTGATCCTTGGTTTACATTTATAATGTTTATTTACCACATGAACTTTTGACTGCTAAGTAAATACATATTCTATGCTCAATAGTGATAAGAAATTGAAGTTAATAAAACAAAGCAAAATATGACTTTTCCCCTTCTTTATCTTAACGCAATGGATAAGATTGCTTTCCAAACTTCACTGGAAAATATCTCAGAAATAGTCCTTTGTTTATGTTTCCTTAAATGCCAAATAATCATATTACTAGGTTAATCACTTTTTAAAAAAATGTATACAACATTATTTCCTACTAGGTAGGGTTGCCAGATACAGGAGGCCCAGTCACATATGAATTTCAGATGAATAATGATTATTTTTGAGTATAAGTATATCCCATGCAATATTTTGAACATTCAACATTAAAAGCTCTTTGGTACTTCTCCTCAATTCAAATATAGCTGAGAATGCTGCATTCTGGTTTGCTAAAAATAGCAACCCTACCAATATGCCAACATACTATAATTTTATAATATATACCCCTGGAGAGAAGCCCCATTATTTCTTTCAATTTTCTCTAAAGTGCCAGCAAATTATATCCCCGTGTTTTCTTAACTCTTTAGCTTGCCCCAAATGACTAATTTTCTTATTTGTAACTGCCTGATTTCATTTATGTTTTAGTTACATGTTTATGTTTACCCATAAAGGCCATTTTTTTGCAATATCAAGAGTAATGGTATGACTTCTTTTAATTAATTAACAATTTTATAGAAGACCGGTACTTATATAAGAAGATTAATGTTAAGTAGGGAAAATACTATCAGATTGTATTGTGTAAAATCTTCCAGTGCCAGCAGATAGATTCTCAGGCATTCTTGTCAGCATCCATTAAAAAGAAAACAAGAATCTACTCCTATGTAACATTGTGATAGCCAACTCTTCCAATATATATGAAGATTTTATTTTTGGAATACTATTGTCATCTTAATAGCAAATATGTATGTAATTATATATATATATGTGCATATATATGACAGATTTTACCTATGATCTTTATTATTGCTACATAAGTGCCATAAAGATCAAGGATAATGGAAACTTTCCATATCATCTAAGAAATACAAGGAAGTAGAGCAGAAATACCCTTTACAAATATGGGTAATTTGAATTTCATAATCTTTATCTTTTCTCAACATTCAGGTCATACCTAAATATCAAAATCATATCAAAGCTTGCTTCTCAACATCTTCCAAGCAATTTATTTAAACATAGAAAGGTTTGTGAAGAAAGATAACATATCTTTCAAATTATTTCATTTGTATAAAAATAGTTTGTCTTTTGGTTTCCACTTTTTGTCTGTTGCTTTCACTTGAGAACAAAATAAGGGTTTTTGTTTTTGTTCTGAGATGGAGCCTGGCTCTGTCACCCAGGCTGGAGTGCAGTGGCATGATCCCGGCTTACTGCAACCACTGCCTTCCAAGTTCAAGCAATTCTCTTCCTCAGCCTCCTGGGCTGCTGAAAAGGTAGTATAACATTTCAGTGGCTGCCTAGAAAGCCTTAGACGTATGTTAGCCAATCATGTGGCATCCCTGAGTGCCTGATTCAAAGCTACAGAATATTCTTGTTTGTTTTTTAAATTTTAATTCAGGGGCACATGTGCAGGGTTGTTATATAGCTGAATTCCTTTCATGAGGGTTTGTTGTACAGATTATTTCATCACCCAGTGTGATGGTTGATACTGAGTATCAACTTGATTGGATTGAGGAATACAAAGTATTAATCCTGAGTATGTCTCTGTGGGTGTTGCCCATAAGAGATCAATATTTGAGTCAGTGGGCTGGGGAAAGCAGATCCACCCTTAATCTGGTGGGCAAAATCTAACCAGCTTCCATGGAATATGAAGCAGGCAGAAAAATGTGAAAAGATGAGACATGCCTAGCCTCCCAGCCTACATCTTTCTCTCATGCTGGATGCTTCCTGCCCTCAAACATCGGACTCCAAACTCTTCAATTTCGGGACTTGGATTGGCTCTCCTTGCACCTCAGCTTGCAGATAGCCTGTTGTGGGACCTTGTGCTCATATAAGTTAACACTTAATAAACTCACTGGATGTATTAGGGTTCTCTTAGAGGGACAGAACTAATATATATACACATATAATATATATATGTATAATTATACATTATATTATATATGTATGTATATATATATTAGTTCTGTCCCTCTAAGAGAAGATATACATATATATATCTCCTATTAGTTCTCATTAGTTCTTCCAAAAATAAAAATTTTCATATATATTAGAAGAGTTGTCTGGCACAGCATTATATGGGAGAAGATTCTTGTTTTCTTTTTAATGGATGTTGAGAAGACATACATATATGTATACATATATATGTATACATATACACACATATGTGTATATATACATATATATGTGTATATATGTGTATATGTGTGTATGTGTATACATATATATGTGTATATGTGTGTATATGTGTGTATGTGTATATATATGTGTATATGTGTGTGTACACACACACACACACACACACCCCCTATTAGTTCTGTCCCTCTAAGAGAACCATGACTAATACATCCAGGTATTAAGCCTAGTACACATTAGTTATTTTTCCTTATCCTCTCCCTCCTCCCACCCTCCATCCACTGAAAGGTTACAGTGGGTGTTGTTTCCCTCTGTGTCTATTTGTTCTCATTATTTAGCTCCCACTTAAAAGTGAGAACATGGTATTTGATATTCTGTTCCTGTGTTAGTTTGCTAAGAATAATGGCCTCCAGCTTCATCCATGTCCCTGCAAAGGAGATAATCTCATTCTTTTTTACAGCTGCATGGCATTCCATCGTATATCTGTAAAACACTTTCATTATCCAGTCTACTAGTGATGGGCATTTAGGTTAATTCCATTAGCTATCAATTTAAGTTAGCTTTTCTCATCTGGGACTTACAGGGACCAAAACTATCTGCAGTACTGTTAAGTGCATACTGAGTACATGTTGAAAGAAATACTTATCAAATGAACAGCTGACTAGGTCACGGTTCTCAAACCAGCATAAAAGTAGAGATCAAGACCTGAGAGACAGATTGACATAGTGGATCTCACTGGCATATCAGATATTCTAGCTCCTTCTAGTCTGAAAGATATGATGCTGGCATCTGAATCTTACGGGGCTTTGTCAGTGAGAGCTGTATATGCAAGAACCTGAAAGCCCAAGGAGCAGGGTAAGCCTACTTTTTGTGTCTGAGTGAAAACCTCAGTGCTTAGGATAACTCTGATACCTGAATTAACCCCAATCTTAGTGGTTCACTGTAATACAAAACAGTATTATAACAACTTCTAGTACCACTCCCCATCTAATATATACACAGATTTCAGCTATTAATGTTTTTGTTTCTACTCTTTGAGGATAACTAAAACATCAGTACACAAACAAAATGGAACAATATTCTCTGCCAGGCAGGATTATCATTCATTCTGTTTTCACTGTGAATGTCTGATTATGTGTTTCTATAATTTCTTTTATAATGAAATACAAAGGATTATTTTACAATAATCTGACCATCACTAACAACTATAAAATTAACTGTCCCTAGGATTTTTTTTTTGCAATTTAAAGGGGGTTGAATTTCTCATTTACATGTTGATTGGCATTCACTTTAAAAAGTGGCAAATGTAATTTCTCTGAAACCCATTTAATGACAAACTTATTTTATCTAACCATTAAATGTAAAGGGATCATTGCTTTGTTAAGATATTTTTTAGATACTAGTGCCTCAAGTAAACTCATTCTAAACATACTGTTTTACAATACTAAAACTACTAATTTATTCACTTTCCTTGTCATTAATAAGAAAACACTTTCCCTAGTGTGGCAGGTATAACATTTCTTAGTAAAGCCCAAGGGTGTTCGTAAATGTGTGTGTTTAAAATAAAGAACTATGTAAACTGACATTTAAGACTAGAATTTGTTGCCATAAGACAAAAGCAATCACCGGCTTGTGTTCAGTGGCATTTAATAATTTAAGTTTTTCTCCTACAGCACTGCTATACTATATAGTCATTTAATTGGTAAGTAAAACACATTATTCAACCTTTTATTAAACAAATATGCTTTGTATTCCAACATTTAGAAGACCAATACATTATAAATTTGGTGATAAATTATGACAAATATAACAAAATTAAATAAATGTAATTTTATATAATATATGCTTTGGAAAGAGTATGCATTTTGATGTCTAGTTTCTTTCCTTTTCTTAAGCAGAAATTGAGTCAAATCCAAATACTGTATTATTTTAAGTTATCTTTATTTTTTTCAGTGTATAACATGACCTAAAGGCTTCTTTGTATCTAAAGTAAAAAATATTCACAGATCAGCCATTAGCAAGTTAAATGTTGTCCACACATTGGAAACAGAAGAATATGGTTTAATTACATGATAACATAAAAGTAGGGGTGGTAAATGAGACATAGGCAGTCAGCAGTGTCTATTTGAGGCAGTGGAATAATACATATTCCATAACTATGTATTAGGTTGGTGAAAAATTACAATTTTTGCAATTAAAAGTAATTTTAAAATATAAGGGGAAAAAGCAAGGTAAAAAAGCAAAATCAATTGAGATGCACCAACTCATTCAATTAAAATTTAGATTCAATTAAAGCCACTTTAAGGCCTAACAATAGCTTATTTCTTTCCAACAATATTGATAAATGTAATCCATTCATCTAACAGTTGAGTGTCAGTATGTGTAAACATTGTTCCAGGTGTTGAGTTGCAATAATACCAATTAAGGATCTTGCTAATGAGATAAGCAAGTTAACAGCTCAGTAGATTGTGCACTTTGATTGAAATAAATGTTAAAACTATGGCAACTTAGAGTAAAGGTAACTAAAAAGCTTTGGAGGGTGAGGTCAAGCTTTGTAGAAGACCTGTAAATGAAGTTTTGCAGGATGAGTAGGAAAAGCCTGGAGAAGAGAAGTTGGTGGAAAGTGTGAAAGATCATAGCATATTTTTCCTTTAGGGGAAGAAAAGAAAAAGAAAAAGATAGACTCTTCCAATAACCATTCACTGAACATTACTCTGTAGTGTTTGTAGTGATTAAAATAGGACTGCAAGAAAAAAGACTATTCTCACTGCATGAAAATGTGTGACTAGTGATGGAGTTGCAGGCATAAAAGACAGAAAAATGTGTGAACTCTTCATATGCAACCCTCAGATTTTATCACATTGTTGACCACTGACATGGCTCTGTCCATGTAGTAAAAAAAATAGCTCATTCTATTGAGATATAGAGGGAGTAAAATTATATTTGGGAGAAAGCACTCAGAGGTTAAAGATAGCATTTCTTTTAACTAGGTGAAATAGTATTAGAGTACCTATTATGAATCAGGTTCTGCACATTTATTTAATTCTGCCAAAACTGAAGTGTTTTCACTACTTTATAAATCAGAGAACTATAACTTCAAGAAAATTAGTGAGACAGACTCTGAAACAAAGATTTGAGGGAAAATAGTGTATTTCAGAGGGCCAGGAAACACTGGCAGAGAGTAGGGGTAGTGGTTCAGAGAAGGAAAAAAGTGCCAACAAAGGGTGTGTGATTAAATCAGCTACCTCAGGTGAGTAATTGAAGCTTCATCTCATGGAAAAGTACTGGAAATTGGGATAAAACCTATGCTTCAGAATTCTCCCATTTATAAAGGGCATGGAATGTCTATATTCAGTAGGGTTATTTGTTAGGGATTTGGGGGAGTAAAGTTGTGTTAAGTCCAGCCTCATATATCTTCTACATAAGAGCAGAATGGCCTTCAGTGATTTTAGGAAGTAAAACAACAGTTAAAAACAAAAATGCCTCAGACACAGAGACAGAGATGTAGGTACTGACAGTTGGGAGAAAGTTGGAGGACACTTGAAAGGCTTGAGTAATATGGACAGGGCAGTGCCAGCATCTGCTATAGACACTGTAGAGTTTAGAATAGCAATTAAAAGCTAAACAAAGAATAAAGCATGGCTAGAAATGGACTAAAGTGGGGTGAGCCTATTCTGTCTTTTAAACAATAAACCAAGCATACTTTGGAATAATGAAGGCCTATCTTCTGAAAACCAGTGGGTAAAGCAATTATAAAATAGAATGAAACAGGAAAATTTTAAGTACTCAGCAAGAAATTATGCTCTGGTCCCCACGGGTTGAGACTATGGTCTAGTATTTATACTCAGTGTAGAAAGCCAAGGAAGATGAATACAAAAATGGAAAAAAATGCAAGGTAAAAAAGAAAAATCAATTGAGATTCACCAAACATAAAATGAAGAATATAAGCAGAAAATATAGGAACTATGTCAATTATAAATCAAACAAGAGGTCAAGTAAGGAGAGAATTCAGTTCTAAATCATAAATAGTAGAGGTTATTTAGGGAGAGGTGAGATACATTGCCAACTATGTAATGATTTTTCACTTAAAATATATAAGAATTATGTTAGCAGCACAAAACACTAATTTTACAGAAAAAAAGAGAGAAGAAGAAATCTATTAAATTCCATATATATAAAGAAAAATGACATAATATAGAAAGTCCACATTGTTAAAATTGAGTAAAATTATAGGCAAAACTTCTATTCCTCATTCAGTGTATTTGTAGATATAAATAATCTAATCTACATATAGGAGCCCTCATAGACAAATGGGTCTATAGATGAGACCAAACACAGAATCAGTCATTCAAAAACAGTTGATTTATCCAAATATTTTTAAGTAGCTTAATTATATATTCAATTGATAAATTCTTTTCATGTTCAGAAGCACAGTAAACCGGCCAGTGATACACATTTAAGGTATTCTAAATAGCTGGATTTAGAAAAGTTGAAGGGCTGTGCTGTTCTGAGGACATATGAAGGGCTGAAAACCCCTGAGAAAAAGCTGAAGAAAAAACAAGAATAAAGATTTAAGAGCGTCATGTTCTTGAACTCTGGAGTACCAGGCCCTCTCTCAAGGCATATTGCCAATTCAAAGAGAAGGAGAAGAGTTCAGAAATGATGTTGTGGTTGCCATCTTATTTCCTGATTTGCAGTTATGCATATGTGTCTGGCCTCTGCTGATCCACACACCTGTCCCATTCAATTTGAGCATCCTCAGATTTGATAGACTCTGTCTTGCACAAACCAGTCCCCTATCATGCCTACAGCTTCAACTAAATTTTTGTACCCACCCTTATCAGCTTCCAGGCCTCTAAGGCTCCCTGAACTAGCATTACATTTAGACCCAAGTGAACCCAAATGACAATAGCTATTTTTAAAAACATAAAACTGCTCATTGTAGAGAAGTGATTAGATTTATGGTGTGTGGCACCAGAAGACAAAATCATAGATATTAAAAGTAGACATTACAATAAGGTAGACTTGAAGCTCAGTGGAAAAGATATTTTCCAACAACTGAAGGGAAGCTTTAGTAATTGAAGATCCCCCCCGATAGTCTGGAAAGTCGGGTCTGCCACCTTGACCTAGCCTCATTAACAACCAGGGCATCTTCAGTTCCCCAACAGCCCTAACTCCACTGGGTCCAATTTCTAACCTTTGATCAACATCACTAGTTCCTTTATGTGTGCTTCTGGCCTTCTGAGAACCACTGGAAAAAGGCAGACATTGTATTAACTACTCAACACAAATCTAAACCAGCATGATACGTACAAGCTTTATTTGCCCCTTGGCAATGTTTTTGTTCAGTTTATAGAGATTCTCTAGTTGAGTGGTTTTTGGGATTTTTTAACTGCACCCCACAGAAAATATCCTTTTTATTTCATGGCCCAGGATACACATACATATAAATTTAACTGCAACAAAATTTCACAAAACAAACTTGCTCTTACAAAATGCAGTGGGATGTAATATTGTCTCTTTCAGTCTATTTTATTTTTGAACATTACTAGTTGCGACCCACTAAAATGATTCAATGACCCCATAATGAGTCATGACCTACTCATAGATCACAACCCTTAGTTTAGAAAACTACCAGTTTCATGAATTGAGCGATGATGTGCATCAGATGATTCATAAAATCAACATCAGACATCAGTTTTCTCATTTTCCTTTCTCCATTTCGAAATATACATTCATATAAACATTCCCTCATTAAAGCCCTTGTTCTCAGAGTTCTGCCCCCTCCTCCTTTCCGTGTCTGCTTTACTGACGCTTTGATCTAATTTCACTTTGCCTACTGAAAACCTCTTGCTCTATTATCCTCCCTCTCCTCACCTGCATTCATTCGTGCATCTTGAATCTTTTTTCCCCTACTTGATTCTTCTTATCTGCAGATCTCTAGAACTTGTGAGGGGGCAATTATTTTCTTAACTTGTCATTTGTCAATTAACAGTTTCTTCTTTGTGAAACTTGGTCAATGATTTTAAACTCTTTATTCTTTAAGTACTTTTGTGTTTATTATCTCTCTGTCTGGATTGTAAGTATCTTGAATAAAGCAATTGTATATGACAGATCTTTGGTGTGTAATTTTCCCATAGCATATAGAGAAGTGCTGGCAGCAATCATCTTGCACTGAATAGTTGGAATAGTTACAAAACTTCATGACAGGCAGTTCCTATAGTCCAGTTTCTCTGGAGCACACCCAGCTGTGAACCTAAGATTCACAGTTCTGACTCAGGTTTGGAAGCCATTGACTACCCCACTACAGCTTCTCTGAATTGTACTTATTCCTGCACCCTCTGCCTAGAGCTAACATACTATACAAATGAATTTGTTTAGAAAATCATGATGAGAAAAATAAAGTTATATTTGTACAGGAACTTATGAAGTACTTTAACATGCCTCATCTGAACTCATCATCATCATCACATCAACATTTTCAAGTGGATGGGACAGATCTATGAGCCTCAGATCACACCTAAGGAACTGAAGGGATTCGGTAAGGATGAACGATGTGACAGAAACCAGAAAACTAAAAAGTGATTGGACTAGGGCTCAAATCTAACTCTTCTAACTGAAAACATGGCCTTTTCACAGTACCAGGCTATTTCCACAGTAATGAATCAATCATTTTCTAATCAGCTAACTATATATACATATTTTGAAAATTATAAGGCCTAAATAAACATCAAGCTGTAAATGTTATTGTTATTCATGTTTACATTATACCTTATATTTTTAGAACTTCTAAGTTTCTTCACAATTTTGTTTCTTCTGGGTGAGATAGGTGTTATTATCATAATTTTCACATGAATATTAAAACTAAGAAACACAATGTGACATTCTCAAATTCTAAGTGTTTCTTAGTGGTGGAGTCATAACTTTAGACTTTGGGTTGCTATTCTGCCCACTTTTCCATACTACCTTCATGTAATTAGGGATGTATTAATCTTTCCTAATGTTTCACATGTAAAATCTGAAAAATAAATTTAAATTTTAAAATTATATTAATTAGAAAACAATCCTCTAGCCCTAAAAACAAGACTTCCAGATTCCAAAATTACTGGTCAGAATATTTTTATGGAAAAGCAAAAAGAATACAGTGAGATGAGCCATGTTCATTTCCTTATATAAAAGCACCATCTCTGAAATCTAAGAAAATGATTTCATACAATTTAAATTATGTATGCTTATCTACAATTTATTCTCTCAAACATAAGTTTAAATCTCACTAAAACTTAAATTATGTATGCTAATCTACACTTTGTTCTCTTAAACATAAATATAATTTTAAATCTCACTATAGTTTGGGATTCTGAAATCTTTGTATTTTACCATGAATTTAATATGACTAATGTGAATTTCTAATTATACTAAATGATCAGGTGAATGTCACATGTGCATTAGATAAATTGGAAAGTTCTAATTTTAATTACCTTGAGAATTAATTCTTTTCTCTATACATGTATGAATGGAACTTTGCTGTCCATTAATGATTTGCACGTTGATCTTATTTTCTCTTTTTTTAATCGCCATGGGGAATTTTATAATTTTCATAACAGTTGACTCAATATATTAGATTTACATGTATACTTGTCTTACATGCTCTCCTCATCTCACCTCACCACTCTAGGAATCATTACACATGCTCAAGAGTCTACTGGTTTCCAAATGAAATCTGGATATCTGGTCACTGTGCATATGGAAGCTTCCTGAAGACTAGAGGCACATCTTACTTTGGTTTTCTCCTCAAATCACTTTAGGCAGATTTTTGCAAATGGTAGTAGCTAAATAAATGTTGACTAAATTTAATCAAATATGGAGGCCAAGTAAGAATAAAAATTTACCTGCTGAGGTCATTCACAAATATTATTACCCCTACTTAGCATTATAACTTGATGTGTATTTGAGAAGCTACACAAATTTGGGAATCAACTTTGAAAATAGATATATGGTTCCTCCCACAAAAAATACATAAAGAATATGGTCTTGATGGGTGGTTTTGATATAAAATTAGTTTAAAATTTTCTTTTTATCTTATTTTAATGTTAATAGACTTTATTTTTTGATACACATTTATTTACTACCTATTTCTAAATATTCTGAGTACAAAGGCATTGTGGGAAGCATTTAAATAAGAGTATTTTATTTCAGTTTAGTGAATTGTTACGTTCCTCAGAAAAAAACAGTTTGGGCCTAAATTAATATGGTCATCAGGTTTTGCCTGCAGAAAGCAAATATATTTCATCCTCAAACTGTTTTTTAAAAAACTATCCTAAAGAATAAGTGATCATCACTGTTTTTATTATAGCCAATTAAGTTCCTTTTTTCAAATGTATATCTGGATCCAGAATGTTTTTGCAAAGGGCCACTTTTATACTGCTCAAATTTAACACATATTAGTTGTTCAAAATTGAATCTCAAATATATTCCAGTTTCCTTAATTATGTTTGAAACATATGGAATTATTTAAAGTGGAGGGTAACTCAGACTTTTGATGTGGATTTACCACCATTACTTTGTGGGAAAGTCTCTTTTCGTTTACTTTCATTTAGCTTTTGACTTTATGGAGAAGACTTGACAATAATCTAGTATGTGAAAGTGCAGTATACTCCTGCCTCTGTTAATACCTAAAGGTTTTATAAGGTCCTTTAAGATTCAGATCATTTTATATTTCTCTGGACAAAATAAACAGAAATTTCTAGTTGAGTGAGGAAAGGTTTGATTATATTTTTACTTTTTGTTTTGTCATTTTATGATATTGGATAAACTGGAAAACGGATGCTGTCTTAGAGAATAAAAAGATAAGGATACAATTACATGCAGATTAAAAAATAAAAATTAAAAAATATATTTTTTACTATAGAAGTATTCATTGGATTAAGCACTGCATTGAGAGAGTTTATGACAGTGTAGTAGTCCAAATTCTCCAGAGAGACAGAACCAATATGAGAGAGGGATCATTAGGGAAATGAGCTCACAGAGTCAGGGAAATTTCATGAGAGGCCATATGCAAGGTAGAGAACCAGAGAGGCCAGTGGCATGGGTCAGTCCAAGTCTGAAAGCTTTAGAACCAGGAAAGGCAACAGTGCATCGCCCATTCTGAGGCTGAACACCCGAGAGACCCTAGGAGGCTGCGAATTCAAGTCACAGAGTTCAAGAGCCAAAGAACCTGGAGTCTGATGTCCAAGGAAAGGGGGAGAAAGATATTTCCTTATGGAATGGGGAGAGAGAAATGGGAGTGGGGAGAGAGGAGGAAACAGAAAGAGACAGAAACCCCTCGCTTTCATCTGCTTGTTTCTATTGGTCCTGCATGACACAACCATTTCCTCTGGAAACGCCCTCACAGACACACCCAAAAACACTGCTTCACCAGCCATCTCAGCATCCCTCTAGCCCGTCATACTGACACTTAATATTAACCATCACAGGTGGTATTTAATTTCATGGAAATCTTATATAGTAGGTATCATTTACTATTCAAAGAGGTAAAGTAGATTACATCTAGAGTTAGAATCTAGTTTGATAGTAACAGTGGGTAAAGATTCTGGGTATGGAGTAGCAGTCAATTTAATACACTTCCTCCCATTTGGCTAACTATTATGAAAGAAAAGGGAGTTGACCACAATAAAAAAAGAAAAGGGAATATCACAGAAGTATAATTCAGAAGAAACAGATCATTTAACATATATACACTTCAACAATTAAATGCCATATATTTAATATTTCTATTTAAAAACAAGCTCATTATATTAGCTAGGCTTATCTTGGAATATAAGTCAAAAAATTATATTGAGTTAAAACCCCTAATGATTACTTACATGGCTTTTTGGCTAAGTTGAAGAATTAGCTCCCTTTTGCAAACAGGTATGACATTATGT
Organism: Macaca fascicularis; assembly: GCF_037993035.2. Classification (NCBI taxonomy): domain Eukaryota; kingdom Metazoa; phylum Chordata; class Mammalia; order Primates; family Cercopithecidae; genus Macaca; species Macaca fascicularis. Next base: position 132,114,554 of record NC_088377.1, read on the forward strand.
CTAAAATTAATAGATTCACACTCCATTGAGGAAAATGCTGAGGCTTTTACTGTACGCACTGGAGTAGATACAAAACTACTTCCTAAAAAACTACAGGCCACACCTGTAATCCCAGCACTTTGGGAGGCAGAGGCAGCCGGGTCACCTGAAGTCAGCCCGACCAACATGGGGAAACCCCGTCTCTACTAAAAATACAAAATTAGCTGGCATGGTGGCATAATCCCAGCTACTCAGGAGGCTGAGGCAGGAGAATCACTTGAACCCAGGAGGCAGAGGTTTTAGTGAGCCAAGATCGCACCATTGCACTCCAGCCTGGGCAACAAGAGTGAAACCCCATCTCAAAGAAAAAAAACTTGGCTGTGTTTTTCAGTGTTCCTCCAGCCTACCCCTCAAACTGAAGCCCACCCCCGCACTGAGGTAGGCTTATTTGGCCTCCATTTATTTCATAATATGACCAAACCATGTAAGTACACCTTTAAAATGCAAACAAAATGGCTATCATCAATACTTCTCAAGAAAATATCAAATTCATGATTGTAAAATATCAAAAGAAGATGTCATAAAAAATATACTATATATTTATTTTTCTGTTCAGAGTTACTTTCTGAGTAAGTCAGACAACCACATGTCTATGTGCTCTGGCAAAATTTTATTGGTTCCCACAGAATTACTTTAAGAAACCCATTATTATATTAACAGTTACTCTAAGGGTTCAGGATTGTTTAAAAGCAAATAAACCTTTAAAAAGAATAAATTATACACAAAATAAAGATAAAGTATATTATACATGTCAGAAGAGAAATCAGAAATCAACTTCAAGTAGATTTTTAAAAAGTAGAAAATAAATGAAAACAAAGGTTTTGTTTGTAAAGATGACTCGTGTCCATAAACGTTTAGCTAGGCTTACTGAGAAAAACAGAGAAGACACGTGTCACCAAAAGCAAATAATGTAGGGGATATTAGATAGGGTATATTAAAAGTATTATGAGAAAATATTGTATATAATTTATGCCAACAACTTTGACAACATACATTAACTGGACAATACGTACAAGCCAAGAAGAAATAGAAAGGTCTCAATAAATTTTCATTAAGTAAAGAAATGAATAACTAAAAGTGGCTTCACTGGTAAATTCTATTAAACATTTAAAGAATGAATAAGAACTCTACAGAAATTCAGGAATTGGGAGAGCAAGAAACATTTCCCACTCATTTCTAATTCTAGTGTTCAGATACCAGACCCCCCCGCCCACATATCTCAAGAAAGTGAACTATATTTCTCTCATGAACATAAACACAAAAATCCTTAACAAATCGTCATCAATTTTAAATCCTATAAATTCTAAAAAGATATTATACACCATGAGTGAGATTTACTCCAGAAATGCAAAGGTGAATTAATATCCAAAAAATCAATTAATATCTTATACCACATTAACACGATAAAGAGCAAGCACCACATATTCATCCCAGTAAATGCAAAAAAAAAAAAAAAAAAGCATCTGGCAAAACAGAATCCCATTTATAATTTCAAAATAAATAAAACACCCTCTCAATAAACTAGGAGTAAAAAAATGCTTTCATTCTCATAAAGGATAGCTATTAAGAAACCTATAACTAACATCGTACTCAATGCCAAAAGAATTATCTCTACCTAAGCTTCAGAACACAAAAATGGCCATTTCTGCAACTTTTATTCAAAAACACGTTGGAATTCTGTGCGAGAAACAACAACATAAGTGCAGACATATAGCTCAAAAAGAAAGAAGACTGGCTTTATTTGCAGATGACATGTTCTTATATACATAAAATCCTAAAAGTCTAACAAAAAAGATGCTAGAATTTACAACCAAGTTGAACAAAATTACAGGATTAATATAGTAATATTAATATAAAAAACCTATTGGATATTCATGTAGTGGCAACAATCAGAAAGTCAAGTTAAAATTCCCTTTCAAACAGCATAAAAATCACTAAAATATGTAGCAATATATTTAACAAGAAAAAGTGTGTAAAATAAAAGCTACACAAGATTTCTGCAATAAATTAAAGGCAATTTAAGTAAATAGACATATATGTATAAATTGGGAGACTCAATATGATTAAGGATTAGAATTACATCAAATTAATCTAAATTTAGTGCAATTTCTATCAAAATCCAATAGGTTTGCTTTAGAAATTGCAAACAGAATCCAAAAGTTTTATCAAAATTCAAATGACTTAGAATCGCTAAGACAATTGTTAAAAACGAGCAAATTTGGAGAACCCATACTATCTAATTTCAAAACTTGCTATAAAGTTACAGCAAATAAGATAGAGTGGTACTGGCATAAGCATAAACATATAAGTCAAAGTAATGAAATAGAGAATCTAGAAATAAACTTATACATTTATGAATAATAGTCTTCAAACAGTGCTTCCAAAGTAAATCCATGAGAAACAAATAGCATTTCCCTCAAATTATGTTGGACTAACTGGGTGTCTATATGAAAAAAATTGAACTTGGACCCTTGCCTCATGCCATGCACAAAAATTAATACTCAAAATTAGATCATAGACCTACATTAGAAAACTAAAATTATACAATATTCAGAGAAATATAAAAACATTTTGCAATCTTGGGAGAAAATATTTATACATCTTGTATCTCATAAAGGATTTGCATTCAAAATATATGAAGAACTTTAAAAATTCTTAAACAATAAGGCAAGCAACCATGTTAGAAAAATTAGCATAATTTGTGAATAGAAACTTCACCAAAGAAGATATGTAAATATCAAATAAGCAAATGAAAGTATGTTCCATATTATTAGCTTTTGGAGGAATCAAAATAAATAAATCACAGTGAGATACCACTACATACAAACTATAATGATTGAATAATGTACAATTAGCAAAAGTCCTGTAGCTTCTTATAGAAAATCAGATGAATGTGGATGTCCAGGTGTTTCAGCACCATTTGTTCAACAGAATATCTTCTCCATTGAATTACCTTTACTTCTTTGTCAAAGAGTAGGAGTTGACTATATTAGTGCACGTCTGTTTCTGGGATTTCTACTCTGCTCTGTTGATCTATTTATTCTCTTGACAATACTATACTCTCTTATTTACTGTAGTTTTATAGTACATTTTGAAACTGGATCGTGTTAGCTCACCAACTTTGGTTTTCTCCTTTAATATTCAGATTATTTCTTCTTGTATGAGTTTTGATAGATTGTGTCTTTTAAGAAATTGACATTTCATCAAAGTTATCACATTTGGGGGCATAGAGTCACTTATACTATTTATTATCCTAACTCTCTCTCTCTCTGTCTCTCTCTCTCTCTCCATCCCCCATGTCTGTCTCTCTCCTTAGTTAACCTGATTAAACATATATCAACTGTATCTTTTTAAGAGAGCCAGCTTTTAGTTTCATTGATTTTCTCAATTGGTTCTTATTTTTAGTGTTATTGATTTCTGCTCTAATTTTTAATCTCTTCTGTTTACTTTGAATTTAATTGCTATTCTTTTTGCAGTTTTTTTGGTAAGAGCTTAAATTATCAATTTTTGATATTTCTTCTTTTTTCAATATGACATTCAACACTATAATTTTTTTCTAAACACTCTTTGCCACACTCCACAAATTTTACTAAGATATATTTTCATTTGACTTGAAATATTTTTACTTTTTTGATACTTATTTAATTCATGTGTTTTTAATATCCAAGGGTTTTGAGAGTTTCCAACTATTTATTACAGGTGTCTACTTTAATTACATTGTGATTTGAGAGCATATTTTGTATGACTTTTTTATTTAAAAATTTTAAAGTGTATTTTTAAATCATAATTTAGCCTTCTTGGTGAATGTTTTATGTGAGTTGGAGAATAATGTGTACTCTTATGCTGTTCGATGAAGTATTCTATAGTATCAGTTAGATTCAATTGATTGATGGGACTGTTCAGTTCAACTATGTTCTTACTGATTTTATGCCTGCTAGATTTGTCAGTTACTGACAAAGAGGTATTGGTATCTCCAAGTAAAACAGTGGATTCATCTGTTTCTCTTTGCATTTCTATCAGGTTTTGCATCACATTATTTGGATGCTCTGTTGTTAGGTAAATACATACACATGAAAGATTGTTATATCTTCTTAGAGATATAATTCCTTTATCATTATGTAATGTTCCTCTTTATCTCTGAAAATTTTGCTTCTTCTCAACTCAGCTTTGCCTGAAATTAATGTTGCTCTTCCAGCTAGTATTCATGCTGTATGTTTCTCTATTACTTTTCTTTTAATCTGTCTTTATATTTGAAGTAGGTTTCTTGTAGACATCTCAGAGTTGAGTCTTTTTTGTGAACTATGACACTCTTTGTCTTTTAATTGTGTATTCAGATTTTGAAAGGAAACAGAAATAGATTGTAGAGGAAGATATTATCAAAGAAATAATATTAAAATACCACTTTTCTAAAACAAATGACATTTTTTCCCTACTGAGAGATCTCATGGAATGCGCTGCACAGTAACTGGAAAGCAATCCAAAGGCAAGTCATTCTAGAATGTTAATGTGTTAGGGGTATTTGGAACACTAAATGGCCCTACTTCCCAAACTTGACATTTGGCATCCCCTCTGTGTGGAACACTCTCTTTCAGAGACATGGCTCTATGGGTTGCTCCCTCATGTCCTTTAGGCCCTTGTTCATAATTGCTATTTAATTAAGATCTTTACTAAAACCCCTAATTAAAATGCTATTTACCCCACAGTATTCTCTATACACTTCACTTCTTTATGTTTTTTTTTCCATAGTATATAGAACATATTATATCTGTTTTTCTTATTTTATATGTTCACTTTCTTTTTTATATACTCTCTATGATGTTAGCTCCACGAGGATGGAGATGATTGTCTGGTTCACTCCATACTGAATCGCCAGCATTTGGAATGGTGCTGGGCATACAGAAGGCACTAGACCAATTTTTGTTGTAGGAAGAAATGATGAAAAGTTTAAAAGTTTCCTGAAAGAAACAATTAGGATACAAGATGGCATATAGCTTCTCAACAATAAAACTGAAAACTGCAACTCAGTTTGAAAATAAATCAACTGTGAGTGTAGAATAAACACATTTACTTTTACTGATAGAAACGGATACCCAAATTTTATATCATATGTATCCTTTGTTAGGAAGCCCTAGAGGATAGGTTCCACCAAAATAAGGAAATAAAGAAAACATAGAAAGCCATGGGATCATAGAAACAAGAAGTATATTCCAGGAGAGAAGCAAAAGCATTTACAAAATGATGGTGAAAATAAGTCCTAGAATAAGAGCTATGCAACTGACCTGATGGACAAATTGTCAGGATTGGGGCAGAAAGATGGAGGCCTTTACTATATATGTGTAAGGGAAGAGGGAGAAAGGACTGATTGATTATCTAACTTATGTGATGTTTGTAGTGAAACTTTGTTCTTATATATGGTATATAATTCAGGAAAGAATGAGTAAGAGGCAGTGATGCAATATTGATGAAATACCCCTAACACATTAACATTCTAGAATGACTTGCCTTTGGATGACTTTCCAGTTAGTAAAGCAATTTCTAACTCCAGGAAAAAATACTTGCCAAGAAAGAAGATAGACTCATAAAGTCATCATAGTATGTTATGAAGTTCAGTTGGAAAAATATTTACAAGTCACAATAATGTAAATTCTGAGTATTTATTTAACACACAATACAGTATAGATCTCTATGGGCTTGTGAGATAAAACATTAAGTGAAAATATATGAAGACAGAATACTATGTATAGCATAACCATATTTTATATTGTTACATCAAAGTTTGTGATTGGATAGTAAACATTTAGAGACTTGTCTGAAAGATGTGAACCAAATTATTACTAAATAATTTTAAATATTTTTCTATACTTCTATGTTTCTTGATTTTTAATATAAATAATTATCCAATAACTTTTAATAATTAAATTTTACATAAAAATAGACCCAAAACGTAAGTTTAATTCTAGCACATTACTCCAGTTTAAGTCCACCATAATTTAGCCACTCTCTCTTCATTGTACATTTAGATTGTTTCCAGTATTTTTCTAGTTTAAATACCCTTGTACATAAATATTTGAAATTCATCTGATTATTTTCCTAGGATACTAGCCAAATGGAACTGTTAATAGGAAAAATTGACATTTAAGCCTTTTCATAATAATCAAGAGTGGAACGCTGAAGGATTAAGACAATTTACACCCTCATAAGCAATGTTTTCTCACACCTTGTCAACACCGGGTGGTATGATTCTTCTTTTCATGCTTGACAAATTTCCCTTTTAAAATCTCCTCAAATTTGTATTAGTTGATTACTAGTTATGCAAAACATGTGTTCACATTTTGTAATCCATTGACAAATTCAGAATCTATCCCTTTCTCTTCCCTTCATTGTCATTGTTATAAAGACTCCTATTGTCTTTCTTGAACTCTTGAATGCCTATCTGATCACAGAGCCAAGCTCTCCTTCTTGTGTACCAACATAAACTGCTTTTAGGATTATTTATCTAAATCACAAATCTAGTCATATCATTTGCTTGCTTAAAAGTCCTTGAAGATTAGTAATATTCCACAAAGTCAAGTCTGAACATATTAGGGTGGCACACCTTGTCAACATTAATATGGGATCAAATATTTTCTTAAATTATAAAAATGTGCTTTCATGACACCTTTTGTTAAATAATCACAAATAACTTGAGATTAGCCACCCCATATGTTTACCACAGTATTTACTCTGTTCACTTAAGTAATGATTAATCAATGATAGGTCAATATATTGACGTAGGACAGAGTGAAATGGTCTACTCTAAAAACTAAGTTATTCAGCTACTTATTCATTAAAAAAATCTATTGAATGTTACTATGTGCCAGAAATTTCTCTAAGTTCTAGAGACACAGTGGCTAATAGAACCATCTATGCCCTTCCCTTTATGAGGTTAATAGCTGGGAGTGGAGTATGATGACAAAATTAAAAAGTATTTTTTTTCTTTTTAAAGAGTGATAAGCAGTTAAAAAGCTGGATTATCAACTCTTTAGAAAAACCAAATAAAACACAGAAAACCCTGACTTGTACTGTTTGTAGATATCCCATTGTGGCTGATTTCAATCTACCAGTGGGAACAACCGGCTCACAAAGTTCTCAAATATTGAACAGCTGGCTCTGGAGAGTCATTAAAGGTACACCCCCACTGATAGTAGCAACAAGATATTAGAACTGGAAAACTGGTAACTGAATACTTAAGGTAAAAGAGAAGTGTCCTACTGAAGAGGTGACATTTAAGCTGAGACACAAATGAAGAGAATGAGAACATTGAAGGTCAGATAGAAGAATTTTCCAGACAGAAAAGTCAGCTATAGCCAGTGCCCTAAGGTAGAAGGAAATTACTTGATATATTTGGAAGTCAGAAGGAGCCAGAATGCAGAATTTTTAATTTATTTTCAGGTAGGAGAAACTTGAGATCAAAAAGCCTCTTAGGTAAGATACAGACAGTAATTTGGGAGAGTTAAATATGAGCAGGAAGCTAAGATCACCTTTGGTTCTTTTGTCTCGTACTTCTCTGCTAATAAAGGTTGAAACTACTGGGTGATTCCAGGATACACACACACACGCGCACACACACATGCACACACACACATACACACTTTACCAGAAATCTTGGTTTACAGAATGCAAAACGGAGCAGGAGATAGTATTATTTTATGCTACTGAAAGTATTCATTCCAGGTACTCCAGTCTTTATTTCTTCAATCTTGCTGACCCCACGAATCATCTACACTTTGACATTTTGTTACCACTTTTAGAGTACTAATAACTTACACATACTGTATATCATTTGGGCAGTATTTGGGGAAAATATAAATCAAATTACAGAAACAAAAAAGGTAATTAGATTAAATTCTTTTATCAATTTTGGGGTCTTTTCCTTTTAAAGTCAAGATGACAATGGTAGCTCTGTTTTGAATATGTTATCCAGAGTAAGTAGAGATGCAGTGAATCCGAAACAGTATTTTAAACAATGAATCCATTGGAGTTCAAATTCAGGGCTTGACAAGTGAACAACTCCTTCTGCGTAAAAGTAAATCCTATTGTGAAGCAAATGGAGATTAGAAGGATTAAGTGTCACATGTGGAGGGTTTCAAAGTGGATTTGTTTTTATTATTAAAGATATTTTTATGGGTTAATTGTACAGGGATCTGGCTCATTTGTTTTTTCAAAATTGAGATGAGTCAGAAAGTCCCTGGGGCAGGAGAGACTGCTGCTGCATGTGAGGATGTGTATTATTCATTCCAGTAATACATTTGCAGCTAACAATCTTGAGAAAGAGATTATGACTTGTAGGTAGTCTCAAAAGGAATTAGTTGTTATTGACATGTTACCTATATTAATAGTTACAGTTCTGTCTTTATCTAAGTGATTATAATTTGTATACACATTCGAATTGCAGTAGGAATAATACTCAACATTTACACCGAATTTTAAGTTCAAGGCAATAGCTAAGATATTGAGTTGTTTCAAAAAATGTAAGCGATATATAGAATGACTTGTCAAAGCTAGAAATTCATTATTTTTCCTCATTGAAGAAATTTTAAAAATCAGGTTTGTTTTTGATGAGCTGTCTTTCTCTACAAATAATACCTAAGAAAATATCTTAAATTATTTTTTTTGAGACAGGTCTCACTCTGGATTGCCCATACTGGAGTGCCATGAGGCAAAAATAAATAAATAAATAAATAAATAAATAATCTTACTTTTTGTTCAAATTATAGAAAAATATTTTCAAAGCTCCAATGGAATTTATTTAAATATATGCATCACATACTCTTTTACTTTATTTCTTGAAGTTGTGTGTTGACTTAGTCATCTAGAATTACAATATAACCATGAAAAATATAATCTTTGTGATAAAATAAACACATGATGCTGATAGAAGACAACAACAAATGCTTCAGAAGGTACTTATTAAGTGGTGGGATCCTGAGTAATTATACATGAATGAAGGAAAAGCAGAAAAGAGTATTCAAAAATTATTTCGTTATCAGATCTAAGATGTTCTATTGATGAGTAATAGAATGGATTTCATGAGAGTTTGGATTTACTTCTAAGTGTACCAAAAAAAGCATATTTTTGGAAGTTCAACAGAAGAAGCCAGTTAGTTCATCTGTACCTACATGGAAAATAAAATTATGGCAACTGTTCACATTACTCAGGCCAAAAAATAGCCAAATTTCCACCACCACCATTATAATCATCATCACAATCAAGAAGAGCTCTTAAAGAAGAACCAAATGGACAAATTTAGCTTTGAAATTTGAAAAAAAATGTATACTTTTACATGATTTACTTCAGTGCATAATTCCTTTTCCTTTATATAAAATTCAGTTTTATTTAAAAGAAAGATATTAAACTCAGCTTCATCCAAAATTGAGGTAATTTTCAAAATATTTTGGGCTAAAATAAATTTTTAAATGGAAGTATTTCAACATTATCCAAGAAAGCAGTCTAACAAAGTTTATAGCAAATTTAATTATTCCAGTGTTTTTTAAAGTGGGAAGCATGTACAAAAATTCTCCATAATATTAATAGATTTCAAGCAAAAGGTATTTTTAAAATGCTGTGTTAAATTAGTTTACCATGAAATCTCAGCTATTTTAATATCCCATGTAAGTTGTCAATCTCTGCATTAAATATGCAGAAGTATGTGCTGTAAAAGAGACACAAGACAAGAGGGCACTTCAGGGAGAGGGAAGATAATGATCCAAGATGAGCATGTGGGAAAGCATAAGACATGTTTAAAGAAACTGTAGGGAAATTCTGGATTTGCAGAAGATAAATCTGGAAATGGAGGCAAGAGCCAGATTGTGGATTCGAATAGCATAATAAGTAGTTCAGACCCTTTCAAAAATCAGTCATCAAGCACTAAATATTTCCTAGGAAAAGAGTGATCATATAAATGGGGTTGTATGAAAAGATTTATCTGGCCATAAGTGGATGGGTTGGTGTGGAGCAGGAAAAATACTGGAGGTGGGGGGTCCAGTTTGAAGACCTCAGCAATGATTTAGAAGTGAGATTAATTATGATGGTGGAAATGAGAATGCCAAATGAAGAATGAGGACAAGATGCACTGCAAAAAGAGAATGAGGTAAATAGGATGCAGTTTCAAAGATTTCTAAAGTGATCCCCAAGAGAGTGATGATGGCCTTAAGCAGCCATAGTGAATCATTTGCTCCTTCATAGATTACACTTTTTAACTGCCCCCATGCCTTGACAATAGGTTTTCTACCATATAGGACCTATTATTCTTGAGTACACAGTTAGCTTCTATTCAGTCTTTAAGAAATCCAGCTCATTTATCTTCTCTTCTTTCCGGAATCAGTTTTTTTTTTGTGCTCTCTTTTAAGTGTCCTATGTATAAATTTTTTACAACACTTAAATTAATGTATCACAAGATCTATTGACTTGTCTTCTCTTCAATTAGATTACCAGCTCCCTGAAGGTGGAGACCAAATGTGTCGATTTTTCACAATGAACACAGTAGCACACAGTTCAAACCAAATCATTGTTTGATGAAGGAGAATAACCAGGAAAGTTAGAATGACAGAAAGTCAATAAACAAACAAATGAAACAAGCAAATAGATGGAAGACGGAAATGCACATGTAGAATAGAATAGAATAAAATAGAATAGAATAGAATAGAATAGAATAGAATAGAATAGAATAGAATAGAATAGAATAGAATAGAATGATTGAGGAAGGTTGTTTATCAACATGTTAGATAGCTAATAGAAATAAGACTGAAGAAAGTGATAAAAAACGGAAATTGATTAGGCAGGATTCCAGAGTACAAGAGATGCTGTGGCTTGCAGACCTGGTATGGGAGATTCACCCCACATAGTTCAATACTTCCTACAGTTCTCAAAAGATGCCTCATGCTCTTCAATTTTCTTACCTTAGCTTCTTATATTTCCACCGACAAGAATGCCATCTCATCTTGATCCTCTATTTTAACATCTACTTATACATGTGTAAGATACAAATCAAATCCCACTATTGCATGAGACCTTTCCTGGTCTTTTATTTCTCCGAATCCCCGAATAATTTTTTCTTAATATTCAGCCTGAAGACCACCTGCATAAAATCCCACAGGGAGTGGTGCTTATAAGAAGTTTCTCTTTACAGACATAATCTATCTAATACAGTTAGAAGGGGTAAAATAATTTGAATCATCATTTTACAAATACAAATAAAGATATTTGAGCAAATGACCATTACAAAATCATTAATGAGAAAAAAGCCAGTGGAAACTTAATGACAAATGGATTAATAATCTGATAGTACCTCAACTCACTCACCAAACTTAAGGTTATAAAAAGAGAGACAAGCCAGGTGCAGTGGCTGAAGCCTGTAATCCCAGTACTTTGGGAGGCCGAGACGGGCGGATTACGAGGTCAGGAGATCGAGACCATCCTGGCTAACACGGTGAAACCCCGTCTCTACTTAAAAATACAAAAAACTAGCTGGGCGAGGTGGCGGGCACCTATAGTCCCAGCTACCTGGGAGGCTGAGGCAGGAGAATGGTGTAAACCTGGGAGCCAGAGCTTGCAGTGAGCTGAGATCCAGCCACTGCACTCCAGCCTGGGTGACAGAGCGAGACTCTGTCTCAAAAAAAAAAAAAAAAAAAGAGAGCCAACCAGACATTATATGCCTCCTTATGGAAGCACACAAAATACCCTCTAATATATTCTTGCCACGAAAAAATATGTCTGAAATTGGCCAAATCCCTATCCATAAAAACCAGTCAAAAGGACACCAAGGAAAATGTTGAAAGATAACAGTGAGTAGAATTTTGCATAATCCCAAATGTGGGAAAAAAACTGCAAAATGTACAATTTAAAAAGGGACAGAAAAACCTATAGATTAAAATATATTAAAAGAGACTTCAAGACATGTCAACCAAAAGTGTGGATATTTAGGGATACTAATTTCAGTGAATTCAAATTTACAAATCATTTATGAGACCATTAAGGTAACAAGAGCACTAACTGGTATTTAAAAATTTACTGTTGATTTTTAGGTTAGATAATAATCAAAACATCCATTTTAAAGCATCACCATATATCTTGAAATACTTTTAGATAAAATGATATACCATCTGGCACTTGCTTCATAATAATGTAACAGTGGCGGAGGTGTGGTGAGTGGTATAAATCAAGCAAGACTGATTATCATTGAAGTTGGGTGATAGCCATTAGTTCACATTTATATATGTTTTAAGTTTTTCATTTTTAATTCATTTTAAAATATAGATTGCTAGGCCCTATCTCAGAATTATTGAACTAGAATATCTGAGGAAGATTCTGGGAATCTGAACAATTAACATATTCTGAGGTCATTGTTACGCACACTAGGATTTGGGAATTACAATCCTAAAACAGTTTATCTCATTATCTAGCCCTTGTCAGAGAAAATGAAGCCAACTGTATACATATATCTTATTTTTAAGTATAAAGGCTGTGTCTTTGCCAGGCTTGCATTTCCCAAGGATATATATACACACACATATATGTATATATACACATATATACATACATATATATGTGTATATATGCACATACATATATATTTAGTATACACTCAATAAAATGCTAGTGATGTCTGACAAAATATTTATTTTTGCTTAATCTGAATAAATATTTAAGATAGAGTATACAAGACTTACCCACACATTCCAACATGCCAGGTACATTTGGCATCAGGAATGTGTACCTTATTACAGCTGTTAGCAATAATCTTTGGCCACATGAAATTTTTTTTCTCAGTTGGTGGTATTTAACATTCCTAAATTGCCAGTATCACCATACCTCAATCAGCAAGGATAACATCTAACCAGATGAGAACAATAGCCTCTTTTTTCACATTTGGAGAGTAGGTAATATAAGAAGCCACATGTAGTATTTCAACGCTAATAATATAGATGTCCATACGATCTTTCAAGTAAATAAACTGAAATGTTTTCACCTGTGATTACCCCAGGCTTTTCCCTTTTGGATTTTTTGTTTGCCTGTTTTCAGTGTTCCATTTATTAAATAACAACTTTGACTTTCTTTTTTTTTTTTTTTTTTTTTTTTTTTAGACGGAGTCTCGCTCTGCCACCCAGGCTGGAGTGCAGTGGCCGGATCTCAGCTCACTGCAAGCTCCGCCTCCCGGGTTCACGCCATTCTCCTGCCTCAGCCTCCCAAGTAGCTGGGACTACAGGCGCCCGCCACCTCGCTCGGCTAGTTTTTTGTATTTTTTAGTAGAGACGGGGTTTCACGGTGTCAGCCAGGATGGTCTCGATCTCCTGACCTCGTGATCCGCCCGTCTCGGCCTCCCAAAGTGCTGGGATTACAGGCTTGAGCCACCGCGCCCGGCCTAACTTTCTTAAGAGAGTATGCTTAGGAAAATGTAATCTTTTATTGAGAATTGCTTTCCCAAAGACCTAATATTTCCTATAACTTAGAGTCCTTGAAAGATGTAGACTATAATCGATTCTGTAATAGATTCTGTCCTAGCCCTAGTCCAGGATTCTAAACCTATCACTAACTAGTTAAGTAACTTTGAATGAGACATTATTACTTTTCCTGGGTCCTGGTTTCCCTACATACAGTTGACCCTTGAACAACATATAGGTTTGAATTGAATGGGTCCACTTACATGTGGATTTTCTTCGACCTCTGCCACCCCTGAGACAGCAAGACCAACTCCTTCTCTTTCTCTTCCTCCAGAACCTACTCATCGTGAAGACAATGAAGATGAAGACCTTTATGATGATCCACTTCCAGTTAATGAATAGTAACTATATTTTCCCTTCCTTACCTTATTTTCTTAATAACATTTTCTCTTCTCTGGCTTACTTTATTGTAACAATACAGAATATAATATATATAACATATATAAAACATGCATTAATGGATTGTTTATGTTACAGTAAAACTTCTTCCTGGTCAACAGTAGGCTGTTAGTAAAGTTCTGAGAGAATCAAAAGTTATATGCGGATTTTTAACTGCAAAAGTTACATGCGGATTTTTGACTGACATTCCTAACCACTGTGTTGTTTAAGGGTTAACTGAATATAATTCTAAAATAAATATGTCAGTCTATTCTTAGATTATCTCTAAGTTTACCTCTAGTAGTATAGTACTTCTAGGAAAAAATGACTTTGGATAACATTTAAACACAAAACACAACCTTTCCAGGGGAAAAAAAGGACATAAAATGTTCTCACCTCATAGTCTTATATGACAGTAAATAAGGTCAAATTCATGCGGTTCTGTTCTGAAGGTACAAATACAGGAATATGAAGGACTTTTCCCACTTTGGCTTACCTGCTTATGAGCATGATCATAAGAATTAATATGATTGTCAAACTCCTGGTGTTTGTGATACTGCTTGTCACATAATTCACAGTAAAAGTTTGCCTTTACATCTTCCAGGGCCTTTGCTGTGGACTTCTCCTTTTCTGCAAAATCCTTTAAGAAAAAATACAAAAATGTTGGTTAGACTTCTCTCTAATAGCATAACCAGATCTCATATTAATCAAAGTGGTATTTAACTTAAACAAATATGATGGAGCACATTATTTTCTGGGAATTCATGACACTGTGAAAGTAACTTTTAGTTTCGCATCATCCCTAACTTATCAACCAACATATCATGAGTTCTAAAGTAGCCCTGGCCTGAAGCCTGGTTGTTACTCATCCTTCTTGCCACCCGTTGCTAGGTTGTGATTGTGCCTATTACCAAGCACATCACTGGCCATTCTTCTTTATATCCTTCACTGGCCTCTGTTTTTCTGATATTATCCCTTAAATTTTAGTGTTCTATGCAATTCTATCTTCAGCCAAATGATGTATCCATTTCATATGCTCTTCCATGAGTGTCCCCATTCACACTATAGATAGAGCTGGATGTATCCACAATGTTCAACACTGCCTAAGCCTCCTCCGCAAGCATCAGTTCCTGCTACACATTACCAATGGATTTATGTCCATGTTCTTCAAAATATTCTCCTTAAAATTTTTAGTATGCTCCATTTAAAACAGTTTTGGATACATAATTCTCCTGCTTAAAATCCTCTTTAACTCTCTCTTTGATTATAGAATAATAGTGGCCAATGTTTACTGAGTATAAACTATGCACAAGGTATGAATTATCTCATCATTCCTCACAACAATTCTATGAGTTAGGTTCTATTTTCATCTGCATTATAGATGCATCAACCAGTGCTTAGAGAGATTACACACTCATGGTCTCCAAGTTAACAAGTGGAGAAGGAATTTGAATTCAAACAACCTATGCCTGGCTCCTTTGTTAGTAAACAGCTGTGATTTGCTATATTCCTTTAATGCCAACCTTCTTAATATACCAGAAAAACTTCTTACCTTGCCTGTATCATATTTTGTCAAACCCTGCTTCTATATTTTCCTCTTTAATTCTATTACCAGATATGTCACACAGCATTAAATTATCTGTTTTCATGTCTATTTTTTCCACCAATTTTTTGAGGGAAGAAGCCATTTTATTCATTTTTGTTACACAATGCTAAACAACATGTTGTCTAGCCCAGAATATGTGCTACTTAATATGCATTATGTAAGTTAATGGATAATAATGGTTTATATATTTATGCCTCATATCATTCTACAACTTTTGCTCTATTATCCCAATACCAAATAAAAGAATGACTGGCACTTTGAGAATACCAAGTAAATATGTATATACACTGAACGAACAAACTAAAGAATGGATTTTATCCTTGTTTCTCCAAAACAACTATCCTTGATAGAAAGAAATCAGGTCATAAGTGTACATCATAGGCAAATAGCTGACCAGAAAAGAAAGTAAGCAGAAATAATTGTAGGCATATTTTCAGAGTAGGGTGAAGTAATGGGACAATTAATTTAGACATGTGGGTAACATCATGATTTAAGCCCAAATATAAGAGGGCAAAACACATGGCAAAAAGAAAGAAGGGCATGATACCATTAACTAACAGCACAACTAGACCAAGTATATGGATTGCCTATCTAAGAGAGTTAAAGTAAGAATTCGGTTACATTCTAGAATAATGGCTGATATAAAAAACTAGTGGACAGGCTGTAGCCAGTAATGAGAATGGAGACTCTGATTTCAAGGTCAAATTCCAGTTGCTGAAAGAACTAGGATAATTGCCAGCTGAGACAGTCACTATTGACAAGTGAGAAAGGAGTACAGCATTGAAGTGGTGCTAAATCCCTTGATTTAGTAGACTTAGAATCAAAGGAAACCATTATTTCTACACTCTTTCTCACTAAGTTATTTTTCTTTTTTTGAGGTGGAGTTTCACTCTGTCACACAGGCTGGAGTGCAATGGCGTGATCTCGGTTCACCTCAACCTCCTCCTCCTGGAGTTCAAGAGATTCTCCTGTCTCAGCCCCTCCAGCAGCTGAGATTACAGGCGTGTGCCACCGCGCCTAGCTACTTTCTTTGTATTTTTAGTAGAGATGGGGTTTCACCATGTTAGCCAGGCTGGTCTCGAACTCCTCACCTCAGGTGATCCACCTGCTGCAGCCTCCCAAAGCGCTGGGATTACAGATGTGAGCCACTGCACCCGGCCGGCTGGCCTGCCTGCCTTCCTTCCTCCCTTCCTCCCTTCCTCTTTCTTTCCTTTCTTTCTTTCCTTTCTTTTTCGTGTCCTTTCTTAGTATAATCACAAGGACTGGATTGACACTAGGGATTAATTTGGTTTAATCATAGTTCTTCTTTTTTTGCTCTGTCGCCCAGGCTGGAGTGCAGTGGCATGATCTCAGCTCACTGCAAGCTCTGCCTCCTGGGTTCATGCTATTCTCCTGCCTCAGCCTCCCAAGTAGCTGGGACTACAGGGGTCCACCACCAGACCCAGCTTATTTTTTGCATTTTTAGTAGAGGTGGGGTTTCACCATGTTAGCCAGGATGGTCTTGATCTCCTGACCTCGTGATCCGCCCGCCTACACCTCCCAAAGTGCTGGGATTACAGGTGTGAGCCACTGCGGCTGGCCTGGTCATAGTTCTTCTTACTTCTTTATGACAACAGCCTTAGAAAACTGACCATGTTCTTATACAATGGTCAACACTGCCTTAGCGCTCAAAAATACCTTAGCCTCATGAACTGGGGTAGGGGAACAACTGAAAATTCAGGATAGATTTGAGGCTAAAAATGTATTTTTATATTCTTTCAGATTATGTAGAAGATTTTATGACAATAGTTCAATGGTCAAGAGTGAATGTTTACCTTCATCTAAACATTCTATATTTCTAAAATGTTCTTTAAGTATCATATTGATGATTTTTAATTCAAAATTTTATAATTTTAAGACAGCTTCACCAAAATTTAAGTTTTATACCATCTTTTTCTGAACACTTCTATTTTACAGGGTCATTAGACTAAACTACACATCACATTTCTTGCTTCATTATTCTTGCCAGGAAATTATGCAGATATCCTTATCTTTCTTACCTCTAAGGTGCTAATGACAATCTCTGGGGCATATTCTGGCCTCCTTATTAAGAGAGAAAGAGTAAACCAGTGGAGTATAAATACTACCATAAAACATACAGACATAGACTGAATTATAAGGGTAGAAATCTCTATTATTTTTTAAAGAGGCAACTGATATTTAGTAATTTCATGTTTTGTATAAAGTCTAATGGCTAGGTAATGGTAAAGGGGGGCATGCTTTTCACTGTCTCATGCTACCTCATCCATCCAACCATCTATCCACACATGTAACCATCCATTCATTCAACTGTTTATTAAGTATTCATACATTCAATTATCTCTTATTTAGCAACTTCTAAATGTCAATTTCTTACTGGGTCTTATACTCATTAATTTACAGTTTAATGGGAAAGAATTACTTTCCCATTAGAGGTAAAAACTGTAAGTTGCGATAGAGTGATAATCACAAGTTGCTATAGAGGGTTACCTAGATCAGACTACTTAAGAATAATTAGAAGTTAATGTCTCTCTCACATAGCATTATATACACATTATTAGCACACATTATTTCTTGGTTTTTTGTTGAATGACAGGATGCTTTTACTGAAAAAAAAAAAGGCCTGAAGGTAAATAAGATGACTTACTCTTTGAAATAATTATACAATCTTTAAATATATTTAGAGATGGAGTGTAAGTATGAAAGAGTAAAAAATGATGACCTATTCTCAGTATCAATAAAGTTTTAAAATAAAGAATTATAGATACAAGATTTGATATATAATTCATTCATTCATTTGCCAGTTATTTAAATTTCCCTTCTTACAGTTTGCCTAGAGGAAGAAGTTTTGAAAGCTTATCTGACAGAAAAAAAAATGTATAACATAAAAGAAACCTTCTTGTTAATCACTCTCAATGATTCATTAAAGGTTGAAAATAAATTACAAATTGTGGCCGGGCGCGGTGGCTCAAGCCTGTAATCCCAGCACTTTGGGAGGCCGAGGCGGGTGGATCACGAGGTCAGGAGATCGAGACTATCCTGGCTAACATGGTGAAACCCCGTCTCTATTAAAAATACAAAAAACTAGCTGGGCGTGGTGGCGGGCGCCTGTAGTCTCAGCTACTTGGGAGGCTGAGGCAGGAGAATGGCGTGAACCCGGGAGGTGGAGCTTGCAGTGAGCCGAGATCACGCCACTGCACTCCAGCCTGGGAGACACAGCGAGACTCCGTCTCAAAAAAAAAAAAAAAAAAAAAAAAAAAAAAGAAAATAAATTACAAATTGAATATGACAATTATCTTAACGAGAGTCATTTTTAAAACATTCAGTAATGCCAAGGGGAATTTTTTGTTGTTGTTCAGTATGAATTCTGTAATAATTACTTTTTATACTTAATGTTTTGGGTGCAAGGAGAGAATATGTACTTTTTCACACCAAAAAGTGTACGTTAATGCATAAAACAGGTATGTTTTTAAAGTGCCAAGTATTCTTACTAGAGTAATGCATTTAGAAGTATGAATGTTTGCTATCAAATTGTTATTATTATTGTAATTATTATGGCACATTAACTCCTCATGAACTACACTGTAAACTAGAAATGTGCCACGTACTTGACACTTGTTCACTCACTTAATCTTCATAATAACCCTCTGAAGTATATTCTATTATTATCTCATTTAAAGATATGGAAAATAAGGCACAAACATGTTTAGAAATGCATTCACTGTATTAAAGCTCAGATCTGTCTGACTTCAGAGGCATGATTCAACATACTCAAGGCTGTTCCAATTACTTAGCATTTATCCAGATGCCACATAAGTCCAGGCTGTCTCTGCTAACTCATTTGTGGGTTCAGGATGATATGGAGCAGTTAACTCCCAGGAAGAGTGAGATAACTAATTGTAATTTAAAAAATGTATAATGCTCTTGAAGCTGACAGATGGGTACTAGGAAAATGCAAGGTAGTAGTCTTGTTGCATTGGTTGTAAATATGTGCTCTGATCATAAAAAAGAAAGGGAAGAAATCAATTGCTGTTCTTCATCGCTCCTTATGGGTAATACCAGCACAGAGCTGTGAGAATTGAATTCATAGTCTTTGCATGAAAGCCCACATTTGACCTTTCACTGTTATGCGTAAGAGATTGCTTTAAGAATTCTAATATTCTCTAATTCATTCTATTAGCCCCAAATGAAATCCTGCTTCAAAGAGAGTGAATTTCCCCTCCTCCAATCAAGTGGCTGATGCTGAGTCAGAACTCTTTTGGCACCCATCATCTTCCTGCATCTCTGTAACAGCTTGGATAACAGAAAACTTGCTTTAGAGGTTTCATTTACTTATTTATTCTATTTTTATAATAGGAAAAAAAATCTTAGTCTTTGAAACCTGACTAGCTTGAATGTCAGCCTCTATCTTACAGAAGTTCAAACTCTAAAGGTTTCAGTTATCTCAGAACAAATTAAGGGGGATAATAATAAGCAGCTTACAAGATTATTGTGAAGAAAAAATCTTTTTATGGAAGTACTAAGTACACCACATGGCAAATATAGGTGATGGGGCTCAGAATATGCCACCCCAAAATATGACTGTAGGAAACCTAAGTATGCCACTCTAGTACACCTCCTTAGCATAAGGATAATTTTGAACTAGTTATTTTGAGAAGTTATAGACACAGGAGAAGCTTTGAAAAGTTATCTATCCTTTTCTAAGATAAATTTACATCTATAAAAGAAAGCTTTACTTGTAAAGGTGTCTCCTAAGACACCTAAGACAACCTAAAAGAAGGCTAGCTCTAAATTACTAGAGACTCTTAATAAATGGAAAAGGCATGGACTTAAATCTGCATAACAAACCTTTTCCTGTTTTGTAGTAGCACTTTTCATGGGCCTTAACCTGACCTTTCACCTCGTACTTCTTTGTTTCAGAGAACGATGATATTCAAGCCTGAAGTCTAAGACAACTCTTTGAAATTTAGTCTAGAAATTTATTTATTTCTCCGGGTTATCTCCCATGTGCACAGGAGGTATACATGTTATCAAACTTCTGTTTCTTATCTTGTTAATTTGTGTTTTGTTATAGGGAGTCACAGCAAAATGCTTGAGAAGAAGACAATTATTTTTCTTCCCCTATATAGGTACTCAATGTTTGGATGTTCTGGGGTCTGTTTCTGTGTGTGTGTGTATCACTGAATGCATGTGACAGTATAAAATTATTTTCAACAAAATACCATTTTCCCCTGAGTCTACAAAGCAAATTCCTGATGGAAATTTGGGCAGGTAAGAGGAATTTTTTATCGTCTTTAGCCCACTGTCTCATACAAAAGCTAGCAAATTTACAAAGAGAATAAAATACCTAGGAATATAGCTAATGAGGGAAGTGAAGGACCTCTTCAAGGAGGACTACAAACCACTGGTCAGGTAAATCAGAGAGGACACAAACAAATGGAAAAACATTCCATGCTCATGGATAGGAAAAATCAATATCATGAAAATGGCCATACTGCTCAAAGTAATTTATAAAGTCAGTGCTGTTCCCATTAAATTACCATTGACATCCTTCACAGAATTAGAAGAAACTATTGTAAAATTCATATAGATTCAAAAAAGAGCTTGCATAGCAATGACAATCCTAAGCTAAAAGAACAAAGTTGGAGTCATCATGCCACTGGACTTCAAAGTATACTACAAGGCTACAGTAACCAAAACAGTATGGTACTGGTACAAAAACAGGCACATAGACCAATGGAACAGATTAATCAGAAATAAGACCACAAATATACAACTATCTGATCTTCGATGAACCTGACAAAAACAAGTAATTGGGAAAGGATTGGGAGAACTGGCTGGTCATATGCAGAAAATTGAAACTGGATCCCTTCACCTTTTACAAAAATTAACTCAAGATGGATTAAAGATTTAAATATAAAACCCAAAACAACAAAATCCCTAGAAGAAAATCTAGGGAATAGCATTCAAGACACAGGCACAGACAAAGATTTATTGATGAAATTGCCAAAAACAATTGCAACAAAAGCAAAAATTGACAAATGGGATCTAATTAAAGAGCTTCTGCACAGGAAAAACAACAACAACAATAACAAAAACACTATTATCAGAGTGAACAGGCAGCCTAAAGAGTGGGAGAAAATTTTTGCAATCTATCCATCTGACAAAAGTCTAATATCCAGAATCTACAAATAACTTAAACAAATTTTTAAGAAAAAAGCAAACAACCCTATTAAAAAGTGGGCAAAGGGCATGAACAGACACTTCTGAAAAGAAGAGATTCATGTGGCCAATAAATATATGAATGAAAGCTCAACATCACTGATCATTAGAGAAATGCAAGTCAAAACCACAATGAGATATCATCTCTTACAAGTCAGAATGGAGATGCTTAAAAAGTCAAGAAACAACAGTTGCTGGCAAGGTTGCAGAGAAATAGGAATGCTTTTACACTGTTGGTGAGAATGTAAATTAGCAACCATTGTAGAAAACAGTGTAGTAATTTGTCAGAGATCTAGAACTAGAAATACCATTTGACCCAGCAATCCCATTTACTGGTTATATACCCAAAGGAATATAAGTCATTCTGTTACATGAAATACATGCATACATATGTTCATTGTGGCATTGTTCACAATTGCAAAGACATGGAATCAACTCAAATGCCCATCAATGATAGACTGGATAAAGAAAATGTGGTACATATACACCATGGAATACTATGCAGCCATAAAAAGGAATGAGATCATGTCCTCTGTAGGGATGTGGATGGAGCTGGAAGCCATTATCCTCAGCAAACTAATGTAGGAACAGAAAACCAAATGTCGCATGTCCTTATAAGTGGGAGCTGAATGATGAGAACACATGGACACAGGGAGGAGAGCAACACAAACTGGGGCTTGTCTGGTGGTGGAGGTGAGGGAAGGAGTGCATTAGGATAAACAGATGATGTATGCTGGGCTTAATACCTAGGTGATGGGTTAATAGGTGCAGCAAACCACCATGGCACACGTTTACCTATGTAACAAACCTGCACATGTACCCAAGAATGTAAAATAAAAATAAAGCTAGAAAATTTAATTTTCTTTGCATAATTAGAGTTTTCAGGAGTTTTTAATCTCTTTTATTTTTACTTTCATGTATTTAAGAATTCCAAACATAGTCAAGAGAACATAATATGCGACCCGGATGTGAGACAGGAGCTCAAAAGATATCATTTTGAAGCTTTAAGATTTGACTGCCCCATTAGATTTTGGACTTGCATGGGGCCTAAACCCCCTTTGTTTTCTCCAATTTCTCCCACTTGGAGCAGATGTGTTTAACCATTGCCTGCACTCCCTTTGTATCTAGGAAGTAACTACGTTGCTTTTGATTTTATAGGATCATACGTGAAAGAGACTTGCCTTTTCTCAGATGAGACTTTGGACTTGAACTTTTGGGTTAATGCTGGAATGAGTTAAGACTTTGAGGGGCAGTAGAAGGCATGATTGGTTTTGAAATGTGAGGACATGAGATTTGGGAGGAACCAGGGGCAGAATGATATAGTTTGGCTATGTGTCCCCACCCAAATCTTACCTTGAATTATAATAATCCCCACATATCATCGGAGGGACCTGGTGGGAGGTGATTGAATCATGGAGGGTGGGTTTTTCCTGTGCTGTTTTCGTGATAGTGAATATATCTTATGAGACCAGATGGTTTTATAAATGGGAGTTCTCCTGCACATGCCCTCTTGCCTGCCGCCATGTAAGACATGACCTTGCTCCTCATCCCCCTTTCATCATGATTCTGAGGCCTCCCCAGCCATGTGGACTTGTGAGTCAATTAGGCCTATTTCCTTTATAAATTATTCAGTCTTGGGTATGTCTTTGCTAGCAGCATAAAAACAGACTAATACACTAACTCACCACACGATACAAAATAATAATAAGAGAAACTATTTAGGATTGAGCAGAGTGTATAGGAACTATGTGTACTCGCTTTTTCTAATTAACAGACTTTATTTTTAGAACAAGTTCTAAAAATAAAAGTATTCAACAAAGTCACATTTTAATTGTCCTACCTTCATTGAACTCAGAAAACAATGCATGGTATAAGAATAATCAAATCCATGACACATGATGCCTACAGCTGCACTGCAGGCATGCAGAATAACAAACATGAGAGTTACTTTGCACGAAGAGATTTTGAGACTCTCAGTTCCCCTCCATCATGCCCTATGAGACCAACCCTTTGCAACCCTCCAAAAAAGCCTATTGAGTGATCATGTTTACAATCATTAAGTCCACTGGAAATTCAAGAGTAAAATTTTTATGATTGGAAGAAAGTTTTTGGAATGTGCCTATTGTGTGGGTGTGTGAAATATGATGATAAGAAAATAGGTTTTCTTCCTCCAGACTGACAATGCTGTTCCATTTATAAAGGTAGTAATTACCACCTCATCAATTCAGCCCACAGGTGGGTATAACTGTAATGAATATAGACATATTGCTTTCATCTAAATTGAATACATTTAAACGAATATATCTATTGTGCATTAGACAGGAAGTACTTTCATTTAGCCGTTACTCCTGATGTAACTATTTATTGTAAAAATGCAATTAATAGCGTCTGACATTTCATTTTCTAATATAAGAAAAATCAATGAAAAATGTCAGACAACTAAGTTTTCTGGAAAGTTACTAGTGATGCCTGCTCAATTACAAACCATTTTTCTTTTAATTTAAAATTTGTGAGAGCCATCTATGAAAGAAATGACCATTAAGCAATGCTGACCTAGCCATTGCTTCACCTTTCCTTGGGAATTGATTGCAAATATGTTCCCTTCAAATAGATTCAGTGAATTTCAAGTAAGTTTTCCCTCTCTGAACTTCTTATATTGTTCAGGTATTAATCTCTGCTGTGTTTATGTTCTACATGTGCTAAACAGAGGCCTGCAAACTCCTGAGATGATGTATTAAAATAGTATAAAGCCAATGGCTTTGCTTTTAAGAAAAAGCAAGTCAGATGAATTACAAAACACCAAGGACATTCTCTCTATTCTCGTGAACGTCTGCTATCATGTCTAATAATAAGTCTGCTGCTTGGTTTACTGGTTCTGTACCAGAGATGTCTAAAAAGTGATTATGCTCACAAAGGCACACCATTATATCAAACTGGCTGCTCCAGGCTTCTATCTGTTGAAATTCTAGTGGGTAATTTAATTTCAAACTTAGAGAATACTAGAAATTGTGAAAAAAGTATGTTCACAGAAGCTCTGTGTCTTAAATCTTAAATACTCACTTTAAGCTGAGAAAATGTGTCAAAGAAAGAAAAAAGAAACATTAAAAAATGCTAGTTCACTCTGAGAGAAAGACATTCACAAGGGTCAAAAGAGCTGCTATAAACTACTTATGCTTGTCTATTAAATAATCATCGCATATAACTGCAAAACTTGGATAAGTGACTTGAGAAAACCTCAAAAAGAAGGTCTGTACATCAGCTCATGCACATATACCTGCTTTTATGAGAACTAACTAAAAATGTCTGTGAGCTGGAGTCAGATAGCCTAGTTAGCTGGAAACTGGGGCCAATGTTTATGTGTATCATAATGGCAGTGCTGATGATACAGCCCACCCAGGCTGTGGCAAAGAGCCTACAGTTGTCCAAGAGTGTCACAGGTGCTTCAGCAGTTGCAGAATCCATACTTATTGTTACCACTGGTGTCAACTCAGCAAGCCATACTGAGCTGGGCTCCAATCTATTCTGTATGTGCATTTGTGTGAGTATGTACATGTGTGTGTATGTGTATGTGTGTGCTGTGTAGAGAACTAGTCTAAAAAGAAATGTATGGTAGCTGCAATAGAAGTTGTGGGCCTATTGTAAAAAAGTAAAATAGAAAAGTTAGAATAATCACACAGGCAGGTAATTGGAAGCAATCTCAAGAATCTTTTAAGAAAATTAATCCAGGAAAAGTTCTTTGGCTTGTCAAAGGTTTATGCCGGATGATAAACGGCGGATCTGGAATGAGAATTCAAGTCCTGACTCCTGTCTGTGAGACCTATGGCAGAGCAATTAATTCAGGAGGCTCTATTTCCTCATCTGGAAAATGAGGTTGGTCTAAGGAATAGAATTTTTGTGTCTCTAAAACTCAAGACATATACATGGATCTCTGGAATCTTTAAAATATAGATATATAAATTTTTCTTTCTCAAACCATGTAATCAAAATCAGCATCTATTTAACAACATATTTAGAAATAACATTCATATTCTTGGGATTCCATAGAGAAAAGTTTTCTGTTTCAAGCCATCTCCTAGAGAGGAAGACAGAATCATCCCCAGTAGAGACCTCCTCTTTCCTTTATCCCCCGAAGCTTTAAAATATGCATTTCGAGTTTTGCTAGTCCATAGATCACTAGTTGTCGCTAAAATAAATTCAGCACTGAACTTAGCCAGTTCTAAAAACTGGTTTTAGAAAGGAGGAAGCTATCTCTTTCTCTGAAACAGGGGAGACATCTAACATGAAAGGAAAACATCAAATCAAAAGATAAAGAATTCACACCTAAAATTATTTTTTAAATTGTCTTCACATTTCTATGGTATTCTTGAAAGAGCTTGGTGTAGGGTAGGGATTTGGCTATGTTATGAATGTTTGGGTGAGTTACTGTGCTATTTTACTGTGCATGATAATAATACACAATCCCTGTTTTCAAGAAACTCACAGACCACCTGCAAGGATAGGATTAATTCATGAGATACAAAGGACAACATAAACGGGTACAAAATCATATGTTAGGTATTTAAAGTACTGTGTATATTTAGAGAAAGGAAATAGACATGCTGCTCTGCAACACAGGTACATACCTAAGCACAATAAGCCTCATTAAGTTACAATTTTATAATGGGTCTAAATTAATAGGCTTGAATTTGACTCTCAGATATAAAAGAAATGAATGACATTTGATGAGCTTTTCAATTCTGGGGCTTAAGAAGGTGACCAAAGTATTCCTGAGAAATAATAAATCTACATTTGGTCATAAGAATGATACAGATTTTACTCCAGGTATTAATAAAGAGGAAGTCATACAAACTTTAGAGAGTATATTATTACTATCCCCCATTTTCTCTTTTGTTACAGCCGGTCACTATTTCTGACCAGTAGCTTAGGTAGTAATTATGATCCTTTTCATATTATTCCACTACGTGCTCCTTTTGATTATTTTCCTAGCACTTCTTTCTTGGACTTTCTGTTTCTTGTTTCAGAGCCTTTACACAAAGTCTGAACTTACATTGTGTGCTTTTTTTAAAAAAAAAAATTGTATAGATGTAGGGGTACAAGTACAGTGGTGTTACTTGGATTTATTGTGTAGTGGTGAAGTCTCGGCTTTTGGTGAACCAATCGCCCAAGTAAGGTACAATATATCCAATAGGTAGTATTTCATCCCTCACTCTCCTCCCAGTGGAGACAGTTTTGGAGTCTCCAGTGTCTGTTATTCCATTTTGTATGTCCTGAGTTCACTTTGAATTTGTCAAAGCACAAGTAAGTGATTTTAAAAATTGATTTCTATAGAATGTTTTGCTTCTGTCCATTATGCTATAAGAAATTCTGATTCTGGAATTTGTCAGCTTACATGCTCTATTACTACTCTAAGTTGGAATCTGTGTCCTCATTAGTGGTTATATTAAAAAGCAAATCTCTATTCTGTGAAACTGCAGTGATGGCAGGGAACGTTTACACTCTTTTTAGTAGAATGTCTTCTGTAATATAAAATGAAAAAAATAACTTTCATTGATAAGAAACAACCATAACTTAAAAATCTAAATAAATACCATGAAGCTTTCCCAAAGAGTGTCAGCAAAAGCTCAGGTAAGAGTCTGCCTCTTCATTAGTGCATGCCTGAATATCACTATGGTTTCACACTGGAATGCCCATATAGGGAGGAATGCCAAGTGACAGAAAAAAGGGGAAGTAAAACATATGTGAGAAGTGTGATGAAAACATGGAGATAGAAAGAGAAAACAGATGGCTCAGGTGGGCAAAAGAATCCAGATTTCCCTTGTGAAAGGGTAGAAAAGAAAATGAATGGAAGAAAGAATCACGGTTCTGGTGCTGTAAAGTAGAATTTAAAAATAATATGTTGGGGGAGACAGAAGAAAGAAACCATAAATCGTTTCCTTAGTCCCAGATAATACTTTAGCCAAAGGCTATTTGTGTGGGAGTAGGGAACATATCTCTTCTAAGATTGTTCATGATTTGAAATTTATATATTGGTAGAAACTTGAGAGTATAGGAAAGTCAACAATATTTACATCTATGGGAATCAATATTTTGTTGTATCAATCCTGACCTTGACACTCTCCGGGTCTGATCAAAATCATCAGTGCTCCTTGGTAAGAAGCTCGTTGTCATGAAATATTTTTCAGGAGTCTAAGTATTTGTAGTAAATTTAAGATGAGATTTATGATCTCAGTTGGAGATTTTGCAAACCAGGACAGGAATCCTAAGGTTAGAAATATATTCACCAACTATGTATTAAACTCTTACTGTGTTAGGGGCTACAGGAATTGTATATGATTTGGAAGGTATTGCCCCTATACTAAAAGAATGTATAGTTAGCTCATAGAGATAAAACTTGAGAAAAGAAGGAAGCATGTTACATCTACTTAGGAGTAAAGAGCATTTGGGTTGTACAGAGATTGGGACAAAAATCTTTCAATCCTCACTCAACCACATGCAAACTCAGTGATATATATCAGTGCATCATTTAACCTCTGTAAAATGAGGATAACAATATCACTCTCACAGAATGGCTGTAATGATTAAATAAGTTCAGACATGAAAATCACAAAACACAGTTCTGAGCACCACACGAAGGTGAACAAATACATTTTTAAATATATATACATATATGTCTATTATAGATGTACTTATACCTATGCGTATATATAACATGTACACATATTTTATAATATACATATATACCTATATATTATACACATACAGATATATAATATACTAAATATATAATATATACATGTATTATATATATTCTCACATATACATATACACACATATATGAATGTTTACATGTATATGTATGTGTGTATATGTATATAAAAGTCATAAATTCTGCATAAGTGACCAAAATAGAAAGATGCCAGTGAGAATAATGTCTAGGAAGATCTGAGTTTTGAAACTAGTTATTAAAAATGAAAGGGGCAGTACATCCTTGTGGTTAGGAGTATCGTTCTGAAGTCAGCCTGAGTTTAAATCAGACCTTCTGTTTCTCATGGGTGTGGGACACTCAGCAATTTGATCTTTTTTGTCATCTGTTAATCAAATGTGTAAGTGTAACCTATCAGGTCATATATTGATTATAGAAACAATTCAAATAAATACTATAGTAAAAGCCTTATATTTCTATTGTGCTGTTAATTTGTTTATATTTTCTAAGTTTTGTTTTGGGTTATTTTGTCTTTTTCAGATTTCAACAGCAATATAAAAACATGACATTAGATTTGAATGTGCTGTACTATGATAGTTAAAAAAAAAATTGGCAGGTTAGAGTAGAAGAGTCTGGTTTGGGAATGGAGTCTTGCAGGAGTTTTGAGGATTGCCCTGAAGAATGCTGACTCCAGAGGGAAAGGGAAAGCCTGGCCTCCCATAACTGGCACCCAAACAATATAAGTAAATAAAGAATGGGCCCACAAAGCCTAATAAAAAGGATTTCTTCCCACAGGGAAGACATGTAATTATCTGTACCCAACTGAGTGATATACTATGTGGATAACAAGTTTTTCTTCC
This sequence comes from Macaca fascicularis, assembly GCF_037993035.2. Taxonomy (NCBI): domain Eukaryota; kingdom Metazoa; phylum Chordata; class Mammalia; order Primates; family Cercopithecidae; genus Macaca; species Macaca fascicularis. Next base: position 132,143,858 of record NC_088377.1, read on the forward strand.
AGTGGGACCAGTCTTTGTGTTGCAAACTAAGAGGGGGAAGAAAAAATCCTGTGCAAGCAGAAGCCTCAGCTAGACACTTAATCATGGCCTTCTGGGGACACCAGTGCCCTTTATTACTGACTTTTTTAAAATTTCTAAACTCCCTATGGCTCCATATTCTGGATAAGTTACTTGTTAGAAATAATGTTCTTTGCATTAAACATACATTTTCCTTACTGAAAACAGGCTCTGCTTTCTACTACAGATAGTGAGCTAGCTTCCTGACCTGACCTTTTGCTACTGTCTTTTGGATTTCTGCCTTTGGCTGGAGTACAGATGGACTAGGTTTTTTTTGTTTGTTTGTTTGTTTGTTTTTGGTTTTTTTTTTTGCTTGTTTGTGTTTTTGATAGAAAGCTTTATATATTTTCTGTTATATTCTTATTACTTTATAAAACAGCAGTTATTTAGAATTTTATCAATTTATAACAGAGAAATCTACCCCAAAGATTAATAATAAATAATGTTTAATCACTCTGAAATGACATGTATTAACTTTTATTGCATTAACAGTGAAACTATTCCTTGCATAATGACAGATAACCTCAAGGTCACATTATTTTTTTTATTTCGCATAAAACACACTAGCTTATAGTATTTTTCACTAATTGCAATGTGATCTAATTAATTATGTAACGCTTTCATTAGAAGAAAACATGTAGTCTTAAAAATGCTATTAACATTATTGTAAAGATATAAATACTCAGAGTGAGCACGAACATGCAAGGTGATCAGAAATTACCTTGGGCTTTATGCATTTACTACAAATAGTAAAATGAAAGGTATCAATTTTTAACATTTCTAACTAAAAAGAATGTCTAGATTCACACCAATTATTTTGTCTATTTAACAATTAAAAGTTTAAAAAATTACATATGTCTCTATGTGTGTGTGAGAGTAGCATTTCCATAAACGATCCCCATTTTAACCGATATGCCTTAAATCATCTCATTAGTCGATCAAGCTAGTATTGCAATAAAAATACTTATTTGCAAAGGTTTAGTAATCTGTTTGTTAATCATATTGTTCATTTAGTGAATATTTTCATGAAAACTTGGACATTCTAAGGTCAGTGTTCTACTCATCAATCTTTAATGGCCAGATCTGTATGTGGAAACATACTAATAAGATGTCATTATTTAAATAACTTTTAGTAATGTCTAAGCATCCAACTTTCTAATCAATTGAAGAATAATATATTCACATAGAAATGAGATATTTCTTCAGTATTCAAAACTAAAGTGTACAAAAATGTCAACTATCTTCAACTAAAGATATTTTTAACTCTATATAATGAAACTAAATCTAAATCCACTAACCTGTGTGTAAACTATTATAACAAGAAAAGGAAAAACCAAGAATCTAAGGGTGCTGTTAAGACAAAAGTATAAATCCAAATGAGTAACCAAGTGACGTAGATTGAATCAAGATCTAAGAATCCTGGTTTTCTCATAATTAAAATTTCAAAAACACTTCTCTCTTTATTTTCATGTAGCAGTTACAAAAAAGTAGATAATATGAAAACTCTTATATACAAAATATTGTCATCAAATAGCCAATGGAAGAAAAGAGGAAGAAAAATGAAAGGATTTTTATGCAGACTACATTATTTAGTGGAAGACAATTTGCAAAAGGAAGCCATCAACAAAGGGAGAGCTGGTAGTGTGACTTTTATTTTCACATATTTTGCATCTGCGTTTTGTTTTCTTCCTGTCGGATTTTTGTGGCAACCCATATTGTCCCTGGAAAAACTTTTAAAACTGCTACAGTCAAGCACTGAGGCCTTTTTGTTCTGTTCTGTTTTGTTTTGTTTTAGGTGTTAGTAGTTGAAAGATATAAAGATAAATTTTTTTTCTTCAGCTTTTATTTGAAGTTCAGGGCTACCTGTGCAGGATGTGCAGGATTGTTACATAGGTAAATATGTGCCACAGTGGTTTGCTGCACAAATCATCCCATCGATGGCCTAGGTATTAAGATTGCTGGGTCAAATAGTATTTCTGCCACTAGATCTTTGAGGAATCACCACACTGTCTCCCATAATAGTAGAATTAATTTACACTCCCACCAACAATGTAAAAGCATTCTTATTTCTCCGCAAACTTTCCAGTGTCTATTGTTTTTGACTTTTTACGAGTAGCCATTCTGATTGGCATGAGATGCTCTCTCATTGTGGATTTGATTTGCATTTCTCTAATGATTGGTGATATTGAGCTTTTTTCATATGTTTGTTGATCATATGTATGTCTTCTTTTGAGAAATGTCTGTTCATGTCCTTTGCCCACTTTTTAATAGGGTTTTTTTTTTTTCCTGTTTTTTGATTAAGTTCCTTGTAGATATTACCCTTTTTTGGATGGATAGATTGCAAAAATGTTCTCCCATTCTGTAGGTTATCTGTTCACTCTGATGATAGTTTCTTTTGCTATACAGAAGCTCTTTAGTTTAATTAGATCCCATTTGTCAATTTTTGATTTTGTTGCAATTGCTTTTGGCATCTCTCTCATGAAATCTTTGCCTGTGCCTATGTCAGATGATATTGCCTAGATTTTCTCCTAGGGTTTCTATAGTTTTGGGTTTTACATTTAAGTCTTTAATCCATCTTAATTTTTGTATAAGGTATAAGGAGGGGGTCCAGGTACAATTTTCTGCATATGGCTAGTCAGCTCTCCCAGCACCATTTATTAAATAGCAGTCCTTCCTTATTGCTTGTCTCCATCAGGTTTGTCAAAGATCCGATTGTTGTAGGTGTATGGTCTTATTTCCAAATTCTCTATTCTGTTCCATTGGTCTACATATTGTCAAAAATCAGATGGTTGTAGGTGTGTGGTCTTATTTCTGAATTTTCTATTCTGTTTCATTGGTCTATGGGTCTGTTTTAGTATCAGCATCATGCTCTTTTGGTTATTGTAGTCTTGAAGTATAGTTTGAAGTCAGGTAGTGTGGTGCCTTCAGCTTTGTTCTTTACACTTAGGATTGTATTGGCTATTCAAGCTCTTTCTTTGGTTCCATATGAATTCTGAGATAGTTTTTTCTAATTCAGTGAGGAATGTCCATGACAGTTTAATTGGAATAGCATCAAATCTATAAATTACTTTGGGCAGTATGGCCATTTTCACGATGTTGATTCTTCTTGTCCATGAGCATGGAATACTTTTCCATTTGCTTGTGTCCTCTCTGATTCCTTTGAGCAGTGGTTTATAGTTCTCTTTGAAGAGGTCCTTCACTTCTCTTGTAAACTATTTTTCTAGGTATTTTCTTTTTTAAGCAATTGTGAATGGAATTCACAATTATTTCATAATTTGGCTCTCTGCTTGCCTACTGTAGGTGTACAGAAATGCTAGAAATTTTTGCACATTGATTTTGCATCCTAAGATTTGCTGAAGTTTCTTATCAGCTTAAGAAGCTTTTGGGCTGAGATGATGGGGTTTTCTAGATATAGGATCATGTCATTTGCAAACAAAGATGGTTTGACTTCCTGTCTTCTTGTGTGGATGCCTTTATTTCTTTCTCTTGCCTGATTTCCCTTTCCAGGACTTCCAATACTATGCTGAATAGGAGTGGTGAAAGAGGGCATCTCTGTCTTGTGCCAGTTTTCAAGGTGAATGTTCCTAGCTTTTGCCCATTCAGTATGATATTGGCTGTGGGTTTGTCATATATGGCTCTTATTATTTTGAGACATATTCCTTCAATACCTAGTTTATTGAGTTTTTAACATGAAGGGATGTTGAATTTTTTGAAGGCCATTTCTGTGTCTCTTGAGATAATCATGTGGTTAGTTTGTGGTTTTGTTTATGTGATTAATCATGTTTATTGATTTATGAATGTTGAACTAACCTTGTATCCTGGGATAAAGCCTATTTGATCATGGTGGATAGGCTCTTTGATGTGCTGCTGGATTTGGTTTGCTAGTATTTTGTTGAGGATGTTTGTATTGATGTTCATCATGGACACTGGCTTGAAGTTTTCTTTTTGTGTTGTGTCCCTGCTAGGTATGGTGCCAGAAGGATCATGGCCTCATAGAATGAATTGGGCAGGAGTCCCTCCTTCCCATTTTTCTGGAATAGTTTCAGTATAAATGGTAATGGTAATGTACATCTGGTAGTTCCAAAAACAATAAGTCACTGCAGGTTACTTTGCATTTCATAAGACTTTATATAAACAGAATCATAGAATATGTAATATTTTTGTCTGACTTCACTTAGCTTTTTTTTTTTTTTAGTTTAATGCATTTTGTGTATATCAGTTCTTCATTTCCATTGTTGGATGGCATTCTGTCGTATGGATATGCCACCATTTTTTATCCACTCCCCTGTGGATGAGTAATTAGCTTGTTTTCAGTGGTACTCTGAACTCAGGGAGGGGTGGAAGGGAAAGAAGGGGTATGGGGTAAAGGGGGTGAAAAGAGAGAAGAAAGGAATTTTTAAAAGGCATTAGATAACTCTCAAGGATGATACATACATTAAACTGTCTTGATTTTAGTGATGCATAGATGTATACATATGTCACAACTGGTTAAACTGTGCACTTTGAATATGTGTAGTGTGTTGTATCTCCACAAACTGTTAACAGTTAATGGTGAGTCTATTTTTCATCCTGCTAATAAGTACACTTAATCTCCCATTTTTAGAAAAGTTCTAGACAGATATTATCTTATACATAACAGGATCAATGTTTTCTTAGAGTTTATAATTATTTCTTATTTCATTCTAAAAATGAAAATTATATGCATAGTTTTTGTAAATTATACCTTTTTGTGAGCAAAGTATAATTTAACATGTAAAATATTCTTACAGGATGAACTGCTAAAACATCCAGTTTAGATTTCTCTCTCTGCCACCTGACTATCACACTTTGACATTTCTGCTTTCTACATAATGTCCTCAGGCAATTAATTTTCTCCTTTTTCATACAGGCTGTTTGTCATGGTGGTATATTTTATTTTTACTTTATGGGAGTGGTAATGAATGTTTAATTTCATGATGCAAATACCACTGAATGCCATTCAAATACTTTTTTAAAATATAGATTTCATGATTCATTACATGGATTAAAATATTGCTAAAGTTATAACAACTGCTTCAGTGGATAAAACAGTGAATCGATACCCTCTAGTCATAACCTTAAGAGTTGATGAGTTATTCAGAATTTAGTTGATAGCAAACGCAATAATTTGTGCGCTATTTCTTACACTCTATCAGGGTTTATGAGGCCTTAAAAGCATTCAGATGGCAATTTTGTGTTATTAGAGATAATTTCTTGTACCTTATGGCCACTTGTCAGTGGCTGCTGAGCTAATCAACAATCATATTGAAATTAATCACTTGTTTGCATATTTCATAGATTCATAATACTGGAAATTAAACATATTGACAAATATTTATTTTATAATTTAAAAATTTATGTTTCTTAAATATATGTGATAATTTTGTCTTTTATGTGAATACTTTGCATAGCTAATTTTTAATTTATGTTGTTCTTGAAGACTTGTTTCTATTTAGGTTGGCTATTTTTTTTAGATTCCGTGTTTAGCAAACATTTATGTTTCCTAAATCGAATGGATAACTTTAAAAATTCATTTGTATGAAGAAAATGCAACACAGGCATAACTCGGAGACATCATAGGTTCAGTTGCAGATCACTGGAAATAAAGCAAACACTGCAATGGAGCAAGTCGCATTAATTTGTTGGTTTCCTGTGCATACAAAAGTTATATTTATGGTATCCTATAGTCTATTATGTGTGAAATAGCATTCGGTCCATAAAGCAAGGTACCAGGCATAATTTTAAAATACTTTATTGCTGAAAAATGCTAACAATCATTTGAGCCTTCAGTGAGTAAAAATCTTTTTCCTGAGGGAGGGTCTTCTTGCCTTGATGTTGATTTCTGCTGACTGATCAGGGTGGTGGTTGCCAAAGACTGGGGTATCTGTGGCAGTTTCTTACAAGTAGATAACAATACAGTTGACCACTTTGATTTACTCTTCCTTTCATGAAAAGTTCCTCTGGAGCATGCAGTGCTGTTTGACAGCAGTTTGCCCACAGTAGAACTTCTTTCGAATTTGGAGTGAATCCTCTCAAAACCTGCAGCTGCTTTATCAACTAAGTTCATGTAATATTCTAAATTCTTTGTTGTCATTTGAACAATGTTCACAGCATCTTCACCAGAAGTAGATTCATCTCAGGCATCTCAAGAAACCACTTTCTTTGCTCATCCAAAAGAAGCAACTCCTCATCTGTTAAAATTTTATTAAGAAATTATAATAAATCAGTAATGTCTTCAGGCCTTTTTTTTTTTTTTTTTTTTAGATGGAGTTTTGCTCTTATCGCCCAGGCTGGAGTGAAATGGCACAATCTTGGCTCACTGCAGCCTCTGATTCCCGGGTTCAAGTGATTCTTCTGCCTCAGCCTACTGAGCAGCTGGGAGTACAGGTGTGTGCCACTATGCCCAGCTAATTTTTGTATTTTTAGTAGAGACAGGGTTTCATCATATTGGCCAGGCTGGTCTGGAACTCCTGACCTCAGGTGATCCTCCCACCTCGGCCTTCCAAAGTGCTGGGATTACAGGCATGAGCCACTGTGCCCAGCTGTTTTCTTGCTATTAAAACCATATCTGCAGTGATTTCCTCCACTGAAGTCTTGAACCCCTCAAAGTTACTGATGAGGGCTAGAAATAACTTATTTAAACTTCTGTTAATATTGATATTTCAACCTCTTTCCATGAAACATGAATGTTCTTAATGGCATCTAGAATAATTAATTCTTTGGAGAAGGTGTTCAATTTAGCTTTCCCAGATCCATCAAAGAAATCACTATCTATGGCATTATAAATTTATGAAAGGTATTTTATTAAATAACAGGGCTTGATAGTTGAAATTACTGCTTGATTCATAGGCTACAGAGTGGATGCTGTGTTCGCAGGCATAAAAACATTAATTTTAAGAAAAAAAAATTATCTGAGGAATTCCAACCACTTAATTATCAGTCCCAGAGAGAAATGGGAATGAGGCAGCAGTCAAACATCTGCCTCCCCACTTGAAGCTGCTTGCAATGTGCACTCTAGACTGTCACCACAAATGGCTGCAAATTAACCTAAGAATGCCACATGCTGGACACTGTAGCCCATACGCTCTAGTTCACAATGTATAGATAATCACTAATCATTGTCATTTCTGTAAACCATTAGGATTCCTAAAAAATAACTTTGTATCAGCCCGCTCCTTGTCTTTTTTGCCTCTAAAAACCTGCCTGTAACAAAGGCCAAATGGGGCTCATACTACAAGGTTACTTGGGTTGAGGCTTCCGAGCAGCTGCCTCATCTTGGTTCAAGTAAATTACCTAAAATTATATTTTGTGCCTTGGCTTCTTCCTTTAGGTCAATAGTCTCCTTATACATCTTCATCAGAGCTCTTGGGTGAATAGGTGCATTGTCAATGGGCAGAAACACTTTGACATTAATCTTTTTTTTTCCTGAGTAATAGGACTCAACAGTGGGCTTAAAGTATTCAGTAAGGCATGATGTAAAATGTTGTGCTGTCTTCCATGCTTTATTGTTGCATTTATAGTGCACAGACAGAACAGATTTAGCATAATTATCAAGAGTCTAGGATTTTCTGAATGGTGAATGAATGCTGGCTTCAACTTAAAGTCACCAGCTACATTATTCCCTGTTAGGAATTCTTCTCATTAGCTATGAAAGTTGCACATGGTATCTTCTTCCAATAGAAGCCTCTTTTATCTGCCATTGAAAACCTTTTACTTATCAATAATCTTAGCTAGATCTTCTGGATCACTTGCTGCAGTTTCTATATCATCACCTTATAACTTTAATGTTACAGAGATGGCTCCCTTCCTTAAACCTCATGAACTACCCGCTCCTAGCTTCAATCTTTTCTTCTACAGCTTCCTCACCTCCCCCAGCCTTCACAGAATTGAAGAGAGTGAAGGCCTTGCTCTGGGTTAGGCTTTTGCTTAAGAGAATGTTGTGACTGGTTTGATCTTCTCTTTAGTCCACTCAAACTTTCTCCATATTAGCAATAAGGCTGTTTTGCTTTCTCATCATTCATGCATTCACAGGAGTAGCACTGTTAATTTTCTTTAAAAACTTTTCCTTTGCATTCAGAACTTTGCTAACTGTTTGACTCCAGTGGGCAAGCTTTCAGCTTATCTCAGCTTTTGACATGCCTTCCTCACTAAACTTAATAGTTTCTAGCTTTTGGTTTAGAGTGAGAGAAGTCTGACTTTCCTATTACTTAAACACTTAGAGGTCATTACAGGATTAACAATTGACCTAATTTCAATATTATTGTGTCTCAGGGAATAGGGAGGGCCAAGGAGAAGGAGAGAGATGGGGGAACTGCTGGTCAGTGAAGCAGTCAGAATATATACAACATTTATTGGTTAAGTTCACAGTTCTATATGAACATGGTTCTTGGTGCCTCCAAGCAATTACAATATAAACATCAAAGATCACTGATCACGGCTCACCATAACAAATAGAATAATAATGAAAGAGTTTGAAATATTGTGAGAATTACCAAAGTGTGACACAGAGACAAGAAGTGAGCACAGGCTGTCGGGAGAATGGCACATGTAGACTTGTTTGAGGCAGCATTGCCACAAACCTTCAATTTGTAAAAAAAAAAAAAAAAAAAGAAAAAGAAAAAAAGAAATGCAATATCTGAGAAATACAATAAAATGAAACACAAATGACTTTCCCAACCCACACAAGCAAATGCAGTGTAAGTCCTGTTTTCAGGTAGGAGATCAAGGAGACTTCTGGTCTATATCTGGCCTTACTACCAGCTAGAAGTGTATGATTTCCTTCATTCCCAATTTTCCTACCTCTAAAAGAGGGGTTTGGTTAATTGACAAGTTTCTTTTGAACTCTAACGGTGTCATTAATTTTTGTTACTTTGGAACAGGATCCTTACATGTCAAAGTTACGTTTGAGGAGAAAAAGAACTCAGTTAATATTTTTGACAATATAATATGAAAGTGACACAAGAATTCGAGGGAAAGGAATCTGAATATTCAGGCTCACTAGTTTCCACAACGATTTACTCAGCAGAAAAATGAATACTCGCTTGCTTCTCCAAACTTTTGCCACTGCAGACAAAGCCCAAGGCACAAGAAGAGATTACAGTAAATTTTATGTCTCACATTAAAATCTTCCAAATATCTTCAATCTAATAATTTGTGCCAAAAGACATCTGATTTACAATTATAATTTCAATGTGTGAAAAGCATTTGTTTAGACTGTTTTATTTTATTTTGGTTTTCTGATGGTTTGTTTGTTTGGAGCTCCCTTAGTTTCTACTCATTCAAGGTAAGTGACTAAAATGTAATGATTTTACTGATGTACTTTCCCATGTGCAATCGACTGGTGAGAAAGAATATGATCCATCAAAATTTGTACAAAAGAAAATATATTCTCTTTCATTTAAATGAATTTCTGTGTCAGAAACAAACAAACAAAAAAAAAGATTTGGCAACTGAAAGAGTCAATTCCAGCCACTACAGGCTAAAGTTAATTCCCTGCCAACTGTTTTGCTTTCAAATGTAGAGCCCCACATAGCAACATTCCAAGTCTAGTGTTAAAGATTAAGCCAATCTCTAAAAAAGAAAAGGACTCTGATATTTGTGCTTTTGCAAATAAAATGCTGAGAGTAACTTTGGAATTACATTCTAAGACAGTCATCAAGGTTGACAGAATATATCAGATATTAATGGAAAGATTTAGATTAGAAAGGCAGGGGCTAGAAAAGTGGTTTGCCTGTGGAGGTCCCTGTGTTGATTGTTTCCTCAGGGAGATTACATTGCAAAGGGCTCTTATTATTTTCAAAGTAAGCAGAAGAAAAATGATTTTCTCAGTTCCCCAAAAATGTATTTATAAGCACAACACAACTACTAAATCATATTACTCCAGGCTCATGTAGGTGAACAAGTATTTTGTTTTCTTTTTCTAAACATCTTTTTTTAAATCAAGAACAGATTACTATTGCAGAAAGAGTGAAAGTTATTTATTTCAAAACCAGGTGGCTGAAAGAGGGTTTACCAGGAACTATTCCTCAGACATGAACAAAGTTCTTTGCCCTTATATACAAAAGAAGATTGGGAAAAAAAGTAACATTTAAAAGCAATGCAAATACATGGAAAAATAAAATCTGAAAGTATTCAAACTTAAGGGTTTAGTTTTGGTTACATGCATTTGGCCACATGACAGAAATTGCTTTATTTCTTTGTTTTCACCTTTTATCTGCTAGTATGGGGCTAATTCTTATAAAATAGTATCATATAAATCTTACTATATCAAACAAGCAAAGACTTTCCCTATACAAAATAAAAAAGCTGTTATATCTTCTTATTCACCCAAAGTCTAACTTTTAGGTAGGACAGAGTAAACATGCTTTTAAAAATGCATCCATTTTATTTTATTTTTTTAGATAGAATAGGAATTAGTCCTTTAGCTATACTGTGTATAACATTTCTAAGATAGTCTCATTTGTGGTAGGGATAATTTGTTTTATAAATGCTTTTATTTTTTATGCATAAATGGTGTTCTTATAATTTCTATTTACAAAATTATTTTATCACTATTTAAATTGGTAATATGTGCATATTCTTTCTGATTGTTAACTTTTCATATTTCTCTTTCCAAGAGTTAACTTTTCACTATATAAGTATCAACTTCAAATGGTCAGTTTTTCCTGCCGATATCAGTGTGCAGCCACAATAGATTTTAATCTAAGACCATATATTCTACATGACTTCCAAAGTTTTGAATGCACTAAGTCTTGTATAAGCACTAACTTTTTAAAATTGTGTCTTTTTTTTTTTTTTTCTTGAGACAGGGTCTCAGTCTGTTGCTGGAGTGCAGTCAGTAGTCTCAGGCTGGAGTGCAATGGTGTGATCTCAGCTCACTGCAACCTCCGTCTCCAGGATTCAAGCAATTTTCGTGCTTCAGCTTCCCGAGTAGCTGGAATTACAGGCGTGAGCCACCATGTCTGGCTAATTTGTGTAATTTTAATAAGACAGGTTTTCACCATGTTGGCCAGGCTGTTCTCGAACTCCCAACCTCAGGTGATCCACTTGCCTCGAATTCCCAAAGTGTGGGATTACAGGCACAAGCCACCATGCCTGACCAGATCCTCTCTTTTCAATATGTCCTTTTAGTAACTTATTTTGAGACTTGAAGAGGAACTTTCTCTCACCTTTACTATTTATTGGACTAACTGTTTTATAAATGGGTAACTCTAAGGTACACAGAAAAGGTGCAGAATTACCATGGCACGGGAATGTTCTCTCTGTTCCCACTGTTTTATAGGAACAGTGAAACTGCATGGTCACTCCATGCTTTTCCTGCTTCTCTGGAAGAATGTTTACTTCAACAAATATTTTGTTTCTTCTATGTGTAAGACTTGTATATTAGGTACTATATCCAAACTACACTTTTCCTTCAAAGTCCAAATCAAGTTTATAGTTGCAGCCATATGTTTATTGGACTCTTTGTCCCAAACTCTCTTTCACTTTCTGAAATTGATCTGTTCACATATACAGTAAGCCATAATTACATTTGTGTACCATTCTCTAATTGCTTTCTTTAAATATGCTTTATTTTGCCCATTATTTTGTAAAATTGAGAAGACTCTGCTACTTCTTTTGTATCCCTACCACAAATGAGACTTAGAGTACATAATTCAATAATGGATACTTATCATTGATCAATACTTTTCAGCTTAAGTCATTAGCTAAGTCACTGTTGACTTAAGACCTGTCTAAGCCCAGTCACTGTTGAATCCACATAAATATATTGAAAGTTTCTCCCAGATTTTCTGGAATAGTCAAATATCCTGTCTAGTTGCCCATAGGAATATAGGCATTTTTGTCAAAATGTACATTTCAATTAGGTTTGGCAAATATGTTAATTATAATATGGACATTAAATTGGTATCTAAGTTCATATATAACTTGTGGGTTGTCCCAAAGATGGTTCTCTAGAGTAACTTGAGTCACTTTCTAAACATGATAAAGGGTTGATAGAACAACCTGCATAAAGATAACACAAACTCATAGCAACAACAGAAATCAACGATCAAATCCATTTCTGTAGTAAAGGGAGAGAATTATGAATATTCCTTAAATACCAGAGAAACATATACGCTAAATTATTATTAATAAATAGAAAGCATGAAATTACATGAAAACCAAACTGATAAAGAACAAGAGAAAGAACTGACATTTAAAGTTAACTTACACTATCATAAATACTATAGACTACATTGTTAACTATTTTTTCTTCTCCAAGAGAAGGCTGAGGAGAAATAAGCTGTGATCCTACACAAGCCATTTATTCTTTTTCTGACTGTTGCATAGGGTCCATAAAATGACTCTAGAACCTGTATTCCATAAGTTGCTGGACTTGGTTTGCAGATTTCTGAATTATTCATCAGATGAAAATCTAGAAATGTATTTAAATTAGATCAGATCAGAGGATATTGCTTTGATTAAAATATGTGTGTGTAAGATTGCAGTCCTACCACTCCATAAGTTTGTCCAAAGTACTCCACAACATGTCTGCACACTGTCAATGCTCAAGTAGGCCATTTCTAAGGGCTCCTTACATCACAAACTAAATGATTCCATCATTCTATTCTGATTTATTTGGAGCCTGCCTCCATATGTCTAATCTTAGACCAGACCAGCCTTTGCATGTTAGAAAGCCAAGAAGCTGTTAGCCTGTTTATTGGTGTTTGCTTGGTTTCACAGTGACATCAGCTTATAAAAAGGCTAACTCTATAAAAGACTGAAATTAAGGACCCACAAAAAGAATTTCCAGCACTTGTCATTTCTGCTGGATTCTGAATGACTCATGCCTCCCAACAAGATCCTGAATTTGGAAGCTGTATATTCAAATGCCAGAAGGATTTAGATGTGAATGTGCAGACAGATGCATAAATAAAATGACTGTCACTGACTTCTTATTTTTCTTCATAAAATAAGTGCTGTGATTCTGGCTAATCTTGTCACAGCCATTGTGCCATAAAGGAAGGTATTATTTGAATATTAAAATCAATCAACTTTTTATACACATCTAAGATTTGCTCTACCTAAACTTGTGGATGTACTTAGGAATGCAGTATTTGAAACTAAGGGGAAAAATGTTTAGGCACATTGGAAAGAAATCTATAGCATTTCTCCCTTAGAGAAAGAAGAAATAATTTTTAAAAGCAAATGATTTTTGCAGACTTTTTAATACCAGTATTTATCCTTATTTTTCTCCTGCAGAGATGAACAGACCAAATTGGATTACTTTTTGGGGGTTTTTAGGATCTTTTTTTTTAACCCTCTAGTTTATTTTATATATAATTACTATAAAACAAATATCATTTAGGTCACTTATCTAATGAACAACATACAAATGTTTAATTTCTCCAGGATCTGGCTTCAGTACACTTTTCAGTCTGTTCCTCAAGGTGCTCCTATACGTAGCTTATACTCCTGTCAAGGTTTATGACTTATTATTACTATTAATACCCATTATTTTTTTTTCTCCTCTGCACCTTGTTCTAACTCTTCTTCCAGGAATGCTATTCTCATATTGCCACATGTTTATATTTTAGTCAACATGAAAGTCTCAACTTATTAGCCTTCTCTGGTCACTTTTGCCAAAACTAATTTTTACGAGACATGAACCCCCATTGTATTTTATTCTTTACATATAACCTATATCAATTTCTTAATTTCTTCCTTGCATTTATGCCTTGTCTTTAGTATAAATTTATTGAAAACATAGATAATGCATTCATTTCAGTATCTTGCTAGAATTTAACAAATTTTCTGGTGCAGAGTAGACATGCAATGCCCTTGCATATATTTTTGAAAAAATATCTTCCCCTAAGATAAGGGCAAAGTAACTCTAGATGTAGCCAGATATGATCCTGTGCAGAAGCAGATGATTGGTGCTCAAATCAGAGTGTGTGAATCAGCAATAAAAATATTCCATTCAATTCTAATAATTTCCAGAGAATAATAATTTTCCATAACCATTGCACAACTCTATACTATGTACTGTTATAGTAATGGGGAGAAGAAACTCAGCTCTCTTTTTGAGTTCTCTGGAGTAATGGGCAAGTTTATTTTGTACAAAGTCATCAAGAAAAAGTGAACTTAATTTTTTTTCTTTTATGTAATTTCAAAATTGTGCTTCTGATAATTAATTACAAAACACATTCCCTCAAGAGTGATGGTCAACAGCAAGAGGGTAGTATTAATGGGGTTTTTATTATTATTGGCATATCAAGGACAGTAGCTACAACTGTGTTAGTCTTCCCTTACCATGTTTTGATACATATTGAACCAAATTTTTCTACTGTCACATATAATTTTATGAACAGTAAAATATGCGGTATTAGCAGAATTTGGATTGCTGAAAAAGTCAAATTTAAATTAGCTTATCTTTGGAATAAGTGCTTTAACATATTTCTAAGTGTCTTTTACATGGTATCTCAATTTTAGATGCATAAATTCTATCCATAGTACTATGCTTCTTAAAAACAGAATGAATAAAAGTTAGTGATTTAGTATCTATGATTAGGTAGCACACCTCTTTGTAATAGCATCTTAAAGAAAGGGTAATTTCCTATTTGATACTGTTTACATTAAATGACATCTGCTCAATGTTAATTTGTTACAGTTCCCATTTCAATTAATAATCAATTCAGAAAGATTACAGGTTGAAATATTAAAGCATTCTATTGGTCTGGATCATAGTAGAGAATAAACTGGCATATAAAAGATCTCTTAGGATGTTGCTCTAAGCACATACATTTTTTAAAGCACATATTTTATTAAAACATAAGTTACACACAATAAGGGAACAAATCATAAGGTTAATGAATTTTCATGAAGTAAACACATCCTTATAGCCAGCAACCTGATCAATAAATAGAACTTTAGAGGAGTAGGCATAGGCATAACAAGATAGCTAAATAGAATCCATCAGTGATTTTTAACCCCTACAGGAATAGCAAATTGAGCAACTATCCTCACAAAAAAATACCTTCATAAGACTCGAAAACCAGGCGAGCAATCACAGTACCTGGTTTTAACATCATATCAGGGAAAGAGCCACTGAAGAAAGACAGTCTTGAATTGTGGAGACCAACCTTCCCCCATCCCGCAGAAGTATCTGCATAGCATGAAGAGAGAATATGCTTGGGGAAGGGAGACTTTAGGGATCCTGGGACATTGCATTGGAACTCAGTGCTGCTCTATTACAGCAGAAAGCAAGACAAGGCATAATTTGGCCTGCACTCGTGGTGGGAGCATTTAGACCAGCCCTAGCCAGAGAGGAATTGTCCATCCCAGAAGTCAGAACGTAAGTTATGGATAGCCCCGTCACCATGGGCTAAAGTGCGCTGGGGTCCTACACAAATTTGAAAGAAAGTCTAAGCCACAAGGAATGCAATTCCTAGGCAAGTTTTGGTGCCATGCTGGCCTTAGAGTCAGTGGACATGGGGTACACACAACCTAGTGAGATACCAGCTTGGGGCAGCCAAGGGAGTGTTTATGTTACCCGTTCCCCAACCCTAGATAGTGTAGCTCACAGTTTAAGAAGACACTCTTTCCTTCCACTTGAGGAAAGGATAGGGGAGAATAAGGAGGACATTACCTTTCAACTTGGATACCAGCTCAGCCATAGCAGAGTAGGGTACCAGGCAGAGTTTTAAGGCCCCCGTTTCAGACCAATATACACAGAGGGAACATTCAGGCCAGAACTAGCCAGAGTGGAGCTCCTCATCTCAGTTTTCAGAACCTGAGTTCCAGTAAGCCTCATCACCACAGGATAAAGCACTCTGGTGTCCTAAATAAACACAAAAGGCATTGGAGACCACAAGGAATGCAATCCTGGGCAAGTCTTGGTGCTGTCCTGGGTTCACAGGACACATGACCTAGTGAGACACCAGCCAGGGCAGCCAGGAAAGTGCTTGCACCACCCTTCCCCCGACCCCAGGCAGTGCAGCTAACATTTCCAGGAGAGACTATTTTCTTCCACTTGAGCAGAGGAAGGGGGAGAGTAAAGAAGTCTTTGTCATACAACTTGGATAACAGCTTAGCCACAGTAAAATAAAGGACCAAGCAGAGTCCTGAAGCCCCCATTCTAGGTCTTAGCTCTTGGACAACATTTCTAGACACACCTTGAGCCAGGAGGGAGCCCATTGCCTTGAAAGAAAGGACCCAGTTCTTTCTTGGTTCTTGAATATGCATCAGCAGGATCCAGGCATTACCCACTATTGGCCTGGGGTGGGCATGAACATGGGGCAAGACTTACTCTACTTGATGAAAGGAAAGAGAAGAGTAAAAAGGACGTAGTCTTGCAACTTGGGTATAAGTTCTGCCACAGTAAACTAAAGCACTAAGTAGATTCCTAATGTTCCTGATTTCAGGCCCTAGCTATGAGACAGCATTTCTAGACCAACCCTGGGCCAGAAAGGAACTTGTTGCCCTGCTGGGAAAGACACAACCCTGGCTGGCTGTACCATCTGCTGACTAAAGAGCCCTTGGAACTTTAATAAATTTCAATGGTAGCTAAGCAATAGTTAGCACAGGTTTTGGGTGAGACTCAGTACTGTGCTAATATCAAGTCTGACCCAGCATGGTCTCAGTGTGGTGGACACAGGGATTACTGTTTCACTCCTCCCCAAACTCCAGGCAGGACAGTATGGAGAAAGAGACTCAGTTAGTTTAGAGGAAAGTAAGGGAAGAGAACAAGAGACTCTGAATGATATTCTGGGTAATTCTCCAGGACAGTAGCCAAGATGACCAGGGAAGTATCTCTACAAGTCAATAAGAGTCACAGTGTTACTGGGCTTGGGGCACCCTCTAATGCAGATATGGCTGCAGGGACCAAACTTAGATCACAACACTCAATTCCCTTTGAATACTTGGAAAGTCTTCTAAAGAAAGACATGTACAAAAAGCCCAGACTGTGATGACGACAACAAATACCCAAGTCGTCAATGCCTACACATTGATGAACACCCACAAGCATCAAGATCATTCAAAAAATCACGACCTCACAAAACAAACCAAGTAAGGCACCAGTGACTAATCCTGGAGTGTCAAAAATATGTGACCTTTCAGACAGAGAAGTTAAAATAGCTGTTTTAAGAAAGTTAAACAAAATTCAAGATACCACAGATTAAGAATTAATTATATGAGATAAATTTAACAAAACGATTTAAATACTTTAAAAAAATCAACCAAATTCTGAAGCTGAAAAATTTAATTGCTATACCAAAGAATGCATCAGAGTCTCTCAATAGCAGATTTTTTTTTTTTTAACAGAAGAAAGCAATAGTGAGCTTAAAGACTGTCTGAAAATGTATACACAGTCAGAGGAGACAAACAAAAAAAGAATATAAAATAATTCAACATGCCTACGAGATGTAGGAAGTAGCTTCAAAAGGGCAAATCTAAGTTATTGACCTTAAAGCATAAGTAGAGAGATTAGACTAGAAAGCTTATTCAAAGGTATAATAACAGAGAACTTCTCAAACCTAGAGAAAGATATCAACATCCAAGTACAAGAAAGTTATCAAATACCATGCAGATTTAACCCAAATAAAACTATCTCAAAACATTTAGTAATCAAGCTCCCAAAGGCAAAGGATAAAGAAAGAATCCTAAAAGTGACAAGAGAAAAGAAACAAATACATACAAAGAAGCTCCAAAATATCTGGCAGCAGACTTATCAATAGAAACCTTGCAGGTTAGGAGAGAATCGCATGACATATTTTAAATGCTGAAGGAAAAAATATTTTCTTTTAGAATCAATTGTTCCAGGAAAATATCCTTCAGACATGAAGGACAGATAAAGACTTTCCCAGACAAACAAAAGGTGAAGAATTTTATAAACAGGAGACCTGTTTTGCAGGAAATGCTAAAGAGAGCTATTCAATATAAAAGAAACAGATGTTAATAAGCAATAAGAAATCCTCTAAATGAAAAAGCTCACTGGGAATAGCAAGCACAAAGAAAAATACAAATATCATAACACTGTAATTGTTGTATCTAAACTTCTCATATAATAAGTAGGAAGACTTAAAGATGAAATGATTAAAAATGGTAACTGACAACTTTTCAAGATATAAACAGTATAATAAGATGCAGAAACAAACAAAAGTCAAAAAGTGGAAAGATTAATTTAAAGTGTAGAGTTTTTATTAGTTTTCACTTTGAATGTTTTATTGTTTGTTTTTGCAATCAGTGTTGCCATCAGTTTAAAATGATGGGTTATAAGAAGTAATTTGCAAGCTTCATAGTCCTCTCAAATTTTAAAAACTACAACAGATACACAGAAAATAAAAATCAAGAAATTAAAATATAGCACCATAAAAATAACTTTCATAAGAAGGAAGACAGGGAGGAAGGAAGAAAGGAAGGAAAGAAACCACAAAACCACCAGAAAAAAATTAAAAATGGCAGGAGTAAATCCTTGCTTATCAATAATAACCTCAACCATAAATGGATGAAGCTATCCAATCAAAAGACATAGAGGATGTAAATGGGTGAAATGCAACCCCAACATTCTGCTGCCTACAAGAAATATACTTCTCCTATAAAGACACACAAAGACTAAAAATGAAAGAATAGGAAAAGATATTTCATGCAAATAGAAGCCAAAAAGCAGGAGCAACCATACTTACAGCAAATAAAATAAATTTCAAGACAACAAACAAAAAAGGAGACAAAAATGTCATTAAATGTTGATAAAGAGGTCAATTCATCAAGAGGATATAGTAGTTATAAATATAAAGCAAATATTACTAGGGCTAAAGAGAGAGACCTCAACACAATAATAACTGGATAATTCAACACCCAATTTTCATCATAGAACAGATGACCTAGACAGATAATCAACAAAAAACCTAAGACTTATTCTGCAGTATTGACCAAATGCACCTAATAGATGTCTATATAACATGTCATTCAATGGCTGCAGAATACACATTCTCCTCAGCACATGTATTATTCTTAAGGATATAACATGTTTGGCCACAAAACAAGCATTAAAACATTCAAAGAAATAGAAATCGCATCAAGTATCTACTCTAACCACAAGGGAGTAAAACTACAAATCACTAACAAGAGGAACTTCAGAAACTATACAAATGCATGGTAAGTAAACAATATGCTTCTAAAAGACCAGTGAGCCAATGAAGAAATTAAGAAGAAAATTTTTTAAAATGTCTTAAATGAAAATGAAAACACAACACACCAATGCCTATGAGATACAGCTAAAGTAGTACTAAGAGGAAAGTTTATGTTATAGCTATAAGTGCTTATGTCAAAAAAGAAGATAAACTTCAAATAAACAACCTAATGATGCAACTTACAGAACTAAAAAAGCAAAAGCAAACTATTCCCAAAATTAGTAGAGAAAACATAAATCAGAGCAGAAATAAATTTGAACAAAAAATACAAAATATCAATGAAGTGAAAAGTTTCTTTTTGAAAAGATAAACAAAATACGCAAAAGCTTAGCCAGACTAACAAAAAAGAGAGAAGACTCAAGTAAATAAAATCAGAGACGTAAAAGGAGATATTACAACTAATGCCACAGAAATTCTAAGGATCATTACAAAATACTATGAGCAATTATATGCCAGTTAATTTGAAAACCTAGAAGAAATGGCAAAATTCTACATATATACAACCTCCCAAGATTGAATCATGAACAAATTCAAAACCTGAGAATATTAATAACAAATAATGGCATCGAGGCTGTAATAAAAAGTCTCCCACCAATAAAACCTTGCGATCAGATAACTTCACAGCTGAATTACACCAATTGTTTAAAGAACTAATACCAATCCTACTCTAACTATTCCAAGAAATAGAGAGAAATGAAATACTTCCAAACTCATTCAATGAGGCCAGTATTATGCTAATACCAAAACCAGGCAAAGAAACATGAAAAGAAAAAAAAGAAAGAAGGAAGGAAGGATGGAAGGAAGGAAGGAAGGAAGGAAGGAAGGAAGGAAGGAAGGAAGGAAGGGAAAGAAAGAAAAAGAAAGAAAGAAAGAAAAAGAGAGAGAGAAAGAAAAGAAAAGAAAGAGAACCACAGGCCAATATTTCTGATAAACACTGATGCAAAAATCCTCAATAAAATGTTTTTAAAAAACAAATTCAACAACACATTAAAAAGATCATTCATCATAACCAAGTGAGATTTATCCCAATGATGCAAAGATGGTTTAACATATGCAAGTCAGTCAATGTGCTACATCCTATCAACAGAATGAAAAACACAATCATATGATCATTTCAATTGATACTGACAAGACATTTCATAAAATTCAACCTCCCTTCATGATGAAAAAGAAATCCCTCAAAAAACTGGGTATGGAATGAACATACCTCCACACAATAAAAGCTGTATATGACAGACCCACAGCTGGTATCATGAATTGGGAAAAACTGACAGCCTTTCTTCTAAGATCTGGAGCACAAGGAGGCTGACTTTCAGCACTGTTATTCGTCATCATACTGGTAGTCCTAGCAGTTAGAATGAGAAAGAAATCAAGAGCCTCCAAACTTGATAGGAAGTCAAATTATCCTTGTTTTCAGATGATATGATCTTATATTTGTAAAAAATCTAAATACTCCACCAGAACCTATTAGAACTGATCAACAAATTCATTAAAGATGCTGGATACAAAGTCATTACAGAAAAATTGGTAGCATTAAATGTGAACAATATGAAAAAGAAATCAAGAAAGTAATCCAATTTACAAAAGCTATAAATAAAATAAAATACCTAGAAATACATTTAACCAAATAAGTGAAAGATCGCTACAATAAAAATTACAAAATATTGATGAAAGATATTGAAAAGGACACAGAAAGTGAAAAGATATTCTATGCTCATGGATTGGAAGAGTTAATATTGTTAAAATGTGCATACTACCAAAAGCAATCTACACATTGAATGCATCCCTACCAAAATAACAATGAACCTCTTTGCAGAAATAAAAACAGTAATCCTAAAATGTATATGGAACCACAGAGCTAGAATAGCCAAAAGCTATCCTGAGCAAAAAGAACAAAATTGGAAGAATCACATTACTAGCTTCAAATTATCTTACTGAGATATAGTAACCAAAAGAGCATGGTACTGACGTAATAACAGACATACAGACCAATGAAATAGAATGGAGCACCCAGAAAAAAAAATATCCATAAATCTACAATGAACTCATTTTCGACAAAGTTGTCAAGAACATACATTAGGGAAAGGACAGTCTTCAATAAATGGTGCTGAGAAAATTAGATATCCATATGCAGAAGAATAAAACTAGGCCCCTATTGCTCATAATATGCAAAAATCAAAACAAAATTAATTAAAGACTTAAATTAAGACCTTCAACAATAAAAATATGAAAAGAAAACTTTGGGGAAACTCAGAAGGTCATTGGTCTGGGCAAAGATTTATTGAGTCATACCCCACACGCACAGGCAACCAAAGCAAACATGGATAAATAAGATCACATCAACTTAAAAAGCTTCTGCATGACAAAGGGAAATAATCAACGAAGTGAAGAAACAATGCACAAAATGAGGGAAAATATTTGCAAACTATCCATCTGACAAGCATTTAACAACTAAAATATCTAAGGAGCTCAAACAACTCAAAAAGAAAAATAATAATTCAATTTAAAAATTGGCAAACTATCTAAATAGACATTTCTCAAAAGTAGACATAAACATGGCATACAGGTATATAAAAAGGCACTCAACATCCTTGAACATCATAGAAATGCAAATCAAAACTAAAATGAGTTATAATGTCACCCTAGTTATGTGGTTTTTATACAAAAGACAGGCAATAACAAATGTTGGCAAGGATATGGAAAAGGGAACCTTCATACCCTGTTGGTGGGTATGTAAATTAGTACAGCTACTATGGAGAGTACTATGGAGGTTCTTCAAAAAAGCAAAAATACAACTACCATAAGATTCAGCAATGTAACTTTGAAGTGTATACCCAAAAGAAAGTAAATGAGTATACTGAAGAGATATCTACACTCTTCACAGCAGGTAAAATATGGAATTAACTTGTGTGTCCATCAACAGAGGGATAAGGAAAACGTGGTATATGCACAATGGAGTACTATTCAGTCATAAAAAGGAAAGGGATGAGATCCTGTTATTTGCAACAACATAGATGGAACTGTAGAATACGTTAAGTGAAATAAATAAGACACATAAAAACAAATTTTGCATGCTGTCACTCATTTGTGGGAGCTAAAAATTAAAACAATTGAACTCAGGAAGATGGAGAGCAGAAGGATGGTTACCAGAGGGTGGGAAGGGTAGTGGGTGGTGTTATGGGAGGAAGTGGGGATTGTTAGTGGGCAGAAAAGTATATAGTTAGATAGAATAAATAAGACCTAGTACTTGATAGCACAAAAAGTTGTATACAGTCAACATTGATCTCTTATACATTTTAAAAGAACTAAAACAGTATAATCGGAATGTCTGAAACACAAAGAAATGACAAATGCTTCAGGTGATGGATCCTCACTTACCCTGATGTAATTAGTACACATTGAATGCCTGTAACAAAATATCTCACCTACCCCATAAATATATATACCTATGAAGTACCTGTAAAAATTAAAAATATAAATAAAAATATCATTTGAACATTAAAAAAAGATAAATAGAACATTGTTAGAGTTCTGTAATATCCATCATGCTGTGTCACAGTCCCTTTGCATCGTAAGAATCACTACTCTAACTTTTCATCCCACTATAGGCCAATTTTGCTTGTGTGGATTAGATATATAGCTAGATGATGGATGGATGGATGGATGGATGGATGGATGGATGGATGGATGGATGGATAAATGGATGGATGATACAGATAGATAGACAGACAGATAACAGGCGGACTTATCAGCATATGTGTCTAGTTTCTTTTGCTCACATTTGTGGTTTTTCCGAGCCATTCATATTACTGCCTGTGATGATATTTTGTTCATTTCACTCTGATACAGTATTCTATTTTAGAAATATAGCACTATTTGTTTATCTATTACATTCTTGAAGCACATTCAGGTTAATTCTAGTTTGAAACTAAATTGAACAAAGCTGCAACAAATATTCTTTGTTTTCTAAAGTGGGATTGCTGAGTCACAGGGTATACATAAGATCAGCTTTATTAAATATTTGATGTATAGATTTAGCATAATTAGTTTCATACCTATGTGATATTCTAAAATTTAAAATAATTTAACTTATTTTAATTTGTCAAATATTAAAATTCAGGTAAATAAAAAAACGCTACCTCTATAATAATTAATAAATACAGGGAAGAGAGGAAATTACTGTGGAATGATGTGGGGTGGATTATAAAGTAAAAATCTCATAATGTTGAATCTAGCTTTATAAGGAGAGCCAGACACATGCTTCACACAGTCAGGGATTAACTTTTTTAGTCAAAGAGGTATTACCATTAATTTTAGGTCCTTTGTTAAATAATGTGAAACAGAAAGGTTCAAAGGATTAATTCATACCGCAGGAGGGCTCATGCGGCAGCCTCATTTTTTTTTTTTTTTTTTTGTAATCACTGCCCTGAATTATCATCTCTTGAAGCCCTGGTTTTCTGTGGTACCACTAGACGTACTCCTTACCTTCTGTTGAATGCATTTTCACCAAGTACTGTGATAAAATTAGCTCTACTTATTAAAGCTTATTCCTTTTGAGGGCAGCTGAGAATGAAATATACACTACTAGTTCATCAAAATGTTTACTTAAATTTTTATTCTAGTCAAAGACCAATTTCAAAGCTAAGATCATGTTTTATTACTTCAAAATGAAATGGAGAAAAGGAAGATTCAAATGATTTAAATTTCAAATTATAAGTGAGATACAATTCCCTGAGTTTTGCTTAACCATAATAAATTCTGGTTATTTATAAATACCTATACTTCAATTTTCAAGTTCTACAAGGGTATATTAAGAACATTAAATTTGTTACATTGCTATAAAACATGACAGAAAGAAATTTTTAGTTTACTGTATTCAGGAAGGAGAAAAAGTGGCTGTACAGTTAGTAAAACACTTGACAAGGCAAAAGAAAAGAATTTCATAGGAGGGAAAAATCAACAAGGAGTATGGTAGGCGACCTCCTATGTATAGCTTGACTTCACTGACATAGCCACAATCACTCTCAACATGATTTTTGCTTAATTGAAGTGCATACCTGGGATATCTTGCTAAACATTTTGAAAGGCAGATTATACTAACTGCTGTCATTTTCTCACTTCCCATTTACTCTTTTACTACTGCAAACTGGTGCCCTCTTCCATCTTTTGCTGGAACTATTCTCTTGAATGTTGTTAAAAAGTCATATTTTACAAATCAAATGACATATTCTAAATCCTCATCCAGATATTCTAGAATGTTCTCTCTTCAATTGGTCTCTGAGTGTCATAGTTACTAACTCACAACCTGTCATGCTTCCTTTCTTTGTCTGATTTTATTATATAGTGCCAAGAACTCAAAGTGCCCTTTCAGCTATAGGGTTTGATGACACTATGACATCTTTTGCCAATCACCTCTTACTTTAGGTCAATTATACAACAAATCCATTTCTCTAAGTGTCAGGGACTGTCTTTCAAATAGATCCTTCTGTGATTTCAAAATCCTATTGTTTGGCATCTCAGAGTTCGCCCAAGTCTAAAATAACTCAATGATTAATTAGAGAAAGCAACCGTCTTTCAGGATTAAGATCTCAGATTTCAAAATAAGATGACTCAGGCTCAGATCGCATTTGCAGACACTAGCTATTGGAATTTGAACAAATTAATCCCCCAAAGCCCTAGTCTTTTAATCTATAATAATATGGAGCTGCCCACACATGGGGATCACACCCGTAATCCCAGCACTTTGGGAGGCCAAGGTGCGTGGATCACTTGAGGTCAGGACTTCGAGACCAGCCTGGCCAACATGATGAAACCCAGTTTCTACTAAAACTACAAAAATTAGCCAGGTGTGGTGGCATGAGCCTGTAGTCCCAGCTACTCTGGAGGCTGAGGCAGAAGAAATGCTTGAACCCGGGAGGTGGAGTTTGCAGTGAGCTAAGATAGCGCCACTGCACTCCAGCCTGGGCAACAAAGTAATACTCTGTCTCAAAATAATAATAATAAGAAGAAGGAGCTATTATTTGTGCCGACTTCGCTGAGTTACTACAAGGAACAAATAAAGTAATAGATGTAAATGCCCTAATGACTTGCATACTTTGAACCCCAAATAATTTATTACTACTGTTGTTGCATTTTTAAACAGAAATTCACACCATAACCACATGTTATAAATTGACCAGAAACCACAGTTCAGTTCAGGCTAGAGGCAGACCAGCCTTACAGGTCATTCATATAAACACTTTTCTTCCTGGTGCATTTTATTCCATAGTATTAATCCTACCAAGAATAAGCCCAGGATTTGATCATGCCAGATTTTTCTGGGTAAATAATGCAAGGCCAGGAGATGTTTGTTTTTGGGCTGAGAGGTGAAAGATGAGGGAAAAAATGGTTGGTTTTTGAATTGGCGAAGTATTGTTGAAGCAGAGGAAACCCATCTGTGAACTGTGAAGGCAGAAGAACAGAGGTAACTTGGGAAAGCCCACTGGCAGAGTGCTGCTGGTGGCACCTGTAGGGGAGAAAGTGTGGAAGCAGAGCTGAGTGTTCTCTTTTCCTTCAAACAGTATAATGGGGATCATGTGACTTTTTCTTTACAAACCTACCACCACAGCAAGGACCTCAGGGAAAACCAAATAAACAAGCACATAAAAAGCACCAAGAAAACAAGAAAAAATTCAGCCTCAGTAAGAGGCTGTGTTACAAAGCTTGATTCTGCTGGAGACTCACGAGTCCTTCTACTGAAGGAGGTAGACTGTCCAACACTTCTCCCTACAATTCCCTCAACTTCAATATTCCCAGCTCATTCCAGATAAAAACTAAAAGAAAGAAACCTCTACTATTCACATTTCATGGGCTTAATAACAATGATTTACCTATGCTCAGGGAGTTCTAGAAGTAGTTTGTCATTTGTGTTCACTATTGCAAAGGACAAGGCCATAGTTTCTGCATCTACAGAGGCAATGGATTGACACTTTCATTGGTTAGGTAAATCCATTCGGGCCATGACATAAAACTTAAAGTATCACTGTGGCCTAAATGAGATAAAATGTCCATTTTTCCCTATTTTGAAATGAAGAGTAAAATTTTGTATTTCTGGTCATACCTATTTCAACTTGAAATGTGTTTTCATACAAAATCTAATAAAGAAAATAAAGTGTTTCGTGACTTCATTTTAAAATCAGTAAATGCATGCCTTCTAAATAACTATTCCACAGATCTTCTCTCTCTGGGTTCTAAGTGTCCAAACAGAATGTTAAAGTATATTTGAAGTGTATTAAAAGTTGGCTACTTATTTTATCCAAGGCCTTTGGAATTTTTCAGTAAAAACTCTCTTAACTTACCCCTAAAGAACTGACTTGCAGGCTTACCAATAGCTTCTTATTTCTCTGTAAACCACAGTATCTAGAGCTTGGATGAGGTGAAGGGTATACCATCCTTGGGCACTTGAGAACTTGACTTCCCACCATCCAAGCCTGTCTGCTTATAAGAATATATATTTCTTACCCAACCTGTTTGTGGCAGTTATACTTGTTACTTCTAATTATATAATTTAATTGAATATTTCATTTATTGATAAAATATTTTTGAAATGAAAGAGCTATTTTTATGAAAACTAGGTTCAATGCTCTGGAAAGGCTCAGGAATAGATATTATTGAATTATGTATGAGAACAATGACCTTAGAATATTGAGGAAATAGTATAAATCTAGAAAGATTTTACATTCATATTGACAGACAGGACTAGCTGGATTTCCTAGGCCAATAAGAATTCCTAAGACTAGCTGGGGAAGGTGACCACACCTACCTTTAAACACAGGGCTTGTAACTCAGCTCACACCCGACCAATCAGTTAGTAAAAAGGGCTCACTAAAATACAAATTAGGCTAAAAACAGGAGGTAAAGAAATAGTCAAATCATATATTGCCTAAGAGCACAGGTGGAGGGACAATGATTGGGATATAAATCCCAGGCATTTGAGCTGGGAGTGGCAACCCCTCTTGGGGGAAAAACCTTTTGGGTCCCCTATGGGAGTTCTTTTTTCACTCTATTAAATCTTGCAACTGCACACTCTTCTGGTCCGTGTTTGTTCCGGCTCGAGCTGAGCTTTTGCTTACTGTCCACCACTGCTGTTCGCCACCATGGCAGACCAGCCATTGACTTTCATCCCTCTGGATCTGGCAGGGTGTCGGCTGCACTCCTGATTGAGCGAGGCGCCCATTGCTGCTCCCAATCAGGCTAAAGGCTCGCCATTGTTCCTGCAAGGCTAAGTGCTGGGGTTCATCCTCATTGAGTTGAACACTAGTCACTGGGTTCCACGGTTCTCTTCTGTGACCCATGGCTTCTAATAGAGCTATAACACTCACTGCATGGCCCAAGGTTCCATTCCTTGGCATCCCTGAGGCCAGGAACCCCAGGTCGGAGAACAAAAGGCTTGCTGCCGTCTTGGGAGCAGCCCACCCCCATCTTGGGAGTTCTAAGAACAAAGACCCGCCTGTAAAAATATAGCTTCACAAGTATCAATTAAGTTCTCACTGTACTTTGAAGAACCCAAATTAGTAGTTGTTTTTGATGAATAAGGATATATTTTATGCAAGAAAAGACAATGTGCAACTCCACTTTGAGCATGAGCAGGCCCGTGCAAAAAAAAAAAAATCAGCTCTACTACAAGGGATTTAGGGATAGTCTAAGTTAAAATGGCAAGCTCTGTGTATATCATCTCACAATTTACAGCTTTAAGGGGTTACTTTTTATGAACCAACTGACCACAAGTTCCAATAGCATTAGCTAGAAAGGTTTTCTCTGCCCACTAGGACTTTCGAGGCACAGAGCAAGGAATATAAAATTTGCTCCTAAACACCTAAAATAAATAAAAATTAAGTATATTAGTACAACTACAGCTGTATCATTTTACTTTTTCCCTCCTTCAGTTTAGCTCACAGATATGCTAAAATAATGCAGTGGAATAGTTTGTATATATATCTATATATCTGCATATATTTATATATACACACACACACACACTACACACATATATGCACAAACACACTAAAAAGACTTCATGTAGCTTTAAGTTATTTTAGTACCATTGATTTGTGTTTTCTTAACAGGAGTTACTACTGAAAAAGCTTATGATAATCGGTTTATAAATACTATAAAGGCTACAAAGAGAAAAATAGAAGAAAAATGCCCATTCTGAGAAAGAGTACTGGGATAGTTATTTTCTTTTCTCTGTGGATAAGGCTTTCTTTGCTAACAAGACAGTTAGTGTCCCTTATCATTTCACTGAATAGAAGCAAGCTTAAATAAACATTATTGGTACTCAAAGTCAAGTACAATGCACTATTTCTGTTTAAATAGACATGGTATGATATTGTTAAATCTTCATCTCTATGCTTTAATGATTATTTTGCTTTACTGTTATTGCTACAGAAGATCTTATTTTGTGGTTTCTTTAGTTTGTACTTAAGATACAATAAAAGATGAGGTTACTTATATAATAAGGGACTTTATGACAAGTTATATAACTTAGCAATCACCATTTGAACCTCTCATTGATCTGTTTGAGATTCTAGCTTAGTTCAATAATAGCTACCATAATTTGCAGTTTCACCTGAGCTGGAAAATGCAGAGTTGAAACTCTAAGGCATTTTTACTGCAGTATTTTTCTTTTATTCTCCTCATAAAAGTCATTCTTTAATTCTAGAAACTCTTTTCTCAATTGTTGACAATCCTTTAAAAGCATTATAGAAAGTACACCCTGCTTATACTCCAACTTCATTTTTCAAGAATTGGTTACTTTGTTCTAAATATAGTTGACTCTTGAACAACACAAGTTTGAACTGTGAGAGTTCCCTTATACATGGATTATTATTATTATTTTATTTATTTATTTATTTATTTATTTATTTTTAAGACAGTGTCTTGCTATTGTTGACCCGGGGTGGAATGCAATGGCACGATCTCGGCTCACTGCAATCTCCACCTCCTGGGTTCCAGCAATTCTCCTGCCTCAGCCTCCCAAGTAGCTAAGATTACAGGCACCTGCCACCACATCTGGCTAATTTATTTATTTTCTTTAAATTTTTAGTAGAGACAGGGTTTCACCATGTTGGCCAGGCTGGTCTCAAACTCCTGACCTCAGGTGATCTACCAGCCTCAGCCTCCCATACATGAATTATTTTCTAGAAATATACTGGAAAGTTTTTTGGAGATTTGTGGCAATTCAAAAAAACTAGCAGACAAACCACACAGTCTAAGAATATATATAAAAAGGAAAAAGGTATATCATAAATGCATAAAATATATGCAAAAATTAGGCTATTTTATCATTTAAGATATACACAAATCTATTATAAAAAGTTAAAATTTATGAAAACTCATTCACACAAATACTGACCCTACATGGTACCATTCACAGCCCAGAGAAATATAACCAAATGTAAAGATGCAGTATTAAATCATAACTGGATAAAAAATAACTGTGGTACATATATACTGCTGTAATAATTTCATAGCCCTCTCCCACTACTATTATGGTGGGCTCAAATATTACAAGAATCTGCTAATCATCTCCACTTGGGAAGTTCATCTCTCCAATAAATTGTGTCTAGAAGTAAAAAGTGACCTCTCCAGTTTTCACATAGTTTTCGTCATGTTTAGCGCAATACTGTAAACCTTAAATAACGCTATGGGACTTACATAAAGCACCAATAGTGATGCTGGAAGTACTCTCAAAAATCAGAGAAAAGTCATGATATTACAAGAAAAAGTTGAATTGCTTGATATGTACCATGGATTGAAGTCTGCAGCTGTGGTTGCCTACTATTACAGACAGACAATTCATCTTGCAAACAGACGACACAAACTTAAGATGTTGATAAATATACTAGAGTATCATAAATTTATTTTCCTTATAATTTTCTTACTAACATTTTTTTTCTAGCTCACTTTATTGTAAGAATACAGTATTTGATACACATAACATATAAAATATGTGTTAATTGATTGTTAGTGGTAAAACTTCCTGTCGACAGCAGGTTATTAATAGTTACGTTTTAAAATTATACATGGATTTTCGATGGTGCAGGGGTTTGGTGCCTCTAACTCCCACATTGTTCAAAGGTCAAATGTACAATTTGGTGATTAAGTTCTATATTTTCTTGAAGCAGAGGAATTCACTTTATGTTGGAATCCCAATGCACAAAAATGAATATTCAATAAAATAATTGCACACTAAGCAGTCTAACTTGAAGACATTGCATTCGTGGATGCCAGGGGATAGGATACCAATCTAGAAAGTCTCTTTCACAATTGTGGAAACTATGATGACATTCTGAAATCATTTTTTAACAGAAAATAGCCGCCAGTAATATAAAACTTATATACAAAAAAAAATGTCATTTTCAAGGTATATATTAAAATGTGTTGTAAAACTTTCCCAAAACACATTCTGATAACAAACACATGGCATGATATACAATAGGTCAGCAATGAAATACAGTGATTCTGTTTAGAAACTCTCATTTCTTTACTGAAAGTGTCTAACAGCATAACTGTATGCTTAGTTTGTTTTACTTCCTGGTTCCTAAGAAAAGTTGAACCAAGTTGAAATTTCCTTTTAATTCTGGTTCCAGGAGTCTAAACTAGATATAGTACTTCATAATCACATTCTTTAAACCAAATCTTCTGTTTGAAGTGCAAGAGTTCTTTACGGACTGTATATATAAAAACATTTAATTTTATGTACAGTGTGTTTATTAATTTTAGCATGACACGGGTTAGCACATATGTCTTCCCTTAAGTTACATGATAAAACTCCTCTCTTAAGGAATTCTGCCTTCCAAAAAATTAAAATATATACATTTTTTGACAAATGTGCCAAAAAAGCTTTCTCATTTGTTCTTGGTTCTCCCATTCTGCTTTGCAATTTTCTTATGTTTTTCTTTTTTGTGAAATACAATTTTATCATTTTATTCTTCAATTCAATTTAACCTGCTTGCATGTATCACCTTCTGAAGTCATTCTTTGTGTATCCTCTATCTTTTGTATAAACCCCAGATATTTCACCATCTGTATAGTCCATGTCTCATTAGCAGAACACTTGAAATTCAGAGATAGCTGAGTGGTAAATGTAATACCCCAATTATGCTTAAAATTTCATACTGTAAGAATGGCAGAAAAGCACTCCAAAGTCAAACTGATTTCTGTTTTTAGCCATCTAGTTGTAGCATGAAGCAGAATAATCAGTTTAGAACACCAGTTTTGAATATGATAGACCAAGATTTGAATCCCAAAAGTTCTACCCAACAGCCTTGTGACAATGGGTAAGTTATTAACTCTTAATGCATCACATTTTCCTCATATTTTGAAGTAACACAGAAATACGTGCCTCATATGGCTGTTCTGAGGATTAAATAACACATATGTTATGTGACATATGTAAAATATATGGTATAGAGCAAGACAAATAAAAAACATCGAATACATTTGTGCTATTATTATTCTTAATTTCATTATTTAGCCTAGAGATAATGGTACTGATATCTAATAGTTTATAGATATTATTTTAATGCTTCAGACAGCAATACAATGTTAAACTATGCATCTAATACATCAGAATTATATGATTACAACATGAAAGAGAAGAAATTTTAGAAAATTCTTAATAAAAGTGGTAAAGATAAAGCTAAGTTTGATATACAGTAAACACATGGGAACATATTTTCAGTATTGTTTAAAGACATGGTGGAGAGTGTTACCAGTAAGTAACATCATCACCAAGAGTAACAAAACCACAGATTGCGTACCTATTGTGTCTCTATACCAACCACCAAAATAAGAGCTTCATGTAAACTCCTGAGTTCTTCTCCCTGTAAGCTGACCATTCAGTCTATGGCAACAGACACAGAATTGTCTAGCATTTTGATTGCTTTACAAAATACCAATCCACCTAAGTTTATTTACCCACTTCCCCCCCAGTTTTCCATGATAGCTTCTTTCAAAGTAAAAAGAAACAGGGCACTTGTGAGAACATATGGGTCCTGACATATAACTACAATTGGCTCAGTTTAGTGTTTTTCAAATTACTGTCCTGGAAACACAGTGTCACGTGATGGTAATAGTCAAGAAAGGGGTATTTTTAATCAGGTTTTTTTTACTATAGTAATTCTAGGAGTCATTTGCATGGTAATGAGGTTATTGTATAATAGAATATGTAGTGTTATCAAAGCTCATTTTATAACAAAATGAGTATTTTGGGTGGTACATTTTAAAGCTCTTGAAAAATGCTTGAAAAAGCATTATTTGAGAGATAGTAATTTAGATGTAGAATAAAAAAAATCCTTTCAAACTAACGAAATGTAAAAATGGTCATTCCCTTGCATAAAAATATCAGCTAATATTTGCCAACCTATCTAGTGGGAAGGAATGGAGGGAGAAGAGGAAGAAGAAAGAAACAAAGAAAAAAATATGAATAAGGGAAGGAAATAAGAAGAAAGAAAGAGAAGAAGAAAATATATCTAATTGATTTAAAGGATTATGCCTGCATTTAGAATTATCATCTCTTTTCAATTGAAGATCTATGCAGAAAATGTTTATGAAACAGTTATAGGTTCAACACACTGCTCTACTACCTACTTCAACTTTAGTCACTGAAAATTCATAAATTATTAAAAATATATTTTTTGCTAAAAATGACCAATACTGTTTCCGTTATAACTGCTTTTGACTAGACTTATTACTGATAAGCCACAAGTGATAGAAATCAAACAGATAAGCAAAGAAAAAAGATAACACTAAATGAAATGGAAACATTAGAGTTAACTCTCTTTCCTATTTTTCATAAAACACATAATAAGCCATTGCATTTGGCTGATTCTTTAATAATTTCTCTGTCCTGAAGGCAAAAAATTGATAAATTAAGCCCTTTACTTCTCACCCCCGCCAAAAAATCAAAAGAAAAAAGGAATAACAGAAACAAGATTTCACAATTCAAAAAGTGACATTCAACAAATGAAGCTTGTAAGTTAAAAAATACTGAGCTCCCATCTGTGACTTTAACTATGAAAGTTCAACCCAACAAATGCTTTTGCTGGTAGCTGTGGTTTCACTTTAGGAACAAAATTAAAAGTAGTAGTAAATGAAAAGTATTAGGATATTTTTCCCAAACAATTGGGAATTTTATTTCAGATCTACCTTACATTGCATTGAATCAACAAATGAACTATATTTTTCTAGATTCTATTTTTAGGTCAAAAGCTATTTAGGAATTTGACTTTGGTTAGACAGATAAAATGCATTTGGAAAAACTACAGAGTAAGATGGTATCTTCATAGTCATTTTCAATCCCAATATTTGAAGTTTTGCATTTGTTTATGAGATGAAATCATGATAAATCTTCAGAATTCATTGGGGAATTGGATGTTTTAAAAAAAGTAAAAGAAAGTGGGCTAGGGGATGTGTATCTATACTTGTTACAAAATGGTGACCAGTTGTAGCAAATTATATTCACATTCAATAAGACTTCCTCCCCGCCCCCGAATAGGAATGTTGTCCACATGCTACGGACTGAAATACACAGATACTAATTTGAAACTAGAGAATGAAGAACATTATTAGCTTTTTAAAGATTACATAGCATATGACAAATCCTAAATATGTTCCTCTTATTCATCAGATTATCCATTCATTATCTGTGTAGATTATTATCAACAGGCTGTTTATGATAAATTATATAAAATAAATGTGCATAAAATTTACTATCTCATATTGCTACAGAAATTACCCTTAAAAATCACTATGATATTGCATTTTCTAGATCAGAAAAAGTATTACAAATAACAAACATATGAGTGAATGTTTTGATAATATCTCTCCAAACTGGAATATATAATGTCAACTTTGAACCAGATATTACAATATTTTACCAATTATCCATAAAAAGCAAAAAATTATTTACAAAAACTTTCCTATTAAGGCCAGGTGTGGTGGTTCATGCCTTGTAATTCCAGAACTTTGGAAGGCTAAGGTGGGAGGATTGCTTGAGCCCAGGTCTTTGAGACCAGTCTGGGCAACATAGTGAAACTCCATCTCTGTAAAAGAATATATATAAAATGAAACCAACAGAACATTACCTAGGTGGCATGATCTCAATAGTCTACAGTATATATTCCACTTTCACCACTACCAAGTTAAATGGTAGTAAAATCAGGAATGGTTTATATTACATAAGCCATTGTTTCATGTGGATTAGTTTATTCCAGTGGGGAAGTGGTTTTTGATATAAAACTATAGACTATTGAGATCATGTCACCTAGGTAATGTTCTGTTGGCTTCATTTTCAAAGCTTAGCACCAAGTCTACTATATATAGGTTCAAGAAGAGTGTAAACAGGACTTCTTCTAGATGTATCCTCCTGGGTTTTAGAGACTGCTTTACGTCAGAAATCATAATATGCTACTAATCAGAGCAGGCTTGCCCGATGTGCTTTCATAGGCTGTGGAGGTTTCTCCGCACAGTTGTAGGAGTCAGCAATCAGTTCTCAGATAGAGGTCTCTAGCCCTTCTTCTCTTGGTGAAGAGAATCCTAACCACAAGGCAATCTCTCCAGGAAAGGTGGTTGGAGTCCCACACAAGGATATGGTGTCCTGGGAAAATGTTCAGCTCCAAGGGGCACAAGAGACTGGCAGGATCTGGAAATTGCAGTGTTTGGACACAGCACAAAATATCTGAATCCTAGTTTTAATTCTGCTTATTAGCTATGTGAATTTCAGCTTGTCAATTTCACTTCTTCAGCTTCTATTTAGTCAACTAGTAAATGGGAATAATGATGCAGAATATTGACAAAGACTAGATGATATGATGTTCTTAGCATGAAGAGGGGATTTAGTTCAGAAGCCAGATTAGTAGTTATAGAAATAATGACTATTTTAGGAGACATTATATAAAAAAGCTAACAACAACCACAAAAATCCCAAATGATTATTATTTTAAACCTGTGATAAATGTCTTTGTTTTTCCTTATCAGTGTCTTACAGCTTTGGTCTGCTCATTCACATGAGATATGGTATAGCTTTTTTGAAATATTAGGTGTACTCTATTTTATGATCCTGTGTTATTTAGTGATGACTAATCAGTTTAAATGTTAATTTCTTTTAGTGACATTGGTGCTAAAGAACTAAATTAATCTTTTCATGGCTGGAACAATGTATTTAGTTAGGGTTACTTAGACAACTTGGAAGTATACATAAGGTTTTGAAACCACCACAGAACATCATTTTTAAGCATTCCCCAAGGTATCATCACATACGGTTACTCATCACCACATCCCTGAGCATGTCAAATTTTATTAGTGTGACATGATGGAATGTGACAGGAAAGACACTATTGAGCCTGATTTACTGCACACAGGCATGCGTGTAGAATGTAAACAAAAATATCATGTGAAGCATGGTCTCAAAGTACAGTTGCCAAAATGATAGGTTTTCTTAGCCAAATTAAAATGGAATAATTATTTATCAATTAATAACTCTGAAATATGTTTAACAATGGAATATTCTAAATGATATGGCTAACCATGGAATTACTATTGTTCAAATGTATCAAGATTGAGAGAGTGATGAGTAGATATAAATGCTACAGCATGATTCCATCATACAAATATTCTTATATCATCGCTCAGCTAGAGATGTCTTTAACCACATATTAGTATGAGTGGACTTTTCTTTCCTTTGGGAGCTCAGAAAGTGTTCCAGCAGCCGTGTACAAAGGATAGGTGTCTGAAGACTTTCCCAAATATTTTATATTCCCTAAATTGGTCTTCATTCTTTAACCTTCCCTAGACTAAAGCAGGATTGTAGACCACAGATGCAGAGTTATTCTACCCTTGATGTTTTCCTCTTGAATGATAATTGAGTAAGAGCTGTATATCTTATTTCAAGTTGGTGAGCAAAATTCTGTGCCTATAGTTACAGATTTAATGTGTTAAATATTGGAAGAAAGTGTTTATTGATGGACTATCATCAGATGTTAACTCACGAAGTTAGTGAAAATGACTAAAGATTTGTTGTAATAGGAACCTCCATATGATACATGCCCACCCTGTTCCATGCTTTACCTTCACCATCTCTTTTAATATAATGATCCTTACTCTCTTCTCTGTAGCATTTAATGTAATCACCATTTTACATGTGAAGTAACTGGGGCTCAGTCTGATTAGGTAATGTGTCCAAGATCATAGTATTAAAAAAAGTAAAGCCAAGCATGAATCCAGTTCTATTTCTAAAGCCCCTGCTCAATTCACTTTTACAGGGTCTATCGGACACTACAGAGGTCTGTTAGCCAAAGGATCTCCAAATACCCTTGTCAAGTTTCAGTAGACACTAGCCCAACCTACCTCCAGATTTTGGTTGGAGAGTAGGGAAGAATGATCTTGTAGATTTGAATGAAAAACTAAAACTAATGAGTTCATCTTTTATTTTACAACTACTCATTAACATACATTTTTGTGCAAAGAATCATCCAGGAGACTGGGAATAGAGAGATGGCCTAGTAAATTCATACCTCTCAAGGTACTGGCAAGCTTCTAGGACCTCATCTTCAGAATAATAACTCATAAATTTATAGCGGAATCTAGGCATGTGAAATTCTATTGTTTAAAATTCCTCAAGTTGTTCTGGGCATTACCAAGTTTGGGGACAATCTCTGTATTATATGATATGAGAAATATTTTCTCAAACTATTGATGAGGTTCACAATAGAGAGAGGTTCAATTTTTGTTAGGATCTTAATAAATGTGTCACAGAGATGGAACATTTTAACTGTCTTAAAATGACTATCGATGTGACAGGTAGAGAAAGGTATAAGTAAAGTCATGAAAGGGAATTTTTAATAGAAAGGTTGTGCAAAGACATGGAGGATGAAAAGTTGGGCTGGAAAAGAGAAGTAAAAAGTGCAAGAGATGCCCTTAGGAAAATAGTTTGGGGTCATACACTAACTTACATATGTTAATGAGTGTAAACTATAATTCATCAAGAAAAAGTAGGTATTTAAGGAAGATGAAGATGATTTGTATTCTATTAAGTTGGTGGCAGTTAAAAGAAAAACTAACGTAGGTAAGGGTGAAGCAAATACATCAGTTAGAAAACAAGAGCAATAATAAAAGTCAGAGAAGGTAAGAGCAGGGATTGACATAATGGTCCTGAGACTGGAAAAGAGAAAATGATCTGAGAGGTATTTCAGAGATGAAGCGAGCAGGATATGGTGAGGGAATGGGTGTGGAGGGCTAAGGGAGGAAGAGGACTAAAGAGCACTCTGAGAATTTTAGCAGGGAAGATTATTCGGAGGGCAGTGCCATTCATTTAAAGAGAATGCAGTCTGATGATTAGCATTAAGAAGATAAGAAAGTCAGTGACAAATCTTTTTCATTGAAGAACTTTAGAATATTTAGAAGATGTTTGAACCAGGGTCTGGAGCTGAAGAGAGTCTGAGGCCAGAGCCAAGAAAGTGATTCAAACCAGAATCGTGTTATGAGATTGTTGAGATGCATCCTTTTGTTAAGCCCCAATTTAAGGTTAGGGTTAAGTTGGTTTCATTGCCATGAGAAAAACAGCACTTACGAGGCTTCTGGAAATTAACATACATATTCCAAAACACTAGAAGAATAGGCTATTAATTTACAATAATTGTGTTTTATACTGTGAGTCATTAAACCAAGTATATTTGAGCAAGAAATTATTCGCTCAACTTACACTATTAACTTTCAGTATATTTTCCACTTTAGTTTCAATTACTTATTTTCAGACTTTTTTGAAAGCAATTTTTCAAATCAAAACTGCTTTCCTGACAGTTCTAGTACATTCTAGTACAGGTCACAGTCACACACCTGACCTTTTACCTTCTCTAAATAAGTGTGCACAAACCAAAAAGATGGAAAAACATTTGATCCAGACGCTAGAGAAAGATTTGGATGTGTTTGCCTCCCATGGAGTTAATTTATGAGTTTGTTTTCAAAGTGGGCATACCTGGGGAGTTGATTGAAGTACATCACAGTTCAGTCTAAAAACCCTTGATGTTCATCTACACATTGTTTATTGCACATCACTTGTAACTCGTTCATGTTGAAGAGTCAATGTCAATTTAATGGTGGATTTAGGATTAAACTTTTGTGATCCTAACATGATTATAGGGCTATGCTTATTTCACTATACACTGCCTTCAAATACTGCTTTTGTACTTAAAGATCTTTCTCTGTAATAATTCTATAATAAAATTCACTTTTGGACTGGCGTTTCAAAACTCAGAGAAAGATGATTGCTCAAGATAATTAGTCCACTGTGTTTAATGAATCCCTTTAAAATTGCAGTCACTAGACTGGAAACCTGATCACTTTTATAAAATCAAAGAATATGTTCATCAAAAGACTTTATCACTTTGATGAAAAAAATTAATGTGCCATTATATTGGTAGATGACAATATGTTCACCAAAGATGTGTCCTAGTACATGTTTTGCAACTTATAAAAAGAAAAATGACAGCTTACAACAATCAAAAGCTTTCTCTCTAATTGTGGATGAAAAGTGATAGTTGAGAACGTTGAATCACTAATTAGTTTAGGAGACCTTGACATTTTCTTTTGTTAAATAGGATGTGTTAATTAATTTGTATTTCAGATAACATGATTTTGACTTAAAGTGACTTTACAGAATAAGAGAAATATTGAACCTAACTATGTCCAACCTAAATGTATCCCATATTCACAGGAAGCTACCCTAGGCATTTGTTTTAAGCAAACCGCATTTTACTGGTGTCTTAAATATAAACAGTATCACCAATAGAGAGCCTGTACCAAAAAAGATTTTCTTACTATTTCTCCTGCATCTGTGCCAGTCTCGGGTAAATGAGGGTGATTTCAAGTGGCACGTGTGTTGGAAAGGAAGAGATAAACAAAAAAGGTAGACCCCACAACTCCTTCTTCCTTTTCCCTCCTCTCTTACTGGTTATCAAGTTCCGATAACCAGCAATTCTTAATGCAGCAATTAAATATTCAGTAATTGCCATCTTTGGAAAAGAAATGTAGGAAACACCTTGATAGGTGTTGGTCTTTGTATATCCAGGCACCAGCATTCACAGTTCTGTCATTATCTTCCAAACATACAGACACTTCAAAATAAAATTTGTTTTTTAATTTTTATATTAGAGAACTGGTGAAAAAGCAACCATTTAATTAGAGAAACTAATAAAAATAACAAAAATTGCTCCAGAGATAGTCAGTCTCTGCAAATATACAGATAGAAAAAATAAAGTTCCTGCTTTTCTGAGCACCTGCTATGTTCCTGGCATTTTCACATACTGATCTCATTTTATACTCCCAGCAATTTTCAGAGTTCTGTGTTATTCCCATTTTGTAGTTGTAAAGTGAATTATTAGGACTGCAATATTGATGTACACAAATGTTACAATGGAAGTAATACTGAAATAAAGCTGAGTAAATTCCTTCTGAGAAGGAAGTGGTTGGCCGGGTGCAGTGGCTCAGGCCTGTAATCCCAGCACTTTGGGAGGCCAAGGCGGGCGGATCAACTGAGGTTGGGAGTTTGAGATCAGCGGGACCAACATGGAGAAACCCCATGTCTACTAAAAATACAAAAAAATTGCTGGGCATGATGGCTCATGGATGTAATCCCAGCTACTTGGGAGCCTGAGGCAGGAGAATCACTTGAACCCAGGAGGTGGAGGTTGTGGTGAGCCGAGATTGTGCCATTGCACTCCAGCTTGGGCAACAAGAGTGGAACTCCGTCTCAAAAAGAAAGAGAGAGAGAAAGAGAGAAAGAAAGGGAGAAAGAGAAGAAAGAAAGAAAGGGAGGGAAGGAGTGACAAAGGAAGAAAGGAAAGGAAAGGAAAGGAAAGGAAAGGAAAGGAAAGGAAAGGAAAGGAAGGAAGGAAGGAAGGAAGGAAGGAAGGAAGGAAGGAAGGAAGGAAGGAAGGAAGGAAGGGGTGGTCAAGGAATTTTTTAGAAAAGGCAATATTTAAACAAAGTGCTGGGAAGAAAAAAAGCAAATGTTCCTATTGAGAGGAAGGCATTCTAGAGAAAGATAATAGAATTGGCAATGATGTAAAGACACAACAACACAACAGAGTTTGTTACCTTCTGAAAACTGATAAGAATTCAGGGTGCTTGAAGTTCAAACCGCAAGGCGGGACAGAGTGAAAGGAAGGCACAGAGCCAGATAATGAAGGGCCCCCATTTGCCATGATACATACCTGATTCAGGAGAAAATGGACCAAAACAATGAAAGAGAACAGAATTACCAGTTTTGTATTTTAGAAGCCTTACTGACAGCAGAGTACAGGACAGATCTGAGGATATAAGACTTGAAGCTGGGAAACCAGGTAGGAGTCCATTACAATTATCCAGGTGAGAGATGGTGAGATATTGAGCAAAGAGAACAGCATGGGTTTTTAGGTGAAAGGTGAGATATTATGGATGAGAAATCATATCATTTACAAAATTAGAGGCTGTTCGAACGTGGAACATTCAGCAAAGGGAAAAAAACTGGGCTAACTCCTTTTTTCTTGTTGGATGATCAAATGGGTCTGTTGGATTTATCCAGTGTGAAGTAACATGCAGCAGCTAGTCAGCGATATCAAACCAAAAACTGAGTAGCTATTGACAGTTATAAACCCCAAGAGAGAAATCTGAAATAATTTATCAACAAATAGGTAGTTTTTGAAAGCATAAGGGTAGAGCAGGTGACTCTAGAAGAAACATACAATAATAAGATATATGGATTTTTTAAATAGAATATTTTTTAATTTTTAATTTTTTTGTGTATATAGTTGGTATATACATTTATGGGGCATATTACATTTTTCATATAGGCATGTAATATGTAATAATCACATCATGGGAAATGGGTATCCATCCTCTCAAGCATTTATCCTTTGTGTTACCAAAAATCCAGTTATAGTATTGTAGTTATTTTTAAAATGTATATTTATTATTGACTATATTTACTCTGACGTGCTATCAGTAGTAGGTCTTATTTATTCTCTCCTACTATTTGTTTGGTACCCATTAGCCATCCCTACTTCCCTCCCAGCCCCTCATTACTCTTCCTAGCCTCTGGTCACCATCCTTTTATTCATCATGTCCATGAGGTCAATTGCTTTGATTTTTAGATCCTACAAATAAGTGAGAATATGTGATGTTTTTCTTTCTGTGGGTGGCTTATTTCACTTAACATAATGATCTCCAGTTCCATCCATGTTGCTGCAAATGACAGGATCTCATTGTTTTTTATGGCTGAATAGTACTCCATTGTGTGTAAGTACCACATTTTCTTTATCCATTCATCTGTTTATAGAGACAGGTTGCCTCCAAATGTTGGCTGTTGTAAACAGTGCTGCAACAAACATGGGAATACAGATATCTCTCTGATATACTGATAGCCAGCAGAGGGATTGCTGGATCATATAGTAGCTCTAATTTTAGTATTTTGAGGAAACTCCAAACTGTCCTCTATAGTGGTTGTACTAATTCAAATTCTCACCAGTGGTGTATAAGTGTTCTCTTTTCTATACATCTTTACTAGCATTTGTTATTGCCTGTGTTTTGGATATAAGTCATTTTAACTGGTGACAAGATATCTCACTGTAGTTTTAACTTGCATTTTTATTATAATCAATGATGTTGAGCACATTTTCATATGCCTGTTTGCCATTTGTATGTGTTCTTTTGAGAATATCCATTTAAATCTTCTGCCCATTTTTTGACTGGATTATTAGACTTTTTCCTATGGATTTGTTTGTGCTCCTTATATATTCTAAAGAGAATAATTTTTAAAAGGTGACGGGGAAGGCTGCAGCATATAATCAAAGAAGCATCTGAGTAAATGGTCAAAATGGAAGAAAATGAGAGAAGGTGTCTCAGCATCTATGAAGAACCTTTCACAGATAGTGGAATAGGCTACTGTCTCAAGTGCTTGGAGAAATGAAATAATTTCAGTCAAAAGCTGAAAGGTGTATATACTTAATTCTTGCATTGATATAATTGAGGACTTCTAGTAGAACGGTCTCAGAAGAGAGATAACAAGTAGAAGCAAGCAAAGAACTAAAAAGTAAAATCTGATGTGAGAAAGTGATTCTACTCTTCTGTGAAACTGGTCCTAGGTCTGAATCCAGTTTTCATCATGACCACTTGTCTTATGATAGCTAGAAATGTTAAACTTTTCTTTGCTATTATTGCTAGTAGTGAAAAACCTTATTATATCTCTAGAGACCAATAATCAGGCTTCAGAAATTCTTTTTTGATCTTGGGTAAGGTACAAAAGTAAACGTCTATTCAGAAAAAGAAAATAGAGCAAAAATTATCATCATCATCATTATCATCATCATCATCATTATTAGTAGTAGTGTTAAAATAAAGTACTGGCATCAGAAAAAGAAGCAGATTCACCAGTCTTCGAGGATCTACAACTAGAAATACTATTCGACCCAGCCATCCCATTCATGGGCATATACCCAAAGGATTATAAATCATGCTGCTATAAAGACACATGCACACGTATGTTCATTGCGGCACTATTCACAATAGCAAAGACTTGGAACCAACCCAAATGTCTACCAATGATAGACTGGATTAAGGAAATTTGGCACATATACACCCTGGAATACTATGCAGCCATAAAAAAGGATGAGTTCATGTCCTCTGTAGGGACATGGATGAAGGTGGAAACCCTCATTCTCAGCAAAGAGAGAATTTTTTCTCAAATCGCAAAGACAGAAAACCAAACACCACATGTTCTCACTCATAGGTGGGAATTGAACAATGAGAACACTTGGACACAGGAAGGGGAACATCACACACCGGGGCCTGTCATGGGGTGGGAGGAGGGGAGAGGGATAGCATTAGGAGATATACCTAATGCAAATGACTAATTAATGGGTGCAGCACACCAACATGGCACATGGATACATATGTAACAAACCTGCATGTTGTGAACATGTACCCTAGAACTTAAAGTATAACAATAATAAAAAAATAAAAAAGAAAGGAGCAGAGAGGAAGATCTGAGAGCTAACTCTGAATCAACATCTTGCTACGGTAATTGATAACTTCTCCCTCTTTCCTTTTGGTGACCTCTGTTGGTTTCAAATCTGGAACTCAAGTCATTTTTCCTCATGATTCTTTTTTTAATCCTCCTCAGTGCCTCATTCTGCTAGAACTATGAGCCAGGTCATCTGGTCAGAGTTTTCCTCAGGTTTCAAACAAACAAATAATAAATGAACTCTTAGATCACACATTACTTTCGTGCTGATGGTGAAAAATAAAATATAGTATTTGCTTTTGAGTCTTAGTTTATAATAATAGTAAAACAATTTATAATCTTTATTTACAAAGATTTATGACATTTTAAGTTTAGTTAATTTTTTTTTCATACACCTGTAGATGATACCCAAAATGTTTAAAGACTAAGGTGGTAGGGGCAGAGGCCAATCAGAACAGATGGCCATGGATCTCAAGCAGACCCTAGCCTTCAGCCCCTAAGGGTGCTTGTCATTGGAACATCAGCCCAGCATACACACACAAAGATGTCAATTTGCAGTGATAATAATTTAGGTTTAATTGTGGAAACAGAAAATATTGAGGCAAATTGACTCAATATTGATGTTAAAGGCAAGAAAACAGGTAACTATATATATTTTTAAAAAAGAATTACAGCTTTCTTTGCTGATAAAACTATGTATTATTATGACATAAATTTATGCACTACAAAAGACTAAATAAAATTTTGAATCACCTAAAACTGAAACATAAAGGTCATAAAAATGTGTCAACATTATTTAGACACCTCTTTC
Organism: Macaca fascicularis; assembly: GCF_037993035.2. NCBI lineage: Eukaryota > Metazoa > Chordata > Mammalia > Primates > Cercopithecidae > Macaca > Macaca fascicularis. The sequence continues at coordinate 132,187,953 of NC_088377.1, forward strand.
TGCATATGTTCAGATAGAATGCATAATGAATTGAAAAATGGGATACATTCATACACATTTTTTAATAAAAATGTTTTAATTTTAATTGAATTTAATAGAAAAAAAACTGAAGCTGAAACATTTTCTAAACTTCAGACAACTGTTTTCTGAAAAAGACCTATTATTTCCTAAAATATCTCTCCAAAGTAAGAAGAAAATTTTTGCAAAGCAAATTGGTAGTTTCAGGGAAACTAAATCATACTTGTACCCGGTAAATGCATACAAATACAAAAAGAAGAAAAAACTATGCCGTAGTCTGAAACATTACTTGACTATTTGCTATAAAATATTTTTAAAAATTAGCTATCTTATCTCACTTAAAATAGATGGAAAAAATTCTAAACAAAATACAGTAAGCCAAATCCATGTAAATAGTACTGCATAATGTCCCAGTTGGGTTAATCCCAGGAACACCGGGGTACTTTAACATTGATAGTTCTTCTAGTTGCATTCATATGTTGACAGATTAAAAAAAGAGAGAGGCGGGGCAAGGTGGCTCATGCCTGTAATCCTAGGACTTTGGGAGGCCGAGGCGAGCAGATCACAAGGTCGGGAGATCGAGACCATCCTGGCTAAAACAGTGAAACCCCGTCTCTACTAAAAATACAAAAAATTAGCCGGGCGTGGTGGCGGGCGCCTGTAGTCCCAGCTTCTTGGGAGGCTGAGGCAGGAGAATGGCGTGAACCTGGGAGGCGGAGCTTGCAGTGAGTGGAGATAGCGCCACTGCACTCCAGCCTGGGCGACAGACAGAGCGAGATTCCGTCTCAAAAAAAAAAAAAAAAAAAAAAAAGAGAGAGAAAGAGAGAAGGCAGGAACAAAAGATAATAAAAATTGATGCCAAAAAAGCCCAACATTGAATAACATTCCACACGCATACAAGACCAGAACAGGGAAACCAACAAACAAACCCCCTTAGGCATCTTATGTGACCCTTAGACAGTAGTTCCTGCCTAGGAGGTAGATCATAGCCTATGAGTGTGAGTGTATCCCCTCTTCCCCCAACCTCATACCATTGCCATGTTAAAGAGCCTAACAAAAGATTCTTTAAATTTGGCCTATGGGGCTGTGCCACTCACTTTCAGGAAAATTACTTTTTTTCAGGAGATCTGAAGAAGTTTACTTAGATGCTTATTCTTGACCACATTTTGTTTTATATTCCTGAATATGTAGCAGTTTTACATTTCATAGTAAATTTATTTACCATTCTGTAGCAAGAAACACATTATGAATGATGACATTTAATGGCAATCATCATGGACAACAATCATGATCTCTCAATGAAACAAATTATTTTCTGTGAGTTCACTTCTACGTTGATGATTAAGTCGTGAAGTGATTACAGGTGTTTTCGATGTTTACCACTATTATTTCTAGATTGTATAATATGTCTCAAAATCATATGGGGACAGGTGGATGATGATGTTAATGCTATATTAGATTCTTGTTAAGTGAATAAATAATAAATGGCATCATGAAGTTTGTAATAAAATAAAAGCAATACAACTCCTCTTCAGACTTTACTAATAATGATAAATGTCCAATGGTCATTAAATACCACATTTTGTTTCCCTAAATTGCTAGAAGAGTATCAATTGTAGTATTCCAAATTTCAGATTCAGTGATGGCCAGATATATTTAATTGATTGTGCTGCCTTTAAATTAAATTACTTTGAAAAATAGAGCAAAATAATTTTATTTTATAATCTAACCATTTGATTTCCAGATCTCTTACATCTAAACTTTCTTTCCTTTCTAAAGCACCTACTACATCATATGCAATAGCCGCTATACTATTCATAGTTCTGATGTACAAAGTCAACTTTATTTTTAATAATATTTCCTTTGCTCTTTAGACTAATTACACGTTAAGCACGGGAGTCCAGTTCTTTAAGTGCTTAAAACGTGCACTAATTACTGAAGTAGAAACTCACCAAATGATAATTAAAAGCCTCACAATATTTGTCTACCATGCGAAGAGCCTACCATGCTCTCTGGGAAGGACCGGCCTCTTAAAAAACCTCAGCCAAGCTCTGTCCTTCCTTCCCCTCCAGGGCATCTCACTCTTCATTTTGACTTTTTTCAACATTTCTTATTTTGTCCACTGGTGAGTAAGCATTTCATTTCTCAACTGCATCTCTTCTACTTAGTAATGACCAAAAATGGAAATACAATTTTAAAATGAAAAGGGTATTAGAGGGACATATATCCTCTCTATAAATCCTATATCTTTTAAATACACTTAAAACTTTCACACTTTCCAGATAAAATGGAATGCAGAGAGGGTTAAATGATCTACCTAAGTGCAGAAATTTAATTAATGCAAAAATGTGTCTGGAGGCCAGGATGACAAATTCCCAGCCCCATGTTTTTTTCTAACAAGACAATGCTTTTCTCTCTAAGTGCACTCATTAGAATCTGAAAGACAAATAGTGTGTGTGCATATACATTTGTAGCTTCCTGGGCCTCAACAGAGCCTCAGGTTTTCTAGTGGAGCAACAATACACATTACAGTAGCTTCCCCTTACCCTAGGGGCATATATTCCAAGATCCCTAGTAAGTACCTAAAATCTCAGATGGTACCAAACTCTATATCTACTAGGTTTTTTCAATCTAGTAACCTAGATGGTTCCAAACTGACTCCTGGGCAGATAGCAAATACAACTGAATAGGCCAGATAACAGAATGATTCATGACTGAATGGGATGGAGTGAGACAGTGCAAGATTTCATCACACTCCTGAAAATGGTGTGGAATTTAAAACATGAACTGTTTATTTCTCATATATTCTGCTTAATACTTTTGGATCAAGGTTGACTGCAAGCAACTGAAACCATGGATAACGGGGGGCAGACTACCGCATTCAAAATTAACAATTATCATGGCACAGATATGGACCAATGAGGGTGGAATCAAGTCTGGTCCTAAAGGAGACCAGTAGTTGAGTTCAACTGTCAACAGTGAATATGTGAAAGAAGTACCTCCTGGGCAAATATCAGTAATGACTTCATGTAATTTTAGGAACGCCTGCACAAGCCCCTTGCTCCTGCCAATCTGGTATGCCAAAATGGGGATCACCACTTGCTTCATTTTGTCAGGAATGTGGGACATTTTGGAAGGGTGAAATCTCACAGATTAAGTACTTACAATGAAAACAGAATTAAGAATTCTTTTTTACTGTATGTTAAGTAATGAAACTCTTATCTCAAGTTTTAGATAATGACTATTCTACCATTAAGATTTGAAAAGTGACTTGGTATTTTTGCAATAGAATAGTTGATGAAATATAACTCCCTGTGCATATTAATTCACTATATATCAATTAATTACTTTCAAAGAAGTAAAATAATGTTATTAGTATTATTAATTTATAACCAATTTTACATACACTGTAAGGCTAGCAAACATAGGGTAACTATAATTAAGGGAATGACAGATTTGTGAGTTTCTTTATATAAGGTTTAAAAAACTGAAATTCTTGACCAAGGCGTTGTACCTTTATGTGGACTGGATTCTACTTACAAAGGCAAGACAAATAAGTTCATGAGTGGCAGCTCAGATTCTGTTATCTTGTGCTTGTTTTCCTAGGAAGCCCTTGAGAAACTGATTTAAAATACTGAATGGGAATTCAGTGAATAGACACTGAAAATTTACAATGGACAAATAAGATGTGACCCATCCCAGAGAACAAAATGAAAGGTTCATGCCATGGGGTCAGTGGAGACGATTTCAATTTCAGCTTGGTGGTAACCTTCTGATGCCTTCTTCTATTGACTGACAAAATAAGGAGCCAAAAGCAAAAAATCAGCCTAAGTCTGCAGGGCAGCAACTCAGAGTTCCCAAAGAAGCTCTGGGAGTAACTCTGAAAGAGACTCATAATTCTCATAGGCAGCTGTCGACCTGATTGTTTATGGCTAGCTTCTTTAAGCCAACAACAGAAAGAAAAGAAATAAAAATTGAGACTTTTTTTAGAACAAGGATATTCATCAGAGAATGGAAAAGATTGAATGAATTCACATAAGGGACTATTCAGCAGATGTAGTCAATAGAACATAATTTATTAGATTTTCTAGGTATTGTCTCTCTGACATGATGGTTTATGGAATGGGATTTTTAAAAATTCTCTTCACAAACCTCTTAAGAGACTACATTTCAATAGCAGAAGTTTTCCTGGGTAAATCCGGGATATTTTGTCTTTAGAGATAATATTGATTTAATTTTCAAATTAGTTTTATTTTATTCAACTGACTACTTATATTAATATTTTTAAATACATAACATTATTTTAGAATAACTTCAAGTAATACAAGCGACATTTTTCTGTGTTTCAAGCAGAGATAGTTTAACATAAAATGCAAATAGAATGACATTGAATTTTCCAAGAGAATGAATACCTTGCCTATTTCTCTTTCCTTCCCTGCTCAGATACTCTTATTTGCTATCTGTATGCTACAAGTATCTGGAAGCCACAATTACACCATATACACTGCAACCCTTTCACTAGTAACTAATATGATTAAATAATAATCACTGATAATAGCTAATAATTTTGGAAGAGTACTATGTGTGAGGTGGTCTACTAAGTATTTTATAAGTAACTTAACCATATATAACAATCCTAAGATATAGATATTATATACCTTGTGCAGATGAGAACATTTAAATTTAGAAAGTTTAATAGATTTGTCCCAGATTACAGGTATAAAAATTAGCAGAGCTGGCATATTGATCTATATCAAAATGACTCCTAAGCATAGCCTGTATGTAGGTGGTCCCTAACCTTTTTGGCACCAGGGATTGGTTTCATGAAAGACAATTTTTCCACAGACAGGGCAAGGGATGACTTCGGGATGATTCAAATGCATTATATGTCTTGTGCACTTTATTTCTACTATATATTTCATTGTAATATATAATGAAATGATTATACAACTCAGCATATTGTAGAATCAATGGGAGCCCTGAGCGTGTTTTCCTGCAACTAGATGGTCTCATCAGGGGGAGATGGGAGACAGTGACAGTTCATCAGACATTAGATTCTCATAAGGAAAGCACAACCTAGGTTCCTCGCATGTACAATTCACAATAGGGTTTGTTCTCCTATAAGGAATCTAATGCTGCCGCTGATCTGACAGGTGGCAGAGCTCAGGTGGTAATGTGAGTCATGCAGAGTAGCTGTAAATAATGATGAAGATTTGCTCGCTCATGGCTCACCTCCTGCTGTATGGCCCGGTTCCTAACAGGCCACTGACTGGTAGCAGCCCAGGGCATGGGGAACACTGCTCTATGCTCTACATTTTTTCTTGCTCTGTGTATGTAAAATATGTAATAATTGCTAGTTTCTACATTCAATAATTTAAAACAACGATATAATTCCACATGAAAACAATTTTGACACTTTGATCTGTAATATGAGATCACTTTTTATATTATGCTAATACTTGCTAGTAGGAAAGTAAACACAATTTTAAGATGAGGAAAGAAATCTTTACCATCCTTTTAATTGCCAACAAAGCCAATAGGGACCTGGTCATTGCTCTCCAATATCTGCATTAGACATTCAGGTGAAAATTGTTCAACATTTTGAAACATACTCACAGTGTACCTGTAATATGACAGATATTTTTACGGACAGCTCACAGAATTACTTTGCGGTCGTGTACTTTTTAAACATTAAATGTATATTAATGTTAATATATTAAACATTTTAAAAATGTGTGTGTATATATATATTTTTTGATTATCCTATTTTTTTGATACACAGCCTCACTCTGGGGTTTTTTGTTTGTTTTTTGAGACAGGGTCTCACTACACCAGACTACAGTACAGTGGCGCAATCTTGGCTCCCTGCAACCTCCACTTCCCAGGCTTAAGTGATCATTCCCACCTTAACCTCCTGAGTAGCTGGAATGAACAGGTGCACACAATCACGCCCAGCTAATTTTTAATATTTTTGTGGATGCAGGGTTTTGCCATGTTGCCCAGGCTGGTCTTGAACTTCTGAGCTCAAGCAACCTACCCTGTCCCAGCCTCCCAAAGTACTGGGATTACAGGCATGAATCAACACACTTGGCCAAATATCTTATTTATTTTTAATATCTTAATTTAATTTACATAAAGTTCATTTTATCCTAATTCAACTGAGCCATAGAATACAGTTCTATCTCATTTACAGTTATTCTGAATATTTTGATTTCCTTAGTTTTAGGAAAGCTGAAAGAACTTCTGAAATATTTCAAGGTTGATCATTTTGAGAGTTTTCTATTTATCTGAAAGATTTTAGGAAGAAAAATTGACTATTAATATCTGAATGACTTTATCTTATTTCCATAAGTCTATGCGACCTCTAACAGGGAAACTACCTCCAGCTTGTCAATTATATCCATTGTTGATTTCCAATTTATTTCATTTAGATGGCTCATCATTTCAATGTATTCACTCTTGCAAATTCCTGATTGTGAATTTCTACAGCTATGTTCATTATCCCCACATTTAGATTAACGTCACATCCTAATAGGCTTATAAGTAATTCTGTAGTTTTACGGGTACACTACTACATCCTACAAAATGGGCTTAAGCCATAAGATCTTTTTATGTCTCATTATTTATAAATGTTCATTGATTTTTTTTCATCTTTACAATATATTTAAATCTACAAAATGTGGATCCCATCAATCTCTGACCACGTACTGTTGTTTGCAGATGTTTCATAGTAGTAATGTTTCTAGGGGATAATGGAATAATGCTTTCCTGTTGGAGGATAATGAGTTTCAACATCATTTGGAAGCTCAATGATCTCTTTATCTGGAGACTGATTCAAAGCATGCTGAAGATCTCAGTTCATTCTGGTATCATGCCAGAAAGTTTTTGAGATTAGCTAATGCAGCATAGAATTGAGAAAATAAATAGAAAACCTCTCCAACTCTTGTGTCTTTAAAGGTTACGAAACAGTTTTTTTTTTTTTTTATTTCCTTATCCTAAGCTTTATATAACTAACCAAAAATGAAAAAAGAGGATTTATCCTCTGGATTAGTACACTGATCCGGAATCAATTATAATGAATGTCTCTGAACTATTTAAGGAGGGAAAAGCATCATCCCTGCTCACTAACATGGAGCATAAGGTCTGGTCCACAGTGGGAAATAAGTATAGTTTGTGGAATTAATCAATGAATGTATTAAATTAATTACAAGTTGTTACTTCATGTAAGGTTACACTTAGTGTAGGTAGTACAAGCCATTTATTAAATAAAAATATGATGGTTGTAAATAACTGAATAATACCTGAATTAGAAAACCAAAGAATTGTTTGAGTCTGCTCCTGCCTAGCACAGTACTGGACACCTGGTAGATATTAAGTAAATTTTAAATGTATGAATGCATTAGGTCATTAAAGCAATCAAAACCTCATGTTTAAAATATCTCTATTTTCAGATAGTGTCTTCATTTGTGGAAAAGCCCCTTACTGTTTATATTATTGTCTTATCAAGAAATAGCTATAGTTCTACTCCTGAATCTTTAAATGTACCCATCTGTTATCTATGAGTAATGGCTCCTTCTCTGCCTTTCAGTCGTCAGTTAATTGGCAATATTTTTTGAACTATTAAATACATAAGTATCTGTAATTTGGTTTGTTAAAATTATATTGTCATTTTAGATTTCAGTGTCTTATTTTTTGTACTTTATATCATTTATTTTAGTTTTTTTTTAATTAAATGAAATTTTATTTGAGACAGAGTCTCACTCTGTCACCTAGGCTGGAGTGCAATGACAGAAACATGGCTCACTGCAACCTCCACTTCCCAAGCTTAAGCAACCCTCCCACCTCAACCTCGCAAGTAGCTGGGACTATAGGAATGCACCATCACACCTAGCTAATTTTTATATTGTCTATAGAGATGGGGTTTCTCCATTTGGCCCAAGCTGGACTATAACTCCTGAGCTCCAACTCCTGGCCTTCTAACATGCTGGGATTACAGGCATGAGCCACTGTACCCAGCCTAAATTTTATTTTTAATTGGCAAATAATAATTGTATATATTCATAGGATACAATGTGACATATTGATATATGTTTATAATGTTGGATGATTAAATTAAGCTAATTAACAAATTCATTAACTTATATACTTAATTTTTAGTGAAAACATTTAAAATCTATTATTTTAGCAATTTTGAAATCCACATTATTACTTCTTCTAGTCACCATGTTGCATAATAGATCACTAAATCTTATTTCTCCTGTCTAACTGAAACTTTATACCTTTTGATCAACATCTCCCTTTTCCCTGTCCATCACCCTTCCCCGCCTCTGATAACAATTTTCTAGTCTGCATTCCTATGACTTCCACTTTTTCTAATTCTCTATATAGCTGAGATCACTCAGTATTTGTCTTTCTATGCCTGGCTAATAGTCTTCTTAAAAAATGTTACCTCCAGTTGTGATTTCTTTTTTGAAAGAGCAGAATGAGATCAAATTCCATGCTAGATAATATTGACTTTCACCTACTCATTACTTTAAAATAAAATAATGCATATTAGTCCAGATCTTAAAGCTTACCACTATTTGTATGACTTTTTTCTGAAAATAGAAATGACATGTATATGTTATAGGATCCATTGAAAATAAAGAAAAATATAAAGAAGGGATTAAGTTTATGTGACATATCTGAATCAAATTGAAATTGTTTTGTTTCTTTAAATGAATTCAAATGTATATTCTCTGCTTTTGGAGAATTGTGGAGGTTTCATAAATACTGCATTATAAGATTTTACACAAATATCTACATTTTTTCATTCAGTAGGAGTAATTATGACTAGACACTTTTTAAAAAAGGAGATGAGTGTAATAAGATGTAGCTAATATTATTGGATAAAATATAGCTACTTGGTTTGACTTTTATACTAGCATTAATTTAAGCCTATTGCTACCAGCCCCTGTTAGAATAATGGGAACAGAATGTGATACAAGGGGTCTTCAAAAAGTTCATGGAAAATGCATATTAGAAAAAACTATGCATACATTTTAAACATTTTTATACCTAAATAAACTCATACTTACTTGTTATAGCATATCCGAACAGAATATAGTTTGAAACACTAAAAAAGAATAAGACATCAACTTGAAGAGAGTTCCTGTCAGAACAAATTGAATTCTGCTAAAATTAAAGCAAGAACAAACATCAAATTTATGGTGAAGACTAGTGGAATAATGTGAAATCACTTATGTCTTAAAAAAGCTTTTGGGGAAAATGTTCTAAAGAAATAAGCACTTTACAAATGGGTAACTCATTTTAGAAAGGATAAGATGATGTTGAAGATGAATCCCACAGTGGCAGATCATCCACAACTATTTCTTTCTATTTCTTTAAAAATATAATTTTGTTAGTGTTAGGTAGTTAGATAGATATTAGAAGCTGGGAGCAGGTAAGAAAAGAGAACAAAAAGGTTATCACCAAGACAGCCCATAGCTCACCTAAGTTCAGCCCCCGAACTTCCCTAACTCTATCCATCCTAAAGAATGGAGATTGTGATAAAATCTGTGGCGAACATATCCTGGAGGAGAAACTAGGGCACAGGTGGAAATCCCCCAACATAGAACTGTATCCTCAAGTTCGTCCCAAGCTCATTTTACCATCATTATAATAAAATTTACATGTGGCTTTACCACCCCCCACCCTCCAGGTTGGCTTTTCTTAACAAATTATAGGTAAAAATATGCACAGTTTAATTTTAGCTATATGTCCATAAACTGCCAATCAAATGACTTCATCTTGTCACTCACACATAGCCCAAACCTCAACTCCTCCCCACAAAACCTCCATGAAAGTCCTCCAAGTTTTGTAAAGAGGAGCTGATTGCACTTCACAGAAATCAGTCTGCTCTCCCTCTGAGAGTGCATTACAGTGCTTCAATAAACTCTGCTTTAAACTTGCATTTTGGTGTTAGTTTGCAATTCTTTGTTCACTATCACAAAAACTGAGATTGCTGGTTCAGTGCTCCAGTTCTGTTGATGTCCTCAGTTAAATAGTACATCTCAACTCAGAATTCCTGGTAATATCAGTATTCTAACTGAAGAGAACTAATAATTAATAGCAGAAAAAAATAGCCAACATCATAGACATCTCAATACAATTCTGACTGAAAAATTAAAGATGAACTAACTTTCCACTGAATGGGTGCCAGAACCATTGTGCCCAGGCAAGCTACAGGCAACAGTAGAGCTTTTACCGGAAACTTTAAACAAATGGGATCAACATCCTGAGAATTTACTCCAAGAATCACAACAGGAGATGAAACATAGCTTTACTGGTACAATCCTGAAGACAAAGCACTATCAAAGCAATGAATACCAAGAGGAGGAAGTGCTCCAGTTGAAGTAAAAACACATCTGCCAAGACCAAAGGTCATGGCAATGGTATTTGGAATCATCAAGGCATTTTGTTTGTTGACTTTCTGGATGGTCAAAGAACAATAACATCTGCTTATTGTAAGTGTGCTTTGAGAAATTTAGCCAAATCTTTAGCAAAAACAAACAACAACAACAAAAAACCAAAAACCAAAAACCAAAACAATCAACAACAACAAACAAACAAAAAAGAAACCCTGAGGAAACCTTCATCAGAGAATCCTTACAATGCTCCATCTCAGTCCTATCATCCAATAAGGGCAATTTTGCAAGAGTTTTGATGGGAAATCATTAGGCATACAGTTGTACAGTCCTGATTTGGCACCTTCTGGCTACTGCTTTGTTTCTTAATCTTAAAAAAATCTTTAATGAGCACTCGTTTTTCTTCCATCAATAATGTAAAAAAGATATCGTTGACGTGGTTACATTCTCAGGACCCTCAGTTCTTTAGGGATAGAATAAATGTCTGGTATCATTGTTTACAAAAGTATCTTGAACTTGATGAAGCTTATATTGAGAAATGAAGTTTATTATTATTATTATTATTATTATTAGTTTTTATCTTTCCATTCCATTATTTTAGGAGCTTTTGGAAGTCCCCTCCTAGATATTGCTGTGGTCAAAATTTCTAGAAAAAAATATACTTGCAAATCTCCCATATATTGTTTTGGCACTTAAAATTCTTTACTTAAAAAGAGAAAAACAGAAGATAAGTGTTGGCAAGATGTGGAAAAATTGGAACTCTTGGGCATTGGTGGTAGGAATATAAAGTGGTAAAGCTATTGCAAAAGACAATATGGTGATTCCTCAAAAAAATTAAACATAGAATTACCATGTAATCCAGCAATACCACTTCTAGGCATATTCCCCAAAGAATTGAAAGTAAGGACTTGAACAGATGCTTGAGCACTAATGTTTATAACAGCATTATATACAATAACCAAAAGGTGAGCATTACCCAAATGTCCGTTGATGAATAAATCAATAAAAAATGGAGTGCACACACACATATATGAACATGAATACCACATTTTATTGTGCTTCACTTTACTATACTTCACAGAAGCTGTCTTTTTTAACAAATGGAAGGTCTGTGGCAATCCTGTGTTAACCAAGAGTATTAGCCCAATTACTCCAAAAGCATGTGCTCACTTCTCTCTATGTCACATTTTGGTAACTCTTGCAATATTTAAGTGTTTTAATTATTATTATATTTGTTATGGTGATCTTTAATCAGTGATCTTTGATGTTACTATTGTAATTGTTTTGGGATGACATGACCCATACTCATAAAAGATGGCAAACTTAATCCATAAGTCATGTGTGTTCTCACTGCTCCACTGACAGGCTGTTTCCCCATCTCCCCTCCTCTCCTTTGGCCCTCCTATTCCTGGGGATATAACAATATTGAAATTAGGCCAATTAATAATTCTAAAATGTCTTCTAAGGGTTCAAATGAAAAGCAGAGTTGCACTTCTCTCATTTGTAATCAAAAGCTAGACATGATTAAGCTTATTGAAGAAGGCATATTGAAAGCTGACATAGGTTGAATGCTGGGTCTCTTTATCAAACACTTAGCCAAGGTGTTAGTGTAAAAAAAAAATTATTGAAGAAAATTAAAAGTTCTCCTACAATGAACACGTGAATGACAAAAAAGCAAAAAAAGCCTGTTGCTGATAACAAGAAAGTTTTACATTGAATATCAATCAACCATAACACTCCCTTAAACAAAAGCCCAATCTAGAGCAAGTCCATGACTCACTTCTATTCTATGAAGACTGAGAGAGAGAATGAATCTGCAGAGGAAAAGTCAGCAGCTAGCAGAGGTTGGTTCATTAGAAATCATCTACATAACATAAAATTGTAAGGTGAAGTAGAAAGTGATAATGTAGAAGCACAGCAAGTAATCCAGGAGATCTAGTTAAGATCATTGATAGAGAGACTACATTAAACAATACATTTTCAATGTAGCATAAGGAACCTTCTATTGCCTTTTATTGGATAAAGATAAAAAGCACTAGGACTTTCATAGTTAGAGAGTAAAAGTCAAAATCTGGCTCTAAAGCTTTCAGTGACAGGCTGCCTCTCTTGTTAGAAGCTGAAGCACTTGGTAACCTAAAGTTGAAGCCAATGCACATTTCCCATTCTGAAAATCCTAGAGCCACTAAGAATTATGGTAAATCTGCTTTACCTGTGCTCTATGTATGGAAGAACAAATCCTGGAAGACAGCACAACTTTTTATAGCATGGTTTAATAAATTTTAAGTCCAGGATATTTTTTGTACTCAGAAAAAGAGATTTATTTCATACTATTTCTGCTCATTGGCAGCATATTTGGTTATCCTGGTTCTCTGGTGGATCTCTACCAGATTAATGCCATTTGATGCCCACTAACACAAACATTCATTCTGCAGCTCATGGATCAAAAAGTAATTTGAACTTTCAAGTCTTATTATTGAAGTAATACATTTTGTAAGGTTATAGTTGCTACAGATAGCCATTCCTCTGATGGATTTGAGCAAGGTAAATCGAATACCTGCCAGAAAAGATTCACCATTCTAGATGCTATCAACAACGTGTGTGATTCATAAGAGAAGACAAAATATCTACATTAATAGTTTAGAATAAGTTGATTCTAACCATCATGGATGACTTTGAGCAGTTCAAGCTTTCAGTAGAGGAAGTAACTGCAGATGTGGTGGACATAGCAAGAGAATTAGAACTAGAAGTGGAGCCTGAAGATATGACTGAATTGCTGCAATCACATGATAAAATTTGAATGGATGAGGAGTGTTTTTTTATGGATGAGCAAAGGAAGTTTTTTTTTGTTGTTTTTTTTTTTTTTTTTTTTTTTTTTTTCTGACATGTAATCTATTCCTGGTGAAGATGCTGTGAACATTGATGAAATGACAGCAGAGGATTTGGAATATTACCTCAATTTAGTTAATAAGGCAGTGGCAGGGTTTGAAAGGGTTCATTTCATTTTAAAGGTGTTCTGCTGTGGATGAAATGCTATCAAACAGCACTTCAGTTCCATGTGGCTGGGGAAGCCTTACAATCATGGCGGAAGATAAAGAAGAGTAAGTTTTGTCTTACGTGAATGGCAGCAGGCAGAAAAACAGAGCTTGTGCAGAGAAACTCTGCCTTATAAAGCCATCAGATCTCACGAGACTTATTCACTATCAAAAGAACAGCACGGGAAAGACCTCCCCACCCCATGATTCAATTACCTCCCAACAGGTACCTCCCATGACATGTGGGAATTCGAGATGAGATTTGGTGGGGGCACAGCCAAACCATATCATTCCATCTCTAGCCCCTCCCAAATCTCAGGTCCTCACATTTCAAAACGAATCATGCCTTCCCAACAGTCCCCCAAAGATTTAACTCATTTCAGCATTAACTCAAAAGTCTACAGTAAAAAGTCTCATCTGAGAGACATGGCAAGTCCCTTCTGCTTATGAGTCTGTAAATAAAAGGCAAGTAAGTTACTTCCTAGGTACAACAGTCACATTGTAAAGCTGCAAAAATGATCTCCTTTAACTCTTTATCTCATTTCCAGGTCACGCTGAGGCAAGAGGTCACACGGTGCAAGCTGTTGGTGAATCTACCATTCTGAGATCTGGAGGACAATGGCCCTCTTCTCAAACCTCCACTAGGCAGTGCCTCAGTAGAGACTCTGTGTGGGGGCTCTAATCCCACATTTCCCTTCTGCACTGCCCTAGCAGATTCTTCATGAAAGCCCTGCCCCTACAGCACACTTCTGCCTGGATGTCCGGGTGTTTCCATACATCTTCTGAAATCTAAGCAGAGGTTCCTGATCCTCAAATTTTGACTTCTGTGTACCTGAAGGCTCGACACCACGTAGAAGCTGCCAAGGCTGGAGATCGCACCCTCTGAAGCCATGGCCTGAGCTGTACCTTGGCCCCTTTTAGTCATGGCTGGAGTAGCCTGGACAAAGGGCACCAAGTCCCTAGAATGCATACAGCATGGGGACTCATGGTCTGACCCATAAAACTATATTTTTCCACTAGGCCTCCGGGTGTGTGATGAGGGTGGCTGCCCTGTCTGAAGACCTCTGACATGCCCTAGAGACATCTGCCCCATTGCCTTGGTGATTAACATTAGGTTCCTAATTATTTATGCACATTTCTTCAGCCAGCTTAAATTTCTCCCCAGAACATGGGATTTTCTTTTCTCTCACATTGTCAGGCTCCAAATTTTCCAAGCTTTTATGCTGTGTTACCCTTTTAAAACTTTTAAAACTGAATGCCTTTAACAGCACCCAAATCACCTCTTGAATGCTTTGTTGCTTAAAAATTTCTTCCACCAGATACCCTAAATCATCTCTCTAAATTTCAAAGTTCCACAGATCTTTAGGGCAGGGGCAAAATGCTGCCAATCTTTTTGCTAAAACATAACAAGAGTAACCTTTAACTCCAGTTCTCAACAAGTTCCTCATCTCCATCTGAGACCACCTCAGTCTGGACCTTATTGTTCATATAACTATTAGAATTTTTGCCAAAGCCATTCCACAAGTTTCTAGGAAGTTCCAAAATTTCCCACATTTTCCTATCTTTTTCTGAGCCCTCCAAACTGTTCCAGCCCCCACCTGTTACCCAGTTCCATAGTCTCTTCCATATTTTTGTGTATCTTTTTAACAACACCCCATTCTACTGGTACCAATTTATTGTATTAGTCTGTTTTCATGCTGCTGATAAAGACATACCTGAGACTGGGTAATTTACAAAAGAAAGAGGTTTAATTGGACTGATAGTTTTATGTGCCTGGGGAAGCCTCATAATCACGGTAGAAGGAAAGGAAGGGCAAGTCACTTCTTACATGGATGGTAGCAGGCAAAAAAAAAAAAAAAAGAGAGAGAGAGTAAGCTTTTGCAGGGAAACTCTGCCTTATAAAGCTATCACGTCTCATGAGACTTATTCACTATCAAGAGAACAGCACAGGAAAGCCCTCCCCCAATGATTCAATTACCTCCCACGCAGTGCCTCCTACAACTTGTGGGAATTCAAGATGAGATATCGGTGGAGACACAGCTAAATCATCACACACATGCACGCGCGCGCGCGCACACACACACACACACACACACAAATATTATTCAGCCTTAAAAAGAAAAAAGCTCTGATAGATCCTACAAAAAAAACGACCCTTGGAAACATTATGCTAAGTGAAATAAGCTGGATACAAAATGATTGTATGATTTGTAGAATTCCACTGATGTGAAGCACCTACAATCATCAAAGTATACAGAAAAAGTAGAACAGTGCTTATTAAAAGCTGGGGGAAAGGTGGCAGGGGGATTATTGTATTATGAATCCAGAGTTTCAGTTTAGAAAGATGAAAACTTTCTTGAGATAGATAGTAGTGATGAATGCACAAAAATATGAATGAACTTAATGCCATTGAATTGTACATTCAACAATTATTAAAGTAACAAATGTTATATATATTTTATCACAGTAAACAAATTGAGACCACCCCCCCCAAAAAAAAAACCACACACACACATAAAGAAATAGCATTCTTACCTGAATATAGTGAATATGGTAAGTATTCTTTTAAATGGAATTAACTAGGCTGCACACAACACAAACAGGCAAGAGATCTTCAATTAAAAGAGATAGTCTGAGCTTGTTTTCAATAGGAAGCAAAGAAGAATATTTAAAATATTTGAAGTCACACTAAAAATCTTATAAATTATAATAATCAACATTTTGTCTACAGCTGTATCGTTATTTTTCAGGACATGAGATGTTAGTTAGCAAGCTAAAAATAAATTCAAAGTCTATAAATTTAGAAATATTTTTGAAGGTTAAAAAATTCAAAACCACAAATTTTTGCTATTTCTCAGTTTTCTACTTTATCTGATCTATCAGTAAAGAGTATTAAGCCAAAAGAGAGCTTTATATTCTTTTAATCAGTCTCAAATATGTTTAGAAATATAAAAATAACTGATCTTGTCTTCTCTCTTATAGAACATTCATCTAAGCTAGTGAGAGGCCTATTCGTATTTCCTGTTATATAGGAATAGGTAGAATGATGCCAAAAGTAGATAAGAGATATGTAATACTTTTTTATAACAAAAATATATTGAAAATCAAGTCTGACCATGAAAGCAAAATGAAAATTAGATAATAAAAAGCTTTCACCTTAATATCATCCTTGTGTATCAGATAGGGCTCATGTTTTATGGAAAGAACAAGAAAGATGTAAGAGTATCTACACATCTAATAGCTTGTGTAGTTAAAATAATTTACAACCTAACAAGGACTTTTGTAATATGATAGGAAATACCTACATAAGCTAAAAAGTAAACAATGTGATAAATCACATAAAACCTTGATACAAACAGAAGAAAATCTGACTATCAGTAGATGTGAAGGAGGAGTCACGGAGCAGACTAAGTGGGTGATCATGCGGAGAAGACCGTTGCAGATACTTCAAGCAACATTTGGGCTGTATTCAAGATCAGCAAAAAATTAAGCAATTTCTTGGCTTCTGCTAGGCTTTACACTGTACAGAAATATGCAAATTAAAGCAGGCATAAGAGAATATCCAACTTTCTCAGGTTTTACAAATCAGGAAAAGTATCTTGGTGATTAACATCTGTAGATTTCTATTGTAAGTCACGGAAAAGAAATGGTGATGAATGCTTGAGCTTGGTCTTGATTCACTTTGAAACAGTTCATTAAGTACCAAATACAACCAATATTTTCTAATCACTTTGTAGCTGAAAACTAGTGCCTATGTAGAACGATTTAACAAAACACTAATGCAGAATTTACAGTTCAGATACCTTTTTGTTCCACCACTGAAACATTTATTGAAAGAAATAAGGTCAAGGTAATAAAACTGACTAAAAATAACAGGGGCATTACCTTTCCTAATTATTAGCCAGAGATCAGCATTCATAAAGTAGTACATAGTAGCTCGAAAACATTTTCTCTTTGAAAGACGGTTAAGATAAAAACAGGATGTTAGGTTATACATAAATTTGAGAGCAATAAAATATGGGTTATTACATCTGGGAATAAAGATTAGTTAAGTTGTTGTACACAGAATTTACCCAAAAGGATCAACCAAGATGACAAGCACTAGAATCTTCCAGAACTATGCTGCAACTTTAGTAATTTCTGAATCTATTCAACTGAGTCAAGGAAGGAAATTGGGGAAGCAGGAATGCTGTGGGAAAGGTGGGCAGAGAAGCAGCATCATCAAACCCTCCAGTTATGCATGAAGAGGTAAGTGCTTTAGGGAGTCACATGCCTAAAAGAGTTAGTAGACTCCATTACAATTTTTAGAAACTCTAAAGAAGTGACCTAGCATTCTTCATTCATCATTTCTGGGTGAAGAGATTATGCTCTGGTGGGGATGTTGACATGTTATTGATTAGGGTTGGCCTCACTGAGATAGTGGAAAGCAGAAAAAAGCAGTTCCATTCCCACTGTTTTGCACATTTACCTAGAAACCTCAAGTCTCCTAAATTTTTTCTTAAAAATTTCGTCTTACTTATCAACAACTTTCACCTAACAGTGTGGTTGGTTACTTAGCAGATAAAGTCAGAAAAATAGATTCTGTTCCTGGCTGCATTTATTAAGTTCAAACAAGTCTACAAAATGTTGCCAAAACATGTATCGAAACAGATTAACAGGGTATTTTTTTGTTTGCTTATTTGTTTTTGTTGGGGACATTGTTCTTTTTTTTGTTTTTCTTAAATTGAGTGACTAATCTTACCAGACAATCAGCCATTCACTGAAACAATCCTCTCTGTGAAAAGGAATAATCCACTTTCATCCACTGAAAAGCCGTATAAATTCCCTGTGACTTAAATCCTTAAACAAAAATTGGAGAAAATGCTTCCTGCATATTTCTCAGAGGTACTCAAAATAGTAATGAGATAGTGTCTTTAGAGCACTTGGAGTTCCCCAAGGAGAGACACAATGAGATACAATATAAACTGAAATTACCACTCCATTATGATTTATCTTTTCTATATATAAACAGTTTACTGTTAGCAGTATTTTCCTTGTAGAAACCTTTTATATTACCGAAGTGCATTAGCCATGACATTTTTTTTCTACTATTTGCTCGTAAAGGGTCTAAGGCTACAAAGCATAGAATTCTCAACTGTATTAGGAGCAATCATTGTCTTCTAGGACAACTTTGTTATTTCTTAAGTGACTTATGCAGGGAAGGCAGCTCAGAGAATGTGAACATGAGCTCCCATCGGGCAAGTGAAATGCAATACAAGGTAACAGGAAAGCTAATTACCAGTCTCATGAAGGCAATGGTAGATGCACTCAGCCAGCATTGGGAAAAGTAAACGGGCTAACACCAGACTCCCTTAGCCTTGGCCTTATGTGAAAGGAACCTAGGTCTCTCTTGCAGTGTTGGTCCTCCAGATGCAACCATATCATTAGTCAGGTGGGCTCCACAAACAAGAGTCATACTTAACTGAAGTCTCAACTTCAGGGCCCAGAATAAAATAGTGTAAATTTTATTTGAAAATTAGTGTGAAAAATAGGGTGAAAAATTTGTGGTGAACAAATCTAGTGTCCTGGTTCTGCCTTTGCAGGTCTCAGCACTGCCAATAGACAAGAAGCTCATTTACCTCCCTTCCTAGAGTATTCCAACAGCCTCCAGCTGCCACCTGGCTTGTTTTCCAGAATATGAACTCTTTTCTGCTTCAATCCCATCCAGTAAATTTCGGTCTGAGATACACGCCCCCTGCCTAAATCTCGGGGCCCTGGGAAATTTAGGTTAAGGTATTATAACACAGCAGATAAAAACACTGGTGCATAGGCCAACAGATCTGACCAACTCTTTGGCTGTATTTTACCAGCAGTGGAATCCTTAAGAAAATTGCTTCTTGAAGTCTCAGCCCCTTCCTCTCTAAAGTGAGAGAAATGATGTTTCCCTCTCCAGACTGCGGTTGGGAATAATGAAGAAAATGTACACAAAGTATTGAGCTTAGGGTCTATTGCTCAGCCTGTAACAAGTGACATTTGCTATTGTTACATAATTTGGCTTCATTCTAGCCATGACAATCACATCTTCTACCATTGCAGAACAATAATGACAATATTGTTGAATGCTTTCTAGGTACTGAGTCCTAGCATAAGTTCATTACATGTATCAACTCATTAATTCTCAAAATGCTCACATAAAAATGGATATGATAGTTTATCTCCACTTTACTGACAATGGAAGTGTGGTACAGAATGATGACATAATACTAAGGTCACAGCAGTAGGTAGTGGAGCTAGGACTCTCAGGGAAATCTGGCTCATGACTCTGTTTGTAGCCACTGTGCTATGCTGCTTCCCTAGTCCAATTTCTTTGTAATTTTCTCCATTGGACCTGTGGGCTTTTATTTCTTTTTTTGAAATTTCCTCACTTCCAATCTCTGGTTTTCTATAACTTACTCACTTTTCAAGGCACACTTCAAGATAGCGTCTTTTTTTTTTTTTTTTTTTTTTTGGTTTTGTTTTGCTTTTTCAGAAAATTTGTCTGCAGTATTCCAGTTCTCATTATTTTTTCTGAACACCTGTAGACTTGTGTTCCATAATGTAGCACTTACTCATTGCATCAAACTGTGTGTGCGTGTGTTCTCATTCCTGTTATTTTCTTTTCCCTAGGGGCCTTTCAGCACATTGAAAGCTAGGACTTCCTTATGCCTCCCATGAAGAGAGCAGTATTGGGTTTATTTCAATAAACTCTCAGTGAATAAGTGGAGATTCTTATATACATGTAATATATGTAATATCACCTTGCCTTTATGCAGTTTATATATGCTATTTCATTTGAATTTGCATTTCATGTACAAAATTATCCAATTCGGTTTTAATGGGGTCTTAGCCTCACATTCATGTTATCAGGCTTGAATGGGAAACAGGTTGAGTACGTCTCCAGAACCCTCAAACTCAGACAAATCCTAAGTCTTCCTCAGGAAAATGAGGAGCTATGACAGGTAAAAACAATTTTTCTAATGTCTGGCCATAATATAGAATATTTAGTTATGTCTGTTTTTATTAAAGACATTTTGAGAACACAATTTCCTAAGGAGACAATTTTCTTAAGAGTCACGCATAAGTAGTTCTCACTATCAAGCAATTTCCTCTGACATTTTCCTTAAAATGTCCCATGTTTTCCCCTTCATCAAATGAGTCCACGTTGCAACTTTTGGTATTGTACATTTCCTTCACCTATCTTCTATTTAGCCTTCAAATGTGGCTAGCCAGTTATGGGGTCTACTTGCCTTTCAACCAACATTGGCCCATGTTAGGCATAACTGGGTCTTTTCTTATTTAGTTTTAACAGTGCTGATGAGTTGCCTATGAAGGCTGGCAATATTTTATTACTTCTCACTAATATCTGTCTTCTAAAATCAAAATAAGTTAATGTTTATATCACTTTGGCAGACTTTCTGGTTTTAAAATAAATTGTGCTAAATATAAATCCATGTTTACTGGGAGACTTCCCACAGTGTTGAAGATATTTTGATTATCTTTTAAATTAGAACAAAGCAGACTTTGATATTGGCCTTTCAAAAAACCTAATTCTCTATAAAAATGTTGCATAAAGTCAATTTGATTTTTATGTTCCCACAAATCAAAGATCTCAGATACATGAACTTCCCTTTATAAGGAGGGCAGACAAGATTCTGAAGAAGGGGAACTTAGGAAATGTGCTCCCCTGCTTCTATACAGAAAATAGAAATGAGTCAGATTAGAAGTAGATGATGTAACTTCTTCAAAAGTATAAGCTATATCCCAGTTTTACACAAAAGCTAATAAAAGAATTTCATCAACTTTGGTTGTTCAGTTCCTAAAATACAGGAAGATTGGGATAAAACTGCTTAGATGATTGTTTCTTTAGTAACAAGACATCCCCTAGATGCTTTGTAGGGATGATCTTCTCTATCTTGGTATAAAAATCACCTCATGTTTCTTAGTTATTCCTGTCATTCTGAAAAAGTATATTGTCATTTTGCTTTCTAGTTAAAATGAAAAGAAAGAATCAAATACATTCTTATTAAAAATGTTCAATGTATTCTTTAAACCTTCCTGTCTCCTCAGCATGGGCTAGTCCCAGTCTCGTAATGCTGTATTTGGAGATGTGTCTTCTCTCATAGTCATTTCACCCCCTTTTTTCTTCATGATGCTATTTCTAACCCTCAGAGGTCAGAACAAGGAGAAATAGAAGATTCACAAAGATGAGCAAAGTTTCATGGAGCTGGCTTGATTGGCAGTTGCCTCATAGGCAGATGTGACAGATGCCCCATCTCTAGTTTCTTTTTGGGGTTCATCTGGGGTTTCTAAGGATCACTTCCTCTAGGTCATCTTCCTTATTACCATTCCCTTACTATGGTCAATGTTTCCTTCAGAAAGCTGCTTTCTTCCACGTTGACTTCCTACTCCTTTCCTAGGTAACCTCTGTTTCAGCCATTCTCTAGG
This sequence comes from Macaca fascicularis, assembly GCF_037993035.2. Taxonomy (NCBI): domain Eukaryota; kingdom Metazoa; phylum Chordata; class Mammalia; order Primates; family Cercopithecidae; genus Macaca; species Macaca fascicularis. Next base: position 132,209,872 of record NC_088377.1, read on the forward strand.
AGCAAGTCCCTTTTAGGAGGGCAAGTGGGCCACAGTCAGCTTCCAAACATAACTCTCTCATACAGCCTCCAGGATAAAGCGACCCGCAGCCACCTTTCAATTGAGATGCAGATCCTCCCTCTTCACTCTATGGTCAGGAAAACCACTCCAGTAGTCTTTGGTGTTTCAATTTTTCTTGGTGAAAACTGACACTAACCCCCCAACTGTTGGGAATATATATTCAGTTTCCAAGAGGTTCATTTTAAACTTCTTCCTTATTTAAGATGAAGGAGAAGTCTACACAGAATTTTACCATGAGAAATTAAAGGGAATATAGTTCTTCTCTGAATAATGAATTCCTCACTATTATTCTTAAGAATCTTCTTACTCACCCAAATATATATTTTTGTCTTCATGGGCTAATGCCACCGGCACTAATTTTACAATCTCCCAGGATATAAAGCATGGATTGGTAGCTAAGAGCACATGCTCTGCAGCCCAGTGGCCTGTGTTTAAATCACAGCTTTCCCAGCAAACTGTTTAATGACCATGAGGAAGTTATTGAAACTCTCTGCCTAATATTCTAATCTGTAATGGAAATAATGGTAAATAATAGTATTCTACCTCATCAAATCATTTGAGGGGTTAATACATTTAGAGGTCTTAGCAGAGTACCTTGCATGTAATGAGCACTGAAAATGTTAGCTATTACTCATATAAGACTCTGGCAACTGCTGTATTGTTCTCAATCTTGGAAGCCTTAGTCTAACTAGAAAGAGAGGAGCCCATTTTAATATCCTGTTATGTTAGGTTGCTTGGGAAGTACACATTTATTTTCATTTCTTGCTGGCTTCCCAAATGTTTTGTTGTACTTTGTGGTTTAAAGAAATGTAAATCAATGAGATTTCCTAAAACTGAGCATTAATTTTAATTGTGGACTTAATGGAAGGCATGCTGACAAGGGAAATATGATGATATATTATTCTCATCTAACAAAACAATAATACCACTTTATTGAATTACTTAAATGTTTTAATGTATCGAATATATAAGGTGGATCTCTTTCCATAATGATCCATGCATAGAGGAGGGAGCACTGAAGGTAAAAAAAAGTCCTCAAATGATATCCTGAATTTATCTCAAGATTAATACTCAAGAATTATTCAACTTAGGAGTTATCAAACTTTAGCAGGTATAAGAAATACCTAATTATTAAATGCAGGTTCTAGGCCTATCCCTGGAAATAACAGGGATACAGAGGGAACAGGAATCTATTGTGGAGCAGTCACCACAATGAATTCTGCTGCAAGGAGGGCTAAGACCACACTCTCAGAAACACTCAACCAAATGTGAACACGACTGCTTTCACCCTGGCATAAGGCACTTAGCCACAGACAGGATACAACTAGGGTCTCATTTTACGTGTATCAGGGTCTCTTTTACAGAGCTGGTTCTTACTCCCTTAGGGATTCCTGTCATTTTCAGAATAAAAAGAGTATTTAATTTTTAATCAAATGCAAAGGTAGTGATTTAGTTACACAGAGAAGTAGAAAAAACAGAGAAATGAGAAAATATGTTAAACGAGTTATGTGTTAATATCCATTAGAAAAATATGAGCAAATTAATATGAAAAAGAGAACAAATAGAAATTAACACATTTCACACATAGCAAAAGAATGGCTGATAAACATAAAAAGATGTTCAACCTCATTATTAATAAAATAAATGCAGACTGAGCTAATAAGGTTTCACATTTTATGCATCTGACTGGGAAAGGAAAAAACATACTTCTTAATACTTTCATAGTGAAAAAAGGATGGGCTAAAGGCCATTCTCGTATACTTTTCAACTTCATGTATTTATTTTAAATTGACACATAAAATTGTATATAACTTATTGTGTACAATATTATGTTTTGAAGTATACATTGTGAAATGGTTAAATCTAGCTTTCATTGGAGAGAAATTGCTACGATTTCTTAATGAAGATCTAGCAATATGTATACAGTTTTATATGTGTCCAATTTTAATATTGCTTAACAACTACATGTCTAGGACTTTAACCCAAATAAATAATTGTCTAAAGTTCAAAGATGTTAGTTTAACAATGTTCACCAATTAGGTTTTATACTAAAACAAATCAAAACATTCAAATGCCCAACAATAGGAATTTATTAAAAATTTCACTATTAATTGGAATAGACTTGGATATACATAATAAATTCTATGCTGCATAATTATGATGTTCACAAAAATACCTACAAAAGTACTTCAGTGCCAAACAAGTTATAAAATATTATTATTTTATAATAGCATAGTATTATTTGATTTTTCTAAAGTAAAACTGATCAAAAATGGTAGGAAAAAATCCTGAGGTTTTTAAATCAAAATAATAATTATATATACTTGCAGATAAAAAATGGATTTTAAATAATGTTTTACTTTTTTATTGTCTGAATTTATCATCAGAAAGTATTAGGTTGGTACAAAAGTAATTGCTGTTTTGCCATTACTTAATGGCAAACCTAATACCATCATGTTTATTTTGAAAAATATAAAATATATGAATTATATTTAAGACAGATTTATATGTGAATTGTGTGAACCTCAAAATATTTTATTCAGTAACATGACACTATGGCCTTCCTATGGGACTAAAAAGAACTATATGTTATCTGCGCTTACATTTTTCTTTTCTTAACTACTTCCTTAGAGATCCAGCTGTGGTAGAAACATCTAGGAATTTATATAAAAATCAAAATTGAGTGCAAAGACATACTCTGACCTGTACTTTTGAAAGTACTATATAACTTTTGCAAGAAGAAAACATTCTGATCATTGAGGCACTTTCAGTATCTTTTCTTTACTGCTTCAGAGATTTTTCACTTAAGATAACTCTACCTTGAACAACACAATAACGTTAAAAAAAAACTGTTTTGGGATTTGTGCTCTTCCAATGTTATAAGCAGAAAAATAGTTGAAAAACAGACCAAAAACAAACAAACAAAAAGTACTCATCTCAATTCTTTTTGTATTCATAGATTCTTAAAGAGCTGATTTCTGAATTTTTAGAAATACCTCGAACATCAGTATTAACATTTATTTTTCTCCTCTAGTGTTTTCCCAAAATGAATTATGTTTTAAAGTAAACATACTCTTTGACACAATCTCTATTTGAGCCAGCGGGATGTTTTTTCTTTGGCTAATTTATAAGCTGTTCTGTTTTCCAGAAATGATCAGGTACAGTTGGGAGTCATGATCATTATCATTATTAAAGTTATTTGTCTTTGTAGGCTGCTTTGCAATTTACAAAAGATTTTCACATACACTGCATTATTTTCATTTTTGTTTTCTGACATCCCTGTGAGGTAGGCAGAGCAGGTATCATTTCCCTGTGAGAAATCTGAGTTGCAAAAGGTAAATCTATCTGTGTGAGATATATTTATCATGTTACTATCTCAGTACACTAATGATGCTTTTATGGCCTACAAATCTTCATGTGGATCACACAGTGTATAATTTAAAGAAGAAAAATAGCTTAGTTTCAGAAAAAGTTGATAAATAAAGAATCTCTGTACTCTGAATCTGCAGAAGGATGTGAATTAGTGGAGTTTTATGTGTTCTGGGGGCCACACACACACAAAAATACCGTAATGCAAAAATCTGCAGAAAGCAGAAGAAAATTTTCTAATAATGAGATGTAAAATTCTGGTACTTCTTTTTCAATAATTAATGATATTCTCTTGATGGATATTCTAAGTTTTTGACATGAAGAAGTTCCAAAGTATATTATTTGTAAGACAGTAGAGATTATTAATAAAGCAGAAACTCAATAATCTCTGTAGGGATTACTTTGTCTATCGACTGGAGACTGATTTTAACCCAAAATATTGTTAGCTTCACTTCCCACTAGTCTCAAGACTGTGTAATTCAGTATTTCTCAAAGTACATCCCGTGGCCATGGTTTACTCAGCCATCAAGAAGTTCCCCCTAAAGAGAGATTTGAGAAATATCTTTCTTCAAAAAATATATTGGGAAAAGCCAGTATATGGCACTGTTCTCTTTGATATTCATAAGGAAAATTGTCGTATTATAGACAAATATGTTAAAAAACCTGAAATGTCAAATTACTCAATTCCCTCCAAGAAATTCATTTTCTTAAAAACAAAATCTATTAACATTTCATGAAACCAGAATACTAATATGTTAGTCAAGTCATTTTTTTGCCAGAAACTCAAACCAATTGAATTGCCATGGACAATCTGAAGATATTGATTTATAATACATCATTGATGCATCTGTAATATATCTGATCATTAGAGGGAATCTTGGCACATGCAGAGTAATGTGCTTGCCGTCACAGTACAACTTCTTGAGTGCTCCACAGTTTTGAGCATGTAGCTGACATGCATTGAAATATATATCCAGCATAAAATGCATTTTATGTAATCATAAATACTATGTATTATTCATTTTTAATTATTTTAGATTATTGGAGTTTCAACATGGCCCTCTAAAATTTGCAGTTAGTTGCAGGCACTTGAACAAACGAAGCACAGACAGGCCACTGTTGTTGTTTACTCATTCTGTTCTGTACCAAACACACTACGATACTGAAGGAAAAAGTAGCACCCATTACACTGGAAATAATAAAATCTTACTTTTTAAGCATTCGAAGAACAATTTACTCAATTTTTAAATTTAATTTTTTAAGCCAAGAAAATTTAAACTAAAACCCATGGCCTGGTTTCTTCCTTTTTTAATGGAATGCTTATGAATGGACAATAGTAATCAATTATGGCTAAGACTGTTAGAATTTTTTTAATGAAAGCAAAAATTGGTAGAAATTGGTTTCTTTGAGATATAAGATTAAGAAAAATAATAAAAATAAGAAGTTTGAAAGTTAGTCCAGGTATAAATTATTTTGATCATTTTACATATATCAAACACATATAGATATATAGTATATATATATTCATATCAATATCTACATGATAGAGTATATTCGTGAAACCATTTCAGAAAATGGACTACTTCTGTTCCCAATAATTCTACTAATATATCCTTAAGTTTCAAAAACCTTTTTATCTATTCTCCTTGGTGCTACTTACAGCCGTGACAGCCATCTCATCATCAAAATCAGGCTGTCAGACACCCCCTTAAGCCTAAGAGATTAAGAAAAAAAGCCAAGAAGTTTCCTTGACATCTGTCATATTGACACACCAAAATTAAATACAGCTGGATAAAACTAAAAAAAAAAAAAAAAAAGTCTCCAAAGTCCTTTTCTTCAGGAGAGTGGCGGTCAATCACAATGCTAAACATTGGTATGGGAGCAATAAAAACATAACACTATCCAGCCAGTCCTGACATTTCCTGATGGTCAAAAAGAGAATGGACTCTTGAATGAGAACAAGTCTTTCTGAGCTGAGACTACTCCCAATATTTTCATCAAGGTCTTTAAAGTTATCAAGAACTGAAAAAAATTTCTGTTAGTCATCAACAAGATCCTTTACTGCATTTGGTCATAAATAAAACCACAAGTCTCTTTTGACCTTCACCTACAACCCTTCAATTCTTTCCAAATTTACCTGCAGACAACATTGTAAAAATCATAATCACCTATTTTTAAGACAAGGTGATAGTGCTTCTCTATTTTCTCTTCATCTAAGTTTTGACAAATTGCTTCTTCTCACTAAGCCTCAATGTTCTCAGTTATAAATGAAGGGAAACTGATTTCACAGGGTTGTTATGTGGATAAATATTACATACCTGAAGTGCTCAGTACATTTACTGTCTTAGAGTAATTAATGTTATTTCAAGTCCACCCCTTGCCCCAGCAAAGCACTAGGAAAACAGCCTTTGTTTCTGCAGTTGTGCATATGCTTTCACTCATGGATCATCAGTATGCTTTTTCCTAAACTTTTCTCCCTTGTGTCCCCATCACCATTATTAACTCTTCCATGTAGGATAGCGTAAATACAAAGCTAGTCTAGGAATTATTCTTATTTCTGGAGCAGCCTAGATGACCGGCTTTGAATCTTTTTCAAGATAAGAACAGTGGGATTTATGATGTGCTGTTTAAAGTCCAGAACTCCCTAGCTATCTGCAGTACAAGTTTGTTTACCGATGCTTTGCACCCAGCATAACCTGTTAGACAGTCCAGCTTGACCAGAAGCCAGAGGGAAATGACATATCCTCCTGGCAATTTCTACTCTGAGCTCACCTGGAGCCAAGAGTTACAGTGCAGTTCACGGTGATTCCTTCTGGAGGCAAAATCTATCCATGTGTGACTAAGGACTTGGGAGGAGTTTGCACTTGGTTGTGTTTCAGACTTCCCATGCTTGCCTGTATATTCCTTCTCTTGCCACATCGTATATTTGGGTTAAAATGAAAGTCTAATACAAATATATTCCATGGAGTCTTATAAATCCTTACAAATATTCCAAATTTCCAGGCTACCTGGATACAATTCCAACTCAACCAATTACTATCTGTATCATCTTTGGCAACTTACTCATCCTCTCTGCCTCAGTTTCCTCACCTATAAAATGGTAATAACATCAATACTTATCTCATACACTGTTAAGTAAATTATATGATAAAATATATGAGAAGCATTTAGTGCTGGAAAATTATGAGTGCTAAATGATCAATAACTATCATTATCATCATAATTATTTTAAATATTTGTGTCTTGTTCCTAACAAATAAATGTTCCTCTTAAGGGCAGGTGAAATGTCTTAGTCATCTTGCTATCCTCAGTGTCTAGCACAATGCTTTGCATAAAGCAAACTCTTTATTATGCTTTTTACATTAAATGAATAGAGCCATGGACAATTTCAAGGTATTGATTTACAGTGCATCATTGATGCATCTGTAATACATCTGAGCATTGGAGGAGGTGCATCTTCACACATGCAGAATAATTTGCTTGCCATCATAGTATATCTTCTTGAGGACTCCATAGTCTTGAGGATAGCAGACATGCATGCTCTTTATTTTAGCTGATTGTCCTCTTGCCCCCTACTTGAGCTCACAACTAGGTTATTCAAAATAATATCAAAATTCCCTCTACAAATATTTGCTTAGTGATCTCTACATTTAAAAAAAAAAAAAAAAAAAAAAACCTGAACTCGGTCCTGGGGCTCAGAATTACTTACGTATTCTAGGAGTTTACATTTTCTTGCCCATAAGAGATGATAAAATCCACCTTTCAAGTATACTGTGACAAGTTTTATAGACACCACAGGATCATGGTGTCAGGGTTCAGTCCACAGGGTTCGGTCAGGGATGAGTTACTGTAGAGACTGGGATGACAATAGCCAGGACAGATTTGGTGGAAGGCAAATTATAATGGAACTAGGAATGACTGGGAGGCAAACAGAACCATAAAATTCAATTTAAGAGAACTAGGATATGAAAATGGTTCAAATTGACTAGAGAGAGAAAACAAAGCCATGGCAAAATAATGTGAATTTGTAGGAAGGTAAGACACAGCTTGCTTCAATTCATGGTGAATTGGCAGTAAAGAGAGAAAAGATGTAGAATCATTGATGGGGTGTGTCCTCTGAAGAGACAGAACAACTTGACATCGAATCTACACCAATAATGTTCTGCATAAGGTCTGATAAGGTGGCAAGGCACCAGTTGCCTACAAGAATGTGAAAGCCATAGAAGAATGGGTCACTGGAGCAGTGGCAAACTCAGGAATAAAGGTTGCATTGTCTGTAGAGAAATGTTATATAATAATAATACCTACTAAAAGTCCGTTTGATTTTTATCTTCTTCCACTGGTAATTCTCAACAATGTTAGTAATCAAGTATTTCTAATCAAGAAAATCTTTGATGATATAAATTCTAAATCAGTGCATCCCGACAAACTTTCTGCAGTAATGGGAATGTTCTGTATCTATGAGGTCCTATACAGTAGTTACTAGCCACATGAGCTATGTAGCATGTGAAACATGGCTAATGTGACTGAAGAATTCAAATTTTATTTTCTTTAAGTAAGTTTTAGTATACTCGATTTTCTTTAAGTACTGACAAATTTAAGTTTAATATAAGTAGCTACATGTGGCCAATGGCTGTCACATCAGACAGGACAGTTCTAAAAAACTGCTGTGGTTACTATTGTATTTTAACTATGTAAATAAATAGTTTAATATATATATTACTTTACACATACTTTAACATATAACATAATTCATGTTTACATATACATTATATATAGGCTCATACATTTTAAATTAGCACATTTTTATTAATCTTCTAATAAACACTGTATAGTACATGAAGTTAATTCAAATAACTAGTACTTATACAGCTGCTATCCAACACTCACAGACCCAGCTACATAAAAATTGTCTTTAGAGTAAGCTCATAATATTTTGTAATCATCATAGTTTTTGCTGTGCATTTTGTGTCTCTCTGGTACCACCTGGTTCTGCATTTAAATGATAAATTAGAAATAAACACTAATAACACAACAATTATCAAAATAAAGGAAGGGCTTGATTTACTTTAATTCTATACCTCTGTGTAAATCTTTAGCTTCTTTATTAATTAAAGGTATAGAAATTTTCAGAAACTAAAACTAGAAACAGAAATTTCAACATTTTAATCCATTACTATAATACTTAGTTTTTGAAAAAAATCTATTGTAAGTCCAATACATTAATGGCATTTAAAAGTATTAACATGTTACTTTCTTTTTTTATACGATATCACTTATTTTAGCTATTTTTCTGGCAGACTATACATAAAAGTTCAATAATTTTTTAACTGTTTGTATTACTTTTATGGCAATTATCATTTATTTTGTTCCACCGCTATTACTGAACATAACTTTGTATTGTAGAGAAAAAATGTTAAAAGTGAGCTTTCAAATATGCTAGGCATTTCACCATGTTAGACATCTTAATAACTCACAGTCTTTACAGAATATGTTTAGTCCCAGGTAAAACTGTAGGAGATACATTAGTCTTATACATAGCTCCAACCCAACAGAAAGTCAAAGAGGGTTTCATGACTCCGAAACAAAGAAGCAAATAGTTGATCTAGGCAGACAGCAATGAGCTCTCTACCAATGTGCCATAAAGCCTTGAGGAGCAGAAAGCCTGCTGGTGTGGGGTGTGATACAGGCAGGGAATCACTTGGTCTACCTCTCAGGCAGTTCCTTCACCTCTCTGGATTTCGTTTATCATCCTTATAAAATGGAAATAGGAGCACATTTTATGATGACTAAGTCATTTAATATATGCAAAATGTCTTGGACAGTAGGTGTCACAGAAAAGGTGGCTATATTTTTGTTGGATAAAGCAATGTAGCTTCTCAACTATCTGTCTCAGCATGTTGGTCATGAACATATTTGAACATCTACCTCTACTGAAAAGCCCACTTTTAAATAATCATTACTGTTACTATTATTTTCTTTTGCAAACTACTTAAAGTGTAATTAAAAAGGAGTATATTCTGCCACACAAACAAAATGGAAATTAAAAACAATAAAGCTAAAAACCAATTCATTGGATGTAAGGTGCTGATGACTAACAGTAGATTTTTGGATTTTTAATATTTTAAAAATCTTAGGTAAGTGTGTTTTCTGTTTTGTTTTGTTTGTTTTGTTTTTCTTTGTCTGTTTTTTAGATGGAGTTCTTGCTCTGTTGCCCAGGCTGTAGTGCAGTGGCGCGATCTTGGCTCACTGCAACCTCTGCCTCCTACGTTCAAGCAAGCAATTCTCCTGCCTCGGCCTTCTGAGTAGCTGGGATTACAGGTGAGTGTGTAAACTTCATTTTAAATAGACAAAGGTGCACCTGACAGTATATTACGATGGCTGATTTTCTGTTTGTGAGATCTCTTCTAGGCTTTGTAAAGAGCATTAACTGAATTTTTCTAGTAACTTTATGTCTACTCCACTAAAAAAAGTTTATATAAAAAAAGGTGCTACACAAGTCAAAGGAACTCAACTCACTTGGAAATAAACCTTGCTAGCCATATGAGCATGCTAGATAAACAAACACTATAGAAACTCATTTAAAACATGTATGTTTAAAATTATGTATTTTTAATTGATTTTTATGTCTTAGTAACTTTCCATGCCAGGATTATCAAAGAAGGCTAGTTGGTTCTGCCTGAGTTATTAGCTTGCTTGACTGAAGTAACTGGGCACAGCCAGGTGCTATGTTTTATGTTCCTCATTCTAATTTTGAATTCTCTTCACCTGAATTCCCCAGACCAGACACATGCTTTTGACTTATAGAAGGAAACAGTAAATTTAGTACAGAAAAGACATACAAAAGCATATCAGAGGCAGAAGTGAGAGTCCTTTGGGTGAGTAATTTTATAATTATTGATTTATTTTGACTATGAGGAAGAACGGAGAAAAGCAAAGCAAATTAATATTTCAATGTCTCACACTTCATAGGGTTATTTTTTGCCAGAAAGGTAGTTTAGTGAAGAAAGTCTTCTTGAATTTTCTAAACTGACCAAATAGAGATAAGAGGGAATAACATTTTTATCTTGAAGCTGATGATACTTCCCTTCCCTTGGCTTCAAATTTTAATTTAATTTTTAAAAAATAATGACGGCTGTAACTGACCTTTTGAAATGTTCTGCTGTAACTTTTCTGTCATGAAACCTAAGCCAGGCATCAATAATTTTCAATGTCCCTAGATAAGCCTGCCATGCAGCAAGGGCAGAAAACCACCATTAATGATACTAAAGATGACAGTGGCCATTTGAGATCAGGTAGGTCAAGGGGCTAGCCCAGTGCTTAAAACATAATAAGCACTCAAAATGTTATACCTCTTTAGTCTTTCATTAAACTCAGTCTGATGATGATGAATTAAGTGATACAATTGTCTCATAAGATCAAAAAAGTATATATGAAAAATATCTGACTTTGACTTAGAGGTGACTGGAAATGCACAATAGAATTCTCTACAGTTGAACTTCCTCCAATGTCAGATTTCTCATCATCATCACCATCATCATCGCCTTATTACTGACCTCATCTTATCTCTGTAGTCCTCTTCCAGGAGGAAACTCTAAAGTAATGAATGGAGAACGCTGGTCAGAAGACTGAAGGGACAAATTCTGCAGTTCTTAATGAGAATTCGAAGTGTTACAACTCTCCCACGAAAAAATTTAACCTTGCTCACATTTCAGATAACAACTGAAATAATTAAAAAGTAACAAATAGCTTGTTAGTGTGCTTTGGAATGAAATTTTCAAGGTAAGGCCAAAGGAACTTAATTTAATAACATTAAAAGTATGAGAGCCGGGGGCACGTCACATTATGGCCATTTTTTTTTCTTGTGAAAAACTCATTATACCACATTGTAAAACTCAGAACAGAATATTTTGTTTTTATTTAATCTACACTGGGCACCATTTTGCTGTCTGTTGAATGACATTTTCCCTGTAGTTTCTGAAAGAAGATGGATTTTGAAAGAGGTGTAGGTATTCAAAATTTAATTTCTTATGTGTAAATAAAGGGTCTAGGAGCTATGGAGATGATCTCACGAATTGATAAAGTGGCTATATTACTTAAGATAGTGCTGCATGGAGACAGAAAAGACATAGGCAGACCTGGTACCTAATTCTGACTTAGTACTCCAAGGAGGAGATATTTAACTACTCTGAGACTTAGTTATTTTAGCTTTAAAATGGGAATGTGAATAATTATGTCATAAAACAATTGTAAGATTATGAGTTTAGCATGAGTTGGTATTCAAAAAGTTTGATCTTCAAAAAAAGTCAGAGTTAGTGATCTTCAAAAAAAGTCAGAGTTCGTTTTCAGTTTGCATGTGAAAGAAGGTTCATCCAGTTTCTTTCTGGTCTAAGATTAGTTGTTCCTTGATTGTACTTTGCTGCTTTCAAACGTAGAAACCTTCTTACAGACACAAAATAATTCATGCTATTGTATATCAGGTCTACAGAACTTTCAAAAGTCTGCTGACAAATGATACATTTTCCATCATTTTTTTAACAGTAGTTGAAAAAAAGACAAAGTATTCATGATCAGTCTTAAGAAAAGTTACCAAACTCAAACTGTAGAAACTCTTCTGGAATAGTTTTAAAGATTCAAAGTGTGATTTTACATTTCTTTGCCAACTATGAAATAAAACAACACAATTACAAGCCTTCAAAACGTATTTTTCAATAGTTACATAGGTAATGAGTATGATAATTTGAATAAAAATTTTCTCACTGCCAAAAATAACGTAAGTATAATACAATTACAATTTAGTCAATATAGCATCAACATTATGACTAAAAAGCCATCACAATTTAAACCGATTCGGATGTCTCCCCATTGAGCAAATTGCTTGAAGTCATCCAACTGGGTATCATACTGGGTAATGGCTGTCTTTTGATTAGTGATTGGATATAGTCTTTCAAAAGAACAACCAGAGAGTTAATCAATTACAGTAAGTAAGCATAATAGCACAGAATGCAGGCTTTTAAAAGAATAATAGAAACTTAGAAGGAAAATTTTCTTATTGGGTAATACTGAATTTGAAAGAGACGTATGAGAATTACATTGGCCTAACTTAACCCAGTTGCTACTATAGTTTTCTCTATAAATGATGCATCGTACCTATATTAGATTCCTATGACTGCTGTAACAGTTTACCAAAACTTGGTGACTTGAAACAACAAAAATTTATTCTGTCATATGTCTGGAGGCCAGAAGTCTAAAACAGTATCACTTGGACAAAATCGAATTATCAGCAGGACAATACTCCTTTTGGAAGCTCTAGTGGAGAATTTGTCCCTTGCCTCTTCTAGCTTGTGATGGCTGCTAGAATTCCTCGGTTTATCATCTGGCACGTCATCCAATTTTCAAGGTTAGTATCTTTAAACCTCTCTCAGTCCCATCTTCTCCTGTTGCCTTCTCTGTGTAGTCAAAACTGCCTCTTCTTCCCTCTTATAAATATACATGTGATTGCATTTAAGGTCACTCAGATAATCAGGATAACAACTCTGTCTCAAAATTCTTAATCATATCTGCAATATCTTTGCCATATAAGGTAATATTTACATGTTCTAGACAAGAGACTTTATATCTCTGGTGCCATTATTCAACTTACTATATAGCACTCTAGTGGAATCTAGGTAATTTAAAATTCTTGTAAAAAAGTATCTCCCGATAATTATGCCAAAATGTAGTTGCTAGAAGAAGGACAGATAAGGAAATATGCTGGTAAATAAAATAGAAATAAAGACTATGGGTGTATATCATTAACCTTTATGAAAATGGAGTATCTACACTACAAACCAGACTAATTGGTGAGAAAGGCTTTATAATTTTATAACTACAGCTTAATATTTGAACCTTTAAAATGGATTTTAGGTCCAATTGATTTCATTATATTTCAAAGCTATGCAAGAAGTAGTTGTAGGTTATTTACTTTCTCACAGGGTTCAGGAAGACTCAAAACATCCTGTCTGAGGTTCTAAGGGACAAATATAGAAATGGAGACCCACTCTTTCAAAGTCTTTTTATTTGGAGCAGGAAATGCAGAATACTATTATAATTGAACAACCTTGTATTTTGTGTTTTTAAGGAGTAATATGTGTTTTAATAGCCATACCTATCATAAGTCATAAACAATTTGAACCATAGATATCACAAATGCCTTATTCAAGAATTACAGTCTTTACTTTCTGTCTCAATTTAAAATACAAAAACTGTGGCTTGGCACAGTGGCTCATGTCTGTAATCCCAGGACTCAGGGAGGCCTAGGTGGGCGGATTGCCTGAGTCCAGGAGTTCAAGACCAGCTTGGGGAACAGGGTGAAACACTGTTTTTACTAAAAAAAAAAAAAAAAAAATTTCCCGGGTGTGGTGGCACACACCTGTAGTCCCAGATACTCAGGAGGCTGAGGTGGGAGAATCACCTGAACCCGGGAGGTCAAGCTGCAGTAAGCCAAGATCATGCCGCTGCTCCAGTCTGGGCAACTGGAGTGAGACTCTTGTCAAAAAAAAAAAAAAAAAAAAAATCCCCGTTGACCTTTAAATACATGATTAATTAATGCTCACTAATAATGTTGACTTGACTTTAATGAGGCAAAATCTTGATTCTCCCTTCAGAAATTGAACATGTTTACAATAGGCTAAACACTACACAGAACTACCATTTCATACTAAAGTTCATTGCACAACCTTTTAAGCTTTATTATTATTTAAATATACCCAATTTCTTAATCATCTATAAGAGCAGTTTTCAAGGTGAAGTATACATGCAGAAGTTCATAAGACTTTCATAAGAGGTACAGGATTGTGATATTTTTATAGAAATCAATGTTTAGATCCTCAATTTCCATCCATTATCTTTCCTAAATGTATGTGCCTAAAAATACAGCTGGGCTCAATATGTCTTACTCTTCTCTACTGTATGACCCTGTCTCCTACTGTATACAATACTGGTCTAATCTCATCTATATGTTATCTTAATAGGATGCATCTCTCTGGGGTGGGAAAACCTTCAGGACACCAAACAATGATCCAGTTCAAAATACAGTCTCTGTGAATCCTCCTGAGTATACGCTTATTGTAGATGTTTTCCTTATTTTCCTCTTAAGGGTAAAGCTGTCATTAAAAATTAGGTCTTCTGGCCCATGTTTGGAATGTCTTCAATTCAAATACACTGTTGAGTGGATGACAGAGGTAATGGTTATTTCCATTTAAAACCCTCTTTCATTCAGGAATCTTGGCAAAGAATGCTCCTAGTGGAGAGTTCATTTTGCCAATCATAAAATTGCTGATCTTTGGGTCCCTCTTCTATCCCTCTATGCTCTATTATGCATTTTAAGGGAGTTAGGGCCCTGTTAACTATGTTTTCCACATTCCTTGGCCAGCTGACTTGTAGTTAAGTTTCTTCCATTAGAGGCAGTCACAGGAAAAAGGAAAGCAGGAAGATAGAGGAAAAAAAAATACTTAGTTATGGTCTCTGTAAACATGTAAAGCTAAATGTTTAATAGTTTTTTTTGTTTTTTGCAGTTCTAGCAGCTACAACACAGAACACTTATCTTAGCCTAACCACCAGTGCTCAGACCCTCTTGAAGTTCTAACACCTTCATGAATTTATCTTTCCTGGTTTCAGCACTGGCTCAACCCTCCATGATTCTAAGCATTGGTGACCCCATAGCCTACTATTCTTCCCTCAGCCTTAAGAATGACTATGCAGTTAAAATCTTGAATGTTTCTTTTTCCTCTATTCTGGTTTTTTTTTTTCAGGCCTTTTCACATCCATGTAATTAATTACCTGCATTAAATTCTCTATGAGTGAATCCTGACTGACAAAGAGCAATGCAAAAAGAGCATCAACAAGAAAGATTGAAACTAGTGGCACCAGGTATCATTCAAGGAGCAAACCCACATCTAAACTTAATGTCTTATTCATCCATCTATGTGAGATTTGTACAAAGTATATTGGGAGATTCAAATACGTTGCAATGTCTGACATCTCTGCATTGTCATTATTCTCAGTAATGACAAAAAGCCGGTGAATCGCGTCATTGAACCATGGCTCAATTTCATTTGCATATTTTGCATGATTTTAGGGAGAAGGAGTTGAAAATTTCCACACTTTATATCCAATATGTCAAAGCTAAATTTTGAAGTAAAACATACTGGAAGTAAGTTAAATATTTTCTTGAACATTTATTCAAGGTTGAGAGGAGAGATATTTTGATTAAAATTTATTAATCTACTTTTAATTAACTTTTACTAGTGTCCAATAATCAAATGATTAGTATCCAAATGATTATTAGATACGAATAATTTATATTCTTTTTTTTTTTGGCTATGGTTTAAACATCCAGCTTGCTCGCTTGTTCTCATTGTTCAACCACTTCTGTTTACTTATTATTAATTGCTTGAGAGAAAAGTGTCTTGTCCAGTTTAAGCTTAATTCTTGCCCCTATCCCTGAAAGGAAATTATTTTTCATTACTTTGGGAAAATGTGTTCCCTGCTTTTTTTTTTTTTTTTTTTTTTTTTGGGCTGGAGTGCAGTGGCACGATCTCAGCTGACTGCAACCTCCGCCTCCTTGGTTCAAGTGATTCTTGTGCCTCAGCCTCCTAAGTAGCTGGGATTACAGACACGCCACCATGTCCGGCTAATTTTTGTATTTTTAGTAGAGATGAGGTTTCACTGTGTTGGCCAGGATGGTCTCAATCTCCTGACCTCATGATCCGCCCACCTCGGCCTCCCAAAGTGCTGGGATTACAGGTGTGAGCCACAGCGCCTGGCTTGTTTTTTTACCTTTCAATTTTGAACTAGTTATTTGCCCTCAACATATAAATAAACTCCAATTTGTTCCAGCTAAATAATGAGACTGATGGCAATGATGATAATGATGAAAATGAGGGTGAGATGATTATAAAAGACCCTCCCTAGTCCTTTTATCACCCTCCTTTAATTATATTGCTCCCTCTCTCAAGTTAAGCATTTGTTTTATAAGAGTTATTCATACTCGTGTCTCCATTATTTCATGTCCAGGAAATTTGGTTTGCCCTTGCACTTTCACTCTTTATGCTATTTTTTTTCTTCTTTTATGACTTTGATTTTAGGTTCAGGGGTACATGTGCAGGTTTATTACATGGGTAAATTGCATGTCATTGAGGCTCGTTGTACGATGATCCCATCACCCAGATACAGTGAGCCAACTATCTTCATGCTATTTTAATTTGGCATACTGACAAGTTCCTTTTGAATCATTTTCTCATGTAGCTTCCCAAACAACTTCACCTGCTGTGGATTATTTTATTTCATTTCACCTCTGACATTTTCACTATAGTTCCTTCCAGGGCAACTTTTTCTATATAAAAATGTTAAATTTTTATATTTCCCAACAAATTCTCACATATTCTCTCCCACATCTATTTTCTCCATAGGTAATCAATTATATGTATGTTGAAGATTTTTAAATCTTTATATCCAGGCCAGGCCCCTGTATTCCATATCTATTCAATTGCACGGTGATTGTATCTATCTGGTTGCCCTGTGGCAATTCAAATTCTAAATATCTAATATCTAATTTATCATCATCACTTCAAAATCTGTACCTCCCTTTATACCCAACTGAGGGTCAAGACCCACCTAGTTGTCCTAATTTGAGATGCAGAAGTAACCCCTAATTCCTCTCTCTTCACTCTTCACTTAATATAAGCACTATGCAGCCTCAATATTATTAAGATGTCAGTTCTTTCCAACTTCATCTATCGATTTAACACAATTCCAATCAAAATCCCAGCAAGTTACTCTGTGTTTATCGACAAACTGATTCTAGAGCTTGTATGAAAAGGCGAAAATCCCAAAATAGCAAACACAAAATTAACATAAAAAGAAGAAAGTTGGAAGACTGACAAAACCCAGTTTCAAGACTTACTATAAAGGTACAGTAATCAAGACAATGTGGTAATGGCAAAAGAACAGACAAACAGATCAATTGAACAAAATAGAGAGCCCAGAAATAGACTCAAATAAATAGGGCCAACTTATTTTTGACAAAGGAGCAAAGGCTATTCAACGGAGAAAAGACAACCTTTTCAACAAATGGTACAGGAATAATTGGACGTCCACACACAAGAAAATGAACCTAGCCACTGACCTTTATGCCTTTCAGAAAAATTATCTCAAAATAAATCATAGACCTAAATGTAATATCTAAGACTATGAAAATTTTATAAGATAGCTTAGGAGAAAATCTATGTGATCTTCAGTTTGGCAATGAGTTTTTGCATAGTCTGTGCATTGTAAAATGTACATGACATAAAAGTTGCCATTTTAACCTTTTTTTTTTTTTTTTTTTTGAGATAGAGTCTCACTCTGTCACCTAGGCTACAGCACAGTGGTGTGATCTCAGCTCACTGCAACCTGGGCCTCCCAGGTTCAAGTGATTCTCCTGCCTCAGCCTCCTGAATAGCTGGGACTACGGATACACCCCACACCACCCTGCCTAATTTCTCTATTTTTTGGTAGACATGGAGTTTCACCATGTTGGCCAGACTGGTGTCAAACTCTTGACTTCAAGTGATCTGCCCACCTTGACCTCCCAAAGTGCACCTAGCCCTATCTTAACTATTTTAAGAATACAATTTGGTAGCATTAAATATATTCACATTTTTGTGTTGACAATCAGTTTTTAGATTCAACACTAAAAGCACAATCCATGAAAGAAAAAATTAATAGGTTGGTTTTTATTAAAATGAAAAACTTCTACTCTGAGAAAGAAACTTAAAATTATGGAAAGATAAGCTACAGACTGAGAGAAAATATTTGCAAAACACATATGTGATAAGACTTTAAGCTATACAAACAATTCTTAAAATGCAACAATAAAAATACAACTAAAAAGTATGAAAAACTCTCAACAGACAACTCACTAAAGAAGACATTCATGTGGCAAATAAGCATATGAAAAGATACTCAATGTTATCTGTCATTACAGAGTTACAAATTAAAATAACAAGGCAATACACACCTACTAGAATGACTAGAATCCAGAACATTGACACCAAATGCTGGAGAGGTTGTGGAGCTACAAGAACTCACTGTCATTGCTGGTGGGAATGCAAATTGATACCAGCCACTTTGGAAGACAGTTTGACAGTTTCTTACAAAGTGAAATAAAACCCTTAGCAAATGATTCAGCATTCATTCTTTGGTGTTTATCCAGGTGAATTTAAAAATACTTTTATACAAAAACCATTTTTTATACAAAAACCATTTTTTTGTATAAAAGTATTTTTATACTTTTTTTTCCATACAAAAACCTTGACACAAATGTTTATAGCAGCTTTATTCATAATTGTCAAAACTTGGAAGCAACCAAGATATCCTTCAATGGTTGGAGATAAACTGTGGTGTATCCAGCCAATAGAATATTATTTAAAAATGACAAGAAATGAGCTACCAAGCCACAAAAAGACTTGGAGGAAACTTAGAATCATATTACTAAGTGAAAGAAGGCCATCTGTAAAGGCTGTATATTATATTGATTCCCACTATATGACAACCTTGAAAAAGAAAATCTATAGAAACAGTAAAAAGATCAGTGGTTGCCTGAGATTTGGGGTGGTGGTGATGGGAGGAGAGGAGAGATGAATGAAAAAATCATAGTAGATATTTAGGGCAGGAAAACTATTCTGCACAATACTGTGACTGTAATGGTGCACATATTATATTGCACATTTTTGTTACTCTACATCCCATAAAATTGAATAACACAGAGAGTGAAACCCAATGTAAACTATTGACTGTAGTTAATAATGTATCAATTTTGGTTCATTAATTGTAACAAATGTACCACATTAATCCAATATGTTAATAATAGGAGAAACTCAGCCAGCATTTAAGAAAGCATATAGAACCTTCTATACTTTCTCTTCAATTTTTCTGTAAATGTAAAATTATTACGAAATATAAAGTATATTTATTTTGAAAGTCTTTGAATTGTCACTTATATCTGTCTCCTTAACTCTGTTCATGCTGCCACTCTCTTTGTCCAGAACCACATTATTCATTTCCTACATTGCTGTGATAGCCATCTACCTAGTCAACTTGCCTTTGGTTCATTCAACCCAAACCCATATACCACATTGCTTCCAAAATGATGCTTTTAAATTGCAAATTTTACCATAGTACTCTGTGAGGACTTCCCATCAGCTCACTAGCTAACCTAGCTGGTTTTTCATGAATTTGCATTATTGAACTCCTGTAATTAATCTTCTGAATATACTATATGTATGGCAGTTTTGTGCTATTTTATTTGCTTGGTACACACCCTGGTGACTCACCTTTACCTAGCACCCCACCTACCATTGAAAATTTTCTGAAACATTATCCTCTCCTGTCTGCACTCTCATTTTTTTCTACATTCTATTTTGGAATCACTGGTTTTCTCATCTGCTGCCACACCAAACTGGTGGCCTCTTCAAAGGCAAATGCTGTGTATTTTTGTCTTTTTTCCCCCCCTCAACTGCATATCCACCTTCATATTACTGGGATCGAGAACAGAGTTTGGTCCAAATAGTTATATAATGCACTAATTTCAACATATAAATAAGTTAAAGATGTATCAGGTGAGATGAATTATGCACTGTTAAGACACGTAAATTCACTGTAGGAGTAGAGTGACAAAATAAAATATTTCATTTGTCAGAAAAGAGCAAAACAAAAATTCAACTAAAGGCTAACAAAATAGAAGCTCAGAGGTGCTACTGATTTTTGAAAAAGAGAGCAGAATGATTTAAGCTATGCTTAAAGAAGATTAATTAGGCATTTGATTAAAGGCGGAATGAAAGAACAATGTGATGAAGACTAATTTCCAGACTTCAGCAGTAAAGCAAAAATGTGGCAATGAGAGTCTGTGAAAGAGATGTTACCATGAAAATGAAATCAAAATGTGGAAAACTGATGAATTTCAATTATTCCTGGTAACTGGGTGCAAAGGGCTGTGTTATGGCCCAAATCTGCCTAGAAGATCAACAGCCAGCACTGGGACAATTGACAGTTTGCAGAAACCTTTGCAGAGAAAGCCATTCTCATTGGAATGACAGAGTAAATTTAAAATAAATTAACATCATGATACAAAATTTAATGTAAAGTTTGAACATTTTGGCTAATCTCATAACTCTTCAAGAGAACAAGTAGTTCTTTACTATCTCATGGTATTTTCATTATTATCTCAATATGCTGGTATAACAAATAGACAGTAAAATACATTGCAAGTGTTATGTTTCCATTTAAAATAGGTTGGTAAATTAAACATAACTATGTTGTCAAATCATTTGCCATGATCCAAGTATTTTCCTGGTAATTACACCTAATATGTGATTTATTCTAGGTCTATTAGATTTTAAAATTTTTTCTCCTTTATTTATGTTCTCTTACTAATTACCCAAACATGATTTACTTCATGCCTATTAATAGATTATAACTATTAGTTGGACTTTTTCCCCTCCAATACTAATGACAGAGCTCTGCATGAAAGCCTGCACTTATTAAACACATCTGCAGTTTAAATGTAACAGAAATTCAGGAACTAATTTTCTTTTCTTCCTCTGGTGTTTTCAAGCAATGTATTTCTCCTTTTTAGCCTGAATTTTATATAGGTTAACCTTTCTAACTCTTGCCGTTTCGCTTACCACTTTTTTTGTGGGCACTCTTCTTGATCTTCAGTCATTTCTTCTCCACTTTTCTCACTTATTTCTTCTTTATTCCCTTGCAATTTGTCTTCTGCCAGGCCTTCTACAGAAATGTCTCTCTAAAAGGTCACCATTGACCTAGATCTTGCCACATCCAATAGGATCAATTTCCTTTGCCTTTTGTCGTGTCAGAGAGACATTAAAAGTGTCTGTTGCATTGCTACTGTATTTCCAAATAAGATCACCTTTCCAGAGATGACCTGTAAGACTGCTTAAAGAGAGTCAAATCATTCTAGAATAATCAAACTTTTCTAAAAGGGAGGCCCTTTTGAACTAAGATCTG
Organism: Macaca fascicularis; assembly: GCF_037993035.2. Lineage (NCBI taxonomy): Eukaryota > Metazoa > Chordata > Mammalia > Primates > Cercopithecidae > Macaca > Macaca fascicularis. The sequence goes on from NC_088377.1 coordinate 132,231,349, forward strand.
AAAACTACTCTATAATATTAAAAGTAAGATACTTTTCCTTCCCTCCTCATGTATGTAGATGGCCAGTCATGATCGGTGTTTCATTAGAAGCCACTGATTCCACAACTTCTTCCTCTCTCTGTAGCCGAGAATACCCAGAAGCAGCCGCCTCCAAGCCTGTGTTCTTCCCTCTGTGTACTTTCTGCCTGAGATAAAAGCTACCTATCATTACTCTCTAGCAGGTGGAAGAAAAGGAAACAAACAAACAAAAAACAGCTAATTATGTAACTTCATAACTAATGTCCACAAATAGGTAAAAGGAGGAAAATCATCAAACTGTTCTAATCTTAAGTTGTTTCTGCCTACATTTCCTGTTTTTCATACAGTAAAACTGCACTCTATTACCAATGGGTTCAGGTGTTTCATGATTGCCTTCTCTCCCCTCTGTGGTTCAGCCCCTCTTTGACTTCCTGGCTGTGACAGTCTTAGGAGATTGAGACATTTCCTTCTCTAGCTTCAGGCTTGTGGCCCACAGTACAACTTTTTAATGCTCATCTCTTCATTGCAGTCTGGTGACCTTCTGGGAAGGACCCACTATTTCTCTCATCTCAGTTCCCCAGCCCGCATAGAGCCCAAAGGAAATTCAGAGATTACCTCCCATGCCACTTAGTAATAGTGGAGAAGTTTTGGAAATTGTCTCTGGCTCTCTAAGCTTGTCCTTTTTGTACGGATTATGTCTGAGACATAGGATACAACTCCATTGTTCTATAAACACTTTCAAGGAAATTATAATTCTCTTCAAGCCACCCAGATTCATCAGGTAAAGGAACAGAATGCACATACTTACACTGCTTCTCTCCAGTTCAAGGGTCAAATTTCTTGTTTGACAGTAAGAGAAATGCTGATTTCTCCTGTTCACATGTATCCCCTAACGTGTTTATAATTTCTGTCTTTTAAACTTAGAATACTAAAAAGATGTGAAGTTATTATTCTCAGCTATGGATAATTCCTAAGGCACTAAGAGTACCTCTATAGATTTGCTAAGAAAGGAGGGGTGGTGGCTGAAATAGAAAAGCTGGAAAATACTCATCAATTTATATTTTACAGTCCACTCCATCATAGATATCTCAAACATATGGAAACTATTACTAATGTATCTAGCAGCAGTAACTACATAAATTCATGTAAAAGGATCACTGGATTTATAATTCATCAGTATATTCTCAAATCACACACATTAAAATAATTATCATCATGCATGATATCAAAAAGTTATTCTAAATATCAAAAGAATTATAAACCACTCATTATAATCCAAAACTTTATGAATAAATTATAAATAAAAAGTGGTTTACTTATTAACTAATATGTAAAACTACCAGAGTAATTTCCAATTGGAATATATTCTTGAAGAATTCATTCATTTTCTTCATTTTCCCTTTAATAACTGTACCTTTAACAACTGCAATTACATCTCCATATATGTTCTTTATCTAAGTTCCAGTACTGTATTTACAACTCCTGTTAAATATTTCTGTGAGTCACATAGCTGTCAAATCCTTACAGCTCCAAAACCAAATTCATCATCTTACTCCCTACAACAACCTGCTGTCCTCAGTTTATTCAATGATATAATCTATCTCCTTCTTGAAAACATGGGATATTCTCTATTCTCCTACTCCAGTTCTTCCTCCATGTTAGTTTGGTCTTGTTTTCATATTCTAAAACATATCACTTACCCATCTCTTTACTCACAGATTTCTCTAACCATCCTCCCAGCCCAGTCTGTTTTAAACCTTAGGCCTACATTGCTACAGGATTTTTCTATGTTATCTTCCTACTTTCTAGTTCCTTTTGGTGGAATTAAGGGACTTTCTTAAAGAATGGCTTTTTCTAATTGTATTTCTCTTCATTAGAATTTAATCGTTTTATCAAATCTTCATTCAGAAGTGTAATAGATCAATACGGATCCATTTTTCTCATCTAACTCTCCAATTTCTCTCTACACAAGCCATCAATTTCAGGCTAGTTTCCAAAAGCATTCATTACTGTATCATACAGTTTAAAACACAGAGGATCTAGCACATAATACTAAAAGTCATTACTAATTCTGTAGTATAAACACTGGTGCCTAATCTTTTAAAGTATTAAAAAACTCCTTTAAATATGTAAGGTTTCACAGACAAGTTCAGGATAATGGCTATGCCTTTAGCACCTGTTGACTGGGAAAACAAAAACATATAACAGTAAGTGATATATCATAAATATTTGAAATTTTCTTTGAATTCATACATCTTACAAGTTTTTCTTGAGTATCCATAGATGCTGGGCTCCACACTACACACTAGATGTAAAACAGAGAATAGTACTGACACCATTTCTGCCATTTGGAACTTACATTTTATTTGTAAGTGCTTTTAAATAAATGTATGGATCTTCCAGAGAGCTGAACACATGGGTGTCCCTAGAGGGCTGTACTCGGGGAAGCATCAAAGCTCCATGACTCTTCTCGAAGACCACGCCCTATACATCTCTTCATCTGTATCTTTTGTAATATCCTTTTTAATGAAACAACAAATATAAGTGTTTCTCTGAGTTCTGTGAACTGCTACATCAAATTAATTGAACCTAATGAAGGGGTCATGGGAACCCCAACATGATGCTGGTTGGTTAGAAGTTTCAGAGGCCTGACTGGGCTTGCTACTGGTATCTGGGAATGTTGGAGGTATCCGTAGGGACCTGTGAGATCAGAAACTATTTCCGGGTTAGATGGTGACAAAACTGAATTGGGGAACACCCAAAACGTGTCTGCTGCTTGCTGTGTGAGACAAAAGCCCCGTACCTTTGGTTACGTAAATCTTCTGTGTTGATGATGGTTGTAGTTGTGTGAGAGTGGAGGAAAACACAGGTTGAGATAGTTTTCCCCTACCCAGTTGGTGTTAGTGAAGTTGGATTTGCTGGACTGACCCAGGATCAAAGAAACATATGGGCCGGGAAAAGAATGCATATAAGGGTAGGGAATAAAAAACTTCAAATTCCTGGGTGGCCATGTAGTCATCCATGGTATGAAACGGCAACTGTGCTTTAGTTCGGTTACTAAAGGTAAAAGCTACCCAAGGAATTTAGAGATAAATCTAACTCCCAAGGAGTCCATTCATTGGATGCATAAGGAAATGCAAACTAATAAAAAAGTGAAATGTTTAATTCCTTGGTTATTGTTATCTATAACAGTTACAATGAAATTAAAAGAGAGTGCTGGGTCAAGCCTTGAGCCTGGACCATGCTCAGATATGAGTCTTTCCAAGCTAGCCTCAGAGACAACCCCCCAAGGGCAGAATTATACAGAGACAACAGAAACTACCTCTGAGACCTGTGGCTACCAAGAAGGCAGTAAATGTAGGGGAAGGGCAAAATCAAGTAACCATTGAAATCAGAAGGTATAGTTTAAGGAAAGTGTTCCATTCTTTAGATTGATATCATCAGCTTCCTGAGAAACCTTTACTAAAATGGATTGTGAGTAACTAATTTGGCAGCAGTGTCTTTGGTTTTTAACGCTGCAGAGTAGAAGAACATGTTTGCATTGATGCAGGACACACAGCTCACTACTGAACAATCACAGATGGGTATTTGATTCCTGCAGAATCAAATAACAGTTCCAGAAGCATTGTCAAATTTGCGGCCTCAGATTTCCCTCATAGATCTTACAAATATTAAGGCTAATTAACACAAAAAGATTGAAGGGTAGAGGGGAGAGTCAAAGGACTCATCCCAGGAAGGTGGAAAAAATTTAAAGGTTATTTAAAAATAAGTTAAATAAAGAAAACATTGATAGAGGTGAAACTAAGAGGGGAAAAAAAGGAGAGAGTCATGGGACTTGTCCCAGCAGAAAAATAAAGTGACATGACAACTGACACCAAAGAAATATGAAACATCATGTGAACACCTCTATTCACACAAACTAGAAAACTTAGGGGAAATTGATACATTCCCGGAAACATACAAACTCCCAAGATTGAACCAGGTGGAAATATTAATAGAAACCCTGAACAAACCAATAATGAAAAAGAACATTGAATCAGTAGTAAAAAATATCTCCCAACAAAAAAAGTCCAGGACCAGATAGATTCACAGCTGAATTTTACCAGGTTTATGAAGAAGAGCTGGTGCTAATCTTACTCAAACTATTTCTGAGAAATTGAAGAGGAGAGAGATCCCTTCCTAACTCATTCTGTGAATCCAGTATAGCCCTAATAGTAAAATCAGGCAAGGACACAACAATAATAACAACGAAAGGCAACTACAGGCCAATAACCCTGATGAACATAGATGTAAAAATCTTCCACAAAATACTAGCAAACTGAGTCCAACAGTACATCAAAAAAGACAATTCACCATGATAAAGAGGTCTTTATTCCGGGGATTCAAGGATGGTTCAGCATATGTGAATCAATAAACATGGTCCACTATATAAACAATACTGAGAACAAAAACTATATGATTATCTCAATTAGATGCAGAAAAAGCATTCAATAAAACTAAACTTCCCTTCTTGATTAAAAACTTTCAACAAACCAGGTGTACATAAAACATACCTCAAAATAATAACAGCTATATATTTCAAACCCATAACCAACGTCATACTGAATGAGGAGTAGTTGAAAGCATTTCCTCTAAGAATTAGAACAAGACAATTATGTTCACTGTCACTACTCCTATTTAACATAATAATGGAAGTCCTAGCCAGAGCAATCAAGCAGGAGAAAGAAATAAAAGGAATCCAAATTGAAAAGAGGAAGTCAAGGTTCTCTATTCACTAATAACATAATCATATACCTAGAAAACCCTGAAGACTTCTTTAGAAGACTCGCAGACTTCAAGATACAAAAAGTCTCAAGATACAAAATCAACATACAAAAATCAGTAGAACTTCTGTACACCAATAGCATTCAAGGTGAAAACCAAATCAAGAACTTGATCCCCTTTACAACAGACACACACACACACACACACACACACACACACAAATACCTAGAAATACATTTAACCAAGGAAATGGAATATCTCTACAAGAAGAACTACAAATCACGGATGAAATAAATTATGAACGACACAAATAAATGGAAAAATACCCAATGTTCATTGATTGGAATAATTACATTACCCAAAGCAACTTCTAGATTCAATATAATTCCTGACAAATTACCAACAGCATTTTTTCTCAGAATTTGAAAAAAACAATTTTCAAGCTCATTACAGAAAAAAAAAAAAAAAAAAAAAAAAGAACCAGGACCAAAAAAAAAGCCTGAATAATCAAAGTATTTCTATGTTAAAAGAACAAATCTGGACACATTGCATTGCCTGATTTCAAATTATACTACAAGGTTATAATAACCAAACACCACAGTATCAGTACAAAATAGACACATAGATCAATGGAAGATAATAGAGAACCCAGAAATAAAGCCACTATCTATAACCAACTGATCTTTGATAATGTCAACAAAAATAAACAATTGGGAAAGGACACCCTATTCAATAAATGGTTCTGTGAAAACTGGCTAGCCATATGCAGAAGAATGAAGCTGGACACCTATCTCTCACCCACCATGCACAAAAATTAATTCAAGATAGATTAAATACCTAAATGTAGGACCTGAAACTATAAAAAAAATATTAGAAGAAAACCTAGGAAAATATTGTCTAGACATTGGCCTAAGCAAATACTTTATGATAAAGACTCCAAAAGCAAATCCAACTAAACAAAAAAATAGACAAATAAAACCTAATTAAACTAAAAAGCTTCTGCACAGCAAATGAAATAACCAGCAGAATAAACAGACAACCTACAGAATGGGAGAAGCTGTTTACAAATTATGCCTCTGACAAATGACTAATATGAACAATCTACAAGGAACCCAAAACAACTAAAGATGCAAACAAACAACCCCATTCAAAACTGAGCAAAGGACATGAACAGACATTTCTCAAAAGAATAAATACAAGCGACCAACAAACACATGAAAAAACGGTCAACATTACTAATCAGAGAAATGCAACAACTATATTGAGATATCATCTTATACCACCCATAATGGATTTTATTAAAATGTAAAACAAACAAACAAACAAACAGAAAAACAAACATTGGCACAGCTGTGAAGAAAAAGGAATGCTCACACACTGTTGGTGGGAATGCAATTTAATTCAACCTCTATGGAAAAAACAGTTTGGAAATGTCTCAAAGAACTGACAATAGAACTATTATTCTATCCAGCCATCCTTCTACTGAGTATCTACCCAAAGGAAAGGAAATCATGTAAAACTGACACCTGCATTCATATGTTTATCATAGCACCATTTACAATAGCAAAGTCATGGAATCAACCTGTGTCCCCAATGGTTGATTGGATTTTTAAAATGTGATGTATATATACCATGGAATACTATGCAGCTATAAAAAAGAATGAGATCATGTCTTTTGCAGTAACATGAATGGAGCTGGAGGCCATTATCCTAAGTGAACTAACACAGAAGCAGAAAATAAAATATCGCATGTTCTCACGTATAAGTGGGAGCTAAACAAAGGGCACACATGTAGATAAAGAAGGAAGGAATAGACTCTGGAAACTCTAAAAGGAGGGAAAAAGGAAGGGGGATGAAGATTAAAAATTTACCTATTGGGTATAATATCCAACACTTAAATAATGGGTACACTAAAAGCCCAATCCCTATGATTAAGCATGTAATATCCATGTATAAACAAGCACTTGTATCCCTGAATCTAAAACAAATAAATGAATAAATACATAAATAAATTTGTAATATCATATATAAATTAAGTGTGAAAAGAAACGTAGTTTTACATTACCTTTACATCAGTTACTTATAATCAATTATTTCTGATTTTACAAAATAAAATTAGTAAAATTTTGTGTGCTTTTTAGGTTGTGAGAAATTGAATTTTTCACACCTTTTATAAATGTGAGTTAGACTTTTTTATAGTCTTAAAAGTGAAAAATAATTAAGATATTTTATTATCATAAGTAGATCCAATTTTATATTTTAAACAGGAGTAGCTGTTTATGTTCATCATTAAAACTACACTGTATATCAGAGAGTTTTATAAAAATAGCAATATTGTCATAAATGAACATATCTGATAAGTATACAAAATATTCATTTCTGACACTTCTGTTTGAATGCCAACCTTGCCAAATTGGTGATATGCACACCGTGAAAATAGCTCAAACCTAAACATGCCTGCTAGAGGAACTGTTTTATATAATGAATACAGATGATAGAGTTTTGCCATAGTGCCCATGAGTAAATGAAATGCTCTTGAATCAGACTGTGTGCACTAAAATTGCTACATTAAGTGATTTCTTTCGAAATTGCATTGCTTTTTGTATTCCGTTAATGAATTTCAGTTTGAAGGAAAATGATGAAAATAGAATGTATTATTTCCTTTTTGTGGGTGGTTTGATATGAATCACATTTGGTTTTCTAATGGAACAGAGGTTAAATATATACATACCTGTGTACGTATACATACACACAGACACACACACACACACACACTCACACACACACACACACACACACACATAACCTTGAAACTTCCTTTATAATATGGTTTCCTTTAAAATTTGTAATATTTTTGAGTACATAGTAGATATACGTATTTATGGAGCATGTGAGATATTTTGATACAGACATACAATGGAATATTCCATTAATGAGTTTAAGTTTGAAGAAAAATGATTACAATAGAACATATTCATGTCTCTTTATGGGTGACAATATGAACCACATTTATATTGTGAATGTGTTTGCCATTTGTGTGTCTTCTTTTGAAAAATGTCTGTTTAGGTCTTTTACCCATTTTTAATCAGATTATTAGATTTTTTCCTATTGAGTAGTTTGAACTCCTTATATATTATCGTAATCAATCTCTTGTCAGAGGGATAGTTTGCAAATATTTTCTCCCATTCTATAAGTTGTGTCTTCACTTTGTTGATTATTTCCTTTGCTGCACAGAAGACTTTTAACTTGATGTTATCCAATTTGTTCATTTTTGCTTTGGCTGCCTGTGCTTTTGGGGTAGTACTCAAGAAATCTTTGCCCAGATCAATGTCCTGGAGAGGTTCTCCAATGATTTACTGTAGTAGTTTCATAGTTGGATGGCTTCGATTTAAGTCTTCAATACACTTTGATTTTTATAAACAGTAAGTGATACGGGTCTAGTTCATTCTTCTGCATATGGATATCCAGTTTTCCCAGCACCATTTATTGAAGAGACTCTTTTCCCCAATGTCTGTTCTTGGCACTTTTGTAGAGAATGAGTTCACTGTATAAGTATGGATTTATTTCTGGGTTCTCTATTCTGTTCCATTGGTCTACAAAATATGGTTTATTGTCATTTTTCCCAAGGGAAAAACTGTCAATAAAATACATGTGTTTGAAACACTCATTTAATTAATTGGAGGTTTCTGAAATACACATTATTAACCTCTACCTAGGTTCTAGCCTTAGAGATTTACCTCTTCTTTCAGATGAGCCATATGACCCAATACCTAAAAAATTGAAGCCTTTCAAGATCAAGGAGAGTACCAGTCTGGGTATCAACATGAGGTCACTCTTGCAGTTAGTTCAGTCCAGTCCTCACTGTCACCCAGTATTGTCCTGAGCTCCTTCTGCATTACATCTCTAAGCCTGATCTTTCTTTGTCTTTATGACTTGCCTAATACTTCTAAAACTAAAGTTATTCTTACAAGTCTACCTGGATGAGATGATGGCTTACCTTAAAACCCCAACCCAACCCTTACTGAGAAATTTCCCCTATGTAGAGCTCTAAAAACCCCCAAATTATGGACATGACTTTTGAACTCTTGATCACAATGCCTATCAGTTGCAACATTTCCATTATGGTCCTTTGATATCCATGAAGCCCACCATCTACCTGAACGGCGAACTCCTCTTGTTTGTCACATCAGAATATCATATACCTTTCACTGAACTGGGCCTTTTCCCAGTCCCTAGAGGTGCATCTATTTCTTAGTGGCTGCTGCTTCCCAGTGAGCAGGTGGATTTTAAGCCATGTACCCAAACTGTGAAACATGTGGATTTCTATTTTAACATTTTTGGGAAAATAATTTTTGCTTTACATTATTTTTCTTCCCTTTTTATTATATATTTGTATATAGCTGTCCTTAGATCATCCTTTCAAAGAAAGAGCTGTAGGTTTCAAGTTATGATATAGTAGTGAGTTGGAAGTTCCACGGGTTTTAGCTCTTGCAATCTCACCTTCTGGAGGTGTCCTCAAGGATGAAATCATCACAGTCAAAATTAGCCTAAATTTTTCTTAAACAAACCATTCCCATGCCACCTTTAAGGTGTGTGTGTGTGTGTATGTGCATGTGTGTGTGTGTGTGTATATAAAATACATATTCAAATAGGTACATATATAATATAAATATTCAAATGTATATAATTGTACTGCACTGTTGAATTATACTTTTCATTCAAGATTTTGTTTCAGTTTGCTTGTTAAAACAACACAACTTACTTTTCAGTAAGAAATTTTCATCTTCCGACCAGTTATAAAAATACAAAATTTAGTGAAATTTAGGCAGGTACTTGAGCTTATAAACAAATAAATGCATATTAAATTATTTATTTTGGCAGTTTACAGTTCAGAGTCATTAATTCATCTCCTTCATCCCCATTTAAAAAGCAATATGGAATGACAAGTTTTAGATAAGATGAGGCAAATGTCATGTAGGAGGAGCACGGAGTTTAAAGTTAGAATGAAATTTGAATCCAAAGTTATTTAAGAACTTTATAACCTTAGCATTGTTTTTTGTTTGTTTCTTTGTTTTTAGTTAGTCCTTATCTCAGTTTCTTCATTAATAAAAGTTGTTATGGGCCAGGCGCAATGGCTCACACCTGTAATCCCAGCACTTTGGGAGGCTGAGGCGGGAGGATCACAAGGTCAGGAGTTCGAGACCAGCCTGACCAACATGGTGAAACCCTGTCTCTACTAAAAATACAAAAATTAACTGGGTGTGGTGGCATGCACCTGCAATCGCAGATACTCAGGAGACTGAGGCAAGAGAATTGCTTGAACCCAGGAGGTAGAGGTTGCAGTGAGCCAAGATCATACCACTGCACTCCAGCCTGGGCAACAGAGCAAGACTCTGTCTCAAAAACAAACAAACAAAAAAAACTTATGATGCTTTTTGCCTTGCACTGAATTTGTAAGGATAACACGTAAGGATAATAACATTAAGACATGGATTCTGAAGCAGAAACTGCCAGGGTTTGAATCCAGTCTCTTTTTCTTATTGTGTAGAGCCTCATACAGCTTACTTAACTTCCTAGTCTCCCCACCTATAAAATAAAATTTTAATTGTTCCTACCTTAAATAAATTTTATAAATTATATGTAAAGTGCTTAGGTCTGTATCCAAGCTAGTGCACTATAAAAATTTGCTAAAATTATTATGTTATTATATAGCTTCTGAATATGTATTTTACCTGCTAAGTAAATGATGGCTAAGCGATATGATATAGTAGTATATATCAAATTTGATATATAGTATATATCAAAGTAGATAATCGTACTAAGACAAGCAGCTTACAGAAAAAAGTGGGTGATGCATTTGTAGTAAAATGAAATGAATTTCTGGAAAGAAGATTCATTATAAAATAAATCAGAGTTTGCATCTTTGTGGGCTTTCCAACTGAAGAAACGCTGTCACAAATTTAAGCAAATGAGAATATTTCTACAGTAACATAATCAGAGTCCTATATTATAATTTTTTAATGTTTTGATAGGTATCCTATCACTTTTGATATTATATTTCTATTAATTTCTTGTTAGGTTTTATTTGAGTTGATAGCTTTTGTGATTTTTCCATAATAACTTTCAAACCATATAATGATCGAACTGCTGATTCATTATTCTATTTAACAGATAGTCTCCAGCTTGGTTCTTCACTCTTAAATTATTTAATATTTGCCTTCATTTAAAATGATTTGGTGCCTGTTGGCACTCTTACTCAAAACATCTCCTTGAATCAGTTTTCATCACCTTTCATTATTTTCTCTGATTTCAATTCCAGCTTAATTCGCAGACTCAAAAATTTTATTTCAATGCTTTCATCCAACACATTTATGTATATTACAAACACGGACACTGCAGAAATTGATCTGTGAGCCACGTACAAGTAAATTCAGGCTTCTGCTGAAATGAGCCAGCAAGAAAGAGTCCCAGAAACATAGTTCATTCTGAAGTAGTCACAACAGTTCTCAAAGCACTTAAAAGTTAAGTGAGGGACGGGGATTGCAGAAATCGAGAGGAGGTGTGGTCTGTCCAGAGATGCAGCTGCACATATCCTATTAATTTTAGTTGGGGGTTCAACATGAACCTGAATACAGGATTTAGCCCAAATAAATATGTGAGGATTTCAGGAAGTTAGCCCTGCAACTGAAAATGACTTTCTGGATAAGCAGAGATTAAAGATCAGAAATAATAGGAATGAAACCTAGGGAGGGAATAATTCAACATTATAGGTGTGAGGATGATCTAAGGACAATGTCTACAGGGAAGGTCTATAGCTCACTGAAGTGCCAGTTTCATTGCATAATTTTAACCTTATTTTATTTTGTATAGACGTAGTTACCTAGAAAGGGCCTATCATTTGGCCACTTACAATAAAAATAAATAAACTTGGAAAAAACAACACATAATGAAAATTACTTTGATGAGGAGTGCAATAGAAAGCCTATGTTCAAAAATATCAATGAGCTAGACAATCTAATGATTTCAAAAACAAAGAAAAGTTTGTGACATCTGTTCTTGAAATTCCATGCATATCACTTTGAACTGGATTATCGTAAAATCAGGAACTGGGAAAAACATCCATCCAACTAATAACATGGACAGCAATGACGGCAAATATATGGTCTCTCACACTACAATAAACAGATCACTTTTGAGTCAAAAGCAACCACTAAAAACAACTAAAGAAGGGTCTAAGCAAGGCCAGCAAAGAGGAGCATTTGATAAGAATCATCGGTCACATCTGTCTCGGATCAACTCTTCCACCTGGTTCCCCTCCAGTCCTTGGGCAACTGTTTTCTTCATGATTATTTTCTACCTATTAAACTTTCTCTCAGCTCATTCTGCCCTAGTGACACTGAATTTCCACACTTACATTCTGATCCTACTTGTATTGTCAGAACTGCCATGCATCATCGTAGTGTTCAGTTTTGAAAGTTACTTGCTGGTCAAACCATAGATTGATCCATCTCTAATCTGCGGAGGTACTGATTTTTCTTTTCTTTCCTTTACTTTTTTTCTTCTTCTTTTTTTTTTGAGGCAGAGTCTCACTCTGTTGCCCAGGCTGGAGTACAGTGGTGCAATCTGGGCTCACTGCAAGCTCCACCTCCCAGGTTCACACCATTCTCCTGCCTCAGTCTCCCGAGCAGCTGGGACTAACAGGCACCTGCTATCATGCCCATTTTTTTTTTTTTTTTTTTTTTTTTTTACTTTCTATTTTTTATTTTTAGCAGAGACAGGTTTCACCGTGTTAGCCAGGATGGTCTCAATCTCCTGACCTCGTGGTCCACTGGCCTTGGCCTCCCAAAGGGCTGGGATTACAGGCGTGAGTTGATTTTCAAACTCAGTTCTGTAGAGATGCACTGTTGATGAGTTCAATAGAGAAGTTCTAGGGGAGTGGCAAAGGTTTGACTAAAAATATTTTTGTATCTATCTTTAAAGAGTTTAAAAACTTAACAGGAAACAAATGTAAATGCAAGTATTTTATATCAAATTTTGACTCGTTGGGATTCTCATTTGTTAATTTTTGCAATTATCTGATAACTTAGTTTTATGCTAAACTAGTAACACAGTTTTTCCACTGTTCCTATTGCATATATGTACACCTTCACAAATTTATTATTAAAAATACTGGTGATTTACATTGACCTGTGTTATATTTTTGACTTATGCAAGGTTCAGATATATCTTTTCAATGCATGCTCTCATTTTGTTATAATTGTCTCTTGCACAGTTACACAAAATAGAACATTGTCTTAGTTTGTGTGCTACAACTGATTACCACAGACTGGGTAATTCATTAAAAATAATTTTTTATTTCTCACAGTTCTAGAGGCTGGGAAGTCTAAGGTCAAATCACTGGCAGGTTGTGTGTCTGGCCAGGGCTGTTCTCTGCTTCCAAGATGGCATTTTGTGACTGCATCCTCCAGAGGGGAGAAATACTGTGTCCTCACATGGTGGAATGGGCAGAAAGGGCAAGCCTCTCCATCAAACCCCTTTATAAGGGCATTTAATCTCATTAATGAGGGTGGAGGGTTCATGATTCTCCCACCTCCCAAAAGCCACACTTCCTAGTACTATTTCATTGGGGATGAAGTTTCAACATGAATTTTGGAGGCAACAAAAACATTCAAACCATAGCAAAACCACTGTATCATGAGAACAGCACATTATCAGAGTTTTCATGCTCATATTATTGGGGGTAATACTTATATTTTAACTTTTGTACTTATTGAAAATAAATGAAGGCCATGATAGATATTGCTAGGGACTCAGCTTTAAAACAAATATTATTTTCTGCTGTTCCTCTTCAAAGTTTCTCAATCAGTTTTAATTGAATCAATTACTGACATGGTAAGGCAACTATTCTTTTTAGGTCTATTTCCATATGTAATGACTTTTTAATGTGAATAGGTTTATCAATACTTGCATAAGCAAAATAAATAATTTAACTGAAAATTAATCATCATTTTTGTTTTGAAAAAGTCTGCAAACTGAAAAAAAAAAAAGTGTGAGCTACTCTTTGGTTTTCATCAGAAATACATTGTAGCAAACGAGAAGAGTTTCCATCAATCAGGGTAGGAAAACTACTGCATCTCAGTGACTAATGTACTAAAATTCCAGGATTTTTTTTTTAAATAAGTGAATGTACCCATATCTTCTCCAAGATTTGTCTTGTGGACAGCAGTGGAGGCAATTTCATATGACTCGAAAAGGAAACAGCAGAGAATTCAATGTTTAGTAGGCATAAGAAAGGTGGACTTTCTCAGCATTTAGGAAACTTCAAAAAGCCAACTGGAAAGAGTTCCTGATATGGCACATTTTAAATAAAGTAAATGTATATTTGTGTGTGTGTACACACACACACACACAGAGGTTAAATAAACATTTGAAAAAAAAGTCACAGTACTGATTCAGAAGAAAGGAGTATGGGAGATAATGATTTATACAGGCATCCTGACATTTGTTCAACAAAGTAAAATCTTTGTTACTTGAGATTTTTAGAACTTTTAGAATGAACATGTGACCTAAATGGCCTAGAATGATATCTGCAATTCAATAGCTTGCAATACATATTAGCCCTATCTTCATTTTTCTGTCCTCCCAAATGTTTGACAATACTACAAAGTGTTTGTAAGGTCTTTGACTAATATCTGTGTATTTGTATATGGAATTATTGCTTAAAGATGTTTAACTAGGTCACCTATCCTGGTGGGCTTCTGAGGCCTGTGAGCTCAGAGTAAGTTGCCAACCAGTAGTGAAGGAAGCTATCCCACAATAATTTGAGTGGTTTCACAAAGTTCTAACTCACTTCCAAGCAAATTGAGGTCATTTGCTTGAATGCCTGAGCTAAAATATGTTTCAACATCTGAACTAGTAAATAACCGACCTTGGATAATTGGGCCTTTCTACACCAGCTGAAGGGGGTCCTCTCCAGGAGACCTGCAAAACAATTTGGCAGTTCCTTCAGACACATGGACCTCAGTGCATAAAAGTTTGCAGATTGAATTCCCTCTCCTATTCCCAAGAAGGAACATTTTCTTGGCCGAAGACAGAGTCAAGTTTACCAATGTTAGTCTTTAAGGTAAGTAAGTGGAAGATGGTTAGAGCCAGTTTTCTCAGAGTTAGAGTGGCAGGATACAAATAAGTGAAGGGAGGTAGCTGGAACAATCCATGAAGTAACGGAGTAGAAATGGAAATAACAATATGAACTCATTTTTAGTTTCATATAAATACAAACGGTTACATATATAAAGATTTATGAATATATGTATATGTATGATTTAGTATATACATAAATATTCCCTTGCTCTTTCAGGAAAAAGGGCCTAGAAGCAATGATACCTCAGTAACAGTGAGTACAACTAGCACCCAGATCTTGGTTTCTAATACCACCCTCCAATAAAAGGAACCAGGACTCTTTAGAAATATATAAGATGAGCTGTACCATCTTGTGCTGTGAGCAAGTAAAGAACTGTTCAAAAATAATCAAAAATCACAATAATGGGAATATGTCAAAGGAGCTGAGGAGACAATTGCAAAAGCTTCCAATAGCCAAAGTTGGTACAGTTTGAGCAAAAAAATAAATCAATGCACTTTGAGAGGCTGAGGCGGGTGGATCACAAGGTCAGGATTTTGAGACCATCCTGGCCAATATGGTGAAACCCTGTCTCTACTAAAAATACAAAAATTAGCTGGGCATGGTGGCACGTGCCTGTAGTCCCAGTTGCTCAGGAGGCTGAGGTAGGAGAATCACTTGAACTCAGGAGGCAGAGGTTGCAGTGAGCCGAGATCGCGCCACTGCACTCCAGCCTGGGCAACAGAGTGAGACTCAGTCTCAAAAAAAAAAAAAAAAAAAAAAAAAAAAAAGAAAGAAAGAAAGAAAAGAAATCAATGTTAGAGTAAAAACCAAAGTATAACATAAGTGTCCATGATGCTATCGTCTGAATGTGTGTTCCCCCAAAATTCATATGTTGAAATGTTAAGCCTAAAGTGATGGTATTAGAAGGGAATGACTTTGGGAGGTGATTAGTAATAACGTAGAGCCCTCATATGGGATTACTGCCCGTAGAAAGACCCCAGAGAAATCCTTTATTTCACCATGTGAGGCCACAGCTAAAAGGCACCATCTAATAACCAGGAAGAAGGCGCTCATCAGACACCAAATGTTTTGGCCCCTTGATTTTGCATTTCTCAGCCTCCAGAACAATGGGAAATAAATGTCTGTTGTTTATATGGCACTCAATCTATGGTGTTTTGTTTTAACAACCTACACAAACTAAGACACATGAGATATATTTATTAACAGAGGCAAATAAATGATTGAATAAATAAATGTAAAGAATAGAAAAAACTCCTGTGCCTAATTCCCCTTAACTTATATAGCTATTGCCTTCTCAAGGAGGTAAAACAAGACTCTGTATAGGCACATGTTGATGGAGACAAGGAGAGAAGAAAATGTCTGAAACTCATGGTATCACTCATTCACCGAAACCCCAGGAGGGAAGCCCTCAGCAGGAAGTGCCATAGAAAGGCATTGAATCCTTGTAGGTGGTTGCAGTGAGAGGCAGAATGAGCCACACAAGGGAAAGTGGAAAGACAAAAGTATGTTTTATTTGTGCTCTTTGTGGGATGTATTGTCTATCCTTGAAAAATTTAAAATCCTCAGGAATCAAATGCTTGTTTATTTGCTTTTGATTATGACCAAGACCACCATATCATGCTTTCATTCCCTTTTGCACATACTTTTAGCTTTACTGAGGCTAGTTATCTACTTTCTACTTTTACTGAGAAAACTTGTTTAAATTCCAGTATTCATTCAAAGCTCTGAAAATACTCAACCCAAGAAATTGAGGCAAATCTGATAGAAAAATATTGTAAAATAATAAACTTTTTGCCACCTGTTACTACATATTTGCTTCTGTTGCTGACTTGGCTAGGTCTCACCATGTTTGAAAGGAAATTGCTTTTCTCTCCTTAAAATGATGTGTGATTTACATCTAATTTACATCTAAGTGACTTAATTTGAAAGACTTCACTTTTTTTTTTTCCTAACTGGCTTTATTATCCTGAGATAATTACAATCTCTAAACTCGTGAATTTTTAGATATGCTGTGGTTTGCTAAAGTCAATCTTTCATATTATTCAATGATAAAATCTATCATTAAATTTGATAATAAAAAATGAAGAAGAAAACAGGAAAGATAAATTTAGATGAAGCAATATGTAGGGACAGCTCGTCCACATACTCAATACTTATGTCCAAACTTTCCTCAAAATGTGTTATTTGTTGCCTGATTCTGATCACCTCTTTATTTTTAATTACACGTGCAATTCTCAGCATTTTTGCATTTGATATAGTCTGTATCAGTCTTTCTTAATAGCTTTTAAAATATTTTCATTTCCTTTATACTCTCTGTAAGTATATGTATATTTTTACTTGCATACATGTGCCTATAGGCAGCCTACCAAAACAAATTAAAAATCCTTAAAGACCAGAATAGTATTTTTGTATTTTTTGAAGGGAATTGTTTTTTCAATAAAGTAGACAATTACTAATGCTGAATTTCCTACTTTTTATCTTTTTCATCTTTATAGACTAATAATCATCATGAGGCTATTGAATACCTAGAAGTAGTCAACGAACTAAAACTATACCTATACACAATATTTAGGGTTAATTTATTTTATCAAATACATGTTGATTGTTCTCCTTTGTGCCAAACATTATACTATTTATTTAGGAGATGAAGAGGAACTAACTAATCATGTCCTGAAAATACATCCCAAGTCTCTCTTATTCTCCCCTGATACATTTCATTTCTTCTTATATTTTTTTCTAGCATTTAAAAATATTTTCATATTTACTTAGGCCACAAAAAAATCACTGAACATCTACTGCATTCCAGAAACCTTCTATGAGGTAAAGATGTAGCAATAAACAAAACAGACAAAAATGGTATCCCAGTGAAGTTTTTATTCCCTTTGTATTTAAATATTGAGGATGTGATGAGAAATATTCAGTACATACAACATAAATGTTATCTATTATTAATTAATGCTGATGGGAAGAGAAAGCCCAATTGCAATTAGATGTTGGAAACTAAGAATATCCTTTGTGCTTATTTTCCTATTGTGTTTCACAGTTGTAATGGCCAGATCTATTTATTTTACTGTCTCCAAATATAACAACTACTTTTAAAATTTGAGAAAAAAATCTTAGGCTATTTGTTTCTCTTTAAACAATCCAAACACATAGCTCTTTGGGTTCTTCACCTTATATTTCAGTTAGCACAGCCTACAATCCATTCTAAGTCAATGCCGTGTAGCTGAGAATTATTGAGTATAATTTTCCATAAGAAACGATATGTTGAAAGTCTTTCAAAAGTAAAGTTAGCAGAAAATACAACACCTGTATTTTAAATATGTACTTGCCACCTGCACATTTTCAGGTAGTATCAAATTAAAATAACTTTGACTTAAAAATAAATTTAATTTCATTTTAATTATATTTCAATATTTCTATTTTAATATATTTAGATGGTTTTTTTTATGTTGTTTCTGGTTTTGTGATTGGTAAGTGTGTTTGGGTATGTGTGTGCATTTGTATTAGTATGTATGTGTGCAAAAAATTAAAAAGGTTTTCCCTGCCTCTTATGAAGCATTTTAAAGTGGTTGAGTTAAATTACCACTCATTTGCACTTTACAGAGGAGGCTATTAAGAAATTGTTAAGACATTATTTGCTGCCAAAGGTTTATATATATATATATATAAACATTATATACTTACACTGTGATTCTATAATACCTATTCAGAGAAATGGGAAAAACTTTTTTTCCCAAAACATAGCTATCTGTATCTGAGCACAGCACATTTTTAGGTAACAAACACAACATAATGAAATATTATGTCTTGTTACATCAAGAGACTGGTAATTTTAATACTGAAGAATTCCTTGTTCAAGAATTAGCAATGAGCTGAGAAACAGAGTTAACCATATAAAAATCAATAAAAAGTAGTTATTAAGGAAAATTTTTGAAGGCAACCACATGTAATCTTCATAGAAATTAAACTACATTCAAGCTAGTATTCTATACTTTAGCTTTCCTTAGACTTGCTAGAAAAAAAAAAAAGGGAAAAAAGGCTTATATCATAACACTTTACCTGGGAGCACATGGAGAGAAATGAGAGCAAAGGGGAATGTGGCAAGGGAGGTGGAATGGCAAATATAAAGAAGGAGAGCCTTGCTGGGCTGGCCATGGCTCTGTATCAGTTGACTGTTCAGTCTCACCAGACATATTTAGAGAGGCTTTATGTAGCTACTACAGCTTTGAAAAGTCTAGCTAGGGGAAGAAGAAGGAAGAAAACATCAACCGCCTCCCATTTCACATTGTTCAATGTTTGCCTCCACAAGGTGTTAACTCCCAGCATGTCCATATTGTGCAGAGGTGGTCTGAGGCAACGAGGAGGCCCAGAGGTAGGGGACATGGAGCATGACAGGGGGTCTGCTCCCAAACAAGAGCAATATTAGAGGCAGCAGCTGTAACTCTTATGTAGGATGCAGGAGCGGTACAAGTTAGTACCAGGGATATTCTGGCTAGAGAGCAAGGCAAGGCAAGTGCAAGGATCTAGGATGATGAATAAACTGAATCCAGTCCTTATTACATGAGGCCTTTACTCATAGATCTGACTCACAATACATTGCTTTGCTCTTTTTGAAAATTAATTATAAATAATTTTCAAAAGTGAGCAAAATCATGTCACAAATAAGCAATAGCTTGTGATAGATTTCAAGTGGCTACCACATTCCAGACTTTTTAAGGGTTCCAGATCTCATTCTCAGCTCCTATATCCACCTTGCCTTTGTTTTCTAGGTTTTCATAAATGGGAATTTATTTACATGTCATTTCCCTTTTGGTGTTTATCTGAGGGTCTGTTCTTGCTTCTAGATATTTCCACCTTTCAGTTAGGCCTTATTTCTCATGGTTTAACAGTAATAATCATGAAACTATAAACTTAATAGAGAATCAGAACAGAACACTGAGAGGAACAATTCTTGAGTCAGCCAGACTGGATTGGATTTGTGGTACTTCCTCTTAGAAACTGTGCGATCCTGGGCAAATTAATTCTCTTGTCTGTAAAATCAAATATGATCTCTTGAAGGGTTATGGTAGAAATGAAATAAATTCATATACATATATTTATATACATATATGTGTAAGCTTATATATATAAGCACATAATCACTACTATGATTTTGTTGAGAGATTTTTATTTCCAGAGATTTTCTAATTGAACATGGATATTTCCTCCATAACCTCTTGTAATTTAGCTTTGGTCAAGAAGAGAGGACTCTGCCCAGTACATAGTACATATATTTCTTATGGTAGGAAAGTAGAAGAAAGCAATGAAAGATTTGGGAAAAGAAAGAAAGTAGAAAGTAGAATTACCAGTTTTATGTGTCACATAGAAGACAAACATAAATGAAATACTTGAGAGTCAATGTCTTCTACCAATGGGTTCCACATTTTAACAAAATTTTAGTTTAATATGTAAAGTTCAACAGACACTAACGTATAGAATCAAATATATGATTTTCTGGTGAATCTATGAATGAAAATAATTTAAATAGATATCAAAACTAGTTAAATTTGCAAAGCACTTGCATATTTGAATAACTAATATTTACATAGTATATATTGATGTTGTATTTGTTTATGTGTTATTCATGTTAATGTTTATGTATTCATCTACATAATTACTTAAATGATGTGAGGTCACTTCTGGGACTCTGAAGCATTATAATATCTCATAAGCACATTTAGTACTTAACATTTGGACCCTTTTTTTATAATCAGAAAATATAGGATAATTGAGGTTAGAGT
This sequence comes from Macaca fascicularis, assembly GCF_037993035.2. Classification (NCBI taxonomy): domain Eukaryota; kingdom Metazoa; phylum Chordata; class Mammalia; order Primates; family Cercopithecidae; genus Macaca; species Macaca fascicularis. Next base: position 132,252,055 of record NC_088377.1, read on the forward strand.
CACACAACCATTTTGGTCAGCTACAATTTAAACAAGGGCAAATCAAGAATTGAAAATGATCACTGTTTGTCTTACTTATTTTCATACTTATGCTTTAAAACTCTTAGTTACATTACCAAAAATGAAATCCATTTAAGCTTCCAAACATACACCAATTTTGACTTGCCACTTCACTGGTACATCTTAAAAACGAATGACTGCACTGAGTCCTTTGAAAATTGTTCTTCCTTTCATTTTTTTTAAATCTATGCTGTGAATACTAAAAACAACAATTAGGCATGGATTCAATTGTATACAATAACAAATTTTTATTATAACTTTTGTCAAATTACTTACATACAAGCTTCTAGGAAGAATTAGCTTGTTATAAAAACCATGCACTAGATCTTGCTTTAGCAAACTTTGAAAAAGCATTCCGTAAAATTTTGCATCCTGTAATTCCACCATCTGCTGCATGGTTCAGCATCATATAACCTTTGCCAGATATGATTGCTAAATGACTCAACTGTATTTGAAACCAAGGTAGGACAATTTATCCCAGATTATTAAACATTAAAAAGGCCAGATATTCTATCTTATCTCTTTCCCACAAATATTTGCATTTTTTTATTTTCAACAGTTGTTATTACATCAATAAATTATTGCCACTAACCAGACACTTTGACTGTATTCAGTTATTACAGTATATCTTATAAAGAGCTGTTTGGTAAATACACTAGCTATAGAGGAGTGAGATATGATTAGAGATATGCATTTATATGTAAATTGTCATTTTATATGTAGGGGAACATATGCAAGACCTAAGAATGCTCTATTATAGAATAAATGATGACTTAACATTACATTTCTGCCTCAGAAATGCATAATAAACCATTTTTACAAATTTGCTCTTCTGTTATCCCTAGATCCTAAAAGGTTTACAAATATTTTTGTCAGTACCTGAATCATCTCTTAGAAAAGTGCAGCGAAAGCCTATTGCTTGTAAATTAAATAAATAAATAAATAAAATCACAGCAGGTAAGCAGAATAGAAAATGATAATAGACTCTTTCCCAACTACCTCACCAACTATCTCATATTTAGTCAATAGATTAAGTCATGGAAGATTAAAGCAGAAACTTGCTCAAGGCATGTAGAAAATGCAAAGTACTTGGTTTGCAAAAATGTGAAGTGTAAAAAAGAAAAAATGGGTTGGAAAAGCAATCATGTTTTAAAAATTCTGGAAGAATCTAAGTATCACTCTATTATATTTTTGAGGGATTGCCATAGTTGGAAGATAGCCCATTAAATCTTATCAGAATAACCAACCAACAGGAGGGCAATCCAAATGATAAAGCCATTCTAATGAAATGCAGACAAAGATTAAAAAGAATTAAAAGTGACAAGTAAAATCCATTAGAGAACAGCCTTTAACTACTGTAATCAGAAGACAATTACTTACCTTGTCAATTAACAGCTGTGTGCCTCCTTCGCACATAGACAAAAAAATCCTGCAAAGTGTCATAGATACACTTGTAAAGCATCTGGAATGAGGTCATTTGAGTGGCATATAGAGTGTTCATGCATCCAAGTGAAATATCCAAACATCATTGAATTTACCAACCTCACAATTAACCATGGTTCCATGGATTAATACTCACTCTTGCAGAGTGAACATAGCAGATTTGGGGAGCAATTAAAAGCCAAAACATAATTGTACTTCAATTCATCAACTCCAAGAGCATTTTTCAACTACTGAAACAGGCTTACTTATGGAGGAAAAAGAGTTCTGCCCCAAACCATTCAGAAACTTTAACCAAGGATCCGAGAGAAACAACAAATTAGATTTCTTATTTGGAGTTCTATAAAACTAGGAAGGCAATCATTTCTTTTGACAATCTATAATAAATCTTGAAGTGTGCAGATGAAAGGAAAGAAAGTAGAAATTCTCAAACATAGAAAACATGTCAATTTATGAATGTTCACCAACAAAGGCAGCTTCGATTTTTCAAAAGAGCTTTGATTTTGACGAGCATATTCTAAACTTACAGAATGAATGCTGAACAGGCTTACTTGATTTGGAAAGATTAACCTAAAGAAAGTTCAAGGAAAATGAAATTGTGTACAGAAACAGTCTGTCCCCTTGAAATAAAAAGAGCTTCAGGGCAATTTTTCAAAGTCCATATTTATCTTTTTCTTTCAGTAATATTATTGTATAAATGATTATTTATAGAAATTGTCATGCTGCAGTTTTTCACCATAGTATTTTTACTTATTAGAAATCAGTAATAAATAATATTTCATTGAAGAAGTAAAAATCCAGTCTGAATAGAATAAAAATGTGAAAAATAGAAATCATATAAATAGTAATTATTTTAGAGAACTCATTTGTTTTAAAGAAGATGGTTTTATATCTATGTAGGTAGTTAAATATATGTGTGTGTGTATAACTGTTGTTATCTAAACATTTGAAGACATTTACAGACATTAAGAAATCAGTTTCTACAATGCATCTTGCGTACCTGACCTTGTTGATACAAAAATCTAAGTCAGATCTGGAAGTATTAATATAATTGTTTAGAGTTTTAATACTAATGGAATAAGCTGATTTGCTGGTGTCATTGAAACCAATTTTCCATGCTTACCACTGTAAACACTTGCCACAGTGGGAAATATTGTTAGCAGCCAATACCTGAAAAACCTGGTATAACTTGGTACCCAATGTGCCTGGGGTGAGAGCTATGATCTGTAGACTTCTGCTTAAACCTATAGCACGGTTTATACTGTATCATTTAACCTCTCTTTCAGTATCTTGACTTCACTATGGTTGGTCCTCCTAGGATTTCAGCTTTCTCTTGAAATTCAATCAGCTTGCTGATTGTAAGATTCTAAGGATTCTAAGATTCTGCTTCCCACTCCCACTCCCTGAGACTGGCAACAGATTCTCACTGGCTGTGCAAATCTCCTGGAACCATATTCGTCACATAACTCAGGGCATTGCTACAGTTGAGAAAATCCATCTGCTGTGCTCTGCCTATAGATCAAGCTTCTTTCTGTGTCCACCCAGATTTTGATCACAGTGATTTAGATAGCTTGACAGCTCAGCAAGACTTGCCAGACCTACATCCTGCCTAGATATCTTTGTCCTATTCCATCTATCCCCAGCTTCTGCCATTTCTTCGACTGTTCTGATGAGAGTTTGTAAATGAACCCAATGAAGAAACAATAATGTGGCTAAAATCACAGTGTTATGTTGACTCCAGGCCTCAGGCATCATTAAATGGGTCCTACTCGTATCTGAAGTACATTTGGAACCATTTGGTCATATCTTCCAATCCTTTAGGATGCAACACAAAGACAAATAGAAGAAATAAGCTATTTTTTCAGGTATAAACTTAATCCATAGGTTATAGTTTTTAATTTCTGAAAACAAAAATATCTTCAAAGTTTAACTGTCTCAAAATGTTTCACTTTTATTATTATACTTAAGTTATAGGAAATTTGGTTTTTATATTGGTTTCAGTTCTTTCCAAAGTGTAATAGTTTTGGTACACTTGGAATATTGCTTGAGCATGAGTATTACTCAGACATATACAGTTAGGTACATCCTCAAATACATGTGTTTCTGAATATATATTATAAGATTATTAGGAATGTACAATAATAATCAATGCCATTTATTCTTGTCTTAGTCATTTATTTATGTTCCTGCTGAGCCACTAACATTATAGGCATTCCCCCAAATGATGAGAAACCCGGAACCAAGAGAGTGCATTTGGAGAAAAAAAAAGGCAGTCAAGGAACAGAAATTATTAACAGATATGATTATAAACATGTATTATTTCTTGTAGAGCTCATGATGTTTTAGAAAGTTCAAATAATCACACATAGTCATTCCGAAAATCCTTGTAATATTATACTGTGTGTGTATGTGTGTGTAAAGATAGATTCCATAACAGTAAACTACATTTTCAGTTTCTAGGTTAATTAGCAGAATTTCAAAGTTTGTGGCAGTCAATCATAGTTTCCTCTTTAAAGTCTTCTTTGCTGTAAAGGGGATCTTTATTTCAAGAAGCACTTACAAAAGGCATTTACAAAATTTCAAAGGGCATTTCCAAAAATAAAATGCCCTTGGAAATCCTTTTCTCAAAATAATATTACATGAACAAAACACAGATTATTATTAAAATACTTTTTCTGTTAATAGTAAATATCAATCTTCAAAGTGCCTATAATATGTAATTATCTATATATTGAACATTAAAAGAATTTTCAACTACAAGTAATATAGTAGAAAAATAAAAATTATCTTTAGGTCATTCATTTCCTTTGCATCCCTGAAGAATTACCATTTTACACTTATTTAGATCACTACACACGTAGTAATCCCACACTGGGTATTCCCTGGGTACCATGCAAATGAGAGTTACATATGAGTTGGTGATTTATTTTGTGTTTAGCTACTTAGATCAGTCATAAAAGTTAGTTTAATAAGAAGGAGAATAATGGTAAGATTTTGAAATCAGGAATAAGTCCACCTCTACTTCATCTGCAACCTAGTGATAGATGGCGTTTCAAAAGAAAAAGAGTTATTAGTTTTATTATTTTTACTATATGTGAGTCATGCAACAAACTGTGTAATATAATTTTCTACTCCTTAGTGTAATTTGTATTAAAGGTATTTTGTTTTGCTTTGAATTTTGCTTTGAATTTTGTTTTGCTTGAATTTTGAATTTTGCTTTGAATTTGAATCCAAAATTCAAATGTGAATGGAAAATAGAGAACATTACTGTAATAGGTGCTTGTGGGAAAAAGTAATAATAAAAAACACTAATATATCAGATAAGAAATGCATATAACTAAGTTTGCCTACTTTATAATTTTGATTTCTAAAAAGCCTAACCAGGAAATATATGTGGATAAAAATTATCTATTTTGCATTTGAACATCTATTTATATTCAAATTTTAATATAATTTAGGATGACTGTTCAGCTGTCATTTAGCATTTGTTCCCTTTCATCAGCTTAATATTACTAGTTGGTATTTATCAATAATCTATAGGAAGCTTTTACCAATGTTCTTCACGCAAAGTTGGGTAATATTTTGGTAGATAAGTGTTGTATAATTCTTAAACTATTGATATAACTTCAGTTGCAAAATTTATAAGCAGAAAAATAAACTGACATTTACATCATATCCTATCAAAAATAACTATTAGAATGGGTGAATTTCCAGGAAACCTGGAAATAATTTAGGTAAATTTATGAAATTGAAAGGAAGTGAAGATGTTCCCTCGGATTTGAAGAAAGGAATAGTTTCAGAGAAGAAACTAAAGTATAGAAAGTTGAAAATAAGGTCATTTGCTTTTCATAGGTCATTGACAACATGATCTATAACACCCAAATACAACAAGAGGAACAATTTGGTCAATAGACATGGGAAAGGGTAAACAATGAGAGTAGTTAGATTTTAAAATAGTGAAGGGGTATAAGAAAAGTCCAGTTTCCAAAGATGTCCATGTTAGAGATCATATGAATCCCCAGCTATATCTCAGAATAGTCTTCATTTAATCTGCTTAAATTTTGATGGCCTGTTTTTCTTTTTATCTCTTCCTCACTTTCTTCCATAAGTGATTGAGTTATATATAACATGTATTGTGCTTATTCTTAGTTAATAATGGGGATCTAAACCAGCCTTAGCGGAACTTATAGACCTAGAATGGATTGGAAGTAAGCAATATTGATCAAATAACAAAATAAATGTAAATCTGTTACTCTAAAAAGGACAAGTGCATCAAGTTATGAGAACACTCAGTTGGAGGTGCAGGGTAGTATATCTAATGGAGTGGTCCAGAGGTATTTCTGAAGAACACCTGACCCTGTTCAGTTCCTGCCCTGCCTAATATCTAATTAGACTCAGTTCTCCCTTCAATTCTAATTATTATTTTCTATATTCCTGGCACTGAATAAGTTTCAAATTTCTAGCCCTGAGCTGACTAGTGTCCCTGAAGAAGGCTGATTTTTTTTTTATCTCAATCATATGGAGTAACCTTGGGTCTATTAGATACAGGATAGTAAAGCCCAATTCATCTCTGTTGTTCCAACATCCCTCGGTTAAGTCTTTTTTATCTCTGAAAGCCTAACTTTGTAATAGTAACTGTGGATTCTCCTTATCAAATTGCATATATCAAGCAAAAATATTCAGAATGCATCAAACTTTTCACATTTCAGTGTGGAGAAAATTAATCATTATCTGTTGATAGATTTCTGTAGATGGATTTTAGCACATATTTAGGATATAGACTTTTTTCCCTAAAAATGTAGGGATATGTGGGAAATTCCTTATTATGACAAAAAAGCATCAAAATGCCCTGCTTTAACTTGCTACAAAATGCACTTAAAATTTTTAGGAATAAGGCAGCTCGTCATGGGAGATGTCACCTCCTGTTCCTTGGGATTTCTAGATTGAGCATGCTGAGACAGAAATGAATAGTTCACTGTGTTCACTAGTGAAAGGGACTCTTCCTCAAGACATGCAACCAAATGGAAAATGACTGGATGAGATGCCTTCCATCGATAAAAGGCTCAATTATGAAGAGTCACTTGAATCTTTATGGATCATAACCTTTACCAATCAAAATCACATAAATACAGAAGAAGAAAAGTTTCTTGAACATAAAGAGCTAATTAGAGGTTCTCCTACACTCAGAAAGGAAGTATTATTTCCTAAAAGGTATGTTATAAAATGGTATGTTCAGTCTTTGGCATAGTCCAAATATAACTAGTGCAAATAGCCCAAATAATAACTACCATTTATTTAATTTTTATAATATGTTTTCTACAACAATCCACAAAGCAAATGAGCTAATGATATACTATTTTGTTTCAGGTGAAGAGACTGAAGCTACACGATTTTTCTCACTCTCTCAAAAACACAATAGTCTTCTTGCAAATCTAATTAACTTCAACAGGATTTGAATGAGATTTCTTCAAAATAGACCCAATCTTTGATTACCTGTCACCACCACCACTGCCCTGGTCCAAGCCATCATCTTTATCCTTGACTATTGCAATGCCTTTTAATCAGATTCCTTACTTTAGGACTATCCTATCTTCACTCTATTTTCATTCTAGTAGGTTGTGTAATTCTAAAAAAAAAAAATAAAAAATGTAAGTTATCCTGTCACGCCAATACTCAAAGCCTTCATGGTTTCTCATAACAGCCAAGGTACTCCATAAGCTAGTTCCCTGATGACTCTCTATTTTCATCTTTTTATCTTATAATACTCTTCACAGTGTAATGGTCACACAGGCCTCTTGCTGCTCCCTGGATATGCCAGTATTGATCTCATCTCAGAGTCGTTGGACATCTATTTCCTTTATTTAGAAAGCTTTTCCCCTGGATATCTGCAAGTCATGCTTACACAAAACTCACCTCTGAGAAGGACCTTTCTTGCACACACTATCTAAAATATTAGTCCTCCTATATTAGTTCTTGTCTCCTATGTTGTTTTTGTTTTTTGACTTACACTTATTATCTACATTTCATATATTTTTCACCCTTTTTAATGCCTGTCTGCCCCAACTAGAATGTGAGCCTCATAAAGGCAGATATTTATCAGTTTTATTCACTGAAGTATCTATATCACCCATAAGAGAATTTTAGAGAGAATAAGTGTTTAACAAATGTTGAGTAAATAAGTCAAGTTCCCAGATATTGAAAAATTTACCAAAGGGCTATATGGCTAAGAGTGAAGGACTCTGTATTCAAATCAGGTCTTTATTTAATGGTATTCTACTTATTAAATTGTGACACATGCCAAACTGTCTTATGTTTTACTTTTTACCTGCTAAACATAGAACTGCAAAAGGAATGTCAAAATATAAAACATTTAGCCTAGAGGCTGTCCCTGGGTAGAAAAAAATATGACCAGGTAATATTTAATGCTTCAACTGCAGTTAGAATATCTAATAGCTATGTTCTAGAACTACTGCAAGAACCTCATTTTATCTTATCTCTCATTCACAAATGGTGATTCTACATTTTGTGGCCTCTATGAAATTTATTTTTTGCTAAATGGATACATATAATTTGACAAATAATTAGGAATTTGATATACTTAAAAGTAAAAGTGGCAGGTACATTTTGAGCCATTCAAAGCTGAAAGAGTTATGGATTTTAAAAATTAGAAGTATAACAGCATGGAAGAAGAGTGACAAGAACTAAAACTACTACGTCAGAATTGCCGTAATAAACAATTGGTACCATACTCCATCTCCTTTAACCTCCTGAATGAATAAAGTGGGCCTTGCTATATCTTATAATATCATGGTCTGAATCCAGTGAAAATTCTTGAAAGTTTAAAATATTTTAAGGAGTAAATGGTAGAAGAAAGAAGAAGGGAGTATAGAAAGACCAATGACGTTTCTCAGACTCCCTAATTCCTTCTTCTTAATTTGTTATTTTACTCCCTTTCAGAGGAGAAAATAATACTGGACATACTTTTGGAGGCAACTGAAAAATTTTAGTTAGAAAGAAAACATGTAAGAGAGGTAACACACTGAAAAAATAAATTGTGTTAGACAAATTGCAATATTGTGGTTTTTTTATATATATATTGCCCTAACACCTCGTTTTATCATTTTATTTATCTGATTGCAAAATATTTAGGTAATATTGCAGGGAAAGGAAAAACCTCCTCCTGGTAAAAGAATGGCAGGAAAACAAATACAACATATTTTCCTAGCCCAAATGAAGAAGAATTTTATTTTCTCAGCAATATATTAATTTCAAAGACTCTTGCATACTGGTCTTTAGAGGCTGCATCAAATTAGAAGCATGACCAACAATTTTCAAAATTGTTAATTGAGCATTTCTAGTAAGCACATGCTACACTAAAGGGAGATAAAGCTTAGGATTTGTTTTTTCTAGCACAGAATGTACTGATTAAACTTGATTTCCCTCAGTGCTCAAGTCATTGATGCAATAATATATTGTAAAGTACTGAGCAAGTCTGAAAAAGTTAGTCTTCACACTGAGATTCACCTTAATAATGTGAAATATTTAGACATGAAGGAATTCCAAATCGAGCTCACTATCCCATTACTAAGTTCATAAACATTTAATATTAATTGATAAAATTATGTCTTCTTAACTCTCAATAGCCATAGAACATTTTAGAGTAATGCCTTTAGAGTATTGCTCTTATTAACCTTATTTATATATTACAGAAATATTTTAATACAAAGGGGTTCTAAGAAAACTTTCAACTGGTTAACCTGAATAAGAGTGAGTACAATAATTCAATTAGAGGTCATATGATAAAAACCCCTGTGGTTTTTCCAGAAATATTTTTAAGGTGAATAGCACTTTAGGTATTTATATTTATATTGACATAGTTAAGTAGTTTTAATTGTTTATTCACCTAATTTCACTTGAATCCCACTGATTAGCTTAAGAAAGAGAGAACCTTGGAGAAGCTAATATAGTATTTTTTATTAAAAAATATAAAGTTAGGATGAAGCAACATTTTAAATGTAATTGTAAAGACAGAATTTTTTTAAGTATCTTGAAATCATATTTTCAAATTTAGTACTTTAAAAAAGTTATCTTTTGAACTTGAGCAGAACATAAAGTGTTACAGCACCAGGCACCACAAAATTTATCTTCCTGTTTCTTTCAATTATTTCAGAAATCTTACTCAAGAATAAACCATCTCGTTAAATTATCTTTCTTAAACAATACCTAATCAAAACACAGGTTGCTCTAATTAAGATTGCAATTAAGGTTGTTAAAAAATGTGTAATTTTTGTAAGTGATTTTATATCTTATAGCTATCAGAAACGTCCACATTTGAAAAAAGTCAACCTTCTTTCTTCACTTTCCTCATTTATTAACATACCATGACCCATTATTCAGCCAATCACCCTTCTGCCAAAATCTAGAATTCCTTACCTCTATGCTCTTACTCTTTCCCTCCACTTCTGAACTCCAGCTCTAGATGATCCCAAGAACCTGGTTTTCCTGTACCTTCCTTGTAGCAGTTAAGTTTATTGAAGAACATTACACAATAGGATTGATTACTGACCATGATGACAGGGAAAGCAACATCAAGGGAACATTCCACATTGGCTGTGTAGATAGCTTTTCATCATCACTGTTTCAGATATCCTCCATTCTCCCTCAACTTCAGTCTCCACATATATGCTCCCACTCTGCAGATTATGTCACCTAATATTGAAGCCATTAGACAGGGCCATTCCCATTGGCATATGACACCATACACTTGCTATGTAGGTCACCCCTGTGTTCTTCTCCCCATTGCCCTGAGGCTTATTCCTCCAGCAGTGCTTTAATTGTCAATCCCTCCTATTCCCAGGGACCTCCTCCTATTCCCAGCATCCTTCCTATTCCCAGGGATCCCTAATCCCTCCTATTCCCAGCATCCTTCTATCTCCTGTATGTCCACCCACTAATACTGAATTTTATCCGCCCTTTCAGTTTGCATGTATGCTTAATTAAGCCTTTACTATTTTTTAACAATAGTTCTGGTATAACATCACTCTACTAGCTACAATATTTTATTTTATATAAAAATTTCTCTTAATCTTTGAATAAAAATTTCTGTAAATGTCACAGTCATATTATCTGAAGTTATTTGGATCTAACTGGTTGTATTACTTGACAATATTTCTCTTATGTATATAAGAGAGATTCTTTATAACTGACTGTATTAGTCTGTTTTCATGCTGCTGATAAAGACATACCTGAGACTGAGAAGAAAAAGAGGTTTAATGGACTTACACTTCCATATGGCTGGGGAGGACTCAGAATCATGGCAGAAGGCAAGGAGGAGCAAGTCACGTCTTACAAGGATGGAGGTAGGCAAAGAGAGCATGTATAGGGAAACTACCCTTTTTAAAAACATCAAATCTCATGAGACTCATTCACTCTCATGAGAACAGCACAGGAAAGATCTGCCTGCATAATTCAATCACCTCACAGGAGGATTGTGGAAGTTACAATTCAAGATGAGATTTGGGTGGGGACACAGCCAAACCATATAATTCCATCCCTGGCCCCTCCCAAATCCCGTGTCTTCACATTTCAAAACCAATCAAGCCTTCGCAACAGTTTCCCAAAGTCTTAACTCATTTCAGCATTAACTCAAAGTCCACAATCCAACATCTCATCAGAGACAAGGTAAGTCCCCTCCACCTAGGAGCCTGTAAAATCAAAAGCAAGTTAGTTGCTTCTTAGATACAATGGGGATACAGGCACTGGGTAAATACAGGTGTTCCAAATGGAAGAAATTGGCCAAAACAAAAGGGCTACAGGTCCCATGCAAATCTTAAGTCTAGCAGGGTAGTCAAATCTTAAAGCTTCAAAATGATCTCCTTTGACATCAGGTCATGCTGATCCAAGAGGTGGATTCCCATGGTCTTGGACAGCTTTGCCTCTGTGGCTCTTAAGGGTACAGCCTCCCTCCTGGCTGCTTTCACAGACTGGTGTTGAGTATCTGTGGCTTTTCCAGGCACATGGTGCAAACCGTCAGTGTTATCTACCATTCTGGGGTCTGGAGGATTGTGGCCTTCTTCTTACACTCCACTAGACAGTGCCCCAGTAGGGACTCTGTGTGAGGGCTTTGATTCCGTATTTCCCTTCCACACTGCCCTAGCAGACGTTCTCTATGAGAGCTCCACCCCTGCGGCAAACTTCTGTCTGGTCATCCAGGCATTTCCACACATCCTCTGAAATCTAGGTGGAGGTTCCCAAAGCTCAATTCTTGACTTCTGTGTACCTGCAGGCTCAACACCACATGGAAGCTGCCAAGGCTTGAGGCCTGCACCCTATGAAGCCACAGCCTGAGCTGTACCTGGGCCCCTTTAAATCATGGCTGCAGTGGCTGGCATGAAGGGCACCAAGTCCCTAGATGGCACACAGCACAGGGACCCAGGGCCTGGCCTACAAAACCATTTCTTCCTCCTAGGCCTCTGGGTCTGTGATGGGAGGGGCTGCTGTAAAGACATCTGACACGCCCTGGAGACATTTTCCTCATTGTCTTGGGGATTAACATTTGGCTTCTCATTACTTATGCAAATTTCTGGAGTTAGCTTGAACTTGGCCTTAGAAAATGGTATTTTCTTCTCTATTGCATTGTCAGGCTGCAAATTTTCTGAACTTTTAGGCTCTGCTTCCTTTATAAAACTGAATGCCTTTAACAGTACCCAAGTCACCTATTGAATGCTTTGCTGCTTAGAAATTTTTTCTGCCAGATACCCTAAATTATCTTTCTCAAGTTCAAAGTTCACAAATATCTAGGGCAATGACAAAATGCTGCCAGTCTCTTTGCAAAAACGTAAGAAGAGTCACCTTTGCTTTAGTTCCCAAAAAGTTCCTCATCTCCATCTGAGACCACCTCAGCCTGGAAGTTATTGTTCATATCACTATCATCATTTTGATCATTGAATGTCAAAGCCATTCACCAAGTCTCTAGGAAGTTCCAAACTTTTCCACATTTTCCTGTCTTCTTCTGTGCCCTCCAAACTGTTCCAATCTCTGCCTGTTACACAGTTCCGAAGTCACTTCCATATGTTCAGGTATCTTTTCAGCAGCACCCCACTCTACTGGCATCAATTTTACTGTATTAGTCCATTTTTGTGCTGCTGATAAAGACATACCAGAGACTGGGAAGAAAAAGGTTTAATGGACTTATAGTTCCACATGGCATGGGAGGCCTCACAATTATGGCAGAAGGCAAGGAGGAGCAATTCACATATCACATGGATGAAGGCAGGCAAAGAGAGAGCTTGTGCAAGGAAACTCTTCTTTTTAAGAGCATCAGATCTCATGAGACTCATTCACTATCACAAGAACAGCACAGGAAAGACCTGCCCCTTAATTCAATCACCTCCCACTGGGTTCCTCTCATGACACATGGGAATTGTGAGAATTAAAATTCAAGATTAGATTTGGGTGGAGGCACAGCCAAACTATATTACTAAATTTTTCATTTGCCTGGAATATGTATTTATTTTCTCCTAGAAAGAGATGGAAGAATATTTTAATCCAACTCCTTTGACTTTACAAGAAATTCAACTCAAGTTGGCAAAAAACAATTAGAATTTATTGGCTCACAGAAATGAACACTCTAGGAGGTAGTTTTTGCTTCAGGAATGGCTGTATCCAGACACTTAACAAATATCATTAGTACTCTACCTTCCCCATTTCTCATCTTTACTTCCCTCAATATTCCTCCCACCCCACCCTCTATAAATTGGTACTTCCCTTGTGGTGGGCTTTGGCAGTCCTACAAATTGAAAAATTCTTTTAATACTATGACAAGCTCTGGGCTGATGCTAAATGCCTGCCTTGTTTTATGTGATCATTTCAAAATCAGAGGAACTTCTGAGATTGATATCATTTTGAATATTACCTGAACCCCTATTAACAAAGTTAAAAATTTAGAATAAAAAGAGGATTTTCTAATTACAATTAAATGACCTGAAATTAAACACAGATCAAAAGTATTTGAAGATCTACACAGATTATTTCACAGATGAGTTCTACATAATTTCTAAGGAAAAGTAATTCTGATGCTACAAATATCACATTTGATTATGAATCTAGTGACACCAATACCACAAAATTGAAGGTGGTATAAAACAAAATAATAGATGAATTTTACTTATGAAAATAGAAAAAGTTCTTAAAAAATAAGAATATATCAACATATCAAATGCAAAATTTCAAGAATGATCTGATATAGGAAATCTAGCAAAATAAATAGGGTGATCAGATAATTATGTCAATATATTCAGAAAACCTGTTAGATAAAAATAAGCAGCCTTTTCTAATAAAAACTTTAAGTAGAATAAAAATAGAATAATTTCTTTCCGCTGAAAATCTATCAGAGTGAGCATATTTTTGTTCACTCAATGCACTTGAAAATCCTTCCCCATGGTAGGATGTGACTCACTTTCTAAATTAAATACAAAGTGAAAATTTATTTTCCAATCTGTATCAATAAAAGGCTATTGTGGAGAATATAAGAAACAATTCCTATCAATTAATTAGAAACTCAATTGAAAGGGTTCTTGGGTTGCTTATGCTGACTTCTAGTGCTCAATAATTTATTTCAGGTAGTGATAACTAATCTTTTAAAAATTTCCATGACATGTTTTGACAGAAATTACTAGAAATATTTCTGAAATTTATTATTTTATCAGTTGTTAATAATGGGTCAATAGTCTTTATTTCAAACTAGATTCTCCATAATCTCTGATTGAGGGCTAGTAACTATGTCCTAATTGAATAAGCTCTTTGATACCCTGGCTTGAACTCACTTCAGAAACCTAATAGTTTATTGCCCAGGTGCATTTCTGAGCTCTGTTTCCTCTTTATGATATATAGTTTCAGAGAAGATAAAATAAACAAGCTCACATTTGCAATTCCCAAGCAGTAGCCTTATTTCTTCATTGTGTTTCTTTAATTATCTAAATAGAGGTGAAATAAGAAAAGGGCAAAAATAACCTTTATAATTCTTCTTAAACAACATATTATTCTGTGTTGCCTTTCTGGTTATATTTACATAGTCTCATGTCACTCTCCTGAATTTCATCCTTTATTTGGAGGCCCCTTATTTATTTTGTATAGAATATTTATTCATACTGTTATTTTTATATAACTTGTTCATATACTCCAAAAGAGAGTACATGATCTAGTCCCTCTGAGGCAGTAGCCCCAAATTTCAGGTAAAGCTCAGATTGGATGAGACAGTGCAAGTCCATACTATATCAGATATCCAAATGTTTAAGAGTTATTCAAAGAATAGTTGAAATGTGTTCAGAGTTCATTCTTTAATTTAAAAGGCATTTGTTGAGTAGTTATGCAATCTTATGGCAAGTAGAAACTACAAAAGGAAAATAAGGCATAGTAATTTCAAATAGTCTTGATTCCTAAAGTTTAAAGTGGCAGTGAGTCAAATCATTCTAACTATGAAAAAGAAATGTTACCAAGGCCTCAGAGAAAATTGGAATTGGGACTGTGAAAGACATGTGTTCTCCTTCTATCATTTGTGTGGGTTTTTCTCCTTTGCCAAGTGGTCTCATTCTCCCTATTGCAGATTGAATTATTCCAAAGGTAAGATCATGGAAACCATTTCTCTAAAGCCTCACATCTGTACCTACAGAAAAGAGCTAAAAGTCAGACCCTTTCTTTCAAGGTCAAAACTCTGAAGAATGGCCTCTATCAGCCTAGCTTAGGTCAGCTTCTCTTTCCCATTTTCATCACCTGCAGCAAGGATTATGGTCTTTGACTCAGCTTGAGATAGGTCACCACTCTGAAAAATTGGCCAGAACAAGAAGGATTTGTAAGAAAACTTATAGAAGTAACAGTCAGGATCTCACAATTAGGGTAGGAAAAGTAAGTATTTCTTAGTAGGATGCCATGTTACGTTTTTGGAGGACAAATTAAATGTGTGTGTGGGGGCGGTGCGGGTGTGTGTGTACATGTGTATGCACACAATATCTACTACATACTTGAAATATCTCTACTTAAAAAAATTTCAAATATTTCTGCTCATAGAGAAGCATATTTCCTTTTGTTAAAACTGGCATTTTAAATTGGAATAATAGCAAAATTGAACTAAATTTGAGAACGAGAACATTGTGATTGAATTAGTCAGAAAACAGACTAGAAGTTAGTGATGGAATTGGCCATTTACTGATTATTCCTGGGATTGTTTGTTCTGTGGGCATTACTGCTTTCTCATATCACAGTTTCAATTATATTTTTTTATAACTATGCCTTTGAGTGAGTGCCGTTACCTCTCAATCACGTGAAATGACCCTGTAAAGACTTTCTTAATTAATTAAAAATACATTTTCCATACTTGAGTGAAATTTTTTAAAAATAAAAATAAATAAAAACACATTTAAGTCCAGACACATACATTTTCAAAGTAATATTTTTGTCAAAGCATTATTTAGGTACTGAAATTTCCTGATTGAGTTGGTCTTCACAATACAATACAGACAACCCTTGAATTGAATGGGTTCCACATGTATGGGTTGAAGCAACCTCAGATCAAAAACATTCAGAAAAAGGACAGCTGTGTCTATATTGAACATAAACATAGTTTTTCTTGTCAATACTCCCTAAACAACACAGTATAACAAATATGTACATAGTATTAGTATGATAAGTAATTTAGGGATGATTTAAATTATACAAGAGGATGTGCATAGGTTATATGCAAATATTACACCATTTTATATGAGAGACTTGAGCATCTACGAATTTTGGTATTCACAGGGGTCCTGTAACCAATCCCCCACTACTCTATGGATACTGGGGGATGACTATATTTTGAAATCTTGATAACTAGGAATGGAGAAATACCATGATAAGATAGTACACAGTTTTTCTCTTTCTCTACAAATGAAGACTTGAATGCCCATTAAGGGGCAGCGAGCTCCTTGAGTTCAAGAAAAAAAGTCAATGGTCTACTGACCTTATAAAAGTTGACACTGAGCCTGAGGTTAAATCTTACTAAATTCTTACTGTAGGCCAGGCACAGTGGTTTGAATTGTGACATGGTACATCTCATTTTGTCTTCACAACAAACCAAGGACATAGATTCTATTATTACCATCAATTTACAGATGAAGAAACCATGCCTCAGAGAACTTAACTTGCTCTCAGCTCACACAGCTAAGAAGTAACTGAGATGGTATCAGCAGACAGCAGCCTGATTCTAACATTCACCTCATCTTGCATAAACCCTCCAGTGTTATTACATCATTCTGGGAGCCAGACCTGAAGCTGTTATCATGACCTGGGGGCACCTCAAGGTCTAGCCTGGACCCCCACCGTCACACCTCAGCTCATTCTGAGCGTGCTCCTTCACCTGGATCAATTTTCTGTTTCTCAGACTTGCTAAGCTTATTCTCAAGCCAGCGCTTTTTGCATTTGCAATTTTCTCAAAAACAAAAAATAAGAATCTTGATATTTGGGACCATAGTACTTGAAATAATTTCTATCTGCCAACTACTCCTGCAAGTAAGGTTACCTTCTAATGTGCCTTGCCACTTTACTTCATAACACAGAACAGAGTCTAAAATATCTTTTCTACTGATTTGTTTGCTGTTAATTGTCTGGATGTTTGAAAACATACTTTGGCAGTAGGTAACAAGAAACATATTAAATAAAACCTTTACACCCCTTAGACACAATAATTTTGCTTTTCCCTAGGACAATAAACTCAATAATAAGGTACCACTTATCAAGCAGTAGTTTGTAGCAGGCATCTTGCTTTCATGCATATCTCATTTAACCTCACTCTAATTCTGCCAGCAGGTATTATTATCTTAATTTTCAGATGATAATGCTGAAACATTTTAAAAAGAAATAATCTTCCAAGGTCATTCAAATATTAAGTGGCTTAAAATTGAGTTTATTCAATTCTAGCATCTAGGCTTTTAAGTACAGTGCTAAATACTGGGGAAAAATTCTACTGAAAAGATACATGGCAGACTATTTCTAAAAGTGTAAGTATAGACCATAGTATATACAGTTCCAAACATAACACAATCACAAAATGGAACATTGTACAGTCATTAAGATAATGTTCATAAAATATCATAGAATAACATTCAAAATGCTTATTGTATGTTATACTTTTAAAAGTACAAAAATTTATATGTGATATAATTCCAAAATTGAAATAAACAGATTCTACATTTAAAAAATTTAAAGGAATGAATCAAATAGTGATTGTATTTGGATGACTAAACTATGCATATTTCTTTTTTCTGGTTAAAAATTCCCTAATTATCCTTAATAAGCTCATTTAGTTCTGTAATGGTATGATTTTAATTTCACATACACAGTCTCATTTGAGACATTTAGACTTTAATGGTACACGAGTTTTCCTTCTGTGGGGAGGGCCTTGCCCTTTAACACTTTGTGCCCCATCAAACTCCATTTAACTGAAGCTCTCTAGGTAAAGGTGCATAACAGATTTCTCTTGTCATCTTGGTCACAGTAATTATGGCAGGCAGGCCTTACAAGTTTTCTCCTTTCATAAAGCACAGTCACATTACGAATAAGTCAGTCAGTCCTGGAGAATCACCCTTTTTTGTCTCTTACCTACAGAGTACTGGGGTCACAACTCATAAAAGAGTACCTGCTCATGCTTCTTGTTGTCCAATCACAAGCCATGCTCAGTGATTCCCAGTCACCATTCCTGAGCACAGTACTGATATTTCAGAGGCACTGGCCCCTTCCCCTGGGGCACAAACTCATCTCAGTTCTAGCCTTGAAGACTGTTTCTAAACAGGCTTAGGGAGACCCATCTGTAGTCTTCTAAGTGTCTCTAGCGTCTGGTCCCTCACAGTCCAAATTTCCTAGTCTAGTCTAACAAAACATTGGCTCTTTTCTCAAAGACACATACTGATAACTTTTGAATTAATCTATTCATATAGTGCTTAACAGAGTCTCATTCACTATGTAGATTTATAAAGGGCAAATTAAAAATTTTAAAACATTCCAGGTAGCCCTATTACACGCCAGTACTATAGCATCTCCCGTTTATAATGTTATCTCTTGCTCTTCCAGTAGTTTGCTCTCTATTCCCAATATAGAATGCAGCCAATGCCTTGCGTAAGAGAGCATTTTGAAAAATGTCAGGGTAGCTTTTTTAAACATCATGTGTTTCTTTTTAGTAATACATTAAACATTGTGATCACATTTACTCTCCTTACAGAAAAATCAGTGAATAAAAATATTTATAAATAGGTAATAACTTAATGCAGATGTTTGGTTTTAAGAGACGTTGTTTCTATTTCATAAAACATTCATATAATAAAACATCTTAAGAATATACTAAAAATGTTATCAGGCTTCAGTAATATATAAAATATTCTAGACATATGTACCCTTATTTTGGAAAGTAACAAAATGGGAATATATTGCTACAACTTTAAGAGGAAAAAGCTCACAGTATTTTTCTTATTTATCCAATTCTGTCTTAAAAACTTCTCAACACTAATTATAAAGACCAAATGAACTCGCATAAATAAAAGCATCTAGTATGCTCTCTGGTTGAAAATAGTTGATATTTAACTCTTAACTACTAACATTTGAGTGCACTGTCATCCACACTGGTTTAAGCATTTTTCATGGATTATCTTGCTTAAACTTTTAAAAAATCTTTTAACATAAACACTCTCTAAAAAAAGATAGCATAGTTTAGGTGTGGTGGCGGGCACCTGTAGTCCCAGCTACTCAGGAGACTGGGGCAGGAGAATGGCATGAACCCAGGAGGCGGAGCTTGCAGTGAGCCGAGATTGTGCCATTGCACTCTAACCTGGGTGACAGAGCGAGACTCTGTCTCAAAAAACAAAAAAAAGATACCATAGTTTGGACATGTGCCTAAAGTCACACAGATAGAATATGATGAAGCCTGACTTTGATTTCAGGTTGTTTGACTTCACAGCCCCTGTGGCTAACTACTGGTATTGACCTACTTCCCTTTGTAAAATTTTACCAGCTAAAATACACATGCAGCTAATAAGGTAATGAGTATGAATCCCAAGAGAACGGAAGTCTTCCAACTCTCAGTGTTCCAGGAAGACACAACTTTGGCCAATAACACTAGGAGTGTTGCCATGGGTGTTTGCTGTGTCAGCTGGACTAGGCTAGGCTTATGAAAGGGAAGACATCAACCATTTGGTAGCATGCATACACCTTCTGCCAGTTACTCAATCAGACACAAATTGAGATGCTGCCAAGAAATTTGTACATACATAATGAAAGTCTCTGTGTATCTGCCACTAAATGAAGGAGATTATCCTGGATGGGCCTAACTCAACCAAGTAAGCCCTACAAAGGCCTGGGCTCCTGCTGATGATAAAGATTCCAATCGACGACTTGGTCTATAATTGCTTCCCCTTTCCTGGATCTTCCCTTCGTAACTACCTGCCCTGTTCATTTCAGACTTGCTTAATCAGCAGCTGCACACAATTACACAAGCCAAGTCCTTATAATACATGTTTATTTATAGGTAGGTAGTTTGGAAGATAGATAGATTGATTGGTAGCTTATCAGCTTCTCTGATTGAACCCTGACTGATACAAGTATAACCAGTGTTGGATCCCAATTTTGTAAGATGTGAAGCTTATACAGTTTGGTATACAAAAAATAGTTAGATATCTAGGTATTAAATATTTAGGATGATAAAATAACCATAAGATATATATATATACACACACACATAAGAGAGAGAGATATATATATATATGAGAGATATATATACACCACAAACATCATAAACTAGAATAAGAACACTCAGGAGGCTGAGGCAGGAGAACTGTTTGAACCCAGGAGGCGGAGGTTGCAGTGAGCTGAGATCATGCCAT
Organism: Macaca fascicularis; assembly: GCF_037993035.2. Lineage (NCBI taxonomy): Eukaryota > Metazoa > Chordata > Mammalia > Primates > Cercopithecidae > Macaca > Macaca fascicularis. The sequence continues at coordinate 132,272,454 of NC_088377.1, forward strand.
TGCACTCCAGCCTGGGCAACAAGAGCGAAACTCCATCTCAAAAAATCAAAACAAAACAAAACAAAACAAAGAAGCAAAAGAATGTAATGTTCTTATTATGAACTGCCTGACATAGCTTAAAAACAATTTTTTCTCTACAATTTTTGGCTGCATACTCATTAATTGTTACCCCAGATGACAAATATTTGGTAATATCATTTTATCTAAAGATAATTTTTTTAAAGAAAGTCCAGTCTGTCTTCTAGCATGTTTGATTAAAACTGGTTTTTAATTAAGGATAATTTTCGCCAGCCATCAATGAAAAACAAATTCTTCACTTACATTTTTAACCTGCTAATCATTCTCATCATTTTCTACAGACTTGTTTTCAGGCTCCCAGGTATTTTGAGCACTGATTCCCCTCCACTGCCTATATACTTAAGAGTTCCAGGCACCATAGAACATGATTTTATTGCAGTTTGATACTTGGTCCAGGACCTTCAGGGAACAATGTTGAATGAGTTACATAACAGGCAGTAGGACTACTCCTGGGAAGTCATTCCCACAGCAGCTAGCCAGCAATACCTTAAAAATACACGCTATTACTGTGATCAGTATGTCCCATGAAACCAAACCAAATGTGTTCTCAAACCAAATTCCCCTTAGAACCCTGAATGCTGGAAACTATCCAACGCTACCAAACCTTAGGTAATGTGTGATATCAGAAGTTATTAGAGATGGCCATTTTAACTGAGTGTGCAAGCAATGTTTTCCACAAATTGTACTTAAACATATGATTGTGTTGTGGTGGGCAGAATAATGGCTCCCCAAGATGTCTACTTTCTAATCCTCAAAATTTACCAGTCACTATCTACAACAGAAGACTGCAGATGTGATTAAATTAAGCATTTTGAAATGGGAAGATTATCCTGGGTTATCAGGAGATGGACATAATGAAGGGGTAAGAGTCTTTATAAAAGGAGGCAGGAGATCAGAGGGACAAAAGAGGATCTGAGGATAGAAGTAAAAGGTTGAGATGATGTGAAGGAGGAGCACAACCCAGGGAATGCAGGCAGCCAGCCTCTAGAAGCTGGAGAAAGGAAGGAAGCAAAAACCCCTCCCCAATCCCACCAGAAGCCTTTAGAAGAAACACAGGCTTCTAACACTTTGGTTTTAGACTTCTGACCTCCAGATCTATAAGGGAATAAATTGGTGTTTTAACCCACTGTGTTTGTAGGAATTTGTTACAGCAGTAAGAAAAGACTAATTAATAAACATGTGTATAAATTACTTGGCCCCTTTCAGTGTTTTAAAGGGGTCCCATATTGGTGAGGGTTCCTGAAGCCTAAGCTTTATTGCATCACCAGAATACAAAAAGAAAAACAAACACATATGATGCATCCCTGCAGAAATCCTATGGGCTGAGAGGAAGGGTGAGGATTACTTTGGCCCAGCTGGTAACATGGGACTCCAATAAGTACATTTGTTCCACTATGTGTAAGAAGAAAGCTCAATGCTGGCACCAGCAGGCTGCCTTCAGGGCTGAGAAGAAAGGCAGCCAGTGGCAATACCACTGAATGATTTACTTCTAGCTCACAGTGCAGGCCTCATTCATCGAAACACATGCTCTGCACTTTACTTGCTCACATGACCTAGAGGGCAGCTGCTCTGGCAAGCTCCTATCAGAGGGTTCTTTCTCTTGACAGGCGGCTCATGGTAGTATTTCTTCTGACCACAAACAGTACCTTCCCTGAGAGAAATTCTAGTCATTTTTTTTTCCTCCACACTTTTTCCAGTGATATTTTAGTGGCTTTTGTGGCCTGGCACCCCAGGCAATTTTTCTTCTAGCCTTCTCCATAATTCTGTTCTGGAGACAATCATGAAAATCTGTGCCCAGCCTGATTCTTGCCTTTCTGGATGACTCTTAAGTGAAGCTAGTGTGATGCAGAGAACAGGTAATCAGCATGGGTGTCCACCAGACAATTGAATTCTGCTTCTGTTATTTATGATGTGACCACCTTTCACTGAAGTTAAGAATATTTACCACCAACATTCAGGGAGGATGAGAGATAATTACAAAGAAGCCTCCAGTTTACTATAGGCATCTGTTGGGTGGAGAACAGGAATTCTGTAAAACGTCTTAATGTGCACATGACATGCCCCACCAGAAAAGAACCTTAGGGATTAGAAATCTTAAAAAGGGGGAAAGGATCAGGATTTTTTTTCCATGATTGTATGACCGGACTTTTATAAAGGAACAATCAATCCATCAACCAAGAAATAAACAGCAAGATGTGAGCTCTAATGAAAACCACATTTAAGGTTTACTTAGTTCTCAACTTTTCAGTTATTTTAGCTAATTATTATATAAGTCAATTTGAGTTGTTCTTAGGTTATTGCTCCTGAAACCTTAAGTGACTATGGTAGACATGGGTTATACCAGGCAGCTTGCTTGTCAAGGAAGAACTTGTTGCCCCAGTTTCAGGGAGGGCTGTGAGTGGATAGTCAGCTGTCTGCCCTTAAGGGATTGTTTCCAGGAGAGAGAACAGCCTCACTCAAAGTTATATTCTTCTGGAGCAGACAATATCCAGTGGCTGGCTGAGGCACTCTTACAAAAGCCCAGTCATTTGGACCCAAGGTAGCACAACTCTGGGTAACCATTAAAGGTCCAGAGCTCCACAGAGGGTCTGCCAATGCTGCAGTGCAGCTTGACCTCTCCCTCTGCCCAATACTGCTTCAGCTCCTTCTCTAATAAATATTCTGAACACTAAACTTTGTCTCAGAGTCTGCTTCCTTGAGAACCCAACCTGCTGCACTGACACAACCACCTCTAAACTACCCAATACATCTTAGTTGGTAGTTTATTGAGAGTAACACACAATACTACTAATTTGAAAATATATTTTTTGTGAGGGCACTTTGTCTGATTTCTCTACTGGCTGTAACCAACACCAAGGACAGTCCTAGCTATTCACTCATTCATTCAACCAATTGTGATTCAGTGTATTCTACTTGCCTGGGTACTTAGTTACACGTTTAATGAATGAATGAACAAATGAATGGGTGATTGAATGAAATACTGGGGTCTTCCTCTACTGATGCAGACAATTTTAGTTAAATAATTTGAAAGCAAAGAAAATATTTTCAACATTGTGATGGCTTTCCTCTTTCTTCACATGAAGCTATTCTACATTCTCATTTCCTATAGATCATAAAACACAGGGGGTTCTATATTTGCTTCCCCCAGTTTCCCATCTTGATTACTACCAGTTTTTCTCTCTAATAATTAACTGAATGGCATGAAACTTCTTCCTATGAGTTCTGCATAGCATGATACCTAACAGGTATCTGTTGATTGGTGATTTGTTCTACTGACGCCTCAGTTTGATTTACATTTGAGCTAGGTTCCTATTTTCTTTTGCTTCCAATATGTATTCTAAAGATGAACATTTTTGAAACCATAGACTATGAGCCAATTGACTAAAGAATTTATTCTCATAAACAAATAGCTATATGTTTCCAAGTCTGGCACAGCATTCGACAAGCAGTAGGTCCTCAAAATGCCCCAAATTTAACCACTCTCGTGATCATAAAGAAAAAAAAAGTAGCTTAGTTTGACCAGCAATTTTGTGTCATTTCTTTCTAGCTGGGAGGTACAGTTCTGCTGTAGTTGAACAATTAATAACGATTGCTAATACTTACACTGTACTTACTTTCATGTCTGACATTGTACTAAGTACTATAAATAGATTATCCTACTTCTTACAACAATCATGAAGTAAAGTATTATTATTATGTCAAATTTTCAGATGTATCTTAGAAGGTTAAAGTACCTATCCTAAGGTCAAAAGCTAGTAAGGGAAAAGTAAAATTTCAGAACAACTCTGACTTTAATCCACTATTAAGCTTCTATTCATAGCAAGTTTCTTCTGATAATGTAAATTTATTATTTCATAAGTGAATCCTTACAATACCAGAAGGTAGGAAAAAAGCATAAAAATATAACTAAGTATTTAGGAATTACAAGTCTCTTTGAGTTATTATACTCACCTTGATGAACCTGGAAAATAAAAACTTGAGTTGATTGTGTCCACTTAATAGGAAATAATGGGCAGGAGATGATGTGTTAGTCATCAGCAGTCAATTCCCTGACTTACCTCAGACTACTCCCTTCACTAATTGAAAAGATATTAACTGAACACCTACTGTGTAACAGGTTCTATTTTAAGTACCAAGAAACAAAAATAATATGGTATAGTCTTGCCTTCAAAGAGCTAACAGTCAAAATAAGAAAAAATATCAATATATAAACAAAAATAACAAAATAATATGACAAAAGCCATTCTGGAGAGACTGATTGCCAAGAAAACGCAGAGAGGAGTGCTAACTCTTTTTGAGGTGGAGGCTGGGTAGAAGTCAGGCCAATACTGCTTAGGGCAAGACTTTTGGGAGTGGTAAAAATGGGGTTTGAGGGGAGGTAACAAGGTCCAACTGGAGATGGGAGCCAAACCAAGAGGCTGTGGAAGAAGTAATTACAGGGGTGACTATGAGTGCCTTGTACTCCACGTCTAGAAGTTCATATGTTCTGTAAAGAATGGAGATACATGGAATGATTTCTAAGTATGTGAGTGGCAGGATTGTATATTTCTGTTTACTATTTAAGAAAAACATCCTATTGACAGAGTAAAGGACAGATGAGAAGGGCCTTCTTTCTGGAAGTAGTGGTCATCAGGAAGATATCATGGTGATGCCTCCTGGATATGGTATTGAGTCTGCCTCAAGCACTAGCAGCTGGGAAGACAAGGGCAGTGCTTTTGATGAGTATATGAAGAATAACTGGACCCCCTAGGAATTGGGAGTGATGAATGTTTCAAGGAAACCAAGATAACTGACTTGGGCAAGAGTACACATATAATATACAGAAGAGGAGGAGATTGGGAGAGAGGTAGAGAGTAAGAAGATAAAGTTAATTTGAGCACATACTGAGTTTAGTTGTTTGTGAGACATCCTGATGATGGAGATGTGCAATAGACAGTAAGATATGATAGTAATAATGATAAATGTGATCATTTATATGGTGCTATTACCAGGCCCTGATGTGAGCATTTTATATAAATTCTCTTAATTTTTATACAACCTTATGAAATGAAACTGAGTGAAGCACAAAGAGGTGAGTAACTCACACAAAGTTACACAGCTGGGTTATGACATGGTTAGAACTGTTACTTCAAAATCCCTGCTCTTACCCACAATAGTGCTGCCTCTAGGAAATATATGTGGGTCCCAGGAGAGGGCATGGACTGTTTTGAATATATACATTTCAGAGTTATAGGTGGTAGCATAGGTGGTAGATGAAATTTTGAACATAAGCTTAAATTCACACTTTCTAATGTGTTCCTTCCCTGATACGAATACACAACACACACACACACACACACACACACACACACACACACACACACACACACACATTTTCATGGGGTTTGGGCCAGAGTCACAAAAGATATAATTCCAAACACCATAATTCTAAATGCTAAAATCCCAAAAGATCAAAATTTCATAAATACAATTCTGGAAAAAAAATTTAAATTATTTGAAAGACACATATTTACATTTTTAAAGGGAGATATTTGAGAATCATATGCAAACACAACAGAACACTTTATAGGCTACATTAACCATAAAATAGGCAATAATAACACATATATTTTGCAAGCATAACCACTCAGGTATACTAACAACAGTTATAAGGGTATAATAGTTATGAGCAGACAAACCATAGTGATAAAGAAAAAAGTAAAATAGTGAAATGTATAAATACATATTACTATGGTTGGTAATTGTGTGCACCCAGCTTTATAACTGTGGTCATCTGAAATACCAGGACAGACAACCAAAATTTTGACGACATTGACCAAAAACTGCATTGTGTCACCACTCCATATGTAGTTGCCAATAAAGCCAGGATATCGAGAAATGTTGTCTTTCACAAATGCTGAGGTACAAAAAGGACCTTTTCCTCTATTAAGTTTCAGTGTTTTTTACGTACATGCACAATGCTTACACACGAAGTCAATATTGTATTAATGCACTTTTGTGGAGTCAATTTTGCAAAAATGTATAAGATAAAACTCTAAAAATCTTTGCATAATATATATCTCAGTACTGGAAATGATGCAAAGATGAACTACATAGCACATCAAATTGGCACTATGTGTGGAGGAGTAGAATTAATGTATGATTAAATAATCTGGCAAGGGAGATTTCTTGTATTTTTCACCTGCATTTTGTCCTCTCCTGTTATCTTTAAACGACTGCATATAGATTGGGAGAGTGGTTGTGATCTACAGATTTTGTAAGTATATGCTGTCCACTTGAAAGTCTGGTTATTGCTCTGCCATTGCAATTAAGTGATTTTCTGCTTTCACAGCACCAATAATAATTCACTTTTAAGCTTTTATCTTTCACCATTAAGTAGACTCCTTCACTTATCACAGCCTTTTTGCAAGAGAACAATTTCACAGATCTCTTCCATTACATTGTAAGGAATACAGTAAGAAGAAATGATATTCAGATTTCCCAATACCAAATCAGAATTAGGGCTCTTCAGAGAGACAGAACCAATATGACATGTATATAGATATACGATAGTGGACTTAGTAGCAGAATTGACATTTGCAATTATGGTGGCTCAGAAGTCCCATAACAGGCTATCTGCAAGCTGGAGACCCTGGGATGCCAATAGTATTAGTCCAAGTCCCAAGGCCTCAGAACCAGGGAAGCCAATGGTGTAACTCCCAGTCAGAGGGCGCTGAAAGCCTGAGGACCCAGGTTACCACTGTTGTAAGTCCTGGAGTCCAAAGGCTGATGAGTCAGTCCAGAGCTCTAATTTCCAAGGCAGCAGAAGAAAGTCTCAAAGAGAGACCAATTCACCTTCTGTTTTCATTTTCTCCAGGCCCCAGCCAATTAGATGGTGCTCTCCAACACTGGGAGCATTTCCCATCTAGTCCGCTCAACCTCACACACTAATCTCCTCTGGAAACACCCTCACAGATATACCCAAAATAATGTTTTACCAGGTTTTAAAGTATTCCTTAATCCTCTCAAGTTGACATCCAAAATTAAGTCCCACAAGTTTAGCACTTGTCAACTTGGTACCCATATATATGTCTTTAAACTATATTTTATTTCCAAATAAAAACAATAACAAAGTGATATGGCCTGGATGTGTGCCCCTTCTGAATCTCATGTTGAAATGTGATCCTTGGTGAGATGGGGCCTAGTGGGAGGTATTAGATCATGGTGAATCCCTCATGAATGGCTTATTGCAGTCTCCTTGGTGATGAAAGAGTTCTTGCTCTGGTTGTTTAAAAGTCTAAGATCTGGGTGTTTAAGAGTCTAAGATCTCCTCCTTTTCTCTTTCTGGCTTCCACTCTTGCCACGTGACACGCCTACTATCCTTTTGCCTTCCACCATGATTGTAAGCTTCCTGAGGCCTTCACCAGAAGTGGAAGCCCATGCCACGCTTCCTTTACAGCCTGCAGAATGTGAGCCAATTACATCTCTTTTCTTCATATATCACCCAGCTTCAGGTATTTCTTTATTGCAATGAAAGGACAGACTAATGCACAAAGTAATGATTTCACCTAATGTGATGAAACTAACATGAAGCAACTATCCTGCATACAACTGAAAATGCAATAATCCCAGAATAAACCCCAGAATTCGGGTTTCAGAATTTCAATATTTATATTTAGGATTTTGTTTTTTGGGATTATGATAGGCATCAGGTTTCATGACTACAGTATCAATACACTAGAATGAGGCAAATTAATTTGACCAAAAGAGAATTATTTAGCCTGAAAGGAACCATTCCAGCTGGGCATGATGGCTCACACCTGTAATCCTAGCACTTTGGGAGGCCAAACTTGAAAGATCACTTGAGCTCAGGATTTAGAGACCAGTCTGGGCAATATGGCGAAAGCCTGTCTCCACAAAAAATACAAAGATTGGCTGGATGTGGTGGCCCAGGCCTGCAGTCCTAGCTACTCTGGAGGCTGAGGTGGGAGGATCACCTGAGCCTGGGAGGTCAAGGTTGCAATGAGCTGAAATTGTACCACTGCACTCCAGATGGACAAGAGTGAAACCCTATCTAAAAACAAACAAACAAACAAAATCCTTCACTACCACATTTCTGAGGGGTAAATTTGACTTCTCCCCGTGGGAAGTGTCATCCTGTCTTTTTCCCTTCATGTACTACCAGAACCCCCATTCCTTATTTTGCATCATTAGGGTAAGCCTGGTAAAAGTTAAAACCTTAAGAAATGCTTGTTTCTAAATAAAAACAGAATGTTTATTTAGTAGGAATGTTATGCTACAGAGTACATAGTGCATTATAGTTTAAATAATAATCAAAGGTGTGGAAAATAAAATCCATTGTTAATCTTTTTATAGTGATAATATCAATATAAAATTATGTTATACCATATAATATCTTTCTCAAGCTTGTGCTAAATTTTCTGTTTTATGATCTTTAAACAATTAAGAAGCCATAAAGGTAGAAACCTGATGAGAGTAATTATAAGGATGTAACTGAAATCATTAACTTTCACCATACCTAAGCAGTTTCAAAATATCCCCATATTTCAACACATTATTTTATTTGCAGATCTTTAATATAAATGTTGCTTTTCTAATAAATATAGGGAAAACATCTTACTAACAGTCAATAAGGGCAAGTAAGCATCCAGAGGAGTGTAATCAAAGTTGATGAAACAGGCTGCTATGTTAAAGTTGTTTTGTATTATTAAACCACTGGCCTGAGAATTGACCTCCCCCAAGTGACTCTGGAACATTTCTCTTTTTCTGGGATAGAATATTGATAAATGCCTCAGTTGTTCTCTTTACTTGCACAATTAATCTGTGTCATTTTCTAGATTAGTTTTTGTAATAATGTACTTCTCTGTCCACGCCTGCAATTCATAATGTTTGAAATTAGGATCCCTTGACCAAGCTCCTCAAAGGCAGGTAATCAACTTCTTGATGTGGGGAGGAAATCAAGGAGGTTTAGACCAAAAATTTAATAGCACAGAATAAGAAATCACATCACATCACTTGCTTCTACTCTAACCCCACTCCACAGTGGCCTGCTTCCTTCATTGGCCCTTTGCCACTGGACTCCTTTCTGCCTCTACTCAGCCTCACCTCTCTTCATCCCTCACACCCCCTCTGAATACCCTATTATTACACTGGACATCGATAAAGTCAGAAACAATGTAAATTCCACTTACACTTCTCTGTGCCCAGCAGTGCACTTGGGATGTTATAGTTTTAATTAATTAATTAATTAATTTTTAAAAATAAATGAAGAGGGTTTTTCCTTTCTTTCTTAGTCCATCAAGGAACTGTAGCCCTCACTCCAAGCTCCAGTCATTGGATGGTCTGAGCAAACTGTTTTTGGCCTCCCTGTCTCTTTAGTCTTGAAACTGCCCCCTCCCTAGGGTTGATAAGAATTGCATGCCACTTTCTGGACAGAAATATAGTTATAATTAAGCATTAATCTGGCTGCACTTTGACCCATTTTCTTGCTGCTGAAAGTCATGTTAGCATTGGTTACTGACCATTTGCATCCCCACTGTTCCTACACACAGGATTTCTGACACTTCGGTCATAAGACTGTTTAAGAATTGATTTTCATCCCCATTGTTCCTATAGAAAGGATCTCTGACTTTACAATCGTAAGGCTTTTGTTTAAGAATCTATCACTTAAGATGTTTTTCAGACTCCAAATTCCAGCAACAAGTTTGAGGACACCCTCAGGGAAATGGGACCAGCATAAAAATACAGCTTCTTCCTCTCCCTGTCCCATGACTTCTCCCTGCACTCTTTGACCAGTCAATGATCTTCACGCTTTGGCCCACTCCAAAACCTTTAAAACCCTAATCCCAAATTCCCATGGAAGATAGATTTGAGGTTTCTTCCCATCTCTTCATTCAGTGACACTATGACTAAACCTCTTCCTCTGTTGCAACCCAGAGTCTTAGTGCATTGACTTGCTGTGTGCATCAGGCAATGAACCTATTCCCATTACAGCGTTTCCCCCATTCCTATCTGCTTAGAGGTGTGGTGATTTCAGGAATTAAGCAAAACTGGTAAGATCCAACCTTGTTGTGACAGGTTATTAACCTTCAATCCCATTTATTTTCTGGAAAAGTATTATGTTGACTATTTGAAATTTGGTTGGTATTATGCTTTTCCTACGAAGTTTAGTCCTATTTCTGTGTCATATCAAAAATACTGAAAGAAAAAGACATCCAGGACTGGAGGCAGGAGGGATTTTCTTTGCTGTATTCAATTTTAACAGGTTTCCCCCTGACCTTACATCTCCTTTCCTTGTTACATCATAAGCTCTAAGAAGATACATACTATTTTCCTTAAACCCAGTTTTCAACTTGATTCATTTTACTTCTAAACATACATAGCACCTCTCTACTTTTCTCCATGTTTAATGTCATCAGTAATGACACTTCCCTCAGAGCTGAGCAACCAGGGCATGTGCCCCTGGGCTTCCAGCTTTATTGGGCCAGTTTTGCCCACCTCTACATTTATCCTATGCTACAGGACAAGGAATCTTTGAGACTGAGTGTTTACATCCTTGAAAGTTCACAATTCCATTTATCCATCCCTTTTGTTGGAACTCAAAAAGCAATATCCCAAAGACTGGCACTCTGATATGCTGAGAGGCTTTTGAAGATGCCCCAGAATCAATGCTCCTCTAACTTTGCCTTGTGTCCCTTCCCATTACAGGGAGAGAGTCTCTGTGGAATTTCCTTATCTGACCAAGAAAGCTTCTTTCCAAAAGAAATGCAATTGTCTTAAATCCTCACCCTAGTGATCTTATAAAATAACCAGAAAAAATCAACCACCTGAGAAGAGACTTGGAGTTATCACCACACCCAGACAGAGTTTTCATCTATTCTTCTAAGAGCAGCACCAATAAATTACTTGAGGGAATGAATCTGCATAATTATACATTTGTTCCTGTGCAGCTCTACCCCTCACCTTTTTCTGATTATTTTTTGCAGCAAACCTCCAGAGCTCTAAGGGGAAGGTTTCCCTGGCCACTTTCCAAATGCAAAGCACCATGGAATTTCCTGCCTAAATGGCTACAATGTTCACTCACATGTGTGAGACTTTTCACTGGACAAAGGAAGGGGGTGGGCAGTCTTTCTCCTACTTCTATCTGCTTAGAGGTGAAGTTGATAGCAAGAATTAGACAAAACTGGTAAGATCCAACCTTGTTGTGACATGTTGTTAACCTTCCATCCCATTTATTTCCCTCCATTTTTCCTCTTGCAGTAGGCCCACAAATATTACTGATGGACCTAATCACCCCAACCCCAGTGCTCATTCTTTTAACCTGTATCTAACCCCTTCTCCACATAGCATCCAAACTACAAATCAGATCTGAGTGTTATGCTATTATAACAGCCCTTTGGCTTCTCATTGAACTTACAGAGGTCTTCAAGGTTTAGAAGACCTGGACTTTCACTTTCTACCATTCTTGTCTTCACTTTCCAAGTTCCAGTCATATGATCCTCCTCTGTACTCAGCCTTTCCTCAGAAGGATTCTTCCCTCGGCTACAGATTTCCCCATAACCGAACTTTCTTGGTCGAGTCATCCCTCAAAATTTACCTTTTCAAGTAGGTCTTCCACGGCCAGTCAATCTACGTCAACGCTTAACATCAATGAAACTCCATCTCTCTTTAATTCATTACCCTGTTTATAATAGTAATTATTCCTATCTTAAATTTTGGCATTTGAATGTTTGCTTTATTTTAGTTGTCTTTCTTCCTGTGGTAGAAGATAATCACTACATGGTAGCAAAGTTCTTGGCCATTGTATTTACTGATAAATATCAATGCCTTGAACAGGTCTTCAAGTAGACATTCAAAACATAGTTTTAAAGAAAGGGAGAAGAAAAGGAAGAAAATGAGGATGAGAGGGAGGAAGGGGAAAAAGCATCAGGTCCAGCAGGGTTGGTCTGTATTTACAGGGACTTAGAGATCCACATTTTGGAAATCACCTTACTACCTCCTCTTCTTCCTCTCCCAAAATAAAAGAATAAATGAATAAGACTGCTCTAGCTGTAAATATGTCCATTGAAAGATTGGGACATCTGAAAAAAAAAAAAGAGTTCCTTTTTCCCAATGCTTTATGCCAGATAACAAACATGAAAAAAAGCTTACTCAGTGCATGACCATCCTTTACTACTTCTTATTCATCTTTACTTCCTTTCTCAGCCACAATTATTTCCTTAGAAGTGGTATGGTCTAAGCATCTCTCTGAAATGCTAATCTTTAAAAGAAAATTTATTGTGCCATCATTCATGCATGAAATAATGGAATATTTATCTAATAGGCTATCCCAGGCACTGTTCTGATGTCTGTTTTTTTTCCTCTCCAGAAAGTGTTTTATTCTTACATAGTAAGAATATATAAGGTTTCAAATAATATATAAATATATATTAACAATAATATATATTTATATTATATATAATAAACATAAATGAACATATAAGAATAAGTTATTTTATTCTTGTATAATAGGCATATATAAGGCAGCAATTAATTTCCTAAAAGACAGGGCAAATGCCAGGGAAGAGAAGAACACAGCAGGAGAGAACTGGGCTAACTACTTATGAAAGCCTCTACCTACCAAATGAGTTATATCTCCAAGGAGATCAGGCTTAGAATTCTGCATGAAATTTGGTGAACAATTTTAAGACAAATAAACACATTTTAAGTGGCAGCATAGCTATAGTTGTGAAAATGTAATCGTGCAGGTTAAAAAGACGTTAAGGCTATTTAGGAGTACTGAAATTGAATACTGAGTGACAACACTTCAACATAGACAGAACCTATTACCTATATTCTCCCCATCTATGACAAGACAGGACCAACATTCAACATCCAATTATATCAGAGCTTAAATTTCTGCCTTCAATTTTCATATTACTCTCTTCAGTACAAAAAGATCAGTTCAGATAAGAAGCTTTAAGATTTTCTCTGAGTGCATAAGAGTGTACAATCAATTATATTCAACGAGAGAGAGAGAGAGAGAGAGAGAGAGAGAGAGAGAGCGAGAAATGAAAGGAAGAAAAGCGATTGAAGGAAAAAACGAAGGAAGCAAGAAAAGAGAAGAGGAAGAAAAGAGAAGAGGAAGGAGATGAAAAGTGATAACCTGAAACAGTAAAAACTATGACTATAGCCAAAAATAATCAAAAAGTTATGATAGTGAAAAATAATATAGTAATATTTATGCAAAACTCTTCCTTGATCCCTACTGCAAAGTTCAGCTGCAAATTAGTTTACTTTTAATGTTAATATTATTCTCAATATTGACTTGAAGTTCAAAATGAATAGCTCAGGAAAAAATTCACACAAATCTACTTTATTATTCAGTGTAAATTGCCATTATGTATGATTTTCTGGATACTAGAGTCAAATGCAGAAATGAAAGCACCTGAGGTAAAAAGAAAGTGACAAGAAACACCACTGAATACAGCAACAAGACTCAAGTGTCTGTCAAATTAGAAATTATAACTAGGTGCTATAAATACAACAAGGAGGTAAAAGCAATGAAAGTGTAGTTTTGACTAAAATAATGTCACTTATTCATTCATTTGACAGACTAGCCTTCTGACAGCTTGATTACAGAAATCACAACCAGAACGTCTTTCACAAAATTCTGTAAGAAACATTCTATTTAATTTTATAAAAACAATGTACCATAAAACTGTTATAATTATACTCAATTAAACTGTATGTATCAAGAGAAGTTTGTAATTCTTTTGGAATATGATTTAATGTTAAAGAAGAAATCAATGACTTTGATAAGCACAGTTGATCTTAATTAAGCTGGAGGAACATAGACAAGTCTTACACTAACAAGGTAACAGAAAAATGTGAAAGCCCAAATAACTCTTTCAAACTTGGATGACCAAAGGGTAATTAGCTTTCATATACTCTTAAACTGCAGTGCGAAGAAGTGAGTGTGGGAAATATCAGTTTTCTTAGAAAATCTGAGTATCATTATTCCACATGCATGGAAAAGAATGAACTGGGCTAAATGTGAGTATGTTTTGTCGAGGCAATGCCTGGATAGGAAAGCCATAGTAAGATGGGTTGCTTGTGTATGAGGTTTGAGTTCTGTGCTTCCTGTCGTTAACCAAGGACACAAAATCAGAAACTATACACCATTCAATGTTTTTGTACCCATGAGGTTGCTAGTTTGGTGAAAATGACCCCAAAATAAGTAAAATAATAAATGCTTCTTTGATGTGTATTTTTAAATTGTAATGTTCAATGTAGCAATTTTAACTTAGCTTCAAAATCTATAATAATGAAAATTATTTATTATTTTAATTACTTCTTGTTTTACAGTTATTTCATATATGCAATTTAGCACCAGCAATCACTGAGCATAGTTTTAGTTATCCTGTAATTTACTAGCTATTTAGAAACATAGGAACGATAGAGAAAAATTATAAAACTGAATGTAAACAATTAAAAAAAATTTGCTGGGCATGGTGGCACACAGCTGTAGCCCCAGCCACTCAGGAGGCTGATGTGGCAGGATCGCTTGATCCCAGGAGCTAGAGGCTGCAGTGAGTCATAATCACTCCACTGCATTCCAGCCTTGGTGACAGAGCAAGACCTTATCTCAAAAATAAAATAAAATAGAATAAAAATAAAATAAAAAAGTTAATACCTGAAAAATAAAAGAGTTAGGAGAGAGATCTTTAACTGAAAGAAAATGCATAATCCATAAAGCAAAATAGACATATTTAACAACATAAAAAAACCTTTAAGTTGGTAAAATGAAAGATATCCCAAAGTCCAAAGACAAACAAAATCACAGGGGGAAAGAGCTAATGCATATATATTAATAGCTAACACTTCTTCCTCAAAACAGCCCAGTGAGGGAGGTCTTGGCATTCTTTCCATTTTATAAATGAAGAAACTGAAAACAGGGAAGACAGGACACCTCCCAAAAGACACACTGGTAAGAGATGTGGAAGACAGGATTTGAAGGCAGGTAGTCTGGCACCAGTCTGTATTTGTAACCATGAATGTTTACTGAAAATTGTTAATATATTTGATAAAGGAAACTCATAAATTTATGAGATGAAATAAAACTCAAAAATTAAAAGATTAAAGGGAAAATGAGTAATGAATTGAAACATAATTAACAAAATAAAATTCAAACTAGAATCTTAGTATATGAAAAAATGTTCAATCTCACTAGTGGGCATGAAGACCACATTTTTATTCTTATCAGATTGGCATATATTAAAATTGATATTTGCTGGACTCAGAAGCATGAATAGTAAAATAGCAAACTTCAGGCTTCTGAATCCAACAAAAACGAACAGGAACAATAAAATCCAGCACTTGATAGTATGTGGAGAAATTCATCCTCATATCCTTTTAATAATTCTGTATTAATGGTTGAAATTCTACATTTAAATCAGTCGGTAATAGTACCAAATTATTTTGGTCATTGAAAGTAAATAGTTCCTAAAAGTTTACTTGTGGGAATATACTGATACAATTATTTGAAAAACAATTTGGTAATATCTATTTAAAAATGTAGTAGTAACTCTTCTAGAATTTTTTTTTTCACTGAAGTAACTGTATACATGCACACACACCTACACACAGGTAAACATCTTTAATGCAGTATTTCTTGTAGAAGAGATAAAATACAAAAATAATATGAAGGTTTATAGATAAATGAATAGCTGAAAACATTGATACATCTATATTATGGAATATTGTCTGGTCATTAAGAGTGAGTAGGACCTGTATCTATTGTCCAGGAGTGATATCCATAATACATTTTCTGTTAAAAAAAAAAGTCATAAAATGAGGTTTATTTTGTGCCTCCACCTTGATAAAACTTCAACAAAATGATAATGAGTTATATCCATTTGTGTATGTATTTATGAACTTGGAAAATGACATGAAATAATATATGTATATAAAATGTTGTTACGACAGAAAGGTAATCATTAAGAGGGACTTAGGTGGGAATTATTAGCTTTTTCTCTGTTCATCTCTATCATTTCACTTGTTATAATGAGCAGGTTTTGATATATGAAAACAAACAGTTTTTAAAAAGCAGAAAGAGGAAGAAAATTTCCTAGCTATATTCTTGGAAGGTCTTTTAATAAATAAGACCCAGGTAGATGACGATATCTAATGCACTTTTAGAAGATGAGAATTGTATTCTCTATTAAAATTTAAACCATCTGAAGGAAGAATAAGGTATCACAAATGAGTCCTGATGGACAGGTGAATTAACAAAGTGACTGATCATCAGGGACATGAATCCAAGGATCATGCACTATGATACAAGGAATTAGTTGTAAAACCACTAACCATACAGCAAGCATTGGAATTTTGCCAATTCCCCATTTGAATTATATTTTTGATTGAAAACGGTACGACTTTATTACAGGAGGAATCATTTTAGACCACATGAATATTGATTTATTTTAAGACTCTGATCCCATGCTTTCTTAGGTGGCAATAACCTATAATCCCTTCATCTGAGAGCAGAAAGGAAATTACAGGAAGTTCGTGATGCTGCATTAATGGATAAAATTTTATATTGAAGTCACTTGGTAATAATACTAAAATCTTTTCTTTTGTCATTGCCTTTAACATTTTTTTAAAACTTTATCTTCCGAAACATGATTTTAAATAGAAAGCATTCGTACTTTGGACCTAGAACAGCCACGTTGTGGTAAACTTCTCATAACTGGAAAAAAACTATTTTTTTTCCATCTACTTAGACTAGTGGGAAATTTGTTGTTTTTGTTCTGAGACAGAGTTTTACTCTGCTGTCCAGTCTGGAGTGCAGTGGCATGATCTCAGTTCACTGCAACCTCCACCTCCTGGGTTCAAGCAATTCTCCTGCCTCAACCTCCTGAGTAGCTGGGACTCCAGGCACATACCACCATGCATGGCTAATTTTTGTATTTTTAGTAGAGATGAAGTTTCGCCATGTTGGCCAGGCTGGTCTCGAACTTCTGACTTCAGATTATACACCCGCCTTGGCCTCCCAAAGTGCTGAGATTACAAGCCTGAGCCACTGTGCCTGGCCAGACTGTAGGAAATTATTAACTATTCAAAAGAAGTTATACGCAGAGCAGTGTAGTTTCTGCAGTATTTTTTTTTTTTAAATTTCTGTCACTTGAAACTTTTAGTAAAGAACAAATGTATTCATCAGGGACTTTTCTAGTACTAGCTGAGTACTAAAGTTGTGGAAGTAAACCAGATGTGCTAATAAATGTTTAACAATAAGATCTTTGGGGAATAGAGAGGCAGAGGCATTTTCCAATTTGTGTGGTATAAGTATTCACACTGTTACCAATTTCAAGCTACCAAGTATTCAAAAACCAGTTAGCAAGTTTTCTAAAATTTTAAGAGCCAGCTCTTGCAAACCCATGAAGGCCAAGTCCAACACATTAGAGAAGTGAACCATAAGATCATCCCCACATCTCAATTGTGAATCGTGCTAATAAGAAACAAAGTGAAAATCTCCCTTTGGTGGAGCATTGGGCTGAGTGAGAAGATTCCATTCTTATCAGTCAGTGTCTCCCATATGGCCTGTCAATGACCTTGTACTAAAAAAGCTGATTCAACATTTTCATTGTACATATAGTAAGTCAAGGAATCTCAGCATGAAGGTAGATAATTATTAAGTGTTCACATAATATGATTGTTAGTGATACGTTAATGATAGACAATAGCGACTTGGTACAATATAAAGCAAATGTGCTTGGGAGAACTGACTACAAATACTCTTGGCTATTTACAAGAAACTAAAATTGTGTTTCTACCTTGTCAGCAAATATTTTATAAGAAGTATGCCCCTGAAACAGAAGCAAAGGGCAAGATAATTTGTCATACAAATTCCATCTTTAAGACCCTACTTTGCCTTCTCTAAAAGCATCCTTTTTCTATCTTAAACTTGACCTTGATTTATTTCATAAAATTCATATGAAGAGAAAAACCATTAGCCAATCCAAGTAAGGAAATAATTAAGAGCAGTACTTGAGGAATGACAAGACGTGTACTAAAACCAATTAATTGAAATGAGTTTTTTAAATCAAACAGTCTCTATAATCTTTCCATAATTTATTCTGTGTTTCAAGACCATCTTTCAAAATAGTAGCAGGGGTATTTCTAATAAAATTACCTAATTAAGGTAACTGAATTAATGGCTTATTTTTATTATTTTTAATGATAATGTATTATCATTCATTGCAACAATCATAATATTGAGACATAAAAATAAAATTCTAAGCATCCCAAGCAATGGAACAGACGATCTCTTGGCCAACAAAGAGACCATGGGGCTACAAAGAGACCATGAAAGCTGAATTCCCTGTCATGACTAGATAGGAGGTTACAGACCCCTCATTATATCCCCTCCCTGAAGGTTAAACAGAAATCAGTCCTTTTAAAAAGACTTCATTCCTTAGTTACTTCACTTAGAATAATAATCTCATCTTATTCAGGTTGCTGCAAATGCCATTAATTCATTTCTTTTTATGGCTGAGTAGTATATATATATATACACACACACACATACACACATACACACAGACACATCATATGTTCTCACTAATAAGTGGGAGCTAAGCTATGAGGATGCAAAGGCATAAGAATGACACAATGGACTTTGGGAACTCAGGGGGAGAGGATGAGAAGGGGGTAAGGGATAAAAGACTACAAATAGTGTGTGCAGTGTATACTTCTCAGGTGATGGGTGCACCAAAATCACCACTAAAGAACTTACTCATGTAAGCAAACACCACCTGTTCCCAAATAACCTATGGAAATTAAAAAAAAGAAGAGAAAAATAAAACAAGCCAAAAGGCTCTATATTCAAAGTGGGGGAAAAAAAAAGACTTCGCCACTGAGATCAACCAATCGCCTGATGCTGCCCCTCCTTTTTTTTGCCTAAGAGACCACTGATGACTGAGGGGTTCTAGACAGTCTAGAGAGAATGCACAGTGAGGGTTTTCATGCCTTCTGCTTCACTTTTTAACATCAGAGAGTGCCCTGAGTTCATGCTGTTGTCACCATTTTTTTTAAACATGGGTCCTGTGGAGAGGCATGAAGCTCAGTTGCACATGTGCTGTGCCTGTTTCTCCATTTGTGAACAATTACGACTCCTTCCATAGCTTACTGAATATTTATACTTGGCTACCTCATTCAGCATAAATTACTATCTTATTCTTTCCACCCTTGAAGTATCTGTTTCTGACTTCTGGCTGGAGGCTATGCTTCCCAGCCAGTCAGAATGACAACCCTGAAGGCTGCAATATTTTATGAGTAATAAAGCACTCCTTTCAAATTTCACCTTCAGCTGATAATATGTAACAAATGCCAATCATTATTTTTGGTATTTTAATATATATTATCCCTAATTTATATGGACAATCAACTAGGCAATTTTAAGTTTCCCTATAATCTGGTGAAAGAAATTTGAATTTGGATAAATTAATTAACATTCAAAATCACACAACTAGTAAATATTACTACACCACTTCCTTAACTTTACAAAGTCCAACGCAGAGAATACTAAAATGAAGTTGTTTGCTGTTAATACAAAATCACCCATAGACGTTAATGCTTGTCTGCAGAAAAGAGTGATATGGTAAAGTGACATAATCTGTAACTTGCAGACAAACATGGGAATTTAATGCAATTTTAAAATGCTCAAAGGATAAATTCAGCTATTTATAAAAATTATCTACCCTAAAGAATAGCCAGAAAATAGATGATTGCAAGCAAACATCAAAATTTAAGTTATTTAAGTTATGCAGGTAAAGTTATAGAAAACTATTAAAATAAATGAGGAATGATTACAAGAAATAGATAATAATTGATCATAATAGCTGGACTGCACCAGTGATATAATTGATTATATTCTATTTATGGGTATACTTGCATCAGAATCACTCTCTATGGAGTCTAAAAAAAAAAAAGGTAAGTAATAGGGTATCTCCAACAATGTTTAGGGAACCAGAAACTATACGAGTAACTATCTCAAACTTTCCAGTTCCTTTTCTGGAATTGGATAAAAAGGAAAATCAAAATCAAAATTTTCCAGATCAGAAACATATCTTCTAAATCACTGACAATAACAATAACATCATGTTTTTAACAAACCTGAATGTTTTAAGGAGGTATAATTAGTTAGATAATTAACCATAATAATGTCCAACTATCTAGACAGCATTTCAGACAACGAGAGAAGAGAGACCTTTATTTAGTCCATCAAAACCCTATTGTTCAGACTTTAAGTTACAAACTTTTTGTTTATAATTTCTTTTATTTGTGACATTTTGAAATACAGAAAGAATAACCTTATCAAGAGACACAAATGGTCTCATGTCTTTGATCTTCTATTTCTCTTGTAATAAGTATAGCAGCATTCTATTTTACACAGCTTTTTTCAGAGGTGTATTACTCTCTTCTTATGCTGCTATAAAGAACTGCCTGAGACTGGGTAATTTATAAAGGAAAGGGGATTAATTTACCCACAGTTCTGCATGGCTGGGGAGGCCTCAGGAAACTTACAATCATGGTGGAAGAGGAACAAAACATCCTTCTTCACATAATGGCAGGAAGGAGAAGGGCCAAGCAAAGAGGAAAAAGCCCTTTGTAAAATCAAATCTCATGAGAACTCACTCACTTATCATGGGAATAGCATGGGGGTAACACTCTCCATGATTCAATTACCTCCTATGGGGTCCTTCCCATGAAATCTGGGGATTATGAGGACTACAATTCAAGATGAGATTTGGGTGGGGACACAGAGCCAAACTATATCATTCCACCCCTAGTTCCTCCAAAATCTCATGTCCTCACCTTTCAAAACATAATTGTGACCTTTCTAACAGTCCCACAATGTCTTAGCTAATTCCAGCATTAACCCAAAAGTCCAAGTCCAAAGTCTCATCTGAGACAAGGCAAGTCCCTTCCACCTAAGAGCCTATAAAATCAAAAGCAAATGAGTTACTTCCTAGATACAATGGGGGTACAGGGATTGGGTAAATACACCAGTTCCAAATGACACAAATTGGCCAAAATAAAGGTGCTACAGGCTCAACACAAGTCTGAAATCCAATAGGGCAATCATTAAACCTTAAAGTTCCAAAATGATCTCCTTTGACTCCATGTCTCACATCCAAGTCATGCTGATGCAAGAGGTGAGCTCCCACCACCTTCAGCAGCTCCACCCCTGTGACTTTGCAGGACATGGCCCACTTCCAGGCTGCCTTCACAACTGACATTGAGTGTCTGTGGATTTTCCAGGTACATGGTGCAAGCTGTCGATGGATCTACCATTCTGGGGTCTGGAGAATGGTGGTATTCTTCTCACAGCTCCATTAAGCAGTGCCCAGTGGAGACCCTGTGTGGGATCTAACCCCACATTTCCCCTCCACACTGCCCTAGTAAATGTTCTCTATGAGGGTTCCGTCCCTGCAGTAGACTTCTGCCTGGACATCCAGGCGTTTCCACACATCCTCTGAAATCTAGTGTGGAGGTTCCCAAACATCAATTCTTGTCTTCTGTGCACCCACAGGTGCCCAACACCTCCTGGAAGCTGCCAAGGCTTCGGGCTTGCACCCTCTGAGGCAATGGCCTGAGATGTACCTTTGTCCTTTTAGCCATGGCTGGAGCTGAATCAGCTAGGACACAGGACACCATGTCCCAAGGCTGCAGAGAGCAGGGGGCCCCTAGGTCCAGCACAGGAAACCATTTTTCCCTCATAGGTCACCCAGCCTGTGATAGACGGGGCTACTGTGAAGGTCTCTGACATGCCCTGGAAATATTTTCCCCATTGTCTTACTGATTAACATTTGGCAACTCGTTACTTATGCAAATTTCTGTAGCCTGCTTGAATTTCTCTCCAGAAAATGGGGTTTTCTTTCCATTGCATTGTCAGGCTGTAAATTTTCCAAACTTTTATAGTTTGCTGCTGCTTGAACATTTCACTACTTAGAAATTTCTTCTGCCAGATGCCCTAAGTCATCTAACTGAAGTTCAAAGTTCCTCAGATCTCTAGGGAAGGAATGAAATGCCACCAGTCTCTTTGCATAGCAAAAGTCATTTTTACTCCAGTTTCCAAAAAGTTTCTCATCTCCATCTGAGACTACCTCAACCTGGACTTCATTGTCCATATCACTATCAACATTTTGGTCAAAGTGATTCAGCAAGTCTCCAGGAAGTCCCAAACTTTCCCACATTTTCTTATCTTCTTCTGAGCCCCCCACAAACAGTTCCAACCTCTGCCTGTTACCCAGTTCCAAAGTTGCTTCTACATTTTTGGGTATCTTTACAGCAGCACCCCACTTTCTGTGATACCAATTTACTGTATTAGTCCATTCTCATGCTGCTTTAAGAAGAGTCCAAGACTGGGTAATTTATAAAGGAAAGAGGATTAATTGACTCACTGTTCCACTGGGCTGGGAAGGTCTCAGGAAACTTCCAATCATGGCAAAAGGGGAAGCAAACACATCCTTCTTCACATGATGGCAGGAAGAAGTGTCCAGCGAAGAGGGAAAAGCCCTTTATAAAACCATCAGATCTCATGAGAACTCACTATGAGGAAAACAGTACCATGGGGGTAACCACCTCTATGGTTCAACTACCTTCCACTGGGTCCCTCCCAGGACATGTGGGGATTATGGGAACTACAATTCAAGATGTGATTTGGGTAGGGACATAAAGCCAATCCATATCCAGGGAGAAGGATTATAAATATGAATCCGTTTCTCCATTCAGAAATATGTCTGAATTGACTGGAAGAATCAACTTCTTTCATGTTCAAAGGTAAGGCTCAGTTCTTGGATATCATATCATCCATTCCAGCCATAAGAGACTTTCTTAGTAACCAGTTGGCATCACTAGATGATATAATTTGTTGTTCATTAGTGGATATATAATATGACTATATATGTATAGTCCTTATATATATCCATATATATATAGATATAGATATATATTTGTTTAAGTTTTAAGTTCTGGGATACGTGTGCAGGTTGTGCGGGTTTGTAACATTGGTAAAATATCCCATAGTGGTTTGCACACCTATTAACTCATCACCTAGGTATTAAGCTCAGCATACATCAGCTATTTATCTTCATGTTCTCCCTTTTCCACTCCCCAATGAACAGGCCCCAGTGTGTGTTCTCCTCTCTGTGTCCATGTGTTCTTATTGTTCAGCTCCAACTTATAAGTAAGAAGGTTTGGTGTCTGGTTTTCTGTTCCTGCATTAGTTTGCTGAGGATAATGGCTTCCATCTCCATCCATGTCCCTGCAAAGAACATGATCTCATTCCTTTTTTATGGTTTCATAGTATTTCATGGTATATATGTACTACATTTTATTTATCCATTCTATCACTGATGGGCATTTGGATTGATTCCATGTCTTTGCTATTGTGAATAGTGCTTCAGTGAATATACGCATGCATGTTTCTTTATAATAGAATGACTTATATTCCTTTGGGTATATAACCAGTAATGGGATTGCTGGGTCAAATGATATTTCTGGTTCTAGGTCTTTGAGGAATTCCTACACTGTCTTCCACAATGGTTGAACTAATTCACATTCTCATCAACAGTGTCAAAAGCATTCCTATTTCTTCACATTCTCACCAGCAGCTATTGTTTCTTGACATTTTAATAATCAGAATCCTGACTGGCATGAGATTGTATCTCAGTGGTTTTGATTTGTATTAATGGCAATATTGATAAGCAGTGGTCAATTTGCTGATAAAGTTTATATTAAATATTTGCTGTGAAAATTGCTCTTTCGATTTGATAGTCGTAGAGAATACATTTTTTTTTTCCAGTTGAAAACGGTCTTAAAAATGTAACACAATATGTTGGGAAGAGTTATTATTCAAAAATATTTTTCTTTGTTTTGAATTAGTATATTTTTAGTGAATTTTGGATCCAAATATAGTAATTCTTATTTATACTAATTTCTATAAACAGATAATGTTCTTTATTAGAAACAAATTTAAGGAATTCTGTTAAAGTGACACTAAAGGAAGTTATTCCAAACTAACTAGAAAAATTCTTCTTTTTCACTTTAGACCTCTATACCCTATTTCTGATTTGGTATCTCTTATTGGATGTTGCAAAGGCAAAATGTACCTCCCAACTACACCTTACCCCCAATTTAATTTTCTTTCAAGATTCTCTATCTCAGTGAATAAAACCATCATCCATCTGTTTGTACAGATCACTACTTCCTTCTTGCTCATTCCATCTTTAGTAAAATTCTGCCCATTTTAACTCGTAATTATATCAAATCTATCCACTCCTTCCATACCACCATCATCTGTTGCTCTTACTACAGTAGCCAACTATCTGGTATTCCAGCAATTACCCTGCACTGTCACTCATATACATGCTTGATTCCATTCTGCTATCTTTTCAAAACATAAATATGATGATGTCATCTCTGTGTTTTTTAATAGTTTTCCATTACTCTTAAGACAAATATAAACTTTTAAAATGGCATCCAACAATCTACATAATACCGCTCCTAAAACCTTCTTCAGTTTCACACCCACCTCTTTTCAATGTATTTTACATGCCATTCTTCTCACTAGACTCTTTTGAGGCAACTGTATTTGTCATTTACCTCCTAGTAAACTTAATATAATTGATGACACTCTAGAGAAGTCTCCTACATTTTCACTAGAAGCCAAATCCTTCTGTTTTAAAATTTCCTAGTGTCAAATCCTTCACCTTCTGAACATGAACAGGACTTTAATTTTATATTTACTTATGTGAATATTTGATTTATGTCTGGGTCTCACAATAGACTGGAAGCTCAGCTGTAAGAGACTTTGCTTTTCTCGTCATTATTTTCCCAGTACCTTGCAAAGTGCTAGTACAAAGCAGTCTCTCACCAAATATTTGTAGAATTATTTCTTTATTATATCCACAGTTGTATAACATGAATACTAGTAGATGGATATTTGCAAATTATGACTTTTTTTCTATTGAAACTTTAATTAAGTAGGCTTTAAGTATATGTATATATCATGCATACTTATCTCATAAAGGTTGCTCAGGTAAATTAATTATTTTTCAGAAACCACATAACCATGTCTTTAATTGAGGCAAAATGATGCTTAGACAAAAGTTCTAAGGAGCCAATCATTAATAAACAAGTCATAGATTTGATAGCAATGGATGTAACTATAACTTTTGATTTTTAATGAAAAAATGAGAAACAAATTACAACAGTCGAGATCTTTTAAGAGGCAAAGCAAAATTATTTTATAAAATTATTCATATTTTTCAAACCAGCACCAGAATTCCATCTCAGAAAAAAAAATAATGAAAAACCTGTTTCCATTTATCACATAGTATAGAATAAATTGCAACATGTTGGCATCCCAATCAGACCTCAATCTTAGTCATGCTCAGTCCCTTGAAATGAAAGGAACTGGAATTCAGGATTAAGACTTCTCAGACAAACTGTTTCATATTCACCCCCCTAATGTAAGTCAATACAAAAAAGTGTTTTTATTGCCAAATTTACTCATTTCTTTTTTTTTTTTTTTTTTTTTTTTTTTTGAGATGGAGTCTTGCTCTGTCGCCCAGACTGGAGTATAGTTGCACAAGCTCGGCTCACTGCAACCCTCACCTCCCGGGTACAAGCGATTCTCCTAACTCAGCCTCCCAAGTAGCTGGGATTACAGGTGCGCACCACCATGCCTGGCTAATTTTTGTACTTTTAGTAAAGTCAGGTCTTCACCATGTTAGCCAGGCTGGTCTCAATCTCCTGACCTCATGATCCACCTGACTCAGCTTCCCAAAGTGCTGGGAATATAGGTGTGAGCCATCATGCCTGGCCCAGATTTACTCATTTCTATTTAGAGTGATTTGAAATATTTTATTGATGTGTTTTCTTACAACAGATTTTTTTCAGATCTCACATTCTTTCACATATTTCTCATCACAAATACAGAAACTTTTCTCTCTATACCAATGATTGCCTCAATTTCCTTCTTTCTGTTGCTATAATTATTAATGACCCTTTTTTCTGTTACTTCCATACTGCTCATGACACTTGGCTTCTGTGTCTCATACTTGTGCTGTTTTGTATCTTTTGAGTGACTTCATTTTTACCTGATTTTATTTCCTAAATTTTGAATTAAACATTCAATTATATTTCTAATTTACAAGCAAGCACTCTACATTGTCTACTCTGAGGGAACATGCAAACATTAAGATAAACAAGAAAAGTCACTGTTCTTGAGCTGTTCACAGCATAATTTCAGAAATAGATCCACCCATTGATATTAATATTATACGCCAGTCTAAAATACATGTCCTAATAAAGACGTAAATAGAATACTGTAGAAATGAATAGGTGGAAGTTGTGTTTATACCTACAACTCCCAAACTACGTGTTGAGGTGCTCCAAGATGCCACAGTAAACTCTCAGATTATTCTGTTGTAGTTGAAATATTGGGAATGATACAGTAACATATGTTGGACAGCACATGTGAACTACCACTATTAAGTTGCATGGATCTAACAACTTAAGGTTAACATTGAACTATTTCTATGGCCTAGAGGAGCCGTGGAAGGTTCCCTAATATCAACACCCAACAATAACATTACTAGAAATTAGAATCTTAAAACAATCTCTCTCATGAATATAGATTTTTAAATCCTCAACATGTTAGCAAATCAAATCCGACAATGTATAAAAAGAATCATACACCACAATAAGGTAGGATATATCCCAGGTATGTAATCCTAGTTCAGCATTTGAAAATCAATTAATGGAATCCATCATATCAACAGAATAAATAAAAACCACATGACTGTATCTATAGATATAGAAAAGTGTTTAACAGAATCCAATACCTATTTATGATAATATCTCTTAGAAAACTACAATGTATTAGTTAGTTTTCATGCTGATGATAAAGACATACCTGAAACTGGGAACAAAAAGGTTTAATTGGACTTACAGTTCCACATGGCTAGGGAGGCCTCAGAATCATGGCAGGAGGCAAAAGGCACTTCTTACATGGCGGCAGCAAGAGAAAAATAAGGAAGAGGCAAAATTGGAAACCCCTGATAAACCCATCAGATCTCATGAGACTTATTCACTATCACAAGAATAGCACAAGAAGGCTGGCCTCCATGATTCAATTACCTCCCTCTGGGTCCCTTCTGCAACTGGGAATTCTGGGAGATACAATTCAAGGTGAGATTTTGAATGGGGCACAGCCAAACCATATCCTACAAATAAAGAAAAACTTATTCAACTTGATAAAGAACATCTATAAACAGCTACAGCTAATATCATATTTAATGGCAAGAAACATGAAGCTTTTCCAGTAAGATCAGGAACAGGTAAGGATGTCCCTTCTTACCACTGTTTTTCAACATTTTACTGGAAGTCTTAAGTACAAAAGAAAGAAAGGAAAGGAAGGGGAGGGAAGGGAGAAAGAGAAAGAGACAGAAAGAAAGAAAATAAAGAAAGTGGAAGGAGAAAGAGAAAGAGAGAAAGAAAGGAAAAGAAAAGAAAGAAAAAGAAAAGAAAATGTATACGGATTTGGGATGAATAAAAAGTTTCTTTGTTCAAAGATGACATGATCATCTAGGTAGAAAATCTGAAAGATTGACAAAAATATGCCAAGAACTAATAAGTGATTTTAGTAAGGTTGCATGAGTGAAGGTTAATATACAAAAGTCAGTTGCTTTCCTATATGCCAGCAATAGACAACTGTAATTTGAAATTTAAATGACAGCCATTTATATAAACACACATACAATATGAAATTCTTAGTGTATTAGGCTGTTGTTATATAGCTATTAAGAATATCTGAGAATAGGTAATTCAGAAAGAAAAGATGTTTAATTGGCTCACTGTGCTGTACAGGAAGCATAGCAGCATCTGCTTCTGGAGAGGCATCAGGAGGCTTAATATCATGGCAGAAGGTGAAGCAGGTGCAAATAAGCATCTCACATGGCAGGAGCAGGAGCAACAGAGAGAGCTTGGGGGCAAAGTGCCACACCCTTTGATCTTATATGATCTTACAACCAGATCTTATATGAACTCAGAGCCAGAGCTCACTTATCACTAAGGGGATGGCCCAAGCCTTTCATGAGGGATCTGACCCCATGATACAACCACCTCCCACAAGGCCCCACCTCCAGCACTTAGGATTATATTTCAACAAGATTTGGGTAGGGACAAATATCCAAACTATGCCACTTAGGTATAAATCTAACAAAATACATAAGGTATATATGAGGAAAAATAGAAAAATTTGGTTAAAGATATCAAAGGAGAACCAAATAAATCAAGAGATAATCCATGTTCATGGACAGTAAGACTCAACATTGTGAAGACATCAGTTCTTCCCAACTTAATCTAGAGAGTCAATGTGATCTCAAAATTCCAGTAAGTTATATTATAGATATCATCCAATTGATTCTAAACTTTACAGAGAGAGCAAAAGACCCAGAATAGTAAATTCAATATTGAAGAACAAAGTTGGAGGACTGTACTACCTGACTTCAAACTTACTATAAAGCTACAGTAACCAAGGTGGTGGACATTAGTGAAAGAATAGACAAATAGATCAATTGAACAGAATAGAGAGCTCAGAAATAAACCTACATAAACATAGCCAGTTGATTGATTAGGAATGGCAACATAATGGAGCAAAAATAGTCATTTTAACAAATGGTGCTGGAACAACTGGATATCCACATGCAAAATCTTAATCTAGTCCACTGACTATACACCTTTCACCAAAATCAACTCAGAATGAATAGACTTAAATATAAAATGGAAATCTAAAGAAAATCCTAGAAGATCCCATTGGAAAACCTAAAATGACTTTTGTATGGTGATGACTTTTAGATATAACACCAAAGTCATGATCTATGAAATAAGTAATTGATAACCTGGACTACATTCAAATTAAAAACTTCTGCTCTACATAATACAATGTCAAGAGAATGAGAAGACAAGCCACACACTGGGAGAAAATATTTGCAAAAGACACATGTGATAAGAATTGTTACTCAAAATAAATACAAAGAACTCTTAAAACCTAATAATAAGAAAACTAGCAAACTGGTTTTTAAAATAAGACAGCAGACTTTGACATCTCATTTAAGAAGTTATAAAAATATCAAGTAAGCATATGAAAAGATGTTTAACACCATATATCATTATAGGATTACAAATTAAAACAACGATGAGATACAACTGCACACCAATTAAAATGGTCAAAATCTAGAACACAGACAAAACCAAATGCCAGTAAGGACGTAGACCAACAGGAACTCTCATTTATTGCCAACTGGAATGCAAAATGGTATAGCCACTTTAGAATACAGTGTGACCATTTCTTACAAAACCAAACCAACTCTCACCATAGTATCCAGCATTCATACTTCTTGGTATTTACACAAATGAATGAAAACTTATGTCCACATAAAAACCTAAACACAAAAGTTTATAGCAGCTTTATTCATACCAACCAAAAACTTGGAATCCAGCAAGATTTCTTACAGTGGGTAAATAAATAAACTGGTACATCCAGACAATGGAATATCATTCAGTGCTAAAAAGAATATTATTCAGTGTTGAAAAGACATGGAGGAATCTTAAATGCATTTTACCAAATGAAGGAAGCCAGTCTGAAATGGCGATCTACTGTATGATTCCAACTATATGACGGTCTGAAAAAGGCAAATCTATGAAGATAGGAAGATCAGCAGTTACCAAGGGTTAGCGAGGAGACTGTGATGAATAGGCAGAACACAGAGGATTTTTAGAGCAGTGAAACTATTCTGTATACTACAGTGGTTGATACCAGCATATATTTGTCTAAATCCACAGAATGTACAAACCATGAGTGAACCCTAATGTAAGCCATAAACTTTCAGTTTTAGCTGAAAGTTTGGTCATCAATGTATGGTCATCAATCGAAACAAATGTACCACTATGGTGGGAGACATTGATACTGGGGGAGGTTGTGTCTGTGGCAGGGAGAGGGGGTATGTATGAACTCTAAATATTTTGCTCAGTTTTGCTGTGAACCGAAAATAGCTCTAAAACAGATTTTATTAGTTTATAATAAAGCTACTGACGAGTGTAGGACCTGTGAACCAAAGAACTTTGGGAACCAACAGTTTACGCCATTTATTTCTTCCAGATCTTTATGAGAGATTTTAATTTTATTTAGTCCCTAGCCCCAAAATTTGTTAGTGGTTTTAAATTTTATTTGTAGGTCTTCTTTTTAAAATATATTTGGTTATTTTTTCATACAAAATGAAGTAATGATGTTTTTTAAATAGCACCTCAATGACAGTTGGCTTATTATGGGAAGGAAGACTCCTGCTCTGGTGAAATACTTCAGAGCTTGTATCATTTGCTGCTAGACAAATTATCCATATTACTCAAATAGAATTTCCACTTCTGATCTTCATTCTTCTGAGCAAAAATCGATTAATTAAAAATCCATCGAAGTGCATACTGAGACATTGTTCCTAATATTTTGTCTAATGGGTTGATGAAATGTAATGACCGCCGACACAATAACACCCTCCAAAGTGAGCAGAACTAAAATTTCAGAATGTTTTGGAACTTTCACGAACTAACATACTGCTGTATAATCTGTTTTAAAAATATGATCAACCTATTACTATATTTTTAATATGATTCCTTAAGTTTATAACCCAAGTCATAAAATAGTTTTATCAAGACACTCATTTTAAGCTATGAAAAGTATTCTCTTTTCATCATTGATTTTCATATTTAGTAAAGAAATATTTATTCATGGCAAACATCTCATTATCATTTCCAGCATACATTGTTCGTATCTGTTCGCAGGCATTGTGAATCTTTTCAGGCAGAGAAATTTATGTTTTATTATGTATCCACCTGGACACTATCAAATTCACTAAATATTTAACAGGTTCCAAGGTTTTCTTTTTTTCTAGACTGAGTTTTCACTGACACTTTTTTTGCATACCAAGAAGGTGTACAATACTTTAGAAATACGTAACTTTTTCCTTCAAAATATAATCACTAACTTTCTCTAATGTATTTTTAATGAAATATTAATTCCAATGTTTCCCTATAAATTATGCAGTGTTAAGGTTTTCATAGTAGTCTCTAGATGTTGTAAATCAAAATCACCTGAAAATCTTAAGAACATAGATCCTGGAATCTTGAAACTAACTTAATTGACCCTTATATAGGGGTAGGTTTGAGAAACCTGCATTTGTTGCAAGATTCAGTATAAAAATCCAGGCTTCCTAATTGCCAGTTAACTTCTTAGTCAATTAATATGTGTTAAACCAGGTAATATCTAGTAGCCTCTGAAATACAACATTGGATAAGATACTTATTTTGTCAGAATACAGGAATTTCAGAAGCAAAGAAGTAAGTGATCATTAATGGGATAATTGATACAACACTGCCATGTAAAAAGAGCTACAAAATACACAAAGTAGAGCTCAAATAACTCTTAATGAAATGTACATGAGAACAGTTTAAAGTAATTTAAATAATAGATATTTCACCAGGCAGCAAAAGAGAGAAGGTCACTCCAGATGTGTAAAGATCTGGCAGCAAGGAGAGTATCATGCTCCAAATTGGAGAAGGGATTGCAGGGAGTCAGAAATAAAGGAAGGAGAACTAGAAAAGAAGACAACAAAACCAGAAAGGACAAGATAAATTCAAGATCTGAATTTGGTTGGATATGGGAGAAGATAAAAATGAGAAAGACCTTCAGGGTGTTCTAACTGAACAACTGGTTATAGAATGATACTACTATCTGACGTAGAAAAAAGAAAAATAAGACACAATATGTGGAGAATTCGGAAGAGGTTGAGACAATGTGATTTTTCTAAATCTGAGGCACCTGTGAGAATATCCTGGTGTATACAGGATACATCCTTTTCCTTTCAATAGCTTCACTGAGATAAAATCCACATCTTATACAATTCTTAAAATGAACAAATTGTTCTTAGTATGTTCACAAAGTTATAAAACCATAATCGTAATTTTAGAGTACTTCCATCACATAAAAAAGAAGCTCCATAACTATTAGTAGACATTCCCCATGGCTCTCCCCAAAAATCTATGCTCTTCCCCTGCAACCACTCTCATGGCACCAACCAATCACTTATCTACTTTCTGTCTCTATATTATTAAATATTCCTCCTATCTAATTGTAATTATGTATTCTTCTCCCCATCCCTTTATATCCCATCAATCTTACTCCAGCCCCTGATAAATATCATTCTACTCTCTAATTCTATAAGATGAACTATTTTAAATTCCACATATGAGTGAGATCATGCAGTATCTGTCTTTCTGTGTCTTGCTTATTTCACTTGTGATAATATCATAATCCATGTTGTTACAAATAGTAGGATTTCATTTTCTATGGCTAAGTAGTATTCTATTGTGTATATATACCTCACATTCTTTAGAATGTACTCTTCTGATGTTTTCTTTTGTATTAACTTACTTTAGCTCCTGATATCTCTTAACATACATTCACTGAAGCTGGTCTTATTAAAAGATGTCGCGACCCAGTTTGGAGGGAGGCTGATACTCTGAATTTTAACAACAATCTTTACTGTTCTTAAGTGTTTTGTGTTCAGTGAAAACCTTCCCTTTAGTCAGTTCAGTTCAGCAGACAATCATAATTGCTTTTAACTATAAACCACATAGTGCTTTTAAATATAAACCACAGTACATTTGTTAAAATGTGTTCCCATAAAGATTTATGGATTCAAAGTGTGCATTTGCAAAAGTTAATAGAGAAGTCCTTTGAATAGCTTTCAGTGAGCATCTTATCAACCATGACATTTTATGGCTGATGCTATATTATGTTTGGCAATGACATTGTTCCAGGAACTTTCTTAACTAAATTTACTCTATAACCTAGTCAGAAAATATTCCATTTTGTTATAACTCACAAAAATTACATGTTTGTAATTAAAAGTAGAAATTAGTTTTATTTTGCAAAATTTGAGACAATGAAGGTTAATTATGTGCTGCAATATAAAAACTATTGTGTTTAATTGTAAAAAATTCACATTGAATTAATTTCTGCTTCAGGTTGCAAATATTCGTGATTAAGTGATGTGACTGGGTCATGAATATCTTCAAACTGATCCTCATCTTAGGGCAAGAAATTCCATTTTTCCTTGTTTATCCGATTAGTATGCCTCAAAGGACCCCAGCATTAATCAGTGGAAATGTCAGGCAACCACGAGTTGATTTAGAAGTCATTTTTTTTTAAAGGAGCATCTCAAGTTTCTGCTTTCAGCATTGTGACTTTGATTTATTGTACAGCTGTCCTTGATTTCCATATTTGTTTTACACATACAATTCCTGCCCAAAGAAGTCAATAAAAATGCATATTTTATGAAATGGTATATAGAAATGACTATGAGATTGTATTTTAAAACAGAATAGCTTATTAAATTGTCCTGTGTACATAATATATGCATTATTTCATTACCTGTAGTCCAGATTTTAAAAACCTGCTCCTATCTCATATCCATAATATAACTACAGGATACTCAGATCTATGAAAAAAAAATATTTTGAACTATTTTTGCCTAGGAAACAGGAGAGGATTAAACTCATTCAGAAACTCTAGATTTCAAAGCTGTGACTGATTCACTGGTAGAATCTTGGATAAGATGAAGAATTCAATGGGTAAAACAGATTCTTATCCAATCCTTCAGAGCAGGGCTAGCTGTGCATTAGTCCCAAATTATGATAGCTGAAATTAGGGCTTATTTTACAGTGAAAGCTTTTTACCCTAAGATCTATTCAGAGAGGTTACAACTTAACGATATGAGAAAAAAAGTTTACATATCAGTAGAAATTCAAACATTTAAATTTGGCTCAATATCAGCAGTGAAAAAAAATCTCAGATTTGGTAAATATTTTAGGGCAAATCATTTTCAGTGTCTGAACTAATACTAAGTGTGTGTTCTACATATTATTCAAGTGAGATAACTTGAACCACTTTTCATATTCTCTATGAAAAACCCTCATGAAACACCTCAAACTGGTTTCTTTCATCTCCCAAAGTTAGAAGACTTCAAATAGAAGTTTCAGAAATATTGTAACATTTCTGAATGCATTTTGAAACACTGTTACATTATCCCTATTATTATTAGATGAAGTTTATTGACATTGAATAACTTGTTCAAAGTGCACAGCAAGTAAATATTAAAGCTGAGACTCATGTCCATCTCCTTCTCTGTCTGGTTCCAGAGCTAGAATCGATTCTTTACCAATATGTGCTACTATTTATAGTTAAGCTGAAATACAAAAATTATAGCACATTTCTCAGCCTTCACTGATCTAACACTTTGGCTCCTCTGGTAGGAACAGTTTATTTTAAAAATGACTTTGAATCCTTACTTTAAGTCATACATGATGATACTGGTGATGTCTGCAAGATGGTAGAATAAGATTTCGCAGTGCTGATTCCCTTACAGAAACATTAATTTGAACAACTATCTATGGATAAAATTATCTTCACAAAAGCTAAGAAATTTAGCTGACAAATTATAGCAAGTGGTGGGGCACAGATACAAGAAAATACACATTGCAAAAAGTAGCAAGGACAGTTCGCATTACTCATGAAACCCTTCCCACAAGCCTGGACAGTACAGTGTGAAAAGACTTATCTTCTGCTCGAGGAAAGAAAAGGGACGTAAATACCTGATGTTACTACAAACTTCAACACCAGCCCCATCCTAGTGAACCCCAGTGGCCCAGTGTTAAGGCAAGGCCCCATGGTGCCAGAATCTAGGCTTAGATTGGTGCCAGGCCAGTCCTTAAAGCCAAGGCTCCAGACTCACTCATGTGAGCATAGGTTCCAAGGACACCCCCGAGCCAGGTCAGCCCTCATGGCCCCAGACTCCAGGCTGGCACTTGCAGACTTATCGGGAGAACCCACTCCCGATATTTCACGTGGGTTCTTTTCTGTTTCCTAGGTGTCTCGGCTGGTTTGAGAAATAAAGAGAAAGAGCACAA
Organism: Macaca fascicularis; assembly: GCF_037993035.2. Lineage (NCBI taxonomy): Eukaryota > Metazoa > Chordata > Mammalia > Primates > Cercopithecidae > Macaca > Macaca fascicularis. The sequence goes on from NC_088377.1 coordinate 132,307,605, forward strand.
GAGAGAGAAATGTAAAGCTGGGTGCCCAGGGGAGACATCACATGTCGGCAGGATCTGTGATGTTCACCAAGCTGTAAAACCAGCAAGTTTTTATTAGTGATTTTCAAAAGGGGAGGGAGTGCACGAATAGGGTATGGGTCACAGAGATCACATACTTCACCAGGTAATAAGATATCACAAAGCAAATGGAGGCAGGGCGAGATCACAGGACTGAGATCATAAGACCACCAGATGGGGCGAAATTAAAATTGCTAATGAAGTTTTGGGCACGCATGGTCATTGATAACATCTTATCAGGAAACAGGGTTTAAGAGCAGACAACCTGTCTGACCAAAATTTATTAGGTGGGAATTTTCCTGTCCTAACAAGCCTGGGAGCGCTACAGGAGACCGGGCTTATTTCATCCCTTAGGCTTCCATGGTAAAAGGCGGCAGGCCTTAAAGGGGCCATCTATAAGCCTGCCTTCAGGGTGCATTCTCTTTCTCAGGGATGATCCTTGCTGAGAAAAAGAATTCAGCGATACTTCTCCTATTTGCTTTTGAAAGAGGAGAAATATAGCTCTGTTCCGTCTGGCCCACCGGCGGCCAATTCAAAGTTACCTCTCTTGTTCCCTGAACATCACTGTTACCCTGTTCTTTTATAAGATGCCCAGATTTCATATTGTTCAAACACACATGCTCTACAAACAGTTTGTGCAGCTGACACAATCATCACAGGGTCCTGAGGTTACATTCATCCTCCTCAGTTTATGAAGAAGATGACGGGATTAAGAGATTAAAGTAAAGATAGGCATAGGAAATCACAAGGATATTGACTGGGGAAGTGGTAAGTGTCCATGAAATCTTCACAATTTATGTTCAGAGATTGCAGTAAATACAGGCACAAGAAATTATAAAAATTTAAATTTGGGAAACTAATAAACGTCCATGAAATCTTCACAATTTATGTTCTTCTGCCACGGCTTCAGCCGGTCCCTCCGTTCGGGGTCCCTGACTTCCCGCAACACAGACTAAGGCCCCAGGCCAACTCCCACGCACTCAAGCTTAAGACTTGTCCCAGCATCAGGCTGGCCACTGTGGACCCAGGAATAGAACTACCCTTGTGGTTCCCTGGCATCAGGCCTGCCCACAAAGATACAGGTAACAGGCCTACCAGGGCCGACCCAGACTCCAGGCCCACTCTAGTAAACTGCAGTATCAGGCTGATTTCCACAGACTCAGGACCAGGTCTGTTTCCTTGGATCCAGTTTCCAGGTACATCTCAGAGTCAGGCCAAGCCCCTCCCAATCAGGCTTAAAACCTGAACTAGTGTGAGGTTAGTCCTCATGGACCCATGCTTCAGGACAGTTCCTATAGACCAAGGTTCCAGGCCAGCCACCAAGGACTAAGGCTCCACCAGACCCAAGGTTCAGGCCTACCCCAGGAGATCTTCACAAGACTGGCCCCACAGACCCAGAGTCCAGACACACCTTTATGGTCCCAACAACCAGACCTGCCCCAACTGACCTCAGCACAGGATGGTTCCCACAAACTCAGGACATCGCCATAGACCCAGATAACAGTTTCACTTTGGCATCAGGCCAGCTTCCATAGACTCAGGCTCTAGGCCCTGTCCCAACCCCAGGCTGGTACACACAGACCCCATCAGATAAGCTGCACATAATAACTGGAAAGGCTGACCGATGAAGGACATTCCCTGGTGAAGCCAGTTTATAAAGACTAGAAGAGGTGTCCACTTCTTTAAAACCACAGACACCAATGCAAGTCCAGGGGATTACAAATAATCAAAGAAACACAATACCATCAAAGGAATAAAAGAAATCACTATTAACTGGCCCTAAAGAAATGAAGATCTACAAACTGTCTGGCAAATAATTCAAAATTGTCTTAAAGAAGCTCAGTGAGCTACAAGAGAACATAGACATACTACTAACCAAAAATAAGAAAAAAATATATCAATGAAATGAGAGTTTTAAGAAAGGGATAGAATCCACAGAAAAGAACCAAACAAAAATTCTGGAGCTGAAAAACACAATAATTAAACTGAAAAATCCAACAGATAGTTCAGTCAAGTGGAAGCAAGACTCAATCAAGTAGAAGTAAGAACTAGTGATTTCAAAGACAGGTCATTTGAAATTATCCAAAAGAATAAAAATAAATAAAGGATAAAAAAGAGTAAAGAAAGTCCATGGGATTTATGAGATAAAAATAAATAAGAGATTTATGAGATAAAAAAGAAATAAAGGATAAAAAGGAGTAAAGTAAGCCTGTGGGATTTATGAGATATCATTAAATGAATCAATGCATGCATTATAGAACTCCTAGAATGAGCAGAGGAAAAGTATAAAAGTATATTTAAATAAATAAAACAGAAAAATCTCCAAATCTGGAGAGGAAAATGAATTTCCAGATCCATGATGATCAAAAAACCTGAAATGGATTAAACATTAACAGATCATCACCAAGACACATGGTGACAAATTCTCAAAAGTCAAAGATAAAGAGAATTTTGAAAGCAGCATGATAAAAGCAACTTATCACATATGAAAGAAACTCTATTAGAACCATCAGTGAATTTCTCAACAGTACCCATGCACTCCAGGGAAGTATGAGATGATAAATTCAGTATGCTACAATAAAAAAACTGGCAACCAAAAAAACTATACCCAGAAAAGCTGGAGGACATAGGATAAGAATGCTTTTTCCTTCTATTGCAATGCTGTACTGAAAATTCTAGATAGAGCCTACAAGAATAAAAGACATTTAAATTGAAGAGAAAAAAAATAAAAATTTTCTGTTTTTAGATGATTATAGAGAACACCTTAAAATTTCCACCAAAAAAACCCTGTGAAAATAAATAAATTCAATTTGCAGAAGACAAAATCAACATATATGAATTAGTAGCATCTAACAGTAAACTGTCTAAAAAAATTATGAAAACAATTTCACTTATAATAGCATAAAACAAAATGCTTAGAAATATATTTAATCAAGGAGGTGAAAGATCTGTACACTAAAAACTAAAACACAATAAGAGAAATTTAAAGAACACAAAATAATGGAAAGATAACCCATGTTAATTGATTAGAAGAATTAATACTGTAAAACGTTTATACTACACAAAGTAATCTACAGATACAATCAAATCCCTATTAAAATGGAAATGGCATTTTTCACAGACCAGTAAGAAAATTCTTAAAAGTAGTATAAAACCACAAAAGACAGCAAACATCCAAACAAATCTTAAGAAAAAATAGCACAGCCATAGATGTCATAGTACCTTATTTTAAAATACACTACAAAGGTACCGTAATCAAAATGTCATGATATTGGCAATTAAAAAAAAATAGAAAATTGCCATACTGGCCAGTGAAACAGAATAAAGAGCTTAAAATTAGGTCATCACTTTTATGGTCAATTGGTCTTCAGTAAAAATGCCATAAATACAAGGTGGAGATAGGACAGTCTCATTAATAAATGGTGCTGGGAAAACTGGATATCCACTTGCAGAAGAATTAAATTGTACCTTTGTATCACATTGCATGCAAAAATCAACTGAAAAAGGATTAAAAACTTAACAGGAAGACTTAAAACTTTAAATATTCTAGAAGATAACATAGGGGAAATGCTTCTTGACATTGGTCTGATTATTTGAATATAACCCCAAAGCAAAGACAATAAAAGCAAAACTAGGTGAATGGGATCATATCAAACTAAATAACTTCCACACAGCAAAGGCAACAAATCAATAGAGCGAAGAGACACCTTACAGAATGAGCAAAAATATTTGCAAACCATATATCTGATAAGGAGTTAATAACCAAAATACGAGGGGGGGCGGAGCAAGATGGCCGAATAGGAACAGCTCCAGTCTCCAACTCCCAGCGCGAGCAACACGGAAGACCGGTGATTGCTGCATTTTCAACTGAGGTACTGGGTTCATCTCACTGGGGAGTGCCGGACGATCAGTGCTGGTCAGCTGCTGCAGCCCGACCAGCGAGAGCTGAAGCAGGGCGAGGCATTGCCTCACCTGGGAAGCGCAAGGGGGAAGGGAATCCCTATTCCTAGCCAGGGGAACTGAGACACACAACACCTGGAAAATCGGGTAACGCCCACCCCAATACTGTGCTTTAAGCAAACAGGCACACCAGGAGATCATATCCCACACCTGGCCGGGAGGGTCCCAAACCCACGGAGCCTCCCTCATTGCTAGAACAGCAGTCTGTGATCTACGGGCAAGGCAGCAGCGAGGCTTGGGGAGGGGCGCCCGCTATTGCTGAGGCTTAAGTAGGTAAACAAAGCTGCTGGGAAGCTCGAACTGGGTGGAGCTCACAGCAGCTCAAGGAAACCTGCCTGTCTCTGTAGACTCCACCTCTGGGGACAGGGCAATAACAAACGCAGCCGAAACCTCTGCAGACGCAAACGACTCTGTCTGACAGCTTTGAAGAGAGCAGTGGATCTCCCAACACGGAGGTTGAGATCTGAGAAGGGACAGACTCCCTGCTCAAGTGGGTCCCTGACCCCTGAGTAGCCTAACTGGGAGACATCCCCCACTAGGGGCAGTCTGACACCCCACACCTCACAGGGTGGAGTACACCCCTGAGAGGAAGCTTCCAAAGCAAGAATCAGATAGGTACACTCGCTGTTCAGAAATATTCTATCTTCTGCAGCCTCTGCTGCTGATACCCAGGCAAACAGGGTCTGGAGTGGACCTCAAGCAATCTCCAACAGACCTACAGCTGAGGGTCCTGACTGTTAGAAGGAAAACTATCAAACAGGAAGGACACCTACACCAAAACCCCATCAGTACATCACCATCATCAAAGACCAGAGGCAGATAAAACCATAAAGATGGGGAAAAAGCAGGGCAGAAAAGCTGGAAATTCAAAAAATAAGAGCGCATCTCCCCCGGCAAAGGAGCGCAGCTCATCGCCAGCAACGGATCAAAGCTGGACGGAGAATGACTTTGACGAGATGAGAGAAGAAGGCTTCAGTCCATCAAATTTCTCAGAGCTAAAGGAGGAATTACGTAACCAGTGCAAAGAAACTAAAAATCTTGAAAAAAAAGTGGAAGAATTGATGGCTAGAGTAATTAATGCAGAGAAGGTCATAAACGAAATGAAAGAGATGAAAACCATGACACGAGAAATACGTGACAAATGCACAAGCTTCAGTAACCGACTCGATCAACTGGAAGAAAGAGTATCTGCGATTGAGGATCAAATGAATGAAATGAAGTGAGAAGAGAAACCAAAAGAAAAAAGAAGAAAAAGAAATGAACAAGGTCTGCAAGAAGTATGGGATTATGTAAAAAGACCAAATCTACGTCTGATTGGGGTGCCTGAAAGTGAGGGGGAAGATGGAACCAAGTTGGAAAACACTCTTCAGGATATCATCCAGGAGAACTTCCCCAACCTAGTAGGGCAGGCCAACATTCAAATCCAGGAAATACAGAGAACGCCACAAAGATACTCCTTGAGAAGAGCAACTCCAAGACAAAAAATTGCCAGATTCACCAAAGTTGAAATGAAGGAAAAAATCTTAAGGGCAGCCAGAGAGAAAGGTCGGGTTACCCACAAAGGGAAGCCCATCAGACTAACAGCAGATCTCTCAGCAGAAACTCTCCAAGCCAGAAGAGAGTGGGGGCCAATATTCAACATTCTTAAAGAAAAGAATTTTCAACCCAGAATTTCATATCCAGCCAAACTAAGCTTCATAAGTGAAGGAGAAATGAAATCCTTTACAGATAAGCAAATGCTTAGAGATTTTGTCACCACTAGGCCTGCCTTACAAGAGACCCTGAAGGAAGCACTAAACATGGAAAGGAACAACCGGTACCAGCCATTGCAAAAACATGCCAAAATGTAAAGACCATCGAGGCTAGGAAGAAACTGCATCAAGTAACGAGCAAAATAACCAGTTAATATCATAATGGCAGGATCAAGTTCACACATAACAATATTAACCTTAAATGTAAATGGACTAAATGCTCCAATTAAAAGACACAGACTGGCAAACTGGATAAAGAGTCAAGACCCATCAGTCTGCTGTATTCAGGAGACCCATCTCACACGCAGAGACATACAAAGGCTCAAAATAAAGGGATGGAGGAAGATTTACCAAGCAAATGGAGAACAAAAAAAAGCAGGGGTTGCAATACTAGTCTCTGATAAAACAGACTTTAAACCATCAAAGATCAAAAGAGACAAAGAAGGCCATTACATAATGGTAAAGGGATCAATTCAACAGGAAGAGCTAACTATCCTAAATATATATGCACCCAATACAGGAGCACCCAGATTCATAAAGCAAGTCCTTAGAGACTTACAAAGAGACTTAGACTCCCATACAATAATAATGGGAGACTTCAACACTCCACTGTCAACATTAGACAGATCAAAGAGACAGAAAGTTAACAAGGATATCCAGGAATTGAACTCTTCTCTGCAGCAAGCAGACCTAATAGACATCTATAGAACTCTCCACCCCAAATCAACAGAATATACATTCTTCTCAGCACCACATCGTACTTACTCTAAAATCGACCATGTAATTGGAAGTAAAGCACTCCTCAGCAAATGTACAAGAACAGAAATTATAACAAACTGTCTCTCAGACCCCAGTGCAATCAAACTAGAACTCAGGACTAAGAAACTCAATGAAAACCACTCAACTACATGGAAACTGAACAACCTGCTCCTGAATGACTACTGGGTACATAACAAAATGAAGGCAGAAATATAGATGTTCTTTGAAACCAATGAGAACAAAGATACAACATACCAGAATCTCTGGGACACATTTAAAGCAGTGTGTAGAGGGAAATTTATAGCACTAAATGCCCACAAGAGAAAGCAGGAAATCTAAAATTGACACTCTAACATCGCAATTAAAAGAACTAGAGAAGCAAGAGCAAACGCATTCGAAAGCTAGCTGAAGGCAAGAAATAACTAAGATCAGAGCAGAACTGAAGGAGATAGAGACACAAAAAACTCTCCAAAAAATCAATGAATCCAGGAGTTGGTTTTTTGAAAAGATCAACAAAATTGACAGACCACTAGCAAGACTAATAAAGAAGAAAAGAGAGAAGAATCAAATCGACGTAATTAAAAATGATAAAGGGGATATCACCATCGACCCCACAGAAATACAAACTACCATCAGAGAATACTATAAACACCTCTACGCAAATAAACTGGAAAATCTAGAAGAAATGGATAATTTCCTGGACACTTACACTCTTCCAAGACTAAACCAGGAAGAAGTTGAATCCCTGAATAGACCAATAGCAGGCTCTGAAATTGAGGCAATAATTAATAGCCTACCAACCAAAAAAAGTCCAGGACCAGATGGATTCACAGCTGAATTCTACCAGAGGTACAAGGAGGAGTTGGTACCATTCCTTCTGAAACTATTCCAATCAATAGAAAAAGAGGGAATCCTCCCTAACTCATTTTATGAGGCCAATATCATCCTGATACCAAAGCCTGGCAGAGACACAACAAAAAAAGAGAATTTTAGACCAATATCCCTGATGAACATCGATGCAAAAATCCTCAATAAAATACTGGCAAACCGGATTCAGCAACACATCAAAAAGCTTATCCACCATGATCAAGTGGGCTTCATCCCTGGGATGCAAGGCTGGTTCAACATTCGCAAATCAATAAACATAATCCAGCATATAAACAAAACCAAAGACAAGAACCACATGATTATCTCAATTGATGCAGAAAAGGCTTTTGACAAAATTCAACAGCCCTTCATGCTAAAAACCCTCAATAAATTCGGTATTGATGGAATGATTCTCAAAATAATAAGAGCTATTTATGACAAACCCACAGCCAATATCATACTGAATGGGTAAAAACTGTAAAAATTTCCTTTGCAAACTGGCACAAGACAGGGATGCCCTCTCTCACCACTCCTATTCAACATAGTGTTGGAAGTTCTGGCTAGGGCAATCAGGCAAGAGAAAGAAATCAAGGGTATTCAGTTAGGAAAAGAAGAAGTCAAATTGTCCCTGTTTGCAGATGACATGATTGTATATTTAGAAAACCCCATTGTCTCAGCCCAAAATCTCCTTAAGCTGATAAGCAACTTCAGCAAAGTCTCAGGATACAAAATTAATGTGCAAAAATCACAAGCATTCTTATACACCAGTAACAGACAAACAGAGAGCCAAATCATGAATGAACTTCCATTCACAATTGCTTTAAAGAGAATAAAATACCTAGGAATCCAACTTACAAGGGATGTAAAGGACCTCTTCAAGGAGAACTACAAACCACTGCTCAGTGAAATAGAAGAGGACACAAACAAATGGAAGAACATACCATGCTCATGGATAGGAAGAATCAATATAGTGAAAATGGCCATACTGCCCAAGGTAATTTATAGATTCAATGCCATCCCCGTCAAGCTACCAATGAGTTTCTTCACAGAATTGGAAAAAACTGCTTTAAAGTTCATATGGAACCAAAAAAGAGCCCGCATCTCCAAGACAATCCTAAGTCAAAAGGACAAAGCTGGAGGCATCACGCTACCTGACTTCAAACTATACTACAAGGCTACAGTAACCAAAACAGCATGGTACTGCTACCAAAACAGAGATATAGACCAATGGAACAGAACAGAGTCCTCAGAAATAATACCACACATCTACAGCCATCTGATCTTTGACAAACCTGAGAGAAACAAGAAATGGGGAAAGGATTCCCTATTTAATAAATGGTGCTGGGAAAATTGGCTAGCCATAAGTAGAAAGCTGAAACTGGATCCTTTCCTTACTCCTTATACGAAAATTAATTCAAGATGGATTAGAGACTTAAATGTTAGACCTAATACCATAAAAATCCTAGAGGAAAACCTAGGTAGTACCATTCAGGACATAGGCATGGGCAAGGACTTCATGTCTAAAACACCAAAAGCAACGGCAGCAAAAGCCAATATTGACAAATGGGATCTCATTAAACTAAAGAGCTTCTGCACAGCAAAAGACACTACCATCAGAGTGAACAGGCAAGCTACAGAATGGGAGAAAATTTTTGCAATCTACTCAGCTGACAAAGGGCTAATATCCAGAACCTACAAAGAACTCAAACAATTTACAAGAAAAAAACAAACAACCCCATCAAAAAGTGGGCAAAGGATATGAACAGACATTTCTCAAAAGAAGACATTCATACAGCCAACAGACACATGAAAAAATGCTCATCATCACTGGCCATCAGAGAAATGCAAATCAAAACCACAATGAGATACCATCTCACACCAGTTAGAATGGCGATCATTAAAAAGTCAGGAAACAACAGGTGCTGGAGAGGATGTGGAGAAATAGGAACACTTTTACACTGTTGGTGGGATTGTAAACTAGTTCAACCATTATGGAAAACAGTATGGCGATTCCTCAAGGATCTAGAACTAGATGTACCATATGACCCAGCCATCTCATTACTGGGTATATACCCAAAGGATTATAAATTATGCTGCTATAAAGACACATGCACATGTATGTTTATTGCAGCACTATTCACAATAGCAAAGACTTGGAATCAACCCAAATGTCCATCAGTGACAGATTGGATTAAGAAAATGTGGCACATATACACCATGGAATACTATGCAGCCATAAAAAAGGATGAGTTTGTGTCCTTTGTAGGGACATGGATGCAGCTGGAAACCATCATTCTTAGCAAACTATCACAAGAACAGAAAACCAAACACCGCATGTTCTCACTCATAGGTGGGAACTGAACAATGAGATCACTTGGACTCCGGAAGGGGAACATCACACACCGGGGCCTATCATGGGGAGGGGGGAGGGGGGAGGGATTGCATTGGGAGTTATACCTGATGTAAATGACGAGTTGATGGGTGCAGCACAGCAACACGGCACAAGTATACACATGTAACAAACCTGCACGTTATGCACATGTACCCTACAACTTAAAGTATAATAAAAATAAATAAATAAATAAATAAATAAAATAAAAAATAACCAAAATACATATGGAACTCAAACAATCCAATAGCAAGAAAACAAATAACCCAATTAAAAACTGAGCAAAGGACCTGAATAAATGTTTCTCGAAAGAATACATACAGAATTGTAAAAACCCATTCTGCAGGTTGCCTGTTCACCCTGATGGTAGTTTCCTTTGCTGTGCAGAAGCTGTTTAGTTTAATTAGATCCCATTTGTCAATTCTGGCTTTTGTTGCCATTGCTTTGGTGTTTTAGTCATGAAGTCCTTGTCCATGCCTATGGCCTGAATGGTATTGCCTAGGTTTTCTTCCAGGGTTTTTATGGTTTTAGGTCTAACATTTAAGTCTTTAAACCATCTTAACTTAATTTTTGTATAAGGTGTAAGGAAGGGATCCAGTTTCAGCTTTCTACAAATGGCTAGCCAGTTTTCCTAGGACCATTTATTAAATAGGGAATCCTTTCCCCTATTTCTTCTTTTTGTCAGTTTTGTCAAAGATCAGATGGTTGAAGATGTGTGGTATTATTTCTGAGGGCTCTATTCTGTTCCACTGGTCTATAGCTCTGTTTTTACAATCTACCCGTCTGACAAAGGGCTAATATCCAGAATCTACAAAGAACTTAAACAAATTTTCAAGAAAAAATCAACCCCATCAAAAAGTGGGCATAGGGTATGAACAGACACTTCTCAAAAGAAGATATTTATGCAGCCAACAGACCCACGAAAAAATGCTCATCATCACTTGCCATCAGAGAAATGCAAATCAAAACCACAATGAGATACCATCTCACATCAGTTAGAATGGCGATCATTAAAAAGTCAGGAAACAACAGGTGCTGGAGAGGATGTGGAGAAATAGGAACACTTTTACACTGTTGGTGGGACTGCAAACTAGTTCAACCATTGTGGAAGACAGTGTGGTGATTCCTCAAGGATCTAGAACTAGAAATAACATTTGACCCAGCCATCCCATTACTGGGCATATACCCAAAGGATTATAAATCATGCTGTTATAAAGACACATGCACACGTATGTTTATTGCGGCACTATTCACAATAGCAAAGACTTGGAACCAACCCAAATGTCCATCAATGATAGACTTGATTAAGAAAATGTGGCACATATACACCATGGAACACTGTGCAGCCTTAAAAAAGGATGAGTTTGTGTCCTTTGTAGGGACATGGATGCAGCTGGAAACCATCATTCTGAGCAAACTATCACAAGGATAGAAAACCAAACACCACATGTTCTCACTCATAGGTGGGAACTGAACAACGAGAACACTTGGACACAGGGTGGGGAACATCATACCGGGGCCTGTTGTAGGGTGGGGAAAGGGGGGAGGGATAGCATTAGGAGATATACCTAATATAAATGATGAGTTATCGGGTGCAGCACACCAACATGGCACATGTATACATATGTAACAAACCTGCACATTGTGCACACGTACCCTAGAATTTAAGGTATAATAGAAAAAAATAATTAAAAAAAGAATACATACAGATAGCCAATAGATATGTAAAAAGATGCTTAACATCACTAATCATTAGGGAAATATGCAATAAAACTACAATGAGATATCACCTCACACATGTTTTGATGTTTTTTATCAAAAGGACAAAAAGTGTTAGCAAGGATGTGGAGAGAAGGGAACTCTCGTACACTGTTGGTAGAAATGCAAATTAGTATACACATTATGGAAAAGAGTATGGAGGTTTCTCACAAATTAAAACAATCCAGCAATCCCACTTCTGAGCATACATCTAAAATAAGCAAGTAAAATCAGCGTATCAAGGGGATATCTGCACCCCAGTGTTTAGTGCACCATTATTGACACTAGACAAGATATGGAATCAGTGCAAGTGCATATCAGTGGATGAATGGATAAAGAAAATATGACATGCGTGTGTGTGTACAGAATTTAACATTATTCAGCTTTGCAAACGAAATTTCAGCCATTTGAGACAACATGAATGAACCTATAAGACATTATGCTAAGTGAAATAAGCCAGGCATAGTAAGACAATGTTGCATAATCTTATTCATGTGTGGTATCTAAACAAGTTGAACTTATAAAAGTTCATTTGCCATTTAGAATGGCAGATGCCAGGGGCTGGGGTATAGGGGGAGTTGGAAGAGTTGGTCAAAGGGTAGAAAGTTCCAGTTTGGCAGGATGAACAAGTTCTGGCGATCTAATATATAGCATGGTGACTATACTTAATAACGTATTGTATACCTGAAATTTACAAAAAGAGTAGAACTTAAATGTTCTTATCACACTCCAAAAATTGGTAACTATGTGAGGCAATGGATACATTAATTAGCTTCATTGTAGTAATCATTTCAAAATGTATACATATGTCCATGCATTATGTTGTGTACTATAAACACATCCAATTTTTATTTGTCAATTATAGGTCAATAAGGCTGAGTAAAAATAAGTATATATGTATATAACTAATACTATAGATTAGATGCATCCTCAAATTTTAGGTTATGTTTAAATAATTGATACATGTGTTAAATTGATTTGGTTTGATTACAACAAATACCACAATCAACAGCTTTTTCTAGTGTGATGATATATACACTGGTAAAACACAACTAAAAGCAATAATTATGCTATTTAGTGGACATTCTTAAGCATGTTGGTGATCTGTACATTCTAAATGATTACTATATTTGATTTTCTATTGGTATTTTAAGGAACCAACTCATTCTGGCAGGTCAACCTGAATACATTTCTACTGAAATGCGAGCATTGTTCATAGGACTCACAGGAATTATTTTTTTTCTTTTTGGTTAGAATGATTTACTGGTAACATCTGCCCTTAAATTTTCTTTAGGTTAAAATTGTCTCATTCATGTATTGTGGCAAGTAATTAAAAAGATTTAAAGTTCATTTTGCAGGAAAACGTCAGCTATACCCAGAGGCATTTTGGAGACTCACTGATGTGAAATAGTAGATTAAACATCAGAGCAAGAACCAATTTTGATTTCCACATCTTCACAACAAAATGGCAATTCTGGCTCTTCATTGTCTGACAATTTAAGCATACAGATCTTACCACTGTCACCAAATAATATTGTCCCTTTATTAAAAAGAATTCAGCTTGGAAGGGAGTTCAACCAAATGCTGGCTACTTCAGACTCCTAGTGATTGGAAGGGACAGTATAATGTGTCCAACATCCAAGTTCCCCAAGTTTTACTACTGTATTTAATCAGATTACCAGGAAATCAGGTGTCCACACCATATTGTTTCAGCACTTTGTCATGAAAACTCTTTTCTAAGTTATACATTAAGACTAAGGTCTCAGTTTCTGTATAGAGTTGATAAAAGAAACATAGTTTTGTAAAATACATTCACTTGTCTTTTTTAAAAACCACACTTAAATAAAAATCATATTAACCAATTTATCTTCCATTTTATTCTTATCATAAATGCTCTATTTAAATTTAGTTGCTGGGGTAGGAGAATCAGGAAGAAGGAATCTCCTCATATAAATTATCATACTTTTATTTATCATAATACTAATATTAGTAACATTATTAACTGCTAATATTTATTAATTTTAAGCATTTTTTCTGTGCACATCAGTGTTCAGGGTCTTCTGTGTAGTAATACCTGAAATTCTTACAATAGCCTCATGATTAAGGTAATATTCTTTCCTCTTTTTATGGATAAGGTTTAGCCAAGGATAAGGTCAATAATTTGCAAATAACTAATAAGTGGATAATTCAGAATTTTCCCTCAGGCAGCTTAAGAATTATACATCCCTATACATGATCCATTTTGGTTTTGTTTCAAGGGAATTAAGAGTTAATACTGAATGTTCAATTGCCGTGAGCAGTGCAGGTAACACATACTGTGTTTTGTTCTATTGCTTTTACTTGGATATATATATAATATATTAAATATTTATATATTATATATAATATATATTTATATTATATAACATATATTTATGTATATTTTATATATATGTGGAATGACTGCAAATATTCCAGTGTATTATTTTTCCCATACCCTGGAGGTCCAATGTACTAACAAAAATATGACATTTGAATGTTTTCACTGTTCTTAAATCAGTATATTCATAGATTTTGGAATCTGCCAACCCGTTTTTTTGGCTCATTACATTTTGAAATAGGATAAGGCCATCTAAGCCATGTCTGAAATTCTAATTGATTGTTAATTGATCAATAAGTTACTCCATGATAAGAAACACTGATCAAAAGTTTGTCATGCTGTCACTTAAAGTCTTCACTGGAACATAAACTTTGTTTCCAGGCTTTAATTCTGAAGATTTATGTCTTACTCATTTTTTTCCATCATACATGAAACATACACATACTTTCCTCACTATCATCAGAATAAAAAGCCAATGCAGGTTATTTTTTTTTAAATACACCATTTTCTTATTCTAATAACACAATTGGATCCTGTGACAAAATATCAGAATTACATCTTAGGGAGACTTTTGAACTATAATAAAATGAAATTAAACTCTTTTCTTTGCTGGTGACAGAAGCTACCAAAAGAGGTTTTTAATGAATTGCCTGTGATTTTCCTACATACATAACATCCCCTATGAAGCAATAATTATAACAGTAATCATGTTTGTTCTGTCTTTTCAGCAGGTGGGTCTTTTCCAAATACTGTCTAATAAAAAATGTGATATGTAGTTTAGAACACTTATTGAAAATTTGGGTAAAATTCTGTCTTCTAAAATACTCCTTTCACCATCATATTTCTCCAAAATGCTCATTCACATGTAATTCCTTCCCCCAAAATGTAACTGTCTATAGTGATATGTGAATGTGCAATGTACAGTTGTAGAAATTCATATTGCAGTTTTCTCAATAGAACACTTAGAGTGTAACAGACTATTATCTCAATGGTGATCACTAAAAATTCAGGAAACAACAGATGCTGGAGAGGCTGTAGAGAAATAGGAATGCTTTTACACTGTTGGTGGGAGTGTCAATTAGTTCAACCATTGTGGAAGACAGTGTGGTGATTCCTCAAGGATCTACAACCAGAAATACCATTTGACCCAGCAATCCCATTACTGGCTGTATACCCAAAGGATTATAAATCATTCCACTATAAAGATAAATGCACACGTATGTTTATTGCAGCACTGTTCACAATAGCAAAGACTTGGAACCAACCCAAATGACCATCAATGAAAGACTGGATAAAGAAAATGTGGCATATATACACCATGAAATACTATGTGACCATCAAAATGGATGAGTTCATGTCCTTTGCAGGGATATGGATGAAGCTGGAAGCCATCATTCTCACCAAACTAACACAGAAACAGAAAACCAAACACCGCATGTTCTCACTCATAAGTCGGAGTTGAACAATGAGAACACATGGACAGAGGGAGGGGGATACCACACACTGGGGCCTGTCAGGGGGTAGGGGGCTAGGGGAGGGATAGCATTAGGAGAAATTGTGAATTGATAGGTGCAGCAAACCACCATGGCACACGTATACCTATGTAACAAGCCTGCACGTTCTGTACATGTATTCCAGAACTTAAAGTATAACAAAAATAAATAAATAAATGTAAAACTACAAAAAAAAAAGTTTTCTGTCTAATTATATGGCAGTAACTTTGTTTTATTAACCTGTAATCTCCACCGTCCAGGACCTTATATATGCGGTACTCAATAAATGCTTATTGAGTGAATTAAACATAAAACAACTTTGAAATTCTTCAGTTGGGATTCAATAACAAATAAATACAATAGATACAACTACAGCAAATGAATATGTAGGAAGATATCAATTAGACCTAAAAAATTAACACATCATTATGTTTTCTTTGTGTTTAAAAAAGAACAATGAAACTTGTATTGTAAATGTTGATGCTACACTAATAATAAGTTATGAAAAATGATGCAATAAACGATCATAATTAGTTCTTTAATCAGAAAATGATTAATCTTCTAAATAACATAACTAAAAAAAATGAAGATACAAAGCAGACAGACAGACATTTCACCTATTTATTAAAAATTTTTCAATATTTTCTTCTTTAAATTCTTAAATTTAACCCTAATTAGGTTTTGGAACAATATTTCCTTTCATATTTATTTAATTATGTCATTCATCAGGAAAGGCATTCTTTTCCTCTGTTGAAAATACTTACATCCTTTTTTTTTTTTTTTTTTACAAATTCATGTTTTAAGTTTCACATTAAATGGGAAAGGAAATATATTTGTTTTTTTATTAGCATATGGGGTTCTGCTTGTACCCGGAGGGAATTTAAGTTAGTACATTCGTATAGAAAACTGTGTGTAGGTTCCACAAAACACTAAAAATAGAATTACTATATGATACAGCACTCCCACTTTTGAGTATTTATCCAAAAGATTTGAAACCAGTTTGTCAAGAGATGACTGCACTCCTATGTTTGTTGCAGCACTATTTACAATAACCAAGTTATGAAATCAACCTAAGTGTACATCAACAGATGAATGGCTAACCAATACGAAATATGTACACATTACTGAATACTATTCAGATTTTATAAAGAAATTCCTTCATTTGTGGCAAGGTGAGTTGGAGAACATTATGCTAAGTGAAATAAGCCAGGTACAGAAAGACAAATACCACATGATCTCACTTACATATGGAACCTAAAACAATAAAACTCAAAGTAGCAGAGGGTAGAATGGTGGTTACTAGAGGTTGGGGAGTAGGAGTGGAAGTGGTTGGGTGGTGATGGAAAGATGATGGTCAAAGGATACAAAGCCTCAGTTAGACAGGAGGGATACGCTTTTTTTTTCCTTTTAGATATGTTGCACAAGAATGGACCATAGTCATAAATAATTTATTGTATATTTTAAAATAACCAGGAGAATAAATTTCAAATGTTTTTATCACAAAACATGATAAATATTTGAGGTAATGAATATGCTAATTAGAATCATTTAATTATTCCACATTATATTCATAAATTGTTAACATCACTTTGTATGCCATAAATATATGCAACCATACTTGTGTATTTACAATTAAAAAATTTTTTAAATAAAGTAAAAGTTTCTTCATTCCCAGGTAGGTTATGTTTGGAAACCTAACAATTTCCTATGTGCATACCTCCTACTCCCTGATGTCGCTCTTATTTTCAAACGGACTTTCATCCTCAAGGCTGATCAACTTGTGAAGCCTCTGTGCCTTCACCAATGATGTGGGTATTTACATTGCTCTTAAAATCTAGCTTTATTTATATTTTCATGTTTCTCAATGTGACAGACTTTTAAATATAAACACCCTTATTGAAGTAAAGATAATCTCATAATTTTGAAAATATTCTGAAATGAAGAAAAGAAAGCAGCTAAACCTGTACTATCTCACATAAAATTAAAGACTCATTAATCTTATATCTCATTTATTAGTTTCTGACACGTAACATTTACTTTAAAATGTAGTTGAATCTTTTCCAGAAACATTTAAATATTTATTGAGTCTGAATTTTTCCCCCTTAACTCATTCTCTCTCCCACCCCATATCCTGTGCCCCCAACACAAGAATATATTATAAAGAATTTTGGGCATACATTTCCCACACCTAAAGCCACAAAAATTTGAAACCATTTCTGGTCTACTTTCAAATGCTCCTATCACTGTGACATAAAACTTGAGGGGAAAAAAATCAACTTTCTGATAATGTTGTAAAAGATTTATCCTATCATATTTAGTATCTTAGGATTTATTTCAACTCAAAATAAAATAGCTGTGTGATCTTGAGCTGATATATCATTTATTCACCAAAAAGGAAATTTTGCAAATAAATGAGATCACACAGTATTTGCCTCCACGCCACTGAACAGGTTGTATCAAGAAAAAACAAACCTATTGCACAAATATTAAAAGCATTTGCCAATATGAAATAAAATCTAGCTACTCTAAACAATTCCATTTGCTTTATGAATCTCAGCCTCAGAACGGCATTGGTTTTTGAAAAGGTTGCCTATTACCTAAAGATGTAAATTCACCTTCAACAGCCTTTCTTATGGAGTAACTCACTAGTCTCTGGAATTGTACATTTGCATGAAATGATATAAATTAATTTGCAAAATAAGGTCATGCTTCTATTTTAAGAGACTGTCTTAGTATAGACAAAGTCATAATACATGTTTGTAAAAAAGGGACTTGGGTATTAGTTATTCAAATCTTTCAATGTAAATTTGGAAAAAAAAAAACCCAGAAGCCTAAAGAAAATATTTGCCTTTTCCACATCCTGTAAATTTTAATGGCAGAAGAAGGAAAAAAAAATAGGATGTATATTTTTGCTTCGATTTACACTACTCCATTGAAAAAGTTTTTCATTATCTATATTATATCACTTAGAAATTAAGTTCAACACAATTTTATTTGTCTTCTACCCTGTGACAAGCTTTTCGGAGACTGAGAGAAAAATGTTGCCTGTTCTTAAATAGCTCGGGGTTTATTGAAGAAGGCAGTTGTACAAACAAATGATTATAAGAGTGTGTGAAGACTGCCATAATGAAATATTGTGCATGGTGACACACGGGCCATGTACAAAGGCTAACTGAGTCTGTGTGGGTATAGTCAGGGAAAGTTTTACAGGGAGGAAATGTCTGAGCAGGGTTTTTCCCCCCAATTTCTGATATATACATATATATACATACACACACTCACATATCAGATATATAGATATATATACACACATATATATACACACATATATATATATACACATACACACACACATACACACATATATTATTATTATACTTTAAGTTCTAGGGTACATATGCACAACCTGCAGGTTTGTTACATAGGTATACATGTGCCATGTTGGTTTGCTGCACCCATCAACTCATCATTTACATTAGGTATTTCTCCTTATACTATTCGTCTCCCAACCTCCCAGTCCCCAAAAGGCCATAGTGTGTGATGCAGGGTTTTTAAGGGAAAACCAGCATTTGCTAAGTGATGAAGGCCAAAGGAAGGGCATTCCAAGAAAAGATCACAACATTTACAAAGGAACATCAGCAAGAAACTGAATAATACTTTTAGCAGCTACCACTATAGCTGCAGCATAATATTGGAGAAAGAAACCACACTTTAATAAAACTGGAGAGGGAGTCAAGGTCAGATCACAAATGACCCTTTATTATGTGCTAGGTGAACCCATAAGACAAAAGGGAGGAATTGAATAGAAATTATGTGGCTGATTTGGGTTTCAGAATATTTCTCACATATTGTGGAAAATAACTTAGGAAAAAGACAAGGGAAATGGAAAACACTGTTTTCTAAAATTTACTTGAGAGATGAGTCTGGACCAAAAAAGTTAAGATATTTGACAGATTAGAATCATAAAACTCAAGATCGATGAGTGAGGGAGAAGCAGGCAACACACATCAACAGAATGGAAAGTCATGAGGCTAACAGAAGTATTGATAAATCTAAATGTTTTCATCTTGTTTTCTTTGTCATGATCAAGCATACATACTATTTAATAAATCAATATACTCTCTGACCTAGCAACATTATTTAGTATGGGAAGAAATTACTCACTATGCTCAATCCCCTCTCTTCAACACCAATAGTCATGAATCCAAGGACGTTTATTCTCCCCGGTCCTTGAAAACATGCTAAATAAAATTGAATATACAAATTTAAACTGCCTATGTACTGATGAGGCTTCAGATGAAACTAAACTATTTTGTCTGAGCTTCCTATTGGTCAGTGGCTTTTCAGACAGGCTGATCCTGCAATATGGCATCAGTCTGGGAGCCAGGACTTTCTTCAGCTCCTATGCTTTTTTCTGATATGATCACAGTGACTCATCTCATCAGAAGACTGTGTTGACTTCCTTCTGCACCTCCTTCACCCAAAGAATTTAATTAACTCTTTTATAACACAGTCATGACTAATGCTTGCAGCTGGTAACTTAAGCACAACCCTGATATATTTAGTTGTTTTCTTCCCAAAATAAGATTCTTTATATATCAGATTTTTACATCAAAATAGAGTCTTTTCTTTCTGTACTGAATTGCTTTTCTCATTAAGTAGACAAATATCAGAATATTACTAACATAGTGCCACCTGAAATTCCTAAGCAGCAGCCCCCATTCCAGCTTCTAACACTCAATTATATTACTGGAAGGATAATCTAATTAAAATGAAAGTTACATTTTAGGAAGCAGAAACTTCACTGTTACTGAGGTGTTTTGTTTCATTATGTTAAGTCTGGTAATCAAAAGGTCAATCTGATGACCATGACAATGACAATAATGACCCCACTGATGAAGTTGGTGATGGTGGTGAGAGTAATAACCAAACATCTACATCTTTAGTGTAAAATGTGTGCAATCATCATTACTCTATGAGTTGAGTACAATTATACTGATTTTATGGATGAACAAATTGAGGCTTAATGAAATTAAGTAGCTTGCTTAAGACTTCTCAACTAGAAACTTAGTTGGATTCCAAAGCCTGTGTGTATGTTTTCCTTTAATCCCATATTACATCACAGGATATTCTTCTTCTGTTAATATTAGCTTTTCCAGGTCAGGCATGGTAGCTCACACCTGTAATCCCAGCACTTTGGGAGGCTGAGGTTGGTGGATCATTTGAGGTTAGGAGTTCGAAACCAGCCTGGTCAACATGGTGAAACGCTGTTTCTAGTAAAAGCATAAAAATTAGCCAGGTGTGGTGATGCATGTCTGTAATTCCAGCTACTCGAGAGGCTGAGGCAGGAGAATTGCTTGAGCCTGGGAGGCAGAGGTTACAGTAAGCAGAGATCACATCATTGCACTCCATCTTCAGTGACAGAGCAAGACTCTGCCTCAATACAAACAAAACAACAAACAAATATTAGCTTTTCCAAAAAACATTCAGTTATTATTCATTGTAATTCATTTGTTCAATAAGCACTTATGTGTGCTGGTTCTATGCAAAGCTCATACTAAGCTCTTGAAAATAAAAGGACAACTTTGCTAAGTAATTTGCAGGCTAGTAGGAGATCAATTCCTGTAAATAAGTAATGGACATAGAATTAAATATAATAATAACAATTGTTTGATAATAATAATTATCATGATTAATTTTAATTGAGTACTTAAATTGTTCCAGATACTACTTCAGGTTTTTTATATGTGTGAACTCATTTAATCCACAAAACAACCCTATGAAATAGGCATTGTTATTATTCATGTTTGACAAGGAAGCTGAAGAATAAAGAACATAAACAGTTGACTAAAATCACTGTAAAAGGGTCAGCACAAACAAAGCATAATTTTAATCATTTCAACAAACATTTATGGCAAGCCTACTGTATGGCATGCCCTGCTTGATGATTACTCACAGAGAATGAGGTACATGAGTTGATTCTTAATGGATTAAGTTTCTCTACATGAATGAACAGATGAAATAGAAAATGGCATTCAAAAACCACAAAATGGCACTACAATTGCACAACCAACACAGTATATTTTATAATTGTCCACAGTAAGTAAGTTAACTATATCTTCATAGTTTCCAAACTCAACTGGCTTTTGAAGCTGCCCAGCAATCTTGTTTACCTTCCTAGAGCTTTCTCCTCAATGCCATTTTAATGTTTTCTATCATCATGAAAACTCCAAATGCACAACTTTCTTGCTCACTCTTTTCATATGACTGCTTTCTATTTCACAAGCTAATCAAGTTGCTGTTTGTAATTACCTCAAGTTCCCGCCAATATTGGATGAAGATTATTGTATAAAATGCTCACTTCAGGGTATTCCTTACTACTTATATTATTTATGTTATATATTGACATTTAAAAAATATATCACTATCATAGCAAACCACTCTATAATTATGTACCACTCAAATGTTTCAAAGGTCACATGCTAGATAAACATGATGAGGTAAGGAATCATGGGTTGAGTAAATATGTAAAGAAAGCACTTTACTAGACAAGCAAGAACAAACAAATTCCAGGGGTAAAAGGTTGAAGGATTCACAAACTGACATTCCAGTACAGCCTTCTTTGTCTGCAAAAAAGGCAAACAAGGAGATGACCCAACTGCCTAATTTTACCCACTAGAAAAAGCAGAACGCCGAGGGCATAAGCATTTGCACCAAGTAATACAAGGGCTCTCGGGCTGGAGAGTCATCTGACCAGTTCAGGGATGATACCAAAATTTGCATCTTCCCTGAACTGATCTCTAGATTTTAGGGCCTTGCCATTCAAAAAGTATTGTATTGTCTGAGAAGAGCTTCTTTCATGACATTCTTCGTTTTCACATTGAAGGCTCACATATAACAGCGCAGACCCACTTTGGAGAGGTCCTCTCTTCCTACAGATAATGAAAGAGAGAGAGAGAGAAAGAGAGAGAGAGAGAGAGAGAGAGAGAGAGAGAGAGAGAGAGAGAGAAAATGAATGAGAATATTATTCTCTATTTTGGTCACTGAACTCTCATAAAAGGGTCTATAGATTTACTGAATAGATGTTGAAAGTATAAAATGTAATTAGCCTCATGTATGGTGGAAAGAAGGGCTGAGAAATCTAAGGTTATTGTTTTTCTGTTATAAATGCTAAACTAACAATCTCAACTGTATCTTTATTTTTTATTTGTTTTATTACAATGGAAGAAATTCTCTTATTTTAAGGTTAGTCCATCTACCATTGTGCAGAATCCTTTTCCTATTCAACATCCTCAGAGAGCTAGCTTTAAGGACTCTTATTTTTATTCCCTGTATCTTCCAGAGAAGATTCCCTCTCTCTCTCTCTGTTTCTCTCTCTCTCTCTCCCTCTGTCTCTCTCTAGCTAGCTCTTTTTCTGCAGCATTTAAACATGTTCAACTTTATCATTATCTTGCATGTAAAAAATGATTTGCTTTTTATACAATCAAAAGCATACTTTTCAGTCAGTGTTTTACTTTCTTTGATCTATTATTCTAAACTCTCTCTCTCTCTCACAGGTTTTTTAAAATTACTTTCTTCTTGCCTCACCTTTATTTCATTTGTCAACTCTTTATTTCTTATTGATGTTCCAAATACTGATATTTCTCAGGAATTTTATTCTAAGGCCAACTTTTCTTCTTACTCTAAATTATCCTTGGATATTGTTATTCACTTTCTTAGAATATCTTTATGTTAAAGATTTCTAAATATAAATCAGTGGTTCAGACTTATTTTACTAAGAGCCAGACCACCATATTCATCTCTTCACCAAAAGCTCCATTTGGATGTCCAACCAAATCTTAAAATCATCGTGTCTAAATCTGAACTTCTATCTTTCATTATAGACTTTTCATTTCTCCTGGGTTTGCTCTACTACTGTGTAATACCATCAGGAAACTCATTTGCTAAGCCACAAACCAGGACAATATCCTCTCTATCTCATTCTCCTTTTTTCCCACGATCATTTCAGTCTTTAGATTCTATCACTTGTGCCTCTGAAATGTTTACCAAATTTATCCTTTTCTCACCATACCCAGGGTTATATCCAAATCAAGTCACCAGTATCTCATAACCAAATTTGTGGAATAGTTTCCATTTTGTCTTCCTGCATCTAATGTGGCCTTTCTTCAATTTATTCTCTACAAGGAAATCAAATAAACCTGATACAAATACAAATGTAATCATATTATGCCATTTCACTGTGCTCTTCCCCCTCTGTGTACCCCTGTGCTTTAGCAAAACAAAGTGTCCCAGCTCCTTGTATATTCCATGCTGTTTCTGATACAAACATAATTACAAATATGTAAGCTATTCTCCCCTACAAGGGCAACACTGTTCCATTCTCTTGACCTATCTAATTATTGAACATTACTCCTAAGCACATCATATCACTTGTTATGGTATATTACTATTGCCAATTTTGTTATATTCATGCCTAGAACATTGTAGCTTCCTGAGGACCTATTTCACTTATCTGCTATTACATTACCAATGCTTAGCACAGCACTTGGCACATTACAGAGATTTAATGCATATTTGTTGAATGAATGGATCATGCATACAGCTGATGTAATTAGAAGTAAACCATGTAATAAGGAGAAGGAAGTTGTGGTTTCATGGCCAAGGGGTAGACAGGGACCAGTTGATTAATAAATTTGCTAAGGAGTTTGAAACATATCTTGCAGATTATAGGAAACTTTGGCAGTGAATTTATAATTAAGTCAATGAATAATACAATGAGCTTTGCCTTTTAAAAAATCATACTTTCAGTAGAGTAAAAAATAGTTTGGACACTAGTTAATGACTACCATGATCCAAGAGCAAGAGGGCAAGAAACTGAATCAATGTGGAAACAAAAGGATTTAAATAGTGTGATGGATTCAAACAATACATGAGACATAATAACTGAACTTAGGGAATATTTTGATCTGAAGATGGAAGAGGAAGAGAAGTCAAATTATTTATGGACTGTCAGCACTTTGTACTGACAATATGCCAATAGCTATGAGTAGTATATAGAATGGACAATGTCAGATAACATGTAATATATCTGTTTTTTAAAAACAAGATTTTCTGGGAAGTTTATAATATCAGGAAGTTTGTTTTAAATAACAGTGACCAACATGCATAATTGCTTTTGAAGGATTATAAAATAAGGAAATTCCATTTTTTATAATAATATAATTTTTGGAGACATTGCCTTGATTACTTGGTAGACTCCAATCTCTTAAGATAGATAATAGCTTCATAAAAAATTAATAAGCTAATGACTCAAACTGTAATATGTTTAAGTTTGCATTTAGATTTTAACTAATTACAAACAACAAAATCTATGTCATTCAATAATTACAGTATTCACCCACTTAAATTCCACGTAAGAGCAAAAAGTCTGTCTGTTGCCATAATTGAGTTAATTTAAAACATCTCTGACTCTGAGTTCTGCTAATTCAAACTCAGTTTATGAGTACTTGAGAATCAATAAAATGCTTAAGACTAATCATTATATCACAAATTTAAATGTACAGTAAGCTTTGAAAAGAAAGTTGGAAAGACTTTAGAAGAGGAGTGGAGTGGTATAAGTAAGTAAATCACACACTGGTCATGTGGGTTGTATCTACAGGTATGGGTGCATCTATAGGTATGGGTATAACTAGTCACTCAAAGCTTTCATCTGTCCCCATTCGCTACTGGACAGAAATGGGGAACATTTTTGTTTGTTTTTTTCATTTCTTATATTCTGGGATAATTGTGATTGAGGTAGGACAGTAGTATCGGAGATTACTCTCCATAAATTTTAACATGTGAGAATCTTCAATACCATTTTTTATAACCAGAAGAATGGGGAGTTGATGGCTCCATAGACTATGCAGGCCCATGGAATGTGATAGCCAGGACTTCTAGACAACCTAAAGGATTGGACACTTAATTTCACATCATTTTTTTTTTTAAGAATGATACTCTTCTCTGAGAGGACTTTGGAAACATTTGTAAAAAAAAAAAAAAAAAAAAGTAATATATTTCTCAGCAACTCTTAGTAAAGAGGTAGTTACAAAGCCTCCTAATGGAAATGCCACTAATGAACAGCCAAAAGTATACTAATATAACGATTGTCCAGACTTTGGAGTGGACAGAACGTTAGAAACAGTCTCATTTTACCCCAGTGCCAATATGCCAAATATTATCATCTCCATGTGTCATGACATATAAAAGGAAGGGAAACACTAAGTTTGTGAGCTAAAATTATCAAGTGAGTAGGGAGAAGCTAAAGCCCCATAATAAGTTGACATGAGTTAAGCAATGAAATACACTTCTCTGTACCCTAAGTATTATCCTGAAAAATTAATAGCTATCCAATATTGCAAAGGAAAGTACAGAGTGGACTCTATCAGAAGTAGAAGCCATGGATGCTTTTTCTTAATCACAAATAAGTGGTTATTCATAGTCTATGTTATATCTCATCTAGTCAGTGGGATATTATTAGACATGAGAGCTCTGCAAAATCACAGTTGTTTGGCAGAGAGGTCCTCACTGTTTTAATGTAAAATGTGAAGCATTAAGAAATATAGTCATGGAGTGTAGGATAACATATGTGGTGGTCAAAGTGCAGCTCTAGACACCTTCCACTTGGCAGGGTGCCACCCACAATTTAGCAAACTAGGAATCCTCTGTCAGCTTGGTTTCATTGTAATTTATTATCAGTTTAAAACTTCCTATTCTGTGGGAAAATTGTGACATGAAAAATGAGGCAAGAGTGATGTTGTGCTGTAGCCAAAAACTCCCAGGCACAGGAGCTCAAGTCTGAAAGCAAGGAGCAGCTAAATCAGAATCAAGAACAGAGATGAAAGATAGTTAATGAAAAAGCATTGTACAGAACATTGCCTCTGCATGGATTTTCTGTGTTTCTCATGCAAATCTATATAAACACGGAATCTTATAGTTAGGAACAAATGAATTTTTTCCTTATCTAGTGATATGGAGAGACTTTAAGACTTTCGCAAGTCTACATACCCAGTAAAAATATAAACTCTAGTAAAATGCTCAAATATTCTGGAATGGTTATTAGAGAGGAATTAACCAATTTAAGGACATCTCCATAAAAATGTCATCTCCATAGTTTAGACAAACTTCATGTATCATCTTATTTTATTTCTATACCACCAACAGAGCAAAGTATTTGTGGTATTTTCCACAGACGTAGGAGAATGTTAATCTGTGTCAAGTCATACATGCCATCATATTCAGTAAATGAATTCATCTGTTGTCTCACCACGTTTTTACACTAGGAATTTAAATACATGTCTTTAGTTTCTTCAGTGGAGTATTTGAACTAACAGCCAATTGAGTTCACTGGTGAAAAAGTCAGCACTATAGAGGAGAACTCATACAGCTAACTGTTGGAAATTGCATTTATAAAATGAATATCTAAGGTGGCCACCACCCATCTATTCAAATATTAGAAATAGGATGGTAGAAGTAGAATATCACTAATAAATGAAGAAACAAATATTCCTATCAAATTCCTATACTACCTCATTTTGTTATATATGTTGGTATTTATGGATTTTGAAATCAGAAGTATGGGTCAGGCTAACTTCTCTAAATGTATTTAATGACAAAATTCTGTGAGAGTAATTTTTATGTGCATGTGTATTTATCCATCTAGTTAATTTTTTCTCCTAATGTGTAAGATTTTTCTTATGGATGAATATGGGTTAAGATGGATTACTTAAAATACTCGAGTTCCCATTTAGTTTTCCCTTCTAGTTTCATTTCCTATCTAACCATTCCTTTCTTCTACTTATCTTTATGCCTTGCTTCACTCACATGTGATAGCTCATGTTCTCTTTCATCATGAGCAAAAGGTAGATGTCAACACAAGTTAAGTATTTCTGTGATATCTCGCTCTTATTTAAGAATTAGGAAAGCAACACATAAGCCTCCTTTCATAGAATGACACTCCTGATGAAGAAACCTTCTTTCTAGGGAGTTAAAGAAAACACTGTCCCACAAACCTATGTGCCCTTTAGTAATCCTTCAGAGCACAAGCACACTGACATACGTAAATCGCATTTTCATAAACAATTTGAAATTTTAAGAAAAATATATAGTAATTGAAAGCAAAACAAAACAACAACAAAAACTAAGACATATCCGGATAATTAAAAAAAAAAAAAAACAAATCAGGATCATCTCCACCTTCATCAAGGTCCAATTGTTTGTTTACAGATTTTGCTGGGATTTCATATAAACTATATAAAACATACCTATTTAAAAGTTCGTCATGTAAAGTCAGCAAGACGGCTGACTAGAGGCACATGACACTCATCCTCCCCACAAAAAAAGAAACAAAGCAAAGAACAACCAGGATTTAACTGGAGTATTGAAGAGAGAGAACTAGAAGGCAGCAGGGGAGATGAGAGGCCCCTGTTGTGCTCAGAAGTCCAGGAGGGCACTGTAGAGAGATTAATGAATCACCCAGCCTCTGCTATCCTGTCTCCTATGATTAGATCAACCTGAAGTCAAGAGAGACTTGCCCTTGTGGAAAAAAAGTAAGTGGAGAAACTCCACCAACCCCCACTGTCACCACAAACACTTGTAGTCCTTACAACAGGAGAATCCCACAGTCCTTGAAAGTCCTGAGCCCAGTTTAGAGAGCTGCCAGGAATTCACACAGCAGCATTACTACTGATTAGGTGAACAAGGTGGTCACTCCCCATTCCCTACTGACCCTTTGTGTCGCAAGCCACCGCAGCATGGTACAGCCTTAAGACTAGAGCTACTTCTAGAGAGCACTATGCTCTGGGAGCCAATAGCCACTTTACCTCCCCAGCACTGGGGCTCTATCTTCATCCCAGCAAGCCCACATGGGTGGCTGCATTGTCGTAACTCTGGCTGCTTGAAACCTAAGTCCAAGATTGACTGACTCTTGTCCTGCACAGCAGGGAAACCAGTACCCACTGCAACTGCACCCAGGGCCTGAGAAACAACCTGACAGCCCACCTTCAGCAAACATGCCACCAGACTGGCCTAGCAGTGATGTACCTGTGCCCAAAATGTGACAAACAGTCTGGCATGCCCATCATCAGCAGACGCACCATCATGTTGGCTGAGTGGCCTTGTGCCCATATCTACGGCTTGAGAAACAGCCCACTGGACACACCCTTGAGACAACCAAGCAACAGTGGCTGTAGCCAGAGTAACTGCCCTGCAGCCCCAACCATAGTGAATCACACCCTCAATTGGCTGATCCATCATGTTCATGTTTGTACCCTTGTCCAGAGACATAGTCCTGTGAGTTCACCTCCAGCAAAGCCACAGCATTGCCACCATGTACTCAGCCCAGTCCACTGAGACATTTGAAAACATCACTAAAGTGGATTACTGCTGAAGAAAATGCACAAAGACTGCACTACTGCATCCACCTAGAACCAGAGCCCATGCACCTCATTCAATTGATATTCTAAAGCTGTCTATAGAAATAAGTCTTTCTCTACGAACCCAACTCCATAAAACTGGAAAAGATGACTATTCTACCAAATGTGTAGATATCAACGTAGGAATGCATCAAATATGAAAAAGCAGGGAAACATTACATATCCAAAAGAACACAATAATTTTCTAGTAACAGACAATAATCATCAGGATATAGATGAAATGCCAGAAAAAATATCAAAATAATAATCTTAAGGAAAGTCAGTGTGATATAATATAGATAATTAAATGAAGGCAGGGAAACAATTCATGTTTTGAATGAGAAATTAAACCAAGAAATAGATAGCATAAAAATAACCCAAAACACTTATAGCTAAAGAATTCAATGAGTAAAAATAAAATATGCAACATAAAATAATAAAAAAAAAGAAAGCCTACAGGATTTATGGGACACCATTAACCAAACAAATACTCACATTATGGGAATTCCAAAACAAGAAAAGAAGTGAAAAGAAATAATAGCTGAAAAATTCCAAAGTCTTGGGAAAGATGTATATCCATATCCAGAAAGCTCAAGGATTACCAAATAGATTTAACCTAAACAGACCCTCTCTGAGGCAGATTATAGTCTAATTGTCAGAAGTCAAAGATAAAGAAATAATTCTAAAAACAGGAAGATAAAAGCATCAAGTCACATATAAGAAAATCCCCATTATACTAACAGATTTCTCAGCAGAAATCTTACAGGTCAGGAGAGAATGGAATGATACATTCAAAATACTAAAACAAACAGACAAACAAAAAAATTGAAAGTGAAGAATACTACACCCAGGAAAGCTAAACTTTAGAAATGAAGAGTAAATTAATTATTTTCCTGACAAGGAAAAACTAAACGAATTTATCATCACTAGATTGGCCTTACAAGAAATGCTTAAGGGAGTCCTACATCTGGAAGCAAAAAGACAATAAATATCATCATGAAAACACATTAAATTATGAAACTCACTAATATTGCCTATGCACAAAAAAGAAAGAGAAAGGTTCTATCTTTATTACAGCAAGCCCACATGGGTGGCTGCATTGTCACAACTTACAACTACTAAAAACCATCAAACTTCAAAAATAAACAGAGAGAAAATATGAAGTGAAATAATAAGAAAAGAATAAAAAATAGTAAGTGTTCACATATTGATAATATCCTTGGATATAAATTGATTATATTTCCACAATTAAAAATACCCACTGGCTGAATAAACATATAAGATCCAATTATATGCTGTCTACATGAAACTCAACTCACCTGTATAGAAACATATAAAGTGAAGTTATGGAAAAATATGTTTCACACAAATAGAAACCAAACAAGCGCAAATGTAGCTATACTAATATCAGATAAAACAGTCTAAGTCAAAAACTGTAAAAAGAAACAAAAAAGACATTGTATAATAAATAAGGAATCAATTCAGTAAGAGGATATAACAATTATCTATGTATCTAACATTGCAGGGTCCAGATTTATAAGGCAAATACTATTGGATCTAAAGAGATAGTTGTGCCACAATACAGTAATAGTTAGGAACTTCAACCCACCCACAACTCTCAGAATTGGATAGCTCATCTAGACAGAAAATCCACAAAGAAACATCAAAGTTACAGTGCACCATAGACTAGATGGACTTAATAGATATTTACAAAACATTTCAACCAACAGCTGCAGAAAACATTATTTTCATCAGTGTATGGAACATTCTTCACTTTCGACCACAGAAACACAGATTAAAGGAACAGAATAAAGAACCCAGGAATTAATTCACATAGCTACAGCCAACTAACTTTTGACAAAGGTGTCAAGTATATCCACTGAGGAAAGTACACCCTGTTAAGTGGTTCTGGGAAAACTTGATATCTATATGTAGAAGAATGAAAGCAGACCTCCATTTCTTACTGTATTAAAAAGTCAACTCAAAATGGGTTAAAGATTTCAATGTAAGTCCTCATACTGTAAGATTACTAGGGGAAAACATAGAGGAAATGCTTCAAAACATCGGTCTGGGAAAAGGTTTTATGAATAAGGTTTCAGAAGCACAGGTGATGAAAACAAAAACAAGTGTGATTATATCAAGTAACAAAGCTTCTGCATAGCAAAGGAAACAATTAACAGAGTGGAAAGCCAACCTATGAAATGGGAGAAAATGTTTGCAAACTATTCCTCTGATGAACATTAACATCTAGAATATACAAGGATATCAAACATCTCAACAGCAAATAAACAATTTGATTTGAAAATTGGCAAATTATCTGAACAGACATTTTCCAAAGACATACAAATGGTCAAGAAATATATTTTTAAAAGTTCAATCACTAATCATCAGAGAAATGTAAATCAAAATCACAATGAGATATCATCTGACCACAGTTAGAATGGCTATTATCAAAAAGAAAAAAATAAATGTTTGTGAGGGTGCAGAGAGTAGGAAACTTTTATACACTATCGGTGGGAATGTAAACTATTATAGCCACTCTAAAGAACAGTATAGAGGATCCTAAAAGACTACAAATAGAACTACCATATGATACAACAATTCCACTACTAAGTATTTATCCAAAGGAAGGCAATGAAAATATCAAAGACATATCTGCACCCCCATATTTATTGCAGCAGTATTCATAAAACCAAGATATAGAGTCAACTCAAGTGCTTAACTCTTAAAAAGAAATTAAACTTGTCATTCACAGTGACATAAATGACCCTGAGATTGTTAGATAAAATAAGCTGGTAACAGAAAGTTAAACAGCGTATGTTCTCTTTCATATGTAGAACCTAAAAGAGTTGATTGTACAGAAGCAAAGAGATTACTAAAGGCTGGGAAGGGTAGGAGAAAGGAGGGGAAAGGGAAAGATTTGTCAAAGGACACAAAATTACAGCTAGATAGGAGAAATACATTCTAATGTTCTAGAATGTAGACTAGAGTTATCAATTATATATAATTTCTTTTTTTTGTTTTTTTGTTTGTTTGTTTGTTTTTTACAATTCAGTTTTGCTTTAATAAAACAGCTAGAAATTCTTAAATACAATATCATCTCAAGTGAAACAATGAACATTTAATAAACAAATAATTTAGTTCTTAATTGAAAGTGTCATCGAATGCCAAATACAGATTTTGTATTGGAATAAGTGAGCCTTTCATGTACCCTACAACTTAAAGTATAATAATAATAAATAAATTTAAAAAAATTATATATAATTTCAAATAGCTAAAGAGAGACTATTGAATGTTCCCAATACAAAGAAATGATAAATGTTTGAGATGCTATGAATATTAATTGATCTGTTTTAATCACTATAAATTGCATGTATCAAAACATCACTATGTGCCCCATAGATATTCACAATTATTATGTGTCAATTAAAAAAATAAAAATAAAGAATCTCAGATATTCCAACTTAAGTGCAGAAAGGAAGGTATGTTCTACATAAATGGATTCTCATTGTATATAAGATGTTACCTTTCCACCATCATGTCAAAAGTAGAGATCATGCTGGTAGATTCAATATCTCATTTTTAAGTAAAGCATATTCATTAACTAGATTTTTCATGGTGAGTATTAGCTTTCTAATTCTCATATGTTTCTTCTCTCTTAATTGATCTCAGGAACGTGACTTATTTAAAATTACCTTTCTCTGATAAAATCTTACCACTTTAAGTACAAAATATTGAAATAACTTGATATGGTTTGCCTCTGTGTCCCCACCCAAATCTCACCTTGAATTGTAATAATTCCCATGTGTTAAGGGCAGGACCACGTGAAGGTAATTGGATCATGGGGGCAGTTTCCCCCATGCTGTCATCATGATAATGAGTGAGTCTCATGAGATCTGATGGTTTTATAAGTGTCTGGCATTTCCCCTGCTTGCATTCATTCTCTCTCCTGCCACCCCGTGAAGAGGTGCCTTCTGCCATGATTAAGTCTCCTGAGGGCTACCCAGCCATGTGGAACTGTGAGTCAATTAAA
Organism: Macaca fascicularis; assembly: GCF_037993035.2. Taxonomy (NCBI): domain Eukaryota; kingdom Metazoa; phylum Chordata; class Mammalia; order Primates; family Cercopithecidae; genus Macaca; species Macaca fascicularis. Next base: position 132,340,482 of record NC_088377.1, read on the forward strand.
CCTCTTTTCTTTATAAATTACCCAGTCTTGGGTATTTATTCATAGCAGCATGAGAACAGATTAATACAGAAAATTGGTACTGGGCATAGTGGGGCATTGGCTGTAAAAATACCCAAAAATGTGGAAGTGACTTCAGAACTGGGTAACAGGCAGAGGTTTGAACAGTTTGGAGGGCTCAGAATAAGACAAGAAAATATGGGAAAGTTTGGAACTTCCTAGAGACTTGTTGAATGCCTTTGACCAAAATGCTGATAGTGATATGGACAATGAAGTCCAGGCTGAGGTGGTCTCGAGAAGAAGATGAGGAACGTCTCGGGAAGTGGAGCAAAGGTCACCCTTGTTACACTTTAGTAAAAAGACTGATGCCATCTTACCCCTGTACTAGAGATCTATGGAACTTTGAACTTGAGTGAGATGGCTTGGAATGCTTAAAGGAAAGCAGAGCAAAAAAGTTCAGAAAATTTGTAGCCTAATGATGCAATAGAAAAGAAAAATCCATTTTCTGAGGAGAAATTCAAGCAGTCTGCAGAAATTTGCATGAGTGACAAGGAGCCAAATGTTGATAACCAAGACAATGGGGAAAATGTCTCCATGACATGGCAGAAGTCTTCATGGCAGCCCCTCCCATCACAGACCCTGAAGATTAGGAGGAAAAAATGGTTTTGTGGCCAGGGCCCAGGGCCTTGCAGCTTTATGCAGTCTTAGGACTTGGTGTCCTGTGTCCCAGCCATGGCTGAAAGGGCCAAGGTACAGCCCAGGCCATTGCTTCAGAGAATGCAAGCCCCAAACTTTGGTGGCTTATACATGGTATTGGAAGTGTGAGTGCACAGCAGTTAAGAATTGAGGTTTGGGGGCCACCGCCTAGCTTTCAGAGGATGTATGGAAATGCTTGGATATTCAGTCAGAAGTTTGCTACAGGGGTAGAGCCCTCATGAAGAACCTCTTCTAGGGCCATGCAGGGGAAAATTTGGAATTTGATACCCCCCAGTGTCCTCACTAGAGCACTACTTAGTGGAGCTGTGTGAAGAGGGCTACCATAAACCAGATCCCAAAACAATAGATCCACCAACAGCTTGCACTGTGCACCTGGTAAAGCCACAGACACTCAAAGTCAGCTCATAAAAGCTGTGAGGGGCACTGCACTCTCAAAGCCATAGGGACAGGGCTCCCCAAGGCCATAGGACCCCACCTATTGCATCCGCGTGACCTGGATGAGAGACATGAAGTCGAAGGAGATCATTTTGGAACTTTAAGGTTTAATGACTGCCTGATCGGGTTGTAGACTTGCATGAATCCTGTAGCTCCTTTATTTTAGCCAACTTCTCCCATTTGGAACAGGTGTATTTGCCCAATGCCTGTATCTCTATTGTATCTAGGAAGCAACTAACTTGCTTTTGATTTTACAGACTCATAGGTGGAAGAGACTTCCCTTGTCTCAGATAAGACATTTAACTTGGACTTTTGGGTTAATGCTGGAATGAGTTAAGACTTTGGGGGACTGTTTGTAGGGCATGATTGTGTTTTGAAATGTCAGGACATGAGATATGGAAGGTGCCAGGGGCAGAATGATATGGTTTGGCTCTGTGTCCCCACCTAAACGTCATCTTGAATTGTAGTAATTCCCATGTGTCAAGGGCAGGACCAGGTGGAGGTAATCTAGGTAAAAATATCCAACATGAGAGAAACCTGAACATGTTCAAAGGTAAAAAGGAAAATGTCATTGGAAAAGAAAAATGAAAATTATTTAAGACAGAGGGGCTAAACATGGGCTACATTCAAGGAGATGGGAGTGGATAGAGTGTAAGCATCTACTTGAAAGTGAAAGGAAAGCCTTTCCTCTTTGGTAGGATTCTATGAGCAATGTTATGAGTGAAAGATGGGAATAAAGGTGGGATATCATGCCAGCTGGTCTCAATATTTCTTCTTAAGTAGGGGTAAGGTATTCTTACATGGGTGAGAATGTGGAGAGTGGGAGATATTGGAAGCTAATGAGAGAGAATCAGGTCTGCCACCAGCTGCATGAACTGTGCTGGAATCAGTGAGTGGTTGACAGGCAGGGTTGGGGGAATGTTATAAACATCGGGAAAGACTTGGTAAGCAATGTGTGGCAATAATATGCGTTTGTTAGATAAATATAGCTCTTTGTCTTTCTCAGAACTGATCTGAGACTTAGTAGCATGGGCAGATGTAGTATCTGTGGAGAGAGCAAGGCTCAACTGTGAAATTCTCAGTGAATGGCGAGCATACTGGGGATAGTCTGTTTCTTTTGGGTGCTCATAGATTAACTATATGATTCAGAGTAGGACTTCAAGAACCTGTTTGGTTTTTTGTGTAATTAAAAGATATATAGAAACTGTGATTTATTCTTTTTTTAACTTTAGAGACTCGTTGTCTGATGCAATATATTTGGATGTGTCAAGAAAAATGTCTAAGATTTGGAAATCAGCAAATGAAATTACTGGGCATCATTTCAACAAGGTGGTAGAAGCTGTCTGATGGAATATCTGGGGATTATCTGATTCAATAGGTATGAATAACTTTAACTGATTTTCTATTAACTAGACTAATGTAAAAGAAGTTATATTATACAACTTACAACTATACAATTATAACTTATACAAAACTGATTGTCATGCAAATAATTATTGTTCATAGAAATGCAAATAAATTACATCTGACAAATTGAGATATAATTGGTTTTCCTTCTCTAGAAAAGTGACATTTTATTACTCTATAGGTTATTAACTAATTTTGCATATACTACCAAACTTATTTCCACTTACTGGCAGCCTATATTCTTTAAATTTTTCCTTTGAGCTGGTCCTAAGATTTTACTGAATCTCTTATTAATTAATGAGTTAAATAAAAGATTTGACATATATTCATCCTACAGTTTCCCAAGTCATGATTTTGCCTTTTGTTCCATGCTGTCAACATAAGACAGTGAATATTTGCTTCTATACAGCTGCTATTCATAAGTATTTCAAAGCTTTTTACCAATATATGTAAATATATAATCATATAAATTATAATATATAAATATATAATCATATATAATTATAATATATAAATATATAATCATATATAATTATAATATATAAATACATAATCATATATAATTATAATAAATATATAATTATAATATATAAATATATATATATATATATATATATAAAAAAAAATCATGGATAGCTTTAGATAACATGTTCAAAGTATGACCTCCTTTGAAGTGTTTCCTGAACCTGGAAAACCCAATCCTATACTCACTCTAACTTTTTGAGCTGGATTAAATAGAGACATAAACTAGTGTAACAAGAAGATATACTTTGTAAACATTTTGTAAAATGCCTCTTACGTTTTGTAAAATGTAATTAAGAGATGGAGTCTCATTTAGCATAGGTAGGAAGACATGCCTCCTCTAGATTCTTTATAAAATCTAATTTTAAAACATCATTCCTCATCCATTATATGCAACTTCTTTTGGCCAAAGACTGCCAAGCTTTCCCCTGCAGTGGAGGCTGAGAATGAATTAAAGGAAACTTAGGCATTGAAATCAGAAAGAGGGACCAGGTAAGACAGCTGCTGCATACAGTGCTGAAGGTCGTGCCCCAGCCCAGAAGCTCGCAGTTGGAGGATGAGAGAGGCCGACACGCAATTCATATGCTGGTCAAGCCACCTGCCCGGTGCAGTATTGACCCTGTCATGAAGGAACACCTTTTGTCAGTCCACAAAGAAGTGCTCAATGTCCTGTGGTGATATTGTTAGCACCCTAAGAAAATAATAATGTGATCAGTTATGAAAAAAAAAAAAAAATCTACATTTGCGGAGGAGCTCAGGTGAGTTGAATAGTTTGAAGAAGCCTCTCCTGAAAATATGCCTCCTTGTGAAGTCTCTGTTAACAGTGTTTGCTGGTGAGAGAACTATTTATTAGAACTATGTCCTACCTCTTAAGTGAATATTTACCGACATCGAAAGTAGCTTTAAAAACTTTAATATGGCCATGGCATCTAACCACATCAATTGTGCTATACTTTATTAATATGATACATATAGTAACTATTATTTTAATTTTTGTTATATTTTTCAAAGTTTTACTCCATACAAGATTGAAAATCAGACAAACTTTTAAAACATAATCATTCTTCACAACGCATGATATAAATGAGGTTTCAAGGCTGGTTTGTATAATGTCGCTGCATATTCTTCTGAATGCGTTTACAATTGTGAATAGATAAAACATGAGGTGTTTTAAAAATGGATTGACAAATTCTCCCATCTATGATAAGAGGCATGATATTGTTATTACCTTCCAAATACAGAGAATTAAGCAGAGAGAAAATATTGGTCTAAAAGATTTTTTTAATGGAGGAAGAGAATTGAGATCTCTCTGGATTATAATCTGAGAGATTAGAAAAAGATTTTGTAGTGAAAATAAAAGCCATCATTTTACCTAGAAAAAAAAAATGCCCTTGCTTTGAGACCTCTTTAAATGTAAAGGTTTTGTTACCAAACTCCAGCACAGTCAGCTATACTGTTGCATGATATATAGGTTCTTGTAAAAATTGTCTGTTTTCAAAAATCTAATCACAAAAACCATTACTTTTGTGATTGAAAATAATTAACTGGAAATTGTTCATAGACGCCCACCTTTTCCATGCAGCCAAACAGAGTATCTAGTCCCATTTGCTCCTTTCTTCTGTAAATTAAAGACTAATTATGTCTTGTAGAGAACTGCCAGTTATGTTTACATAATAATCTGAGGTAGAAAAGGAGAAAAATTGCTCAGAGCTGGTGAAAGCATAAGTCTCTGAGGAGTGTGGAAGGTCTGCAATGTAATGAAAAGGTGAGAAGGAAGGAGAATTTTATTAGTATTGGGTTTGGAAACACTTCCACTTTTTGAGATGTGCAAGTAAAGACTGAGCTATTTGCTACAATTTTTGATTATCAGATTTTGTCATAACTCTGCTATCAGAGTCAATAAGTGGATCTAGGATTTGTAAGAGTAGTTTTCATGTAATGAAGGGAACATTCTACATGTGCAATAACTGAAAAATTTTACCTCAATATGAAATTTCAATAATGAAGAATTTTATTATCTTGAGTAATTTATGTTACCTGCGAATAAAAAATTGGCGCATCAAAATTAGCAGCTATAACTTATTTGTATTTCCATCTACATACTATTGAAATTGTTCTATAACCTTTGACTTTGACCTTGTGATTCTGCTTGCCGTAGACTTCATAACTATAGAAGGAAGAACAACCACAAAAAAAATCTGTGATGTTCTCTGTGATGTACATTGCTGTGTAGCCTAAAAAGCCTCCAAGGCTTCTGACACTCAGTGCTTTGTACTCCATCAGTGGGAGTCTCTGTAAAGAAAACAATGCTCCTTACCAAATAAATAAATATTTTTATATTCACTTTGAGAGCTACAATCTCTCATAGAAGAAACGTTAAGCTTTGGAAGAATTTTGTGATGAGTTTTTATGAGTTTTATACTACTTTAGAACGCAGTCAAGCCAAAAGGATTAGTAAGAAAAGATGAAGCCAAGGATAGATACTGTTAAGAATGAAATGAAGGCCACTCAGAATGATACTTCAATAATCCAAGTATGAGTGGTGAAGTCCTAAACAATAATAGTGTTTGTGTGAATGAAACAGAAGAGGAACTTTTCAGAAATCTGATACACAAAATATAGCCAGGAATTAATGATTACACAGAGAAGAAGGCTAGAAAAAAATGTCCAGAAATGCAAATATTATAGTCAGAAAAATGAAGATGGTAGCCCCACTGATACATATTTTTGTTTAAATTAGAAATCTCTTTCCGTGAACTTCCTTGTTGATATTCCATACCTAAGTATCTAAAAGGCGGACCCTGTAAAATTATGCAAGTTTTTTTTTTAATAGAGATGACTTATAATTTTGGTTCCAAGTTTTAAAAGAGCAAATAATAGAACCACTAAAAATATTCACCACTGCATAAAGATGCAAAAATTGACGGAACAATAGTAGTAGTCATGGTTACCTGCATGCCATCACCACACTATGATTATACAATTCATTCCTATGAATAACACAATTATAGCCTAACATAATACAACATAATCTTTCAACCAGTATACAAAAAACCCCCAGAAACTATTTAAATCAACAAGACCCACAGCTTCATAAAATAAAGTCACATTCCCTGTGTAAGTAATTCAACTGTTCTATATGCATCCTCTTAATTTTACGATCATACTTTATATGAATAACTAAATTATTCATGAGATTCCAAAGTTTATAAAGTATTTTCCGAAAAGATATAGCCAAAGTCAGATGGGAAACAAAAGAAACCACCCTTTCTTAAATAGGTCTGTCTTATAATAGTAGCTGTTTTAATTATGATGTCTAAGTATTATTTATAGATTGTTTAATTTTCATTGATTTGCTTTTTTCAATACATTTTAAAATCTCTAACCAGATATTACCAATACCAAGTCCACCAATCCTTGCCCACCATAAAAATAAAATCTGACCTGCTCTTTTTTTTTTTTTTTTGCTTACTCAGTATCACATTTTCACATTATACTGCAAAACTCCTTTCTTCTTGTTACATACTTTTTTTAATTTAAATAAAAAATTATGCATGAAAGTTTGTTTTAAGAATGCCTATACACAACTACTCTTCCTGAAACTATGGCACTCACAAATAGGGTAGATTTTACCACTTTTAAACATAATTGACATAAAGGAAGTAGTACCACAAAGGCATGGGTTTTCACCTGTATGATTGATGCTGTGGCTATGAAAAGAGAACACTATTTATAAGTCGAATAATTGAATTTAATCTGTGGGTCAGAGGTAGTCTAATGTAAGAGGCAGTATGAGGCACTCAGAAAAGCACTTGGCTTTGAATCTGAACATTTTGATTTCATTCTGATTCTGGCATCCATTTAGTAATAATTTCCAACAAGTCACTTAACTTCTTTGAGCTTTAGTTTCTTCATCAATAAATTGAAAGAGTTGATGCTAAATGACTCATTCTCATACTAAAATATTATGATTGAAAGTAATTCTACATTCTGGTTACATAGCTCTTCAGTTTCTAGGAACTGCAAGTAAAGGTTTGCCAATATCTCCTCTCTCTTCATGTGCCTCAGCATTTACAAACATTGGGCAAGTTCCAGATCACACATTATCCCACTGTGCATTCTGAACTTAGCAAAATAAAGGATACTCTTCCACAATATTTACACAATGTCCAGCAAAACAACTAAAGGTATTATTCTGACTTTTCACAGTCAAGGGTCTGGGCTAAAACTGCAGTGCCTTAGTCCCACATTGCACTATGGCACTTTCTCCTCTGGAGAACTATGTTACATTTCTGCCTCCTAAAGAAGCTGATGAGATTCTGAATAAATCACACAAAATCACACATGAACTATTATAGTATCAGAAAATGTTCCCAGATATGAAATAATTACTATCACCCTGAAAATGAAACTGAAAGGGATCTAGTGGTATATTAGCTTACTGTAACCCTTGCCTCTGAAAATTGGTAAGGATTTTGAAAAAAAAAAAAAAAAGTATATAGCTGTGTGAAAACAAATGTAATTGGTAATCTTGTGTAATAACTGTGTCTTTAATCACCATTGAAGGCTCCTTCAGAATTATACTAAATTCACATTCAAGAATTGAGTTTACTTCTGTATTAGAAGAGACTCAAACTGTACTGACACAGAAAGTAATTTGAACAGTTGATTTGTAACAGTTGTTGAATTCATTAATCCTCTAACTTTTTGTAATATTTTTTCCATTAACATATTTGGTTCACTTTCTTTTTTCTCATCCATTCGTTTATTATTTAAAGAGCCAGGTTGAAGATACTATTTAACGTTAGATAAGAAGGCTATAGATGATTTAAGTCCCTAAACACCATATGAGGGCTTTTACATCTGTGAAAATTGTCAATTAGAGATAAATAATATGATACTAGATAAAATGATTACATTCCACCCCCTTCTCTAGTAGTTATAAAAAAGGATGCCACCGGGGGGCGGAGCAAGATGGCCGAATAGGAACAGCTCCAGTCTCCAACTCCCAGCGTGAGCGACACAGAAGACCGGTGATTTCTGCATTTTCAGCTGAGACAAACAGGGTCTGGAGTGGACCTCAAGCAATCTCCAACAGACCTACAGCTGAGGGTCCTGACTGTTAGAAGGAAAACTATCAAACAGGAAGGACACCTACACCAAAACCCCATCAGTACATCACCATCATCAAAGACCAGAGGCAGATAAAACCACAAAGATGGGGAAAAAGCAGGGCAGAAAAGCTGGAAATTCAAAAAATAAGAGCGCATCTCCCCCGGCAAAGGAGCGCAGCTCATCGCCAGTAACGGATCAAAGCTGCACGGAGAATGACTTTGACAAGATGAGAGAAGAAGACTTCAGTCCATCAAACTTCTCAGAGCTAAAGGAGGAATTACGTACCCAGCGCAAAGAAACTAAAAATCTTGAAAAAAAAGTGGAAGAATTGATGGCTACAGTAATTAATGCAGAGAAGGTCATAAACGAAATGAAAGAGATGAAAACCATGACACGAGAAATACGTGACAAATGCACAAGCTTCAGTAACCGACTCGATCAACTGGAAGATAGAGTATCAGCGATTGAGGATCAAATGAATGAAATGAAGAGATGAAAACCATGACACGAGAAATACGTGACAAATGCACAAGCTTCAGTAACCGACTCGATCAACTGGAAGAAAGAGTATCAGCGATTGAGGATCAAATGAATGAAATGAAGTGAGAAGAGAAACCAAAAGAAAAAAGAAGAAAAATACATGAACAACGCCTGCAAGAAGTATGGGATTATGTAAAAAGACCAAATCTACGTCTGATTGGGGTGCCTGAAAGTGAGGGGGAATATGGAACCAAGTTGGAAAACACTCTTCAGGATATCATCCAAGAGAACTTCCCCAACCTAGTAGGGCAGGCCAACATTCAAATCCAGGAAATACAGAGAACGCCACAAAGATACTCCTCGAGAAGAACAACTCCAAGACACATAATTGCCAGATTCACCAAAGTTGAAATGAAGGAAAAAATCTTAAGGGCAGCCAGAGAGAAAGGTCGGGTTACCCACAAAGGGAAGCCCATCAGACTAACAGCAGATCTCTCGGCAGAAACTCTCCAAGCCAGAAGAGAGTGGGGACCAATATTCAACATTCTTAAAGAAAAGAATTTTCAACCCAGAATTTCATATCCAGCCAAACTAAGTTTCATAAGTGAAGGAGAAATAAAATCCTTTACAGATAAGCAAATGCTTAGAGATTTTGTCACCACTAGGCCTGCCTTACAAGAGACCCTGAAGGAAGCACTAAACATGGAAAGGAACAACCGGTACCAGCCATTGCAAAAACATGCCAAAATGTAAAGACCATCGAGGCTAGAAAGAAACTGCATCAACTAACGAGCAAAATAACCAGTTAATATCATAATGGCAGGATCAAGTTCACACATAACAATATTAACCTTAAATGTAAATGGACTAAATGCTCCAATTAAAAGACATAGACTGGCAAACTGGATAAAGAGTCAAGACCCATCAGTCTGCTGTATTCAGGAGACCCATCTCACACGCAGAGACATACAAAGGCTCAAAATAAAGGGATGGAGGAAGATTTACCAAGCAAATGAAGAACAAAAAAAAGCAGGGGTTGCAATACTAGTCTCTGATAAAACAGACTTTAAACCATCAAAGATCAAAAGAGACAAAGAAGGCCATTACATAATGGTAAAGGGATCAATTCAACAGGAAGAGCTAACTATCCTAAATATATATGCACCCAATACAGGAGCACCCAGATTCATAAAGCAAGTCCTTAGAGACTTACAAAGAGACTTAGACTCCCATACAATAATAATGGGAGACTTCAACACTCCACTGTCAACATTAGACAGATCAACGAGACAGAAAGTTAACAAGGATATCCAGGAATTGAACTCATCTCTGCAGCAAGCAGACCTAATAGACATCTATAGAACTCTCCACCCCAAATCAACAGAATATACATTCCTCTCAGCACCACATCACACTTATTCCAAAATTGACCACGTAATTGGAAATAAAGCACTCCTCAGCAAATGTACAAGAAGAGAAATTATAACAAACTGTCTCTCAGACCACAGTGCAATCAAACTAGAACTCAGGACTAAGAAACTCAATCAAAACCACTCAACTACATGGAAACTAAACAACCTGCTCCTGAATGACTACTGGGTACATAACAAAATGAAGGCAGAAATAAAGATGTTCTTTGAAACCAATGAGAACAAAGATACAACATACCAGAATCTCTGGGACACATTTAAAGCAGTGTGTAGAGGGAAATTTATAGCACTAAATGCCCACAAGAGAAAACAGGAAAGATCTAAAATTGATACTCTAACATCGCAATTAAAAGAACTAGAGAAGCAAGAGCAAACACTTTCAAAAGCTAGAAGAAGGCAAGAAATAACTAAGATCAGAGCAGAACTGAAGGAGATAGAGACACAAAAAACCCTCCAATAAATCAATGAATCCAGGAGTTGGTTTTTTGAAAAGATCAACAAAATTGACAGACCATTAGCAAGACTAATAAAGAAGAAAAGAGAGAAGAATCAAATCGACGCAATTAAAAATGATAAAGGGGATATCACCACCGACCCCACAGAAATACAAACTACCATCAGAGAATACTATAAACACCTCTACACAAATAAACTGGAAAATCTAGAAGAAATGGATAATTTCCTGGACACTTACACTCTTCCAAGACTAAACCAGGAAGAAGTTGAATCCCTGAATAGACCAATAGCAGGCTCTGAAATTGAGGCAATAATTAATAGCCTACCAACCAAAAAAAGTCCAGGACCAGATGGATTCACAGCTGAATTCTACCAGAGGTACAAGGAGGAGTTGGTACCATTCCTTCTGAAACTATTCCAATCAATAGAAAAAGAGGGAATCCTCCCTAACTCATTTTATGAGGCCAACATCATCCTGATAGCAAAGCCTGGCAGAGACACAACAAAAAAAGAGAATTTTAGACCAATATCCCTGATGAACATCGATGCAAAAATCCTCAATAAAATACTGGCAAACCGGATTCAGCAACACATCAAAAAGCTTATCCACCATGATCAAGTGGGCTTCATCCCTGGGATGCAAGGCTGGTTCAACTTTCGCAAATCAATAAACATAATCCAGCATATAAACAGGACCAAAGACAAGAACCACATGATTATCTCAATAGATGCAGAAAAGGCTTTTGACAAAATTCAACAGCCCTTCATGCTAAAAACCCTCAATAAATTCGGTATTGATGGAATGTACCTCAAAATCGTAAGAGCTATTTTTGACAAACCCACAGCCAATATCATACTGAATGGGCAAAAACTGGAAAAATTTCCTTTGCAAACTGGCACAAGACAGGGATGCCCTCTCTCACCACTCCTATTCAACATAGTGTTGGAAGTTCTGGCTAGGGCAATCAGGCAAGACAAAGAAATCAAGGGTATTCAGATAGGAAAAGAAGAAGTCAAATTGTCCCTCTTTGCAGATGACATGATTGTATATTTAGAAAACCCCATTGTCTCAGCCCAAAATCTCCTTAAGCTGATAAGCAACTTCAGCAAAGTCTCAGGATACAAAATTAATGTGCAAAGATCACAAGCATTCTTATACACCAGTAACAGACAAACAGAGAGCCAAATCAGGAATGAACTTCCATTCACAATTGCTTCAAAGAGAATAAAATACCTAGGAATCCAACTGACAAGGGATGTAAAGGACCTCTTCAAGGAGAACTACAAACCACTGCTCAGTGAAATCAAAGAGGACACAAACAAATGGAAGAACATACCATGCTCATGGATAGGAAGAATCAATATAGTGAAAATGGCCATACTGCCCAAGGTAATTTATAGATTCAATGCCATCCCCATCAAGCTACCAATGAGTTTCTTCACAGAATTGGAAAAAACTGCTTTAAAGTTCATATGGAACCAAAAAAGAGCCCACATCTCCAAGACAATCCTAAGTCAAAAGGACAAAGCTGGAGGCATCACGCTACCTGACTTCAAACTATACTACAAGGCTACAGTAACCAAAACAGCATGGTACTGGTACCAAATCAGAGATATAGAAGAATGGAACAGAACAGACTCCTCAGAAATAATACCACACATCTACAGCCATCTGATCTTTGACAAACCTGAGAGAAACAAGAAATGGGGAAAGGATTCCCTATTTAATAAATGGTGCTGGGAAAATTGGCTAGCCATAAGTAGAAAGCTGAAACTGGATCCTTTCCTTACTCCTTATACGAAAATTAATTCAAGATGAATTAGAGACTTAAATGTTAGACCTAATACCATAAAAATCCTAGAGGAAAACCTAGGTAGTACCATTCAGGACATAGGCATGGGCAAAGACTTCATGTCTAAAACACCAAAAGCAATGGCAGCAAAAGCCAAAATTGACAAATGGGATCTCATTAAACTAAAGAGCTTCTGCACAGCAAAAGAAACTACCATCAGAGTGAACAGGCAACCTACAGAATGGGAGAAAATTTTTGCAATCTACTCATCTGACAAAGGGCTAATATCCAGAACCTACAAAGAACTCAAACAAATTTACAAGAAAAAAACAACCCCATCAAAAAGTGGGCAAAGGATATGAACAGACATGTCTCAAAAGAAGACATTCATACAGCTAACAGACACATGAAAAAATGCTCATCATCACTGGCCATCAGAGAAATGCAAATCAAAACCACAATGAGATACCATCTCACACCAGTTAGAATGGCGATCATTAAAAAGTCAGGAAACAACAGGTGCTGGAGAGGATGTGGAGAAATAGGAACACTTTTACACTGTTGGTGGGATTGTAAACTAGTTCAACCATTATGGAAAACAGTATGGCGATTCCTCAAGGATCTAGAACTAGATGTACCATATGACCCAGCCATCCCATTACTGGGTATATACCCAAAGGATTATAAATTATGCTGCTATAAAGACACATGCACACGTATGTTTATTGCGGCACTATTCACAATAGCAAAGACTTGGAATCAACCCAAATGTCCATCAGTGACAGATTGGATTAAGAAAATGTGGCACATATACACCATGGAATACTATGCAGCCATCAAAAAGGATGAGTTTGTGTCCTTTGTAGGGACATGGATGCAGCTGGAAACCATCATTCTTAGCAAACTATCACAAGAACAGAAAACCAAACACCGCATGTTCTCACTCATAGGTGGGAACTGAACAATGAGATCACTTGGACTCGGGAAGGGGAACATCACACACCGGGGCCTATCATGGGGAGGGGGGAGGGGGGAGGGATTGCATTGGGAATTATACCTGATGTAAATGACGAGTTGATGGGTGCTGACGAGTTGATGGGTGCAGCACAGCAACATGGCACAAGTATACATATGTAACAAACCTGCACATTATGCACATGTACCCTAGAACTTAAAGTATAATAATAATAAATAAATTAAAAAAAAAAGATGCCACCTTTCATAACATAACTTTTGTCATTTAGAGTGTATTTCCATGAAAATTGCTATCTATTTAATTGGCTTGTATAAATAAATGAGACAATACACACTACATGTAAAGTGCTTAAAACAGGACCTAAACATAGTGAACATTCAATAATAAGAAAAGCAAGAAAAATGCAAATATGTTATTGTGGGAAAATATTTGGGGTTTAAAAGATTAGGTTTTGTATGTGAATTTCTCAAAAATTTTTAACTATTTTTCAATGTGAATATCCATAAATCTACATTTTATTTCTAGCTTAACTAAGCACTAAACGTAAACATGAGTGCCCTATCTATATATTGTATGCACAAATCTTTCATCCAATAGTTGCTTAAAAATTACTTAGGTAGGGGGGCGCCAAGATGGCTGAATAGGAACAGCTCCAGCCTCCAGCTCCCAGCGTGAGTGACACAGAAGATGGCTGATTTCTGCATTTCCAACCGAGGTACCGGGTTCATCTCACTGGGTCATGTCAGACACTCGGTGCAGGACAGTGGCTGCAGTCCATCGAGCAAGAGCCGGAGCAGGGCAAGGCATCGCCTCACCCGGAAGTGCAAGGGGGAAGGGAATTCCTTTTCCTAGCCAAGGGAAAACATGACACACAACACCTGGAAAATTGGGTCATTTCCACCCTACTACTGCGCTTTACCAAGGGTCTTAGCAAATGGCACACTAGGAGATTATATCTCGCACCTGGCTCAGAGGGTCCCAAGCCCACGAAGCCTCCCTCATTACTAGCACAGCAGTCTGAGATCAAACTGCAAGACTGCAGCGTGGCTAGGGGAGGGGCGCCCGACATTGCTGAGGCTTAAGTAGGTAAACAAAGCAGTCAGGAAGCTTGAACTGGGTGGAGCCCACCACAGCTCAAGGAGGCCTGCCCGCCTCTGTAGACTCCACCTCTGGGGACAGGGCATAGCTAAACAAAAAGCAGCAGAAACCTCTGCAGATGTAAATGTCCCTGTCTGACAGCTTTGAAGAGAGTAGTGATTCTCCCAGCATTGAGGTTGAGATCTGAGAACAGACAGACTGCCTGCTCAAGTGGGTCCCTGACCCCAGAGTAGCCTAACTGGGAGAGCCTAACTGGGAGTAGCCTAACTGGAGTGAACCTCAAGCAAACTCCAACAGACCTGCAGCTAAGGGTCCTGACTGTTAGAAGGAAAACTAACAAACAGAAAGGAATCTACACCAAAACCCCACCTGTACGTTACCATCGTCAAAGACTAAAGGTAGACAAAACCAAAAAGATGGGGAAAAAGCAGTGCAGAGAAGCTCAAAATTCAAAAAATCAGAGTGCCTCTCCCCCTCCAAAGGAATGCAGCTCCTCGCCAGCAACGGAAAAAAGCTGGACAGAGAATGACTTTGACGAGTTCAGAGAAGAAGGCTTCCGTCAATCAAACATCTCAGAGCTAAAGAAGGAACTACAAACCCAGCGCAAAGAAACTAAAAACCTTGAAAAAAGATTTGACAAATGCATAACTAGAATAACCAACGCAGAAAAGTCCATAAACAACCTAATAGAGATGAAAACCATGACACGAGAACTATGTGACAAATGCACAAGCGTCAGTAACTGACTCGATCAACTGGAAGAAAAGGTTTCAGAGATTGCAGATCAAATGAATGAAATGAAGCAAGAAGAGAAGTTTAGAGAAAAAAAGAGTAAAAAGAAATGAACATGGCCTCCAAGAAATATGGGATTACGTGAAAAGACCAAATCTACATCTGATTGGTGTACCTGAAAGTGATGGGGAGAAAGGAATCAAGTTGGAAAACACTCTGCAGGATATTATCCAGGAGAACTTCCCCAACCTAGCAAGACAGGCCAACATTCAAATTCAGGAAATACAGAGAATGCCACAAAGATACTCCTTGAGAAGAGCAACTCCAAGACACATAATTGTCAGATTCACCAAAGTTGAAATGAAGGAAAAAATGTTAAGGGCAGCCAGACACAAAGGTCGGGTTACACACAAAGGGAAGCCCATCAGACTAACAGCAGATCTCTCAGAAGAAACTCTATAAGCCAGAAGAGAGTGGGGACCAATATTCAACATTCTTAAAGAAAAGAATTTTAAACCCAGAATTTCATATCCAGCCAAACTAAGTTTCATAAGTGAAGGAGAAATAAAATCCTTTACAGATAAGCAAATGCTTAGAGATTTTGTCACCACCAGGCCTGCCTTACAAGAGCTCCTGAAGGAAGCACTAAATATGGAAAGGAACAACCGGTACCAGCCATTGCAAAAACATGCCAAAATGTAAAGACTATCAATGCTAGGAAGAAACTGCATCAACTAACGAGCAAAATAACCAGCTAACATCATAATGACGGGATCAAGTTCACACATAACAATATTAACCTTAAATGTAAATGGGTTAAATGCTCCAATTAAAAGACACAGACTGGCAAATTAGATGAGTCAAATTGATAGAGTCAAGACCCATCAGTTTGCTGTATTCAGGAGACCCATCTCACATGCAGAGACAAACATAGGCTCAAAATAAAGGGATGGAGGAAGATCTACCAAGCAAATAGAAAGCAAAACAAAGCAGGGGTTGCAATCCTAGTCTCTGACAAAACAGACTTTAAACCATCAAAGATCAAAAGAGACAAAGAAGACCATTACATAATGGTAAAGAGATCTTTAAACAAGAAGAGCTAACTATCCTAAATATATATGCACCCAAAACAGGAGCACCAAGCTTCACAAAGCAAGTCCTTAGAGACTTACAAAGAGACTTAGACTCTCACACAATAATAATGGGAGACTTTAGTACCCCACTGTCAACATTAGACAGATCAACGAGACAGAAAGTTAACAAGGATATCCAGGAATTGAACTTAGCTCTGCACCAGGCAGACCTAATAGACATCTGCAGAACTCTCCACCCCAAATCAACAGAATATACATTCTACTCAGCCCCACATCACACTTATTCCAAAATTGACTACATAGTTGGAAGTAAAGCACTCCTCAGCAAATGTAAAAAGAACAGAAATTATAACAAACTGTCTCTCAGACCACAGTGCAATGAAACTGGAACACAGGACTAAGAAACTCAATCAAAACTGCTCAGTTACATGGAATCTGAACAACCTGCTCATGAATGATTACTGAGTACATTATGAAATGAAGGTAGAAATAAAGATGTTCTTTGAAACCAATGAGAACAAAGATACAACATACCAGAATCTCTGGGACACATTTAAAGCAGTGTGTAGAGGGAAATTTATAGCACTAAATGCCCACAAGAGAAAGCAGGAAAGATCTAAAATTGACACCCTAACATTACAATTAAAAGAACTAGAGAAGCAAGAGCAAACACTTTCAAAAGCTAGAAGAAGGCAAGAAATAACTAAGATCAGAGCAGAACTGAAGGAGATAGAGACACAAAAACCCTCCCAAAAATCATTGAATCCAGGAGTTGGTTTTTTGAAAAGATCAACAAAATTGATAGACCACTAGCAAGACTAATAAACAAGAAAAGAGAGAAGAATCAAATAGATGCAATAAAAAATAATAAAGGGGATATCACCACCGACCCCACAGAAATACAAACTACCATCAGAGATTACTGTAAACACTTCTATGCAAATAAACTAGAAAACCTAGAAGAAATGGATACATTCCTGGACACATACACTTTCCCAAGACTAAACCAGGAAGAAGGTGAATCCCTGAATAGAACAACAGCAGGCTCTGAAATTGAGGCAATAATTAATGGCCTACCAATCAAAAAAGTACAGGACCAGATGGATTCACAGCTGAATTCTACCAGAGGTACAAGGAGGAGCTGGTACCATTCCTTCTGAAACTATTCCAATCAATAGAATAAGAGGGAATCCTCCCTACCTCATTTTATGAGGCCAACATCATCCTGATACCAAAGCCTGGCAGAGACACAACAACCAAAAAAAAGAATTTTAGACCAATATCCCTGATGAACATCGATGCAAAAATCCTCAATAAAATATTGGCAAACTGAATCCAGCAGCACATCAAAAAGCTTACCCACCA
Source organism: Macaca fascicularis (assembly GCF_037993035.2). Classification (NCBI taxonomy): domain Eukaryota; kingdom Metazoa; phylum Chordata; class Mammalia; order Primates; family Cercopithecidae; genus Macaca; species Macaca fascicularis. Next base: position 132,358,099 of record NC_088377.1, read on the forward strand.
TGATCAAGTGGGCTTCATCCCTGGGATGCAAGGCTGGTTCAACCTACACATATCAATAAACATAATCCAGCATATAAACAGAACCAAAGACAAAAACCACATGATTATCTCAATAGATGCAGAAAAGGCCTTTGACAAAATTCAACAAACCTTCATGCTAAAAACTCTCAATAAATTCGGTATTGATGGAACGTACCTCAAAATAATAAGAGCTATTTTTGACAAACCCACAGCCAATATCATACTGAATGGGCAAAAACTGGAAGCATTCCCCTTAAAAACTGGCACAAGACAGGGATGCCCTCTCTCACCACTCCTATTCAACACAGTGTTGGAAGTTCTGGTCAGGGCAATCAGGTAATAGAAAGAAATAAAGGGTATTCAGTTAGGAAAAGAAGAAGTCAAATTGTCCCTGTTTGCAGATGACATGATTGTATATATAGAAAACCCCATCGTCTCAGCCCAAAATCTCCTCAAGCTGATAAGCAACTTCAGCAAAGTCTCAGGATACAAAATCAATGTGCAAAAATCACAAGCATTCTTATACACCAGTAACAGACAAACAGAGAGCCAAATCATGAAGGATCTCCCATTCACAATTGCTTCAAAGAGAATAAAATACCTAGGAATCCAACTTACAAGGGATATGAAGGACATCTTCAAGGAGAACTGCAAACCACTTCTCAATGAAGTAAAAGAGGATACAAACAAATGGAAGAACATTCCATGCTCATGGATAGGAAGAATCAATACTGTGAAAATGGTCATACTGCCCAAGGTAATTTATAGATTCAATGCTATCCCCATTAAGCTACCAATGACTTTCTTCACAGAATTGGAAAAAATAACTTTAAAGTTCATATGGAACCAAAAAAGGGCCCACAACGTCAAGACAATCCTAAGTCAAAAGAACAAAGCTGGAGGCATCATGCTACCTGACTTCAAAGTATATTACAAGGCTACAGTAAGCAAAACAGCATGGTACTGGTACTAAAACAGAGATAGAGACCAATGGAACAGAACAGAGTCCTCAGAAATAATACTATCATCACATCTACAACCATCTGATATTTGACAAACCTGACAAAAACAAGAAATAGGGAAAGGATTCCCTATTTAATAAATGGTGCTGGGAAAATTGGCTAGCTATAAATAGAAAGCTGAAACTGGATCCTCTCCTCACTCCTTATACGAAAATTAATTCAAAATGGATTAGAGACTTAAATGTTAGACCTAAAACCATAAAGACCCTAGAAGAAAACCTAGGTAATACCATTCAGGACATAGGCATGGGCAAGGACTTCATGTCTAAAACACCAAAAGCAATGGAAACAAAAGCCAAAATTGACAAATGGGATCTAATTAAACTAAACAGCTTTGCACAGCAAAAGAAACTACCATCAGAGTGAACAGGCAATCTATAGAATGGGAGAAAAATTTTGCAATCTACTCATCTGACAAAGGGCTAATTTCCGGAACCTACAAAGAACTCAAACAAATTTACAAGAAAAAAATCAACCCCATTGAAAAATGGGCAAAGGATATGAACAGACACTTCTCAAAAGAAGACATTTATGCAGCCAACAGACACATGAAAAAATGCTCATCATCACTAGCCATCAGAGAAATGCAAATCAAAACCACAATGTGACACCATCTCACACCAGTTAGAATGGCAGTCATTAAAAAGTCAGGAAACAACAGGTGCTGGAGAGGATGTGGAGAAATAGGAATACTTTTACGCTGTTGGTGGGACTGTAAACTACTTCAACCATTGTGGAAGACAGTGTGGCGATTCCTCAAGGATCTAGAACTAGAAATACCATTTGACCCAGCCATTCCATTACTGGGCATATACCCAAAGGATTATAAATCATGCTGTTATAAAGACACATGCACACGTATGTTTATTGTGGCACTATTCACAATAGCAAAGACTTGGAACCAACCCAAGTGTCCATCAATGACAGACTGGATTGAGAATGTGGCACAGATACACCATGGAATACTATGCAGCCATAAAATAGGATGAGTTTGTGTCCTTTGTAGGGACATGGATGCAGCTGGAAACCATCATTCTCAGCAAACTATCACCAAGAACAGAAAACCAAACACCACATGTTCTCACTCATAGGTGGGAATTGTACAATGAGATCACTTGGAGACAGGAGGTGGAACATCACCCACCAGGGCCTGTTGTGCGGTGGGGGTAGTGGGGAGGGATAGCATTAGGGGATATACCTAATGTAAATGATGAGTTAATGGGTGCACCATACCAACATGGCACATGTATACATATGTAACAAACCTGCACGTTGTGCACATGTATCCTAGAACATAAAGTATAAAAAAAAAGTTCTTTAAATGTAAATATATTATTGTATTTGTACTTTTTAAATTAGTTTAACAGTGTTGTAGTTTTTGATCTCAATGTTAAAAGTATGTTATAGTATTACTCACACATTTTATATATCTAAATATTATAATACATTACAAAAAAAGTGGTTTTGATTAAATGAGTTGGGCATTTATGATTCATTGTTTCAACATCTAAGGGTCATTTGCTTTTTATGTTTTAAAATATTTATTTTTTAATTTAAAAATTTTTAATTGACAAAATTGTTTGTATTCTGTATAACATGATGCTTTTAATGATATATTCATTGTGATAAGAAAAGGACAATAATAATACAAAATGTACTTTCAAAATGCCCAAAAAACCCTACAAATTTATTCCATTATAAATATCTTCATCATGTACATGACAGGCATTCAATTCTCAATAGTATAAGATTATCTAACATAACAGTGTATGAATATTTTTATTTAAATGAATAACTATTTAGCCCTAATCATCATGCAGTTTTATAATGGTGAGACTTGCTTTGAATTATCAAAACCTTATCTTCATGTTTTCTAACATAACTTGGTTGCAGAAGACCTCTGTGTCAGTTTAGCCTTGGGCTTAGATCTTGTATTTTTATTGGTTGTTTTCAAAAGACTGCTGCTGGCTACCAAGCTATGTGACACAGGCTGACAGATATCTACACCTTGAACTCTCTGCCAATGCAAAATTTAATAGTATGATTGTGAAACTTGCTAATGTTCATACTAGAGAAGTTTTTTATTGTGTGTTTCTGTATTTTTTCCCAAGACTAATAAAATGTTTCGTTTTGCTCTAAAAAAAAAAAAAAAGAAAAAAGAAAAGAAAAAAAAGAGTATCTTTTTTTTTGAAAAAAGATGAAATGACTAAATATAGCTAACTAACATATGTGTTACTTCACAGTTATTTTTTCAGTAAGAATAAATATAGCTAATTAGCATGTGCATTATCTCCCATGGTTCCTTTTGTGGTGAGAACACTTTACATCCACTTTCTCGGCATTTTCTAGAATATAATATATTGTTAACTATAGTCACCATGTTGTACAATAGAGTTCTTAAACTTACTCCTGCTATCTGAAATTGTGTATCCTTTGACCAACATCACTCCAAACCCATCCCCACACCTGAATAATATATATAATATTATGTATTATATGTTATATATAACTATATATTGTATATTATATTATATGATTATATAAAACTTGGACCTATATTTTGAATCACTATATATATATAATATCATATTATATATTATACTATATATGAATATATACTATGGCATATAATATATATCATCATATATATATAAATATCATATATATGATGCCATAAAAAATAATGAAATCCTGACATTTGCAACAACATGAGTGAAATGTGAAGGCACTGTCCTAAGTGAAATAAGTCATACAAATAAAGACAAATACTGCATGATCTCAGTTAAATGTGGAATCTAAACACATTATACTGATTGAAACAGACAGTAGAATGGTAGCTATCTGAGGCAGAGGGTAGGATAAAAAGGGAGATGGTCAAAGAGTATAAACTTTCAGTTGGAAGATAAATATGTTCAGGGGATCTAATATACAGCACAGTGAGGCAAAACATGTAACCTAATTTGATTAATTCACAAAATATATGTAGATCAAATCATCACTTTGTATGCCTTATAATCATTTGGTTTTATTTGACAGCTATACCAAAATTTGGAAAACAGTTAAAATGAATAAATAGGTAAATACTTGCCCTACTGAAATAACCAAATTACTAGCACACTTCCTTTCACAGTTCATTGCTTAATGATTTATTATTGCTGCAGATTATATGTGAATCAGTCATAATTATAAATTATTATCTTGCTTAAAGATAAAATAAATGGTACATCTTTCCTCAAATGAGACACCAATGGTACATGTTTCCTCAAATGAGACACCCTGATTTTTGTATTACATTCAGAAAAATTATCTACCTTGTTTGTTTGTGCCATGCAGTATATTAAAATATTTCGTAGGATAGAACCTTATCCCTATGCTTCTTTGATTCCTTATGAGACAACTGGATTGTATCACATAGTGTATGTCATGCCAAGAGTCAGCTAGAACTTTTTATCCTTTCTTGGTAAATAACATATTTATCATTTTTACTCAAGGAAATGATGAGAATATTGAATAAACAAAGGATCTCTCACTTATGCATTGAGTAAAAATGATCTTTTACTGTTACACATCACTAGGACATGAAATAAAGAATCTAGTTGTTAACAATTTTCAAAGGGACTGGGCTAGGTTGAATATTAATACGTGGCTAAAGAAAATATCTGGAAATAAATGTTTTATTTAGTAAGTGACTTGTAAAATACACACAGCCAAACTTCGCTTCTGCTTATCCCTTTGTATTTTTTTGAATTGAATATTGAAAATTAAATAAGCTTCTTTTAAAATGAAAAAATATTTTTACATACTGGCTCATTAATACTCTGTTCTCCATAAAATGTTATTTTAAATTTCAAATTGTTATTTTTTATTTAAGAAAAAATTTAACTATATGAGGCATTAGGCAACAAAAATGCTGATTACAATTAATTTTTGTGTGTGCTGAACGAAAGATAGAATTCCTCATTGGAGGAAAAATAACAGAGTAGACTACAAAGTGTTTCATGAAAAGTTCCCTTTAAATATGAATTTGCCCTTGTTCACACTTCTCTCTTTCCATAGTCCAGTGTATAAGTCCAGTTGAAAGAAATCAATTTAAATCTGTAAGAATTATATTATTCCTCTCAAGTTTTAACATCCTCACTAACTATACTAGTCTAGACTAAAACAAAAACAGCAATTTTATATAGTATTGACATAAGACATTTTAATACCAATATTATAAAATGTACTTTTTTTTAGAACTTTGAGTTAAATTCTGCTGTATATAAATATTTTCAGTAAGAAGTAGTCTAGTATGAGTCTCTGAAAATAATTTGACAGTCTCTAAAACATTACCTTTCAGCTCTGTTGCAAAACTGATCAGAATCTCGTGATTTCCTCATATCATGTTACTCTAATAATGTTTTCAGCTCTTCTGCTGTAGGTTGAAGAAACTAAGAACATAAGAGCTAGTGAAGTAAATTTATGACTAAAATGCTAATAGGAAATGATTGTTTCAGAAGAAGAAAATATCTCACAAATTTTCACATTTTTCCCTTAATGGCCAAACACACTTAACAAAATCTTAGCAATCTTATTGTGAAAACTTTTTGCCCTATTTTACTGAGAAATATTTGCAGCTGGCAGTTAATGCAGGCTCATTAAGGAGGCCAAAGCACTTTGTGCATTAAGACTCTGCTCTGCACCCCTGCTTTTGGCCCAATTATCCCAGTGATCAGGTAAATTGGGAGATAGTATCATCTCCTCTGTTCTTCTTGAACATCACTTAAGGATGATTTCTCACTTCCCTGCTCTCCCAATCCATAGAATCTTCTTTCATTTGCACATTTCCATCCACTGTCTTTCTGCTTTCTTCCAATGTCATTTATGCACATTCAGGACTGTCACCTGCATGCATGCTTTCGTTCTGTTTGACAAATCCCACTTCCCCACTTTATTCCAAACCCTCTCAGTTTAAGATATCTTCCCTTAAAGTGATGAGGGTTGTGGATGGGAAGTGAGTAGAGGCTAGCCAGGATTATATGGATGGGGAGCATATTAAAAATAATACATGCTCAAAGAAGGAGGACCAGAGGAAAATGTAGTTCTAAAGAAAGACAGGCGACAGCAGGAAAGTGAGAAAGAAGAACATGAGTATACAAAGCAGGATAGAAACATAAGGTGACAGGCAGTGACCTCACACGGAGGGCATAGTGTTCTGTGCCAGATGAGGCCAAGGATGACAAAGGGGCAGACAGCCCTTTCCGGACATGGTAGGCTAATAGGAGTGCTAAGATCTTTACGGGAACAAGTGTCATACAAGGCACAACATAAGAGAATCTCAAAAGAGTAAAAAAGTTACTAGCATTCTGAAAAGGGATAGATCATAAGTATTTGAGAGGATTTCAATCAACTTAATGGCAAAATGGCATTTCAACTGAGTTCCAAAAGATGGGCCAAATTTTGAGTGGCACAATAGGAGAGGAAGGTGCTTTAGCAGAGAAAACTTCTGAATGAATAAATGACTGGATAAGCCAATCTGTGAACAATAGAAACAAATCAAAGCAAAAATTTGTACCACAGATATACCCTATCACTTTTTCTGGGTAGATGATTCCTTCAGGTTTCCAGGTGGATGCCCCTGCCACTAAAAATGACACTCCTGATGGCAATACAGATGTTGATGGCATACAAACGTTTTACTCAAGGAATCTAGAAATATATGCCACATGTAAACACTTAAATGTATCATTACAATTAGAAACAGAACTTTAGTTAATATCCAATAGTGATTAAAATTTTTCAACTTCTGTAATAAGAATTCTGTTGTTCTACAGTAAAACAAAAAAGACAGTAGTTTAAATTAAACTCCATGTCTTCAGAAGAAATCGTTACAAATTTATATGAAGCCCTAAGTGAGGATAAGCTAAAAAAAATAAGACTTGTTAAGTTAGAATACTTTTGAAATTCAACCACATCCCTTATTGTCTAGATGTAATGATAACTACAAAATGAGGTGATCACTTTAAATAAATAAGTGACAACAAACTCTAAAAAAAGATGTTAACTTAATGACTGATTAGATAATTCTCAAGGTGTCTCCGAAATCTGGAACTAGTGCTGGGTGAAACCACCACTTTATTAATAGTTTGGAACATTGGCCCTAATTCACACTTTCACCATTCCAAGTGTGTATCAGTTAAACATATTGCCTTAAAAGCATTATGCAAATATTTCTAAGAAGTAATTCAATTTTTGCATGCTACAGCATGTCCAGTTTACACACACACACACACACATACTCTCATACACACCATGCACACATACCTTTTACCATGTCCATCTGTTGAGTCTGATGGAAGGAAACTCTAGATATGGACATCTTCCAACCTAAATGTTCTGGTAGGTAGGGCTTCACTCCTGGCTCAATTTCAACCATCTTTGTATTTTATACCTCACTAGGTCAAGTTTGTTCAGATTCCTTCTGAGGCTACTTTGCTGCTTTTAAGTACTTCTGATTTAAGTACTTGCTGATTTAAGTACTTGCTGAATCAAGTACTTCTGATTCACTGTTTTCTAAGTTATTCTCTTTTATAAATGTTTTAATTCACATATAAGACAAAGCTCTATATAGCTTTAAAGTAAATAGCATGTGATAATCACTCTTTAGTACAGAGTTTAAACACTTGCCAATTTAAATTGTTCTGTTTAAACTGTATTATTTCAGAACCTTGCATTAGAGTTATCATCCAAAACCACAACGATTCAAGATTTAAGTACACATAGTAAAGACAAAGTTAACAGCTGAAAACCTTCTAAGATAGACGACCATAAATCTGTTCAATAAGATGTGTCAGAGGGATACTCCAACAGCACTGAATATAAGGAAGAATTGCAATCAAGAGCCAGCAAACAAGAACATAAGAGAAGAACAATGGAGTAGACTGGTAGAAATTAATGCAACGTTCTTCCAAAAGGATGAAACATTTAACTTTGTATGGTACAAGTTATTTTAGGCAGAAATATGTAACATAGGGTCACTATTTCTATGCAGAAAATACAGAAAGGAAGTGCAAGGTATTGTTTTTTAAAATGCCTACAATCTACAGTTAGAGAAATTTTCCTTTATCTCCTATTTTTAATATTATATTAGTATGGGACATTCATAACAAAATTAACGAATCAATATTGATATAGAAATTATCTACTAAAGTCCATACTTTTTTCAGCTTTCCTTAGATTTAATTTCTGTTTTTGTTCCAGGATCCCATCTACAATGCCACACTATGTTTAGCTGTCATGGTTTCTTAGATCCTCTAAGGTCTGACAATTTCTCAGACTTTGCTTCTTCTTGATGACCTTCACAGCTTTGAGTATTGGTCAGGTATTTTGCAGAATGTCCTTCAACTGAGAATTGTCTCATGTTTTTCTCATGATTAAGCTAGCGTTATAAAGTTTGGGGAGGACGACAACAGAGGTAAAAACTCTCGTCGCAAATAACAAAGGCATATATTATAGACATAATTTATCACTACTAATGCTCAACTTTCTGACTTTGATCGGGTGGTGTTTTTCAGGTTTCTCTACCGTGAAGTTACTCTTTCTCACATTTCCATACAGCACTCTTTGGAAGGAAGTCATGAAGCACATCTCCCACTTAGAGAGTGAGGAGTTATGTTCTATAACATAAGTCATAAAATCATACTCTAGCCAAGAATTGGTACCTTCAGTCCAACTGGAGGTGAGAATGCTTGGGATTTAGGGAAAGGATGGCCTTGGGGAAGAAATGTACAATGGCTGCCTTATTTGTACAAAAATAATCTTGAGTCAGATGCATATTTTTTATGATAGTGAAATAATACCATGCATCATTTTTGTTAGAATTTCTACACCTAAGGGATTCCTAGAGATGTCCTTGAAATATAATTTGATAAAATTAAAATCTTGTCAATTTGTAAGTATATCTATTATATGCTCTGCAAATAACATATATATTGTTTATGACAAGTTTCAGAGCTACTTACAAGTTTTTGGTTTTCTGATATAGATTCAACTTTCTACCCACTTACTCTCATCCTTGACCTATCTATTTTTCCATTTGCAAATCAAAGAGCCTTCCTTCTACAACACCTCTACCCCTCTTTCATCCAGTCTGCTCCTGCTTACCAGTGATGTGCACAGGGAGAACAGAGACATGGCAATAGATAGGCAGGCGATATGCAAGGACCTCTGAATATCTGAAGCTCTTAAAAGAGTAGTCATCCGTCATCCATTATTTTTCCAGGAATTAAAAAAGAGCCAATGACATAACAACAAAATGAAACAATCTAGCCCAGACCATCTGACGTTTCTGATGTGTGTTGATGCAACTCCAGTTCCGGAAGCTCGTATATACTGTGGAATTAATTTTTATGGTTGATTTCCACTCTATGCAAAATGAACCCAGGGGAAATTCATGAAGAGGATAAGTTATTTTCATAAACTTTTCATACATGACCCAATTCAATTAATGAATAAGATAAAAATAAATAAATGTGATTAAAACAAGGCAAACACCAATGTTGAGAAATGTAGCATGAAATCTATGATGAACCAACAAAGTAGGGAAAACCTCTAAACAGAATCATTATTCCTAAAAGATGGTGTTAAAGATAGGATAGCTTTTATGAAAGACTACTGAAGTGTAAACTTGAGTTGGATATAACCTGAATAAATATAATAGTATTATCCTTGTTGAAGCAACTAGTGACTTAAGTAGCCAAAGGCTACAATGAGAAAGTTAAAAATCACCAACCTAAATTTTCTCTAAGAATTCATCAGTTTTTGGCATTTGTTTTCTGGAATCAAATTGATTGTGTCATGAAATAGTTGAAAAACACTGTCACTTGCATGTTTCAAAGCGTCAAAGGTACATGAATAAATGCATATCCATCATCTTTGCATGTTTAATGAGTACAAAAGAGCTTTTGCACAAATAAATGGGAAAACTATTTTATAAAAACATTGCCACTCAATTTTACTTAAACATCCTGTGCCATATCATAGTTCAATGATTTCTAGAACTGAAAGCGTGGCAGGAGGCAGTTGAATAAAAAAATTAATGTAGAAGAGTTAGCATATGATGAAAGAATTAAATCACTCAGATATAAAGACATTAACTCAAGCAAAGAGAAAATTAAGTGTAAGATAATATTTATGATAAAATTTATATAAGATGAAGAATCAATGAGGCAAAACTGATTTTATGAAGAGATTGTAATAACAGAAAAATACTTGTTACAATAGTAAGTGAATACATCAGCCTATACGTATATGATCAAAACTGAAAAACCTGCTTCAAAAGTTTAGAAAAAACTCATCTAATATTATAGTGACAGTAAAAGATTTTGGGAGAGAGTCTATGTAATCAGTTGTTTCTTTCAAATTTTCTATTTTTTTCCTATTGTTCAGAACATACACTGATCAGTTTTATAATAAGAATAAATCAAATAAATATTTTTAATAAATATAGTAGAGCCTTAATCTAATAATATCATTGCTTTTCTCAAAATCTTCTAGTGAGATCCTATATTTACGTCTATACAATACATAGATGTTTTGGCATGTATATGAATTTTCACATATTTTAAATAAACAAATGCTTAATTCTAGTTGCTTTGTTTGTTACCATTGCTTGGGAAGTTGGATAGTAAGCTTTGTAGAAAATAATTGGAAGAGGAGAATTCTAGCATTTGTTTGGTGCAGATAGGAACTATTCCTTTTGGGTCATTGACTTCTCCTGTTCATTAAATTGTGCAAGCCAAGCAGTGAATAAACAAGGTATTTAATTCACTAGTTTTAAATTTACATTTTTATTTCTCATAACTTTTTTGTCATCAAATGTCAATGTAGTCTTATACTCACTTTGCAAAACATTAATCTGCTCCTCAAGGATTTGGTAAAATATCAACACAATCTGGCTCAAATTTTCTAGACTTCAACATTCTCAGAAGGTGGTCCAAGTGATCTTTGGAATAATGAATAAACAAGTTACACAAAACATAGTGCTATTTCTTTCCTACCTTCTTCCTAATGGATATAACAATATTTCAAAGAAAGAAAATCAATATATTTTCTATATTTTAAAAGCATTAGAATTATATGCCAGATTTCATAATGGATAAAGCATATATATAAATAATACCCAAAAAGTAAATATTTAAAAGCTCGTATTTTATAAGTAGTTTAGGCATTTTCGTATGTTGTGCTGCTTTCTTCTTTTAATAAAATATGTGATCTTTATAATATCACTCAATTAAATACAAATAAAAAATTCTTATTTTTAAAATAAAAGGTAAAAAAGTATAAATACAATTATATCACTAGAATAATCTCCTCACAAGTAACTGTGAACTCTGAGAAGGACTATTTTGATTATTATAAACAAAAGAGTTATAGAAGTCCCAAGAGTTAGATTTCTGATTTAAAATAAGAAATGTTTTAGGCAGAATTCTAAAAGTGGTCCACCAAGATTCTGTATGCTAATATCTGGGACTGTGAATATAATGAGATACCATACCTTGATTTTATCATTTTATGTGACAAAAAGATTTTGTAGATGTACTTAAAGTTACTAATCAGCTGACTTTGAGTTAATGAAAAGGCAAATTATCCCATTGAGTGTAATCTAATCACATCAGCCATTTAAAAGTTATTTTCTCTTACATGAGCTTGAAAGTAGATTTTTTTAACCAGAGCCTCTATGTAAGGCCAGCCCAGATGATATCTTATGACATCCTGAGGAAAAAACCCAGTTGAACCCACATTGATTTTTGGTCTATAGAACTATGAGATAATAACTGGGTGTTCTTGTATGCCACTAAATTTGTGGCACAGTGATTGTTAAGCAACCATAATCATGTAATCTAGATGGGTAACTTATTTCAACCTGCATGGAAATTTAAACAAGCACATGACGCTCTCTTTAGTCCAAGGTAGAAAGAAAGAAAGGTAGGAGAAATTGACAAGCAATGTAAAGAGAAAAAGGAGAGTTAATATTTAATACTGGTGTGCAAAATAGGACTTTAAAGCAACATAATCCGCCTTAAACCACACTTTTGGAAGAGGGAGAGATTGAGGGTTTTCTAAGATTCTTTAGCACCATTTAAGCCATCAATGGCTAATTCTCACATTAAACTTTTTCTCATCGCTGTCATCCTCAGGTTTAATCTGTGACTGGACTCAGAAAAAAGAAGGAGCTGATATGGAAGAAGTAAAAGAATAGCCAAGGGTTTATGATACCTGAGAATTGTGGAAGAGTACAGCAAAGGAGGGAAATAAATGCAGAGAAAAAGAAACGCCAATATTGTAATTTTTTGCATCATTTTAGAAAATTATCTCAAGGGATTCTGTGTGTTCAGCTCTATGTTTCAGGCCGGTGAATGAAAGACCTCATGGTAGTGGCCATATCATATGTAAGCCTCATAATGTGAAATGTTGAGGTAAAAGGCTCTGGCATGTAGCTTCATTGACCCACTTTGTTTTTTGTCTTGGGTTTGCACAGTAAAGAATTGAAGGGCAAGCTAGTGGCAGGGTAGAAGAAAACAGCTTTATTGAAGTGCCCGTGTTACTGCTCCGTGACTGCTCCTGCAGAGGAGGGCTACCCCATAGGCAGGGAGTAGCCCCTTGAGCCTTTCTTGATTCTCATATTGTAGGTTGGATTCCTGGATTCTATGCGAAACTGGTTGAAGAACACGGCTCAGAAGTTCGGCAGAGAAGCTGCTGCAGCAGAGCCAGGTACCTAAGCAGCAGGCTCATGGGAAGGATCCCCTCCAGAGCGTCACAGAGTCAAGCCCAGCGGGGCAGATACATCATCTGCTGAATCTGCTCCAGGAACCTCCTGGAGGATCTCTGAAGTCAGCAGCAGTGGTTGTGTACTACACAGGAACCACATCCAGAGGGGCTATGTTCACATTGTAGGCTTGTACCTTCATAATGACAATTTTCTGACAGAGGGAAATCAAGATCTGAGGCAGAAATACTTTTTCAAACATACGTAAAGGCATCACGAGGACCAGCAGTGGCACTGGCTTCCGGGCTCTGACTAAAATCATGAGGAAAACCAAATCAGTGTTAAATAGCTTTAAAAAATTGTTTCCTCTGCACCTAAGAGTAGTAGAATGACTACATTTTCAACTCCAGTGTTTTTAAGCAGATTTTTTACTTTACCCAGTATAGTATTTCTTAATTTTCATATTCCTGGAAGATCAATGACTGATGATACTGATGCAAAATAACTTTGTGATTTTCTGTATCTTTAATATTATTTGGGTTTGATCATTCCTACCTATGACCAAAGAACAATAGGCTAAAAAGGAAACAAAACTAAAACAGCCAAAATATATTTATCATAGCCATTGCTTAGTTTAGGCAGTGGTATAATAGGGCTCAAAAATTAAGGACTGATACACCTAAAGAAACAATATGGATAAATGGATGGATATCGAAATGAGTAGAAACACAGATATGTTATAAAACTCATACAGTGAAAGTGTTAATGGCAAAATACAGATAATAAGGAGTGCTCACTCTTACTAGAAAATTCCTCACCTTTACTCTGTGCTTCAAAATATTTATATGAAACTGTTGAAAAAAATTAAGATAAAATATCTTTAGCAGTAATAACTGGGATACAATATGGTATAGTGGTGAAAATGTTTGGAACATTACATCAGAGGAACCTGATCTTCAGAAATTTATTTGATCTGAACCTCCATTTTTTTCTCTGTAAAAAGAATAATGCTTAACCCAAAGGGTTGGTGGAGGATTAAATGAGATAATCTGCAAACGAGTTTAACAGTGATGGATATCTATTTATCTGTATATCCAGAGAGAAAACATGTGTGTGTGTCTGTGCAAGTGTTTCCAAAACTAAATTTGGAAAAGGACACAATCCACTTATTTTAAAAAATACCCAAAGACCTAATTAATAATAATTGTGTAACTAAAATTAAATCTCATGCTTCCCATGATATGCCCAATAAGTATATATATTTCTACAGTAGATATTCTTATAAGCATCAAGTTTTTATTACATTGAAAAATATTTTTATACATTTGTTACATGAAAAGCATATGATATAAAATTATGTATATATAGTATCATCCTAATATTTTTAAATTACTAACAAGGTGGACAACTAAATAATATTAGTTATCAATGGCTAGAACCACAATAGATGATTTACATTCTTTTCATTTTTCTGAGTTTTCCAAATATGCTATTATAAACTTTGCTATTTTCATAATAAAAAATGATGGAAGGGATAAATAATAGGTAGGTAGATACGTAGATAAATAGAAAGATGATATAACGCTTCTTCAGAGGGAAGATTAGGCAAGAGGAAAAAATGAGAAATAATTAGGAAAGGTCAATTTTAGGTTTCCTAGTGATTCATTTGGGCTTCAGATGAAAATATCCATGATGCCAGGTCATTAATTAGTAGATTTTTACAATGGTTCATGACAGCGCTACTTTGGTGTTTTTTCATAAAAGAGCAAAATTATAAGCTATCTCTGAATGTCATTAGGTATCATTGGGAAAATGGCCAATGGAAGCATCTGACTATGGTGACAGTCATATTCTAAAATCATCTGGGGAGAAGAGTTGCATTACTTATCACTCTTCTGTAGAAACTCTAAGCCTCAGCATTCTGGGGCCCTTGGTTAGAGTGACCAGAAGTGCACCTCAGGCTATTCCTTGATAGAAACAGGAGTTTAGCTTTAGAAGAATGGTATAGTTGTTTTGTCTCTGTTGGACAGGCACTATGATGCAAAGATGCCAACATGGCTCAGTGTTTTGTTATCTTATAGGAATAAAGACTGAGGAATAGTCTCACCTAGTATGAACAAAACAAAATCTCCTTTGAAATTACCGATTGAAATGGTTGCCAACCCTGGAGATAATTTAAAACTCTGAGAATAATCTCAGCACTTTGCGAAGCCAAAGTGGGTGGATCACGAAGTCAGGAGATCAAGACCATCCTGGCCAACATGGTGAAACCCCGTCTCTACTACAAATACAAAAATTAGCTGGGCATGGTGGTATGCGCCTGTAATCCCAGCTACTCAGGAGGCTGAGGCAGGAGAATCCCTTGAACCCGGGAGGCATAGGTTGCAGTGAGCCAGGATCACAACACTGCACTCCAGCATGGTGACAGAGCAAGACTCCACTCAAATAATAATAAATAAAACCCTGGGAAATTTTAATTGAATCAGAATATCTGAGGGTGTGACTTCGGCATCAGTATTTTGCAAATCTTCCCCTGGATATTTTAAGATACATTTAAGATTGGAACCCACTGATTTAAAGGGAGGTCTAGTCATGTTTACATAGATAGCAAATTATATAAATCCTTCTTGCATGAATTGGTTTTAAAAGGTTCTTCTCTCACTTCTCCAAGTTTCCTTTAGTCTTACTCATATGTTAACCTTCCTTCTTCCTATAGAGATACCCTTCTTCATTTTATGTCATTCCCCTCTTCTGCAGTTTTCAAAATCACATTTGCAGAGTGGTTTAATCAACCAGTCTCTAAACCTCACATTCTTCTGTTGTTGTTTTTCAAGAGTACTGGAAGTGGTAATGAAATAATTCTTTGTATTAGACATAATCCCTCTCAAAAGAGCAGTTGAGGACCATCTATGCTCCTTGTCTTATCTATGCTCCTTTTGTTTTTCTATGAAGCATTTGCTATAGTTGCTATTAACAACTGTTGATGCTGTATACATGTCAGTGAATGCATAATGCCCTTTGCCTTTTTCACAATGATGTATCAACTGATCAAGTGTCATCATAGGCAAAAGACAGCAGCACATCTCTCTCTTGCTGACAAACAAGTCAGATGATAACGCTGAGAAATCAAGTCTCCACATTTTCAAAAGAGAAAATAAAATTCTGATCTTCCCTTAGTGACATTTTATTTTTACTACATACTTCATTTATTTGTATCTGAATCCACACTTTCATGATATAGAGAGCTCCTTTACATTTTTATTTTTCTTGGTGGTAAAATATGTTTTACTGTTTTCTTACTCATTAGGCTACAAACAAATTTTGTTTAATAAACTAACAAGAACATGGATGGTACTGGAGGACATTATGTTAAATGAAATAAGCCAGGCATATAAGGACAAATATTGCATGTTCTCATTCTTAAATGGGAGCTAAAAACATGATTTTATAGATATAAAAAGTAAAATAACGGTTACTAGAGGCTGGGAAGAAAAGGGTAGAGGAGGGGATTAACAAGGTTTGGTTAACAGGAACAAAAATACGGTTAGAAGGAAAAAGATCCAGCATTCAGTAGCACAATAAGGCAACTATTGTTAAGAATAATTTATTGTCTGTTTCAAAGTAGCTAGAAGAGAAGATTTGGAATGTTCCCAACCCAAATAAATGATAAATGTTTCAGGTGATGGATATCCCAATTACCCAGGCTTATTTGTTACACATTGTATGCTTGTATCAAACTATAAAATGTACCTCAAATATGTGTATAATTATCTATGCCTAAAAATTAAAAACTAAAAAATAGAATGCCTATTTAACTAGTTTTTTTTTTTTTTTTAAGTGTTTTTATCTTGCCCTGCCTATACTTCAAAGAAATTAAAGTACTTTAAGTTCTGGGGAAAAAGAAATATGTTCTCATAAAAAAATTTAAATATGAAAAGAGAGACTAACGATTCTTTACAAAGAAAGACTAAGGATTCCTTACAAAGCCAGACTTCAATGTTTATTATGTTCCTATGAGGGAGGATCCAGAAATGTGTTAGGTTTTTAACCCATGCTGAGACAAACAGACATAGTTATTTTCTTTCTGTTACTCAGAGCCCAGTTCAGGAGAGAAATCTTGGTCTTAACAATTTTCCTCACAATGGTGTAATAATATAAGTTCTGTACAAATCAAGCTCTACAGTATTCACTCAGAAATAGCTGAGGTCATGTGGATGTTGTGGTGAGGGTATGCTTGATTGTTTGATGAAGAGAGCTTAATAAGGAAGACAATTTCATGCAATTGTAATAATCAAGTAGTTGAGGGACAAGTAAGTAGCCATCCTTATGGGAAAGGTACAAAAAAGTCAGACTATATGACATAGAGCTATTTGATAGAGAATTTTCAATAATAGGCTCCAAAGAAATAAATGACTCAAGTTATCTCAAATAATCACTGTTATTTCAAACACTGATTTACTTGGAAATGAGGTGCTGTTAAAACAAAACAAAACAAAACAAACCTTTATTTGGCGAGTAGTTTAGCTTTGTTTAATTTTGTTCAGCCCTGAGCCCACTCTTCTTTTGTAGAATGGAAGAGGCCTGGGATGGGGTCCCAAGGTCCAGGACTAGTTTTGGGGATAGGAAAGAAGATACACAAAGATCTAGAAATAGACCATGATGAGGAGAAACGCAGATTTAGATCTCTGGTGAATCAAAGGTGAATGCTAGAGAATCTATATCAAGTAAAAGGTAAACTAGGCACCAGGCCAAACAAAGGACAGCATGGCATGAGGTCAGGAACAGAGAGCAAAGCCCACTACAAGAGAAGGCAAGGTGAAAGAGTGCTGAAATCTGTCAATGCACTAGGATCCCTGCAGTTTATTTTCACCAGATCCAAGTGTATTAGGTAGAGTGGACTGTTTTTAATTTTCAGTTTTTAAGTTTTAGACATAAAAACTGTATTAACTTCTGTGTTGGCAGAAGCATGAAGCACTTTGGGAGGTCATTCGGTTTTGTTTCTCTGGATAAAAAATTAAACAGTAAAAGCATGGAAATAGACAAGGTCTTTTTTATACTGTGGGATAGGAAATAAATTTCATAATTGTTCAAAGTAAGATGAGTCAGGGTAGAGCAAGATGGCCGAATAGGAACAGCTCCAGTCTCCAACTCCCAGCGCGAGCGACACAGAATACCGGTGATTTCTGCATTTTCAACTGAGGTACTGGGTTCATCTCACTAGGGAGTGCCGGACAATCGGTGCTGGTCAGCTGCTGCAGCCCGACCAGCGAGGGCTGAAGCAGGGCGAGGCATCGCCTCACCTGGGAAGCGCATGGGGGAAGGGAATCCCTTTTCCTAGCCAGGGGAACTGAGACACACAACACCTGGAAAATCGGGTAACTCCCACCCCAATACCGCATTTTAAGCAAACAGGCACACCAGGAGATTATATCCCACACCTGGCCGTGAGGGTCCCACGCCGATGGAGCCTCCCTCATTGCTAGCACAGCAGTCTGCGATCTCACAGCAAGGCAGCAGCGAGGCTGGGGGAGGGGCGCCCGCCATTGCTGACACTTAAGTAGGTAAACAAAGCCGCTGGGAAGCTCAAACTGGTTGGAGCTCACAGCAGCTCAAGGAAACCTGCCTGTCTCTGTAGACTCCACCTCTGGGGACAGGGCATAGTAAACAAAAAAAGCAGCAGAAACCTCTGCAGACGCAAACGACTCTGTCTGACAGCTTTGAAGAGAGCAGTGGATCTCCCAACACGGAGGTTGAGATCTGAGAAGGGACAGACTGCCTGCTCAAGTGGGTCCCTGACCCCTGAGTAGCCTAACTGGGAGACATCCCCCACTAGGGGCAGTCTGACACCCCACACCTCACAGGGTGGAGTACACCCCTGAGAGGAAGCCTCCAAAGCAAGAATCAGACAGGTACCCTCGCTGTTCAGAAATATTCTATCTTCTGCAGCCTCTGCTACTGATACCCAGGCAAACAGGGTCTGGAGTGGACCTCAAGCAATCTCCAACAGACCTACAGCTGAGGGTCCTGACTGTTAGAAGGAAAACTATCAAACAGGAAGGACACCTACACCAAAACCCCATCAGTACATCACCATCATCAAAGACCAGAGGCAGATAAAACCATAAAGGTGGGGAAAAAGCAGGGCAGAAAAGCTGGAAATTCAAAAAATAAGAGCGCATCTCCCCTGGCAAAGGAGCGCAGCTCATCGCCAGCAACGGATCAAAGCTGGACGGAGAATGACTTTGACGAGATGAGAGAAGAAGGCTTCAGTCCATCAAATTTCTCAGAGCTAAAGGAGGAATTACGTACCCAGCGCAAAGAAACTAAAAATCTTGAAAAAAAAGTGGAAGAATTGATGGCTACAGTAATTAATGCAGAGAAGGTCATAAACGAAATGAAAGAGATGAAAACCATGACACGAGAAATACGTGACAAATGCACAAGCTTCAGTAACCGACTCGATCAACTGGAAGAAAGAGTATCTGCGATTGAGGATCAAATGAATGAAATGAAGCGAGAAGAGAAACCAAAAGAAAAAAGAAGAAAAATACATGAACAACGCCTGCAAGAAGTATGGGATTATGTAAAAAGACCAAATCTACGTCTGATTGGGGTGCCTGAAAGTGAGGGGGAAAATGGAACCAAGTTGGAAAACACTCTTCAGGATATCATCCAGGAGAACTTCCCCAACCTAGTAGGGCAGGCCAACATTCAAATCCAGGAAATACAGAGAACGCCACAAAGATACTCCTTGAGAAGAGCAACTCCAAGACACAAAATTGCCAGATTCACCAAAGTTGAAATGAAGGAAAATATCTTAAGGGCAGCCAGAGAGAAAGGTCGGGTTACCCACAAAGGGAAGCCCATCAGACTAACAGCAGATCTCTCAGCAGAAACTCTCCAAGCCAGAAGAGAGTGGGGGCCAATATTCAACATTCTGAAAGAAAAGAATTTTCAACCCAGAATTTCATATCCAGCCAAACTAAGTTTCATAAGTGAAGGAGAAATGAAATCCTTTACAGATAAGCAAATGCTTAGAGATTTTGTCACCACTAGGCCTGCCTTACAAGAGACCCTGAAGGAAGCACTAAACATGGAAAGGAACAACCGGTACCAGCCATTGCAAAAACATGCCAAAATGTAAAGACCATCGAGGCTAGGAAGAAACTGCATCAACTAACGAGCAAAATAACCAGTTAATATCATAATGGCAGGATCAAGTTCACACATAACAATCTTAACCTTAAATGTAAATGGACTAAATGCTCCAATTAAAAGACACAGACTGGCAAACTGGATCAAGAGTCAAGACCCATCAGTCTGCTGTATTCAGGAGACCCATCTCACACGCAGAGACATACAAAGGCTCAAAATAAAGGGATGGAGGAAGATTTACCAAGCAAATGGAGAACAAAAAAAAGCAGGGGTTGCAGTACTAGTCTCTGATAAAACAGACTTTAAACCATCAAAGATCAAAAGAGACAAAGAAGGCCATTACATAATGGTAAAAGGATCAATTCAACAGGAAGAGCTAACTATCCTAAATATATATGCACCCAATACAGGAGCACCCAGATTCATAAAGCAAGTCCTTAGAGACTTACAAAGAGACTTAGACTCCCATACAATAATAATGGGAGACTTCAACACTCCACTGTCAACATTAGACAGATCAACGAGACAGAAAGTTAACAAGGATATCCAGGAATTGAACTCATCTCTGCAGCAAGCAGACCTAATAGACATCTATAGAACTCTCCACCCCAAATCAACAGAATATACATTCTTCTCAGCCCCACATCACACTTATTCCAAAATTGACCACATAATTGGAAGTAAAGCACTCCTCAGCAAATGTACAAGAACAGAAATTATAACAAACTGTCTCTCAGACCACAGTGCAATCAAACTAGAACTCAGGACTAAGAAACTCAATCAAAACCACTCAACTACATGGAAACTAAACAACCTGCTCCTGAATGACTACTGGGTACATAACAAAATGAAGGCAGAAATAAAGATGTTCTTTGAAACCAATGAGAACAAAGATACAACATACCAGAATCTCTGGGACACATTTAAAGCAGTGTGTAGAGGGAAATTTATAGCACTAAATGCCCACAAGAGAAAACAGGAAAGATCTAAAATTGACACTCTAACATCACAATTAAAAAAACTAGAGAAGCAACAGCAAACACATTCAAAAGCTAGCAGAAGGCAAGAAATAACTAAGATCAGAGCAGAACTGAAGGAGATAGAGACACAAAAAACCCTCCAAAAAATCATTGAATCCAGGAGTTGGTTTTTTGAAAAGATCAACAAAATTGACAGACCGCTAGCAAGACTAACAAAGAAGAAAAGAGAGAAGAATCAAATAGATGCAATAAAAAATGATAAAGGGGATATCACCACCGACCCCACAGAAATACAAACTACCATCAGAGAACACTATAAACACCTCTATGCAAATAAACTAGAAAATCTAGAAGAAATGGATAATTTCCTGGAAACTTACACTCTTCCTAGACTAAACCAGGAAGAAGTTGAATCCCTGAATAGACCAATAGCAGGCTCTGAAATTGAGGCAATAATTAATAGCCTACCAACCAAAAAAAGTCCAGGACCAGATGGATTCACAGCTGAATTCTACCAGAGGTACAAGGAGGAGCTGGTACCATTCCTTCTGAAACTATTCCAATCAATAGAAAAAGAGGGAATCCTCCCTAACTCATTTTATGAGGCCAACATCATCCTGATAGCAAAGCCTGGCAGAGACACAACAAAAAAAGAGAATTTTAGACCAATATCCCTGATGAACATCGATGCAAAAATCCTCAATAAAATACTGACAAATTGGATTCAGCAGCACATCAAAAAGCTTATCCACCATGATCAAGTGGGCTTCATCCCTCGGATGCAAGGCTGGTTCAACATTCGCAAATCAATAAACATAATCCAGCATATAAACAGAACCAAAGACAAGAACCACATGAGTATCTCAATAGATGCAGAAAAGGCTTTTGACAAAATTCAACAGCCCTTCATGCTAAAAACGCTCAATAAATTCGGTATTGATGGAACGTACCTCAAAATCATAAGAGCTATTTATGACAAACCCACAGCCAATATCATACTGAATGCGCAAAAACTGGAAAAACTCCCTTTGCAAACTGGCACAAGACAGGGATGCCCTTGCTCACCACTCCTATTCAACATAGTGTTGGAAGTTCTGGCTAGGGCAATCAGGCAAGAGAAAGAAATCAAGGGTATTCAGTTAGGAAAAGAAGAAGTCAAATTGTCCCTCTTTGCAGATGACATGATTGTATATTTAGAAAACCCCATTGTCTCAGCCTAAAATCTCCTTAAGCTGATAAGCAACTTCAGCAAAGTCTCAGGATACAAAATTAATGTGCAAAAATCACAAGCATTCTTATACACCAGTAACAGACAAACAGAGAGCCAAAAAATGAATGAACTTCCATTCACAATTGCTTCAAAGAGAATAAAATACCTAGGAATCCAACTTACAAGGGATGTAAAGGACCTCTTCAGGGAGAACTGCAAACCACTGCTCAGTGAAATAAAAGAGGACACAAACAAATGGAAGAACATACCATGCTCATGGATAGGAAGAATTAATATCGTGAAAATGGCCATACTGCCCAAGGTTATTTATAGATTCAATGCTATCCCCATCAAGTTACCAATGAGTTTCTTCACAGAATTGGAAAAAACTGCTTTAAAGTTCATATGGAACCAAAAAAGAGCCCACATCTCCAAGACAATCCTAAGTCAAAAGAACAAAGCTGGAGGCATCACGCTACCTGACTTCAAACTATACTACAAGGCTACAGTCACCAAAACAGCATGGTACTGCTACCAAAACAGAGATACAGACCAATGGAACAGAACAGAGTCCTCAGAAATAATACCACACATCTACAGCCATCTGATCTTTGACAAACCTGAGAGAAACAAGAATTGGGGAAAGGATTCCCTGTTTAATAAATGGTGCTGGGAAAATTGGCTAGCCATAAGTAGAAAGCTGAAACTGGATCCTTTCCTTACTCCTTATACGAAAATTAATTCAAGATGGATTAGAGACTTAAATGTTAGACCTAATACCATAAAAACCCTAGATGAAAACCTAGGTAGTACCATTCAGGACATAGGCATAGGCAAAGACTTCATGTCTAAAACATCAAAAGCAATGGCAGCAAAAGCCAAAATTGACAAATGGGATCTCATTAAACTAAAGAGCTTCTGTACAGCAAAAGAAACTACCATCAGAGTGAACAGGCAACCTACAGAATGGGAGAAAATTTTTGCAATCTACTCATCTGACAAAGGGCTAATATCCAGAACCTACAAAGAACTCAAACAAATTTACAAGAAAAAAACAAACAACCCCATCAAAAAGTGGGCAAAGGATATGAACAGACATTTCTCAAAAGAAGACATTCATACAGCCAACAGACACATGAAAAAATGCTCATCATCACTGGCCTTCAGAGAAATGCAAATCAAAACCACAATGAGATACCATCTCACACCAGTTAGAATGGCGATCTTTAAAAAGTCAGGAAACAACAGGTGCTAGAGAGGCTGTGGAGAAATAGGAACACTTTTACACTGTTGGTGGGACTGTAAACTAGTTCAACCATTATGGAAAATAGGATGGCGATTCCTCAAGGATCTAGAACTAGATGTACCATATGACCCAGCCATCCCATTACTGGGTATATACCCAAAGGATTATAAATCATGCTGCTATAAAGACACATGCACATGCCTGTTTATTGCGGCACTATTCACAATAGCAAAGACTTGGAATCAACCCAAATGTCCATCAGTGACAGATTGGATTAAGAAAATGTGGCACATATACACCATGGAATACTATGCAGCCATCAAAAAGGATGAGTTTGTGTCCTTTGTAGGGACATGGATGTAGCTGGAAACCATCATTCTTAGCAAACTATCACAAGAACAGAAAACCAAACACCGCATGTTCTCACTCATAGGTGGGAACTGAACAATGAGATCACTTGGACTCGGGAAGGGGAACATCACACACCAGGGTCTATCATGGGGAGGGTGGAGGGGGGAGGGATTGCATTGGGAGTTATACCTGATGTAAATGACGAGCTGATGGGTGCTGATGAGTTGATGGGTGCAGGACAGCAACATGGCACAAGTATACATATGTAACAAACCTGCACGTTATGCACATGTACCCTAGAACTTAAAGTATAATAATAATTAAAAAAAACACACAGAAAAAAAAAAACAAAAAACAAAAAAAAAACACTGCATCAAAACTAAAAAAAAAACAAAACAAAGTAAGATGAGTCAGAAATCATCAGTTATCACTAGCTCCATCTTGCTTTGAAGAGGTTGGAAGTATGAGAATAAATACAGTGAGGTATGAGAGGAAGTAAATTATGTTGGAAAACAATTATTGGGATAGAACTAGAGAAACGCAGAAGTAATTTAGATAATTAGGCAGTCTGTCTTGGCTCTGTTGCTTTGAATATTATATTAATGTAGTTGGTGGCCATCAAAACCTCTATGTTTTCCAGAATTTGCAGATCTCCTGCTAGCATTTTATAAATGGAGGGTCTATCCAGAGAAATAATTAGTTGTAAATTATGTTTCCAGTTTTGTGCAAATATTTGAGGCATGTGATGAACCATTTTGAAAGACTATGAGAGTTTATTAGTTCCTATTAGAAGAAAGTATATGCTTTCAATAACGATATTATCTACATCTGAATTTACTTCTGCTTCCATTCAGTTAATCTTGGCAAGTATATAATGACTTTACCATTGAGGAAGGATCAACAGGTGACCCATGGTGGTTATAGACCACTTTTCTCCTTTCAAAGAGTCTATGGTTATTCTGCCTGTTAAAATCTTCCAGTATCTCTGACCCTTGCCCTATATACAAAGTATGTTGGTTCACATCTTTCCATTAAAGGAGAAGCTAATGTTTTAGAGCTTAAATTTTTGTGGCTTTTTCCTTTTTCTATAATGGCAGTCTTACTAAGCCAAAGATAAAAGGGTAACTAGCTGAAATAGGTGAGCTGACTATGAAAGCACTCGTGCTGTGTGTAGTGAACAGAGGCCACACAAAGGAGAGGGAATCATGAGACTCCCCCATGGCCCTTCACATCCTTTACACTCTGACCTTGCATCTCAAACAAGCAGTTCTCTCCTAATACTCCACAGACAACTAACAAGTACAGTCCATGGAAAAATGAATGTGATAGGGTAGTGCCTTTAATTTTAAAGTAAAAATAAATGTGTTTTCAAAATTTGATTTTTATTCTGAGTTTATATCTTTTCTATACTTTAATTTTAGAATTTCCTTTATAAAATGACAAAGATAATGGATTTATTTTTTTTTTTGGTTAAACAAACACAAATGTTTACTGGTCTCATGTTAATTTAAAAATCCAATTTTCAATAATTTTTTGGAAATTCATTCATCCATTAATTCGTATAGTTATTAAAAACTACTGTAGACTATAGGGCTTCTAAAATAGATACACTCAGACTTTCTAAAGAATAAGAAAATTTTACTATCATAAGACTTTAGATATTCCTCTTGAACAGTCAAAACTATGAATGAAGGTAAAGAGTTTCTGTGAGTTATTTATTTTTTTATTTGTTTCTTTTTAAATCACCCACTTCTAGTGTCAAGGGTTTCTCTGATTTAAAACTATTTTAGTGTAAGGTAAGTTTAAGGCAGACCATTTATCGCATGCCTACATGTCTCTGGCTCTGGAGATTAAAAATATATACGAATTTTGTCCTCAAGATCACCATCAAATCAGGGATATTGACATACAATGGACAACTGCAATATGGTTTTCTAAGTGATTTAATTAGAAGTTTAAAAAGAAACAATCTAATATCTTAGTAAAGATACTGCCTACCTTGTTACAGAAAGTGTCAGAGAGAAAATATATTTGGCTTGAGTCAATTTGCTCTGGAGAGCTAACTTGGAATGTAGAAGTCAAGAATTTTTGCATTGATACTCTCTATTGTGCTGCATTATTACTTATGTCTGGACCACTCATAAAGTCAGAGAAAAAAGGGCTACTGAGAAGTCTGGCACAAACAAAGGGGAAAGAGTCAAAGTTAGCATTCAGTTACACAGAGTGAATATACTTCTATTAAATAATTATTATAAATTTAATAATATAACACAGCTAGTACTGCTCCAGGTCTGAGAACAGTCTGAGTTGGCAAGTCTAAGTAAACAACAAGCAAAGAAACAAAAACATGCAAAAACACAATTACTTGATTACACCACCCTTAAAGATGATAGCATTTGCAATCTAGGTAGGTTCCTCCATTAAGAAGAACTGATTGTCTTGTTAAACACTAAGCGGCTGCTAGATATGTCTACTTTTATACGAACCTCCTACAAAGGTGCACTTATACAAACTTAGGCAGACAGTTTGCAAAAAATTCACAAAGTTAATCATCCACATATCTCTGTGCTAGAGTGAAGGCTGCATGGTTAACTGGAAAAGCACGGACTTGGAAGTCAGACAAATCTATATTTGCATCTTACTTGCTAGTTAGAGAAAGTTAGGTAAGTTATTTTCATTTAAGTTTCTCATTTGGAAAAATGCAGATAATAATGTCTTCTTTATGGGATTTGATGAGGATTACCCAAGATATTTACATGTAACCTGGAATGTTAAAACTGGAATTTTCACTGAGGTGCCAAGGTTTGTCATATATAGCCTATTCAAGTAAGACACAAGAGCAAATAATAAATTTTCAAGGTAAATGACCAAGAATCAGCTTTAGAAACACTTCAGGGACCCTGAGCCAAATGGAGATCAAGATGAACAGTGCCAATCAATAGAAATATAATGTGAACCATATATGTAACTTTATATTTTCCAGTAGTCACACTACAAATAGAAATTAAAAAGTAAAACTAATTTTAATATGTTTTATTTAACTCAACAATATTAAGATACTAGCCTTTCAGCATATAATGAATAAAAATTCATAAATGTGGGCCGGGCGCCGTGGCTCAAGCCTGTAATCCCAGCACTTTGGGAGGCCAAGATGGGTGGATCACGAGGTCAGGAGATGGAGAGCATCCTGGCTAACACGGTGAAACCCCGTCTCTACTAAAAAATACAAAAAAAAACTAGCCGGGCGAGGTGGCGGGCGCCTGTAGTCCCAGCTACTGGGGAGGCTGAGGCAGGAGAATGGCGTGGACCCAGCAGGCGGAGCTTGCAGTGAGCTGAGATCCGGTCACTGCACTCCAGCCTGGGCGACAGAGCGAGACTCCGTCTTAAAAAAAAAAAAAAAAAAAAAATTCATAAATGTGATATGTTGCCTTGTCATACTGTCTTTCTGAAATCTGATGTATATTTTATACTTATAGCACACCTCAATGCAAGGCACATTTCAAATAATTACAATATGTGACTAGTGGCTGCAGTATTGGACAGTGTAGTATCTACACTCAGTGGTTTCAAAGAGTGATTCCCAAATTAGCAGCATCAACATGACTAGAAGTGCAAATTATCAGCCTCCATCCTAGATATACTGAATTGAAAACTCTGAAGATGGGGCCTAACATTCTGTGTTTTAAAAAGCTGTCCAGATGATTATGATGTCTACTAAAATTTGGGAACCACTAGTCTATAACAGCATACTTCTCAAATTTTAATGGGCACAAATATCATTTGAGGATCTTGTTGAATGTAGAACCTGATTCAACAGGTCTCATGCTAGACCTGAGAGTCTTCATTGCTGGCAAGCTTCCAGGAATGTGAGGCTTTTGGTCCAGACCACAGCTGTAGTGCTGAGGGTCTGAGCAATGGTGCTCAATCCCAATGGCATTCCCAAGGTTGAAAATCACAGGCTTAGCATATGAGAGTGGAGTGAGAGAATTTTATAAGGAGTCTTGGAGTAAGAGCTGCTAGTCCCATTTCCCCACCCATAGCAAGATAGAATATTATTTCTTCCACCTAAAGCTTAGTAAGAAGGACTTTATGGATATCACTAGAAGCTCTTGAGCTGATTCTCTTGGAGTTTGGAGGACGTGGTGATCTGGAGTCAGATTCCTTCCCATGACATCTAGGTAGCAGGAGTGATGAAGGCGAGTCACTCAGGCAGAGGAGCCAAGGTGGGTTGTGCTGTTTCTAGGAATACATTCTTTCATAATGTGGTTGATATGGGTTGAATACTGTTCCTTAAATTCATAAATTGAAGTCCTAATCCTCAGTACCTCAGAATGAGAATTGTATTTGAACATAGAGCCTTTAGAAGGGTGTAACTAAGGTAAAATAAGGTCTCATGGTTGGGCTCTAATCTAATATGACTGGTGTTCTTATAAAAAGGAAAGATTAGGACACAGACAATACATACCTGGGGACAACTATGTGAGGGCACAGTAAGAAGGCAGCCATCTGCATGCCAAAGAGAGAGGCCTCAATAAAAATAAAACTTCCAATGCCCTAATCGTGGATTTCTAGTTTCAAGAAGCATCGAGAAAATAAATTTCTGTTGTTTAAGCCGTTCAGTTTATGGTAGTTTATTATGGCAGACTGAGAAAACAAATACAGTGAAAACTATTACAACTAAAGATGCCCGTGGGTCTCTTGTGGTCCAAAGGTGAACTGTACAAGAAAGAAACTCAACCTCAGGCTATCAAAGTGCTGACCAAGAGAACATCATTAAGGATGCAAGGCAACTTTACAGCCAGAGCCTGCATTCAATACAGCATAGATATTCCTCTTAAACAGTCAAATTAAAACTATGAATGAAGGTAAAGCGTTTCTGTGAGTTATTTATTTATTTTAGAAGACTACTGGCTGCTATGGGTGGGCAGCCATAGAAAACACCCAGCCTCGTATGGGAGTTGCAGCTGAAGGCCTCACAAGGGAGCCCCCAAGTCCCAGATAGCACACATGAGAGAAAGAATCAGCTTGAAAGAAGGCAGAGCAAGACAGCCAAATAGAACCATCTAATGATCATCCTCCCCAGAATAAAAAACAAATTGAATAACTATCCGCACAAGAAAACTGCTTTATAAGAATAAAAAATGAGGTCAGCAGAGTACTTAGTTTTAACATAATATCAAGGAAAGAGGCACTAAAGAGAGTATGAAAGACAGTCTTGCATTATCTACACCACCTCTCCCTGATCCCCTAGCAGCAGCCTCTTGGCCCAGAGAGAGAATCTGTATATGCTTGGGGGAGGAGAGCACAGTGATCTTGGGATTTTGCATTAGAATTCAGTGCTGCCCAATCACAAGGAAAGCAAAAGAGAGCAGGATTCAGGTGGCTTCCATGGAGGAAGCATTTAGACCAGCCTAGCCAGAGGGGAACATCCACCCTAGCACTCAGGACCTAAATTGTGGCTAGTCCCACCACTGTGGGCTAAAGTTCTCTGGCATTCTAAATAAACTTGAAGGTAGTCTAGGCCACTAGGTCTGCAGTCCTGGTGCTACGCTGGGTTCAGAGCCAGTGGACTTGGGGTGCATGCAACCCAGTGAGACACCAGCTAGGGCAGTCAAGGGAGTGCTGTGTTACCCTTTCCTCAACCCCAGGCAGTGTAGCTCACAGCTCGGGGAGAGACTCCCTCCTTCCACCTGAGGAGAGGAGAGGGGAGAGAAAGAAGGCTTTGTCTTGGAACTTAGATAACAGCTCAACCACAGTAGAATAGGGCATCAGGTAGAGTCTTAAGGACCCCATTTTGGAGCCTAGCTCCAAATGTCCAGACATTTCTGGACACATCATGGGCCAGAATGGAACATACTGCCTTGAAGGGAAGTACTCACTCCTGGCAGGATTTATCATCTTCTGACCAAGAGCCCCTGGGCCTTGAATAAACATCAGTTGTAGGCAGGCAGTATGTGCTTGTGAACCTTGGGTAAGACCCAGTGCCATGCTGGCTTCAGGTGTGACACAGCACATTCCTACTGTGGTGGCTATGAGAATAGACTCTTGTTTGAGGAGAGGAGAGAGAAGAGTGAAAAGGACTTTGTCTTAGAGTTTGGGTGTCAGCTCAGTTGCAGAACAGAGTGCCAAGTAGATTCCTAAGTTTCCACACCCCAGGCCTTGGATTCCAGATGGCATTTACAGACCTGCCTTGGGCTTGGGGGAAGCTCACTGCTCTGAAGGGAAGGGCAATAGGCTGGCTGGAATAAACACCCGTAAACTGTGGAGCACTTGGGCCTTGAATGAACATCAGCAGTATCCAGGCAGTGGTCACTGTGGGCTTTAGGTGAAACCCAGGACTGAACTGTCTTCAGGTCTGACCTAGCATAGTCCCAGTGGTGATGGCCATGGGGGTGCTTGTGTCACCCCTTCCCCGGCTTCATGCAGGTCAGCATGAAGAGATAGACGCCGTTTGAATGAAAGTAAGGGAAGGAAACAAAAGTCTCTGCCTGGAAATCCGGGGAACTCTTCCTGATCTTATCCAAGACAACAAAGATGGTTAACTCTAAGAGTCTGCAAGAGTCACAACATGACTGGTCTTGGAATACCTCCTATTGCAGATATGACTGCAGTGACCAAAGACTTAGATCACAACAACCAATTCCCTTTCAATATTTGGAAAACCTTCCTAAGAAGGACAGGTATGAACCAGCTCAGACTGTGAAGACTGCGATGAATATCTAAATCTTCAATGCCCAGACACCAACAATCCACAAGTATCAAGACCATCCAGGAACACATGAACTCAAAAAACAAACTAAATAAGGCACCAGTGACCAACCCATGACCAATAGAGATATGTGGCTTTTCAGACAGAGAATTCAAAATAGCTTTTCTGAAGAAGCTCAACAAAATTCAAGAAAATGCAGAGAAGGAATTCAAATGCTACCAGATAAATGTAACAAAGAGATTAAAATAATCTAAAAGAATCAAGCACAAATTCTGAAGTTGAAAAATGCAACTTACATACCAAAGAATGCATAAGAATTTCTTAACAACACAAGTGATTAAGCAGATGAAAAAATTAGTGAGCTTAAAGACAGGGTATTTAAAAATATACAGTAAAAGAAGAAAGAAGAAAGAAAAAGAATAGAAAAGAATGAAGCACATCTAAAAGATCTATAAAATGCCCTCAAAAGGGCAAATTTAAGAGTTATTAACGTTAAAGAGGATGTAAGAGAGAGATTGGGATAGAAAATTTTTATTCAAAAGGATATTAACAGAGATCTTTCCAAACATAGAGAAACATATCAATATTCAAGTACAGGAAGGTTATAGAACACCAAGCGGATACAACTAAAGAATACTATCTGAAGATACTTAATAATCAACCTCTCAAAGTTCAAGAAGAAAGAAAGAATTCTAAAAACAGCAACAAAAAAAAAAAAAAAAAAAGAAAGAAAGCAAGCAAGAAAGAAAAAAGCAAATAACATAAAAAGGAGCTCCAATACATCTGTCAGCAGGCTTTTCTGTGGAAACCTTACAGGCCAGGAGAGAGTAGCATAACATGTTTAAAGTGCCAAAGTGCGGGGAGGTGGGGAACCTTTATATATAGTATATCCAGTGAATTGTTCTTCAAACATGAAAGAGAAATAAAGACTTTCCGAGAAAAATCAAAAGCTGAGGGATTTCACCATCACAGACATGTCCTACAAGAAACGCTAAAGAGAGTACTTCAATGAGAAGGAAAAGGGAATTAGTGAGCAAAAAGAAATCATCTGAGGTTACAAAACTTACTGACGATATTAAATACAAAGGAAAACATGGGTCTTTTGTACAACACTGTATTTGTGGTGTATAAATTATTCACATATTGAGTCGAAAGACTAAAAAATGAACTGATCAAAAATAATAACTACAATAACTTTTCAAGACATATATATTATAAATAGAATCAATAAATGTTTAAAAGCAGATGATGAAATTAAAGTGTGCAGTTTTACTAGTTTTCTCTTGCATGTTTGGTTTTTTGTTTGTTTTTGCAATCAGTGTTGTCATCAGTATAAAATAATGGAATATAGGATGTTACTTGCAAGCCTCATGTAACTTCAAATTTAAAACCCACTGGATACACAAACACATATATCAAGAAACTAAAAATACCACCATAGAAAATAATCTTCACAAGAAGAAAGATAGGGAGGGAGGGAGGGAGGCAGGGAAGGAGGGAATCACAAAACAACCAGAAAACAGAAAACAAAATGGCAGTAGTCTTTACTTAATATTGAATATAAATAGACTAAGTTTTCCAATTAAATGACACAGAGTAGATGCATAAATTAAAAAAAAAAAGAGCAAACGATCTGTTGCCTAGAAGAAACACACTTCGCCTAAAAAGATACACATAGACTGAAAATAAAGGGAGGGAAAAAGATATTCCATGTCAATGGAAACCAAAAAAAGAGCAGTAGTAGATATATTAGAAAAAAAAAAGATTTCAAGACAAAAACTGTAAGAAGAGATAAAGAAATAACAAAGGTGTCAATTCAGCAAGGGGATATAACAATTGCAAATGTATATTCACCCAAAACTGGAACACTCAGATAAATAAAGCAAATATTATTAGAGCTAAAGAGAGAGATAAACCCCAGTACAATAATAGCTGAAGACCAACACCTCACTTTCAGCATTGGATAGATTTTCCAGGCAGAAAATCAACAAAGAAAACTCAGACTTAATGTTCACTACAGAAAAATAGACCTAATTTACAGAACACTTAACCCAATGGCTACAGAATCCACATTAGTCTCTTCAGCACTAGAATCATTTTCAAAGATATGCCATACTTTAAGCCACAAAAAAAAAAGGCTTTAACATTTAAAAATATTAAAATAATATCAAGTGTCTTTTCTGGCCACAATGGAATAAAACTAGAAATCAATGACAAGAGAAACTTTGAAAATTACACAAAGACATGAAAATTAAACAATATGTTCCTGAATGACAACTAGACCAATGAAGAAATAAAGAAGAACGTTTTAAAATTTATTGAAACAAATGAAAATCAAAGCATAACACACAAAAAATTATGGAATACAGAGAAAGCAGTATTAGGAGGAAAGTTTGCAGTAATAAGGGCAAACATAAAAAAAAAGAAAAAACTTTAAATAAACAACCCAATGATGCATCTTAAAGAACTAGAAAAGCAGGAGCAAACCAAACCCAAAGTTAGTAGAAGAAAAAGAAAATAAAGATAAAATCAGAAATAAATGAAATTGAAATTAAAAAAAAAAAAACAGAATAAAAAGTTAGTTTTTTGAAAAGAGAAACACAATTGCCAAAACTCCAGCAACTGATAAAAAAGGAGAGAAGACCCAAATGAAGAAAATCAGAGATAAAATAGAGACATTACTATGGATATTACAAAAATTCAAAGGATCATTAGAGACTACCATGAGCAACTCTATGCTAATAAATTGAATAAGCTAGAAGAAACGGATAAATTCCTAGACATTACAACCTACTAAGAGTGAACCATGAAGAAATTCAAAACTTGAGCAGACCAATAACAAGTAATGAAATAGAGGCTGTAATAAAAAGTCTAACATCAAAGAAAAGCTCAGGATCTGATGACTTCATTGTAAAATTTTATCAAACATTTAAAAAAGAACTAATACTGCTGGTACCCAAACTATTCCAAAAG
The DNA here is from genome assembly GCF_037993035.2 of Macaca fascicularis. Classification (NCBI taxonomy): domain Eukaryota; kingdom Metazoa; phylum Chordata; class Mammalia; order Primates; family Cercopithecidae; genus Macaca; species Macaca fascicularis. The sequence goes on from NC_088377.1 coordinate 132,391,512, forward strand.
AAAAAAAAAAATAGAGGATGAGAGAATACTTCCAAATTCATTCTACAAGGCCAGTATTACCCTGATACCAAAAAGAGGCAGAGACAGAGACACATCAAAAAAATAATCTACGGGCCAATATCCCTGATCAACATTGATGCAAAAATCCTTTACAAAACACTAGCAAACCAAATTCAATAACACATTAAAAAGGTCCTTCATCAGGACCAAGTGAGAGCTATCTCAGTAATGTAAGAATGGTTCAACACACACAAATCAATCAATGTGATGCATCATATCAACAGAATGAAGTACAAAAACTATATGATCATTTCAATTGATGCTGAAAAACCATTAGATAAACTTCAACATCTCTTCATGATAAAAAACCATCAAACTCTGCATATAGAAGGAACATACCACACACAATAAAAGCCATGTACCACAGACCCACAGGTAGTATCATAGTGAATGGGGAAAACCTGAAAGCCTTTCCTCTAAGATATGAAACCTGACACGTATGCCCATTTTTATCACTGTTATTTAACATAGTACTGGAAGCCCTAGCTAGAGCAATCAGATAAGAGAAAGAAAACAAGAGCATCCATACTGGAAAGGAAGAAGTCAAACTATCTATCCCTGTTTTCAGATGACAATCTTATACTTGGGAAAATTGAAAGAGTTCACCAAAAAATACTAAAACCGATAAATTCAATAGAGTTGCAACATATAAGATCAACATAGAAAAACCAGTAGCATTTCCATATGCCAGCAACGAACAGTCTGAAAAAGAAATGTAAAAATAATCTCATTCACAATAAGTACAAATAAAATCAAGTATCTGGGAATTAACAACAAAAAAAAAAAGATCTCTACAATGAAAATTTAAAACATTGATGCAAGAAATTGAAGAGGACACAAAAAATGGAAAAATATTCCATGTTTACAAATGAGAATAAACAACATTGTTAAAAATATCAATACTAACCAAAGTGATCTACAAATTCAACTCAATCCCTATCAAAATATCAATGGACATTCTTCACAGAAATAGAAAAAATAATCCTAAAATTTTTACAGGACTAAAAAAAACAGAATATTCAAAGCCATTCTGAGCAATAAGAACAAAAATGGAGGAATTACATTACCTGACTTCAAAATATACTACAGAACTAATACCTGACTTCAAATTATACTATAGACCAATGGAACAGAATAGAGAACCCAGAAATAAACCTATACATCCACAGTAAACTCATTTGCAACAAAGGTACCAGGAACATACACTGGAGAAAGGACAGTCTCTTCAATAAATGGCACTGGGAAAACTGGATATGCATATGCAGAAAAATGAACCCCTATCTCTCACCATATACAAAAATCAAGTCAAAATGGGTTAAAAACCTAAATCTGAGACCCCAAACTATTAAACCACTAAAAGGAAACATTGGGGGAAATTCTGCAGGATATTGGATTTGGTTGCATGCACTTTGGGGGTATTACTCAACCTTGTATGCAACCAAAGCAAAAACGGACAAGTGTGATCACATCAAATTAAAAAGCTTCTGCACAGCAAAGGAAACAATCAACAAAGTGAAGAGACAACCCACAGAATGGAAGAATAACTTGCAAACTATCCATCCAACAAAGGCTTAATAGCCAGAATATATAAGGAGTTCAAACAACTCAATGAGAAAACATTTCATAATCTGATTAAGAACAGTCAAAAATCTGAATACAGATTTCTCAAAAGCAGACATACAAATGGCAAACAGGTATATCTCAGTGTCAAGGATCATGAGAGCTACGCAAATCAAAACAACGAGATACTATCTCATCCTTGTTAAAATGACATTTTTCTCCTAAAAGACAAGCAATAACAAATATTGCCGAGGATATAGGAAAAAGGAACGCTAGTACACTGTTGGTGAAAATAGTATAATCACTATGAAGAACAGAATGAAGTTTCCTCAAAAAACTAAAAATAGAACTGCCAGATGGTCTAGCAATCCCACAGCTAGGAATATGCCCAAAAGAAAGGAAATCAGTATATTGTTTTCTGTTGAAGAGACATCTGCCCTCCCATGTTTACTGCAACACTATTCACAACAGCCAGAGTTTACAGGCAATCTAAGTGTCCACCAACAGACTGAATGGATAAGGAAAATGTGGTACATATGCCCAGTGGGGTACTATTCAGCTATAAAAAAATGCCATTCTGTCATCTGAAATAACAGGGATAGAACTGGAAGACATTATTTTAAGTGAAATAAGACAGGCATGGAAAGACAAACTTCACATATTCTCACTTATTTTGGGGAGCTAAAAATTAAAACAATAGAACTGCTGGAGGTAGAGAGTAGAGTGATGGTTACAAGAAGCTGGGAAAAGTCAGGGGATGGAAATGGTTAATGGGCACAGAAATATTGTTAGAAAGAAAAAGATCTAGTACTTGCTAACACAACAGGGTGACTGCAGTCAACAGTAATTTATTATACATTTTGTAATAACAAAGTATAAGTGGAATGCTTATAACAAAGAAATGGTAAATATTTTAGGTGATGGATACCCAATTTACTCTGATGTGATTATTACATACTGTATGCCTGTATGAAAATATCTCATGTACCCTATAAATATGTACATCTACTATGTACCCATAAAAATTAAAAATAATTTAAAAATATTTTAAAGAATCAGCTTGAATTTTAATTTTTAAACATTTTGTTCATAGTATGATTTAACTTCAGATTTCAAACAGACTATAACATGAGATAAACTATCAATATGGATTTTTAAAAATTATTTTTCTAATGGCCAGATAAAATTATATATACTTATCATGTACATGATGCTTTAAACTATATATACATTAATGGAATGATTAAATCTAACTGATATGTGCTTTACCTCACATAATTATCATTTGTGTTGTAAGAATACTTTACATCCACTTTCTTAACATCTTTCCACAACGCAATGTATTGTCAAGTGTAGTCAACATGCTGTCCAACTTGAGTATTTTAAATATCTTCAAAGCTTTTATATTTATATCTGATATATTTTCATATATATGTATTTTTATATATGTGTTTACTGTTTTTTATATTTTCATGAGGCCCAGAGAGTTTCACTAAGAAACTGTCTTAAAACACTTTTCTTCACTATCTGCAGTTGGCAGTCAGGGAGAAGATGACTTCTGTCACTTCAGGAATCCCTATATGCCACTTTGGGAATCTCTATATATCCCTTATAGGAGGAATGACTATGCAACCTTTATCATATAACTTTGGATTATTGTCAGAAATTAGACATTCAAACTTCAGAACTGTACTGTATGACTTAAACTCAGGGCTTTGTACTTTCTATGGTAGTCCAGAAAAGTAATGAACATCTCAAAATTTTATCATCAGAACAGGAAAAAGAGCCATAGGGAATTAAAAAAAAAAGTTGTGTCAATGGGGTGATGGCATCTTATGAATTATTGTTCAACAAGATCATTTAATACATAAAGAGCTGTACACATTATATTCCTGTTTCTTTTCTTCCAACAAGCAAAATGCTAGACACAAAAAGAAACCACTGACTATTAAGTTCAACAATGAACTTTATCGTGGTCTCATACATAGCGAATAAAATCCACCTTTTCTCTCAAGATCAAGAGAGTAGGTCACTGTAGCATGAAAGTGTGTGCAAATAATTGACTTTGCAATCTCCTGCTAATGGCATGTCTACGTCTTGTAACTTTGAGTCAACAGCCTTAAAAAAAAAAAAAAAAAAGATTATACTTGGAAGTGTTCTAGAAGAAATATTATTAGCTAGAAAATTGAAAAGCACAATTAAATATGTTTCTAGGTTTTATTCACACATGTTTGTCTTTGATCAAAACACATCATACTTCAGATTTTAAAAAAGAGAGAGAAATTTACAGAAAACATACCAGGATTGGCTTGTTTTCCCTTAATATTCTTCTTGTGGCTTTTAGTACCTATTATTCTACGTCTTACAAGCTCTGAAGTAAGCAACTGTGTTTTCTATAATAAACGAAACCTTATTCACAAGGATACAAGTTTTCCCCCTAGAGACAATAGCTTTATATCACTTAAGGTACGTAATGGATTACAATACGTAAGAAAAACCTTGCACACTATTTTAATGAATATGTAAAATTTGGCATCATGGGGAAAAAAAAAAAAAAAACCTTGAGTGCTTGAGTGTGGAGAGTGGCAGAATTTTCTTAAAGAGAAGAACATTAAAATGTCAATAGTTATTTCAATATTCAGTCAATAACTTGCATTAGTAATCTCTTACTGCAGGATATCTATGTGTCATTCACTGTCTTTGGAAAATATGGATATTTACCTCTTAGAAATCATGAAATAAGAATAGTATCAGAGGGCAGAATCCCATACTAAGGCCTAGTTAACAAAGAAGTTTGTAGAAATTCAATCTGCAAGTCTAACTGTCACTCATAATGCTACATTTAATCCTGTATTTCTGCATTCCTTCTTTTCCCAAATACATCTTTTATTTTTGACTTAAAGGCAGGTATACTGCTAGTAAGAAGAATTATAGAACCCTTGGAGTTCTGACTTTTTTATCAGACTCAGCAATCTTTAAATAGTGTAGAGATTATCACTCCCAACCATGTATTTTCTTAAATGACAGTGAGTTTCAAGGATGATCAGAATTTCAATTTGAAAGTATCCTCATATCAACACTGTCTTCCATTTCTCAAAAGAATGTTGTATTTTCTGATTAAATGTGTGTTTATGAAAAACTGATAATTAACAGGGGACTTGTTTTCTATCACAATCCTACACTAAGCTTCATTAAGTACATAGGCTATGCTAGGTACACCTAGGACACATTATGTTGGAACCTGGCAAGGAAAAGGGCTGAATAAAATATAGCTTCCTAACCTTGGAAAGCTAGCCATTTAGGAAGACAGTCTGACATGTAAATATATGATTTATAATAAAATAAATTGGGTATTACTACCAAGGGATAAATAATAGGCTACTTTAAGACAGATTAGAACAATAAAAACTGCCTGGAGAATTTGGAAACAGTTTAAAAGAGTAGACATTTTAAGCTGGTGAGAAATGAGACAGTATAAGTAGATTGGAACACATTTGTGATGTACAAGTCATTGAAAAATGGAGATAAAATACACGATTAAAATTCCATTTTTAGTGAAGCTTTGAGCTCAATGTCATCTCTTAGCAAAATGCCGGACATGTAATAGCTTCTCAATAAAGACTTTACAACTAAATATTTCTGGAGGAACTGGGATAAGGAAATACAGTTTCCTTATCTTGTTTTTATTTCTCAATATATCGCCATGTCAAATTTGATCTCCTTTAGAAAAACCTGCAGCTCTAGATCTATAGCTCTGGTAAACTGGAAAAGGGGTAAAAGATAAACCAAATGACACAGTAAATGGAGTCCTACTTAATCTCTTCCACTCCAGGTCCCTAGAGTATCTCTTTCCTTCAATGAACACTGAGAATCTCCTCACAGAGTGAATGTACGTTCTGCTAGAAGGAAATTCTGGTGCAATGCATTTTCTGCTTAAAGAATAATAAAAGGGTAATATTGTAAAAATTATGTATATTCATGTGTGAGTGGAATATAGGTAGATGAGGCAGACACAAATCAGAAAAATTATGCCACTAAAAAAAATACAATTTTTATCTTATAGCATGTGGACCATTAGCTATGAAATTTATCTCCATATCTCAACATTTTGCAGAACAGTAATTTCAGAAGTTAAAGGCCACTGCTTTATTCTGCAGATAATTATTTTGGAGAATTGGAAGGGTGAACAGAACAAGTATGACTTCCATAGTACTCCTTACAAACTGTAGAAGAGTGACAGAATATATATATATACACACACACATACACACACACACACACATTGTAGAAGAATGACAGAATATATCTCAGAGTTTTGTACATGATGATATATATTTATACATTTCTTTGTCAAAAACTGTCTTATCAAGTTTTGTCTTCTTATCACCTGGTAAAAGAAACATTTGATATAGTTGGATGAAGGAATAAATACCTACATGATGACTTATATAGTATGCAGCAATGACTTTTAAACCAATGCTACATGAAACTTCAGTCATTGACCAAAAGGTCAAAATGTCAAGCTAAGTGAACACTCTAGTGCAGCATTTGGCAAATCTTTGCTGAAAGAGCTATAGAGTAAATAGTTTAGGCTTTTAAGGCCATCTGCTAGCTGTTGCAACTACTCAATTCTGCCATTGTTTGAAGTGTGAAAGCAGCCTAGCAATAAGTAAAGAAATAATAGGCAAGGCTGTGTTCAAATAGAACTTCATTTACAGAAACAGGAAGTGGGCAAGACTTCTTCCATGGGCTATAGTTTCCCAACCCTGTATATTTTGTACAATTTTCTTAACGATAGAGGTAAGAAAATTTTGAAATATTTAATTTATATCAATAAAATCTGCTTTGATTTTGCAAAAGAAAAATTAATATCAGACCTGCAAAATTACAAAAGGAAATCTTAGAATATCTGGTTTACTTGTTATAAAATGTTTGGAAAATAAAGTTTTTCTTTTCCTGTGTCATTTGATCCAGAGGCATAGCTAAAATTAGTATACAACAGTGTAGGGGCTTGTGGGGCTGGGGGGGGCATCAGAATAAATAGCTAATGCATATGGGGCTTTAATACCTAGGTGATGGGTTGATGGGTGCAGCAAACCACCACGGCACATGTTTACCTACGTAACAAGCCTACACATCCTGCACATGTATCCCAGAACTTATAACAAAATAAAATAAAATAAAATAATTACATAATGTCACTTAAATGTCTACTAACATTGAAAAGAGCATAGACATTGTACCATCACTGCTTTTGGGGAAAAAAGGTGGATGGAGAAGTAAAATGGAAGGAAAGGAAGGAGAAAATGGAAATGAAGGGAAAGAGAAAAGGAGCAAAGGAGGAAGAAACCAGTTGAGTGTTACCTCTTCAGGTTTTATAACTGTATTCAGATGTATTTGCCAGTCAAGATTCTCATTTTTGGAAAAATTCCATTATATGTTCTATTACAATACTAAGCTAAACAATTTTTAAGCCCGATATTTATGCAATTCATATAGGTTTATATCTTGTTTCAAACTGGAAGAAAATGACTACAGTGTGATATAAAACACAGCTTTAGAAAAAAATTCTCCTCTCTCTAAGCAATCGTGTATATAGCAAATAATTTTAGCTAATAAATGCAAAGTGTTTCAGGTGCAAAGTACTGGCTGTGAAAATTTATTGGTTGTTTCAGCTGCAACAGAATAATTAGTTTGACTCACAGGCACCACAATTTAATGTTCAAGTAAACAGTTTGTCCTTCTTTCTTCCTCCCTCTTGTTTTTCTAGAATTGAGTGGGGATGGAAGAAAAAATGTCATCACTCTAATGACAGTAATTGTTGCCTAATGGCCAGCATGCTGTCAAATTAGCCTAAGTGTCCATTTAAAAGCAAACTTTTATGTGGTTTGCTAAACTATTAAGGCTATTAGTTGTAACATGGAAATGATTTATTTTACTCATTGCATTAACCTCATCTCGCATACTCATCAGTTTCTTATACAAGGCAAAGTAAATGCACCTTGATGTTTTATAAAACGGAATTGAACATCAAGTCATTCACTTTTAAAAGCTATGCACTGCTATAACAACAAGAGAGTAAGACTGCCAGAATCTTTATTACTATTAACTAAATGAAGCCTCAGTAATAGTCTTCATGGAAAATGAATTTAATATCACTATATACTAAATGTAATCAGTAGCAAATATGCTTTATTTTGATGAAGTTACAGGTTCTTTGATCTGTAAAACCAAGAGATAGACACTTTCTAACCTGGATAAAGGAAATTAGAGGAACATTAGCTGTTTTAACAAAAACCCAATTTTCAGTTGACAGTGAGAAAGTAATTATTTGATCGGATAAAGGGTTAATGTAAACACAGTGTATGTAAGACTGTAATTGTAAATACATAAAACGTGCATTTAATAAACATATATGTAGAAAAGACATGTGTCCAAGAAGAATTACATATATTCAAAAATAAATCTAACCTATGTAATATGGATTAAGGATGTACACAGTATATTGTGAACTACCTGAGGTAGCACGGTACTTCTTTTTATAACCCTTGATAAGGAGGCAGTTTAGTTCTCATCAGTCCAGTCTTAACGCTGTATTTTGGTGTAATATTTCCCATTTGAAAAATGTCCTTACAATTTGAAAGCAATGTATGCACCTTATTCTTCCATAAATGCATCGACTTATTCATTCATTCATAATCTAGCTCATTTTATTCATTCTAGACAACCAGTTCCAGGCACTGTGTTCAAGGCACTCACCATATCAGTCTCAACACAATGTTGCAGGCAAAGAAAGACATGAAACAACAAGTTAAAATGTTTAAACCTAGGAATGTGGATGGATTCATCAGGATAGTAAGAGAGCAAAGTGTTAAGAATGCTATTTGGAAAGCATTCACATTTTCAGGAAGGAAAAAAGAATACAAATTAGTGATAAGAGCAAAAATGATATAATCAGAAAAAGATGATGAATCAGGGTTTTCTGCATCAGGGAAGGTACAACATGTGCACGAATTTCTGTCCATCCAAACCTCCTTGCCACTTTGACAAAAGTTATTGCTTAAAAAAGGACAACAGTATTAGTACATTTCAACATAATATAAGGTCCCTAACAACTTAATACTGCCTTATTAAGTATCATTAACATGATAAATTTCTAACATCATTTTTTGTAATTATTTCTTGAAAAATTCAGTTAACTTTGACTAATTTTGTTATTAAATTTTTAAGAATATCTAGAAGACTCTCCTCATGAATTTTTTTGAAAGGTTAGAATATAGTCACACTATTATTTTTAAAATGTTTCCTTTTTTAAAAAAGTGCCCTGTATTCCCAGGCAGTGTCCGGTTAAAGTATTAACCAGGCCAAAGACCCTGCTTAGCTTTCAAGATCAGATGAAGGTGTATTTGGGGTGGTATGGCTGTAGACTAAATATTTCCATTAACTCTAATGAAATTACTGGTAGCAAAGGCCTACAGTACTCTGTCACACCCTTCTCTGGCTCCAGGAACACTTTTGGGTGAGGATGGTTGAAAAACAGTAAATTTTCTCATGTAAAAGTTCCTAATTATAATCTCATCTTTACACTTGATTTTTTTTTTTTTGCTTTTTAAATTATAGTCATCATTCATAACTTCCTACTGAAACATAAGAACTTATTCCTTTGTTATTCATCAGCTGCTCTCTGCTTCCTCCCCACGGTGTTTTACTACTGTTTTATTAGTAATACTATTGGTTACCTTTGCAATTTAAATCATATTCTTAAATTTCTGCTTATTTCATCAACCTTAGACATAAACAGGAAGTGGTCTTTCCCTTGTCCATTGGTATGGTTTGGCTCTGTGTCCCCACCCAAATCTCACGTCAAAGTGTAATTCCCAGTGTTGGGAGAAGGACCTGGTAGGACATGATTGGATCATGGGGGTGGATTTCTCCCTCGCTGTTCCTGTAATTGTGAGTGAGTTCTCACCAGATCTGGTTGTTTAAAAGTGTGTAGCACTTCCCTCTTTGCGCTCTCACTCCTGCCAGCATGTGAAGATGTTCTTGCTTCCCCTTCACCTTTCTGCAATGAAAGTCTCCTGAGGCTCGCCCAGCCATGCCAGCTGTACAGCCTGTGGAACTGAGAGTCAATTAAACCTCTTTTCTCCATAAATTACCCCGTCTTAGGTAGTTCTTCATAGCAATGTGCATCATCTCCTTAGTTCATCCAAAATCTATGGTCTTCATCTTTCCTTTTATACTATCAAAAACTAAAAGGTTTCTATTTAACTCTCTAAGGCATATGTAAATAAAATTAAAGGGACTCCAAAGTGACCATTTAAAAGCTTGGTGTTTGCCAGAGTTTGGGGGTCACAATGGACTGGTGTATTCTACTTGAAAAAAAAAAAGTCTAGAATTCTAGATCCTGTAGGTGTCAGCTTTCTCTGAAGTGCAACAAGCTGCAATGGAATCAGTACATCCATGGTGGAGCAAAGGGAGACCCAGACTCACTTGCAACATTACACTTGTCTCAAAATATTTGTAACTGAACTGAGAATTATTTTATCTCTCTTTGTGTATGTATTGTGTGTGTTTGTGTGTGGATACGCATGTGTGTGTCTAGATGACTTTCATTATTTGAAAATGACTCTAAAAGTCATGGAGACTACCCTCAACTTCACACACAGACAGGAAAAGACTAGCTCCTTGGTATGAGTTTAGAAGGACAGGAAGGGAAATAAACAACTCATCTTCTGTTACTTATTCTACATATAGGTTACAACAATAACACATATGTTAGGGTACAATTATCTAATACAGAAAGGCTGAGCCATCACTCTTCTATATCAATAAATACTAACTGGAGGAAGAGCATTGAGAATTTTCAGGAGTTCTTTTAAAACTACAGGTCATACTTGGCATCAGTCCAAACATACCAAACCAATTTCAAGAAGTGAGGTCCAGGCTACTCTTGTGGTTTTGATGTACAGTTATAATTAGTTGCAATAGTTATAGATTAATGCTACAATCATCCATTTTGTCCATTATTAAATCTGCTCTTTCTACACCTCACCAAAAAGCCGATTTTATTGCACACACATTAATAATACTTAAAAAGTATATGCAACAAAATTACACATAATACTATATTGTTTAGGAAAGTATTCTATCTGTATACACATATAATTCTAGTTATATTATATGATAATATTAATAAGGAATTCCTTCAAAACATGCTAGAGAGATGTGGACTATTGCATGGTTTAGCCAATGCAAAAATTATGAAAGCTTTTATCTTTTCTTTGGAACTGACTTATGAATTAGATATGTATTAGAATTTCACAATTCCCACTTAACAGAAGATAACACAGATATTAAAAGAATTTTACTTAATTGAGGTGATTTAAACTTAAGAGCTTTTTTCCCCAAAAAATTCTTCCTCTTAATCACCCATACTTACTACTTCATAGTTGTTTGTCGTTCAGGATTATGCACTTTTAAAAGCCATTTGAGAAAGGTGAAAAGATTGACTTATTGTCACCTTAATCCTTGTTTGCTTTGTGTTGCTTAAAGATAAATTATATGCTATTAGAGAGCAAAATAATCTTAACAAGTAGCAAATACTCTCAATTCACTGCAATAAGAAAAAGATACGGCAGTGATTCACAACGACTTGTAAGGACAAACTTATGGAACTGTAGAGTGCTCTTAGAATTCAATTTACATGATTGACATTTCTGTCAAATGCTCCACAATTCATACAGACAGAAACAGATGGGCCATCTGTTTTCAAGTTTCTCATCTCTTTATAGCTCAGACATATTTGTGATAGCCAAACGTAAATGGAAAAATGGTAATCCTCACATAAAGCTCCTCATCACTGATTGTCACTCTTTCAAGGTTAAACTTCCTTATGGGTGAAGATTCAACTTTCTAAGAGCAAATAATAGCTTCTAACCCTATATCCACTCTATGAGTGGACTTACAAAGATCATGCAGGGCTATTTTTACATAACAGGGTTGAGAAATTCCATTGATTCCAGCTTCCAATGCAAATAGAGAAACAAGAGAGAGAATCTTTGTAACCTATTCTCTTTCCAAGGCCTCTGAACACATGATTTCACTCCATTATAATGCAGGAAAAAGTTATTTTTTAAGGAAAAAAGGTACTAAGTCAAAGTGAAGTTTGTGAAGACACCATGATGGGGTAGAGGTAGAATGAAGATATTGTCTTACCAAGAAAATTATCTTTATTAGTTTTGTTGTTTCTACCCTTTAATATTTAAGAGTTCAAATGTTTTATTTCCTGGGTTATTAAAACAACATTCTATTAAAGTAGTAACACCCTATATGTTATAAATCCTCATAGCCTATAAAATAAATTTTCTCCAACAGTAAAATTTTGCCCAACATTTCTCTCTGAACTACAATATATACTTAGGGAAATCATAGGCGTACATTCTTTAAGAAGCTTTATATAATTGTTTCTGCTGTATGCAAGATTTCCTTGTAGCTGTGGAGCTCTGTTCTCTTCAAATTTCAGGTGAGTTTCTGAGAGCCTGTTTTGCTCCCACAGTAATACAGAAAACAAAGGTGAGTGCTTACAACACTGGTTATATGAATACCAGGCATGTGGTTTCACATGAGTTTTCTTCTTTTTGTTTTGTTGTAAAACATACACAACATCAACTTCACCATTTAACTATTGTTAAGTTTATAATTCAGGGGCACTGAGTACATTCACATTGTTGCACAATCATCACCACTGTTTATCTCCAGAAATTTTCAGCATTCCCAATTGAAACTCTGTATGCATAAAACAATAACTCCTTACCATCTTTCCTCCTAACTCCTGGTAAACCACTATTCTGCTTTCTGTTTTTATGAATTTGACTATTCTAGATATCTCACTTAATGGCATCATATAATATTTCCCATTTTGTGTGCAGCTTATTTCACTTGGCATAATGTTTTCCAGGTTCATCCATGTTGTATTATAGATCAGAATTTCTTTATAAAATCAAAAAATATTTCATTGTATGTATATACCACATTTTGTTTATTCACTCATCTGTTGATATACATTTGGGTAATTTCCACCTTTTTGGCAATTGTGAATAATACAGCTATGAAGATTGGTGTAAAAATATCTGTTCAAGTTCTTGCTTTCAATTATTTTGGGTGTATATCTAGTAAAATGGAATTGTTGGATCATATGACTATTCTATGTTTGCTGAGGAACTGCCATACTTTTTATCCACAGCAGCTGCACCACTTTACATTCTCAGCAACAGTGCACAAGTGTTTCAATTTCTCCACATTCTTGCCAGCACTTCTTATATTCTGTTTTCTTGGGGATTGTTTAGCTTTTCTTTAGTAATAGCCATATTAATAGTTGTAAGGTGGTTTTGATTTGCATTTCCCTATTGATTAATGATGTTGATCATCTTTTCATGCATTTGTTGGCCATTTATCTTTTTTGGAGAAAAGTGTATTCAATTCTTTGTCGTTTATTAATGTACTTTTTTATTTGTTTGTTCATAATTTGTAGAAATCCTTGATATTTTGTTACTCTCTTGCCAGGTATATGATTTACAAATACTTTTTCTCATTCCATAGGTTGCCTTTTAACTCTCCTAACAAGATTCTTTGATATAAAAAAAGTTTTAATTTTGATGAAATACAACTTATCATTCTTTTTTGTTGTTGTTGCCTTTGTTTTGGGAGTCATAGCCAAGAAATAACCCTTAAATCCAGTTATAAACATTTTTCCCCATGTTTTATTCTGTGGCTTTCATAGATTTTACTCATATGTTTAGATTTGTCATTCATTTTGAGTCAATCTCTGTATATGATGTGTGTATAAGGTATAAGGTAAAGGGTTCAACTTCATTTTTTTGCACGTAGATAGCCATTTTCTCCCAGCACCATCTGTTGAAAGTACTGCCTTTTCCTCATTGAAAACTTTTGGCACTTTTATCAAAAATCATTTGACCATATACATGAGGCTTACTTTCGTGCTCTCTGTTCTAGTCCATGGGTGTATATATCTGGCACGCCAGTACCACACTGTTTAGATTACTGTACCTTTGTAATATGTTTTTAAATTAGGAAGTATGAGTCTCCCAACTTTGTTTTTTCAAGATTGTTTTGGCTATTCAGTACCCCTTTCAGAGTCCATATTAATTTTAGTATTACTTTTCTACTCCTGAATATACATCATTGGGATTTTGGTAGAAATTATACTGAAAGTGTAGATTACTTTGGGTAGTGCTAACATCTTCATAATATTAAATCTTCCAGTACTTGAAAAGGAAATGACCTTCCCTCTTCCTTGCTTTTGAGACCGTCTGAGATGGCAGTTTTCTAATTGAGCTGCATTCATGTAATTCAAAAGCTAAACATGTTAATTGTTTAGGGTTTTTTCTGTGTTATGTTATGAAGATACATTATAAAAATAAAAATGGCTGTACATACTGGGTACATGCCTTCATAATAGCACTGTACACATTTCTGTTACAGAAAAAAACTGCTAAGCTAATGTTTAGATGAAATGCTTTCTCTCTTTTTAAGATCATAAATTTATAATTATATAAATACATATATATATATGTGAGTTTAAGAACATTTGGAAATTTTCTGTGAAAAGCAGACAATACCACAAGGTCACTTTGTTAAGTGCACACATCCATAAATGAAATAAATTTTCAAAAACATGGTTTATATATTCTTAGACCCAAATTCTTAGGCATACTTCATAAAGCAAGACATTCATGGAGAATGGTTCCTTCAAATTATCAATTAGCAGCCACCCATTAGAAATTATTCTTTCTGTGTTTTTTCAAAAATGACCTACAATGAAGCCATACTGAGTTCAATGAGGAGCAAGTTTAAATCAGACCACTGCCCATCATACTACTCCTTTTCAGAAACCTGAATAGCAATGCATGACTATTACACCAATACAACTACATATCGTCATCTGGCTAACTGCTTGCTATATAAACTGTAGAATTAGATGGTATCCTGAGTGGCGAGAAAAGCACTATGATGCTGGTGAAGAGAAACCACAACTTACCAGTACAAACAGCGTTCTATACAAATTCTACAAGGCAACTTCCGGTCCTTAAAGAAGTGAGTGCAGAGATAATCCATTTCAGGTCTATAAAAACCTCAGGACAATGAATTGTCACTACCAGTTTCTTCAATGCAATTAAACATATTTCAGTCAAATACTATTTTGACAATAAAACTAGACAGCTTTCACAAGGAAAAGCTTTTCCAGGCAGCAGAGTGTACTTTAATCAAATTCTACCCTAAAAGCTTGTGTACTACAGAGAAAATTCTAATGTAAAATGTAAAAGGGGCCTCTATTTAAAAAATTTACTGTTTGGTATTTCTTAAGTGACTATGAACTCCCCTTTTCATAGGAGATACATCTCAGATAAGATTGATGAAATGTGGCAGGGCGGCATCAAGGCTTTGGGACCATTAATTTAAAATGCCTTTCCTTTTCATCCTCTGGTGTAAATTGCTGAGCAATCATCATTTTTCTTTACCTTTTGCTTTTGGTGATTTAGTTTGTGTCATGCCAGGATCAGAGTTTTCTGACATTAATCATGAACCACTGAGTTCTCCTTTTTTACCTCATGCCCACGAGGGCAAATTCTGTGAAGAGATATGGAAAAACTCAATCTCATGAGCTCTTCTTGAGGAATTTCATTTCAGCTAGGTACTTTACAAACCAGTGCTTGAATTTTTTCTTTTCAATTTAAAAGCTATTAAGAGGTCACTGCTGTATTTAGGGATATAAAAACTTCAAAAATAGTCATGAAGAAAAAAAAAAATACTAAAGATATTTCCCTTGTGGATACCTCAAACTCAAGTGCAGGACAGTAATCAATCTTCATTTAGCATCTAAACATTCATAAATCACACAACCTATGAGGCTTAATTGGAGAACACCAGCCAACAACCACATTGAAGATTAGTGAACGATGGTTCCACCCAAACAAAGAAAATGTATGACATCTTTAAAACAAGAAGACACTAAAAATTCTAACAGTAATTTAAAAATATATGGATAAAATATTTATACAATACACAACATACTTATTGTTTATTTAGAAAACTTTCCTTTAAACTGCAATAGATGTGTTCAATTTCATGTTAAAAGCTTTTTGGAATAGAATTGGGTGTTTTTTCATTATTTTATTATGCCTAAGAGCACTTGTGATAGAATCAGGGGTTTTGATTCACATTCAGTTCTTTAATGTGTAAACTATATTTCATACACTACAACTCTCTGAAGTTCCTACCCTTACAGAGGTTTTCATCCTGAATAAATCTTAATTATCCAAGGTTATTTGTCAATGACAAAATCATTGGTGGATTCAGAAGGAAAAAGTATCAAACTTTTTGTTTGTTTCTGTTTAAACAGAAAAATGACAGCCAATTGAATATTTTCTTTTATTCATTAAATATTTGTTCAAAAAAACAGCTACACCATGTCTGATGGAGATGGAAAGTCTACTCGGGCACACTAATTATACCGCGTAAGTAATTTTTCAACAAAACACATTTCACAAAGCTCGTGGAATTCAGTACTATATTTCAGAAAGGAGAAGAGTATCTTGACGTCATAGAAATAAACAGAAGAAACAATTAACTTAAAAAAACCCACAAAGATAATATGTCAAATAAATGGATCTCTAAGAGAGTTAACAATACTCTATGTATATTTTTAACTTAGCCCTCACCTAAGAGAGTACTTTGCCTCATTTCTTATCCCTCCTTACTTCTACATTTCTCCTTTGTACCTTCTCTTATTCCTCCCTCTTATGCCCGAATATCTCAGATAACGTTCTCTCCTAGAACCTTCTGTGAGCACCACCCCTACTCCCGCACACACACATTTTCCTTTCCGGGCCAGATAATACCACTGGTGCTCCACATTATTTTTGGTATAGCTCAAGTCAAACTACATCATAGTTCTGTGTTACCACTTCTCCAGCTGCCAACCAGTAGACTGTGAGCATTTTGATGATAGGGTGGGGTCTTGTTTCTGGTGCTATCTTTCAGAACGTAACATAGATCATAGCCCATCATCTTCACCTAGTTATTTTTAAAATATATTTTGAAATACATTTTTTAAATAATTGAATAAACTGTAAGAATGAATGTTTAACAAAATTTATATAATAATTTGTACAACAGACACAGTTGATTTTTAAAAAGGGAAGCAGTCTTTGTTAAAAAACATTTTAATGACTTTTTTGTCTTCTTCAGGGTAAATTATTAAAGGTCAAAATTTTCATTGCAGTGGACAGCACAAGCTAATTTTTGCATACAAGGAGTTGTCAAGAATATTTGTGCCAAACTTAGAAGGAAAATTTCACAGAGGATCAGAAGATAACAATAAACTGGGGCCACAGAAGGAGCATGACCTGTAAGAGGTTTCCCCTGGCATGGGATGGATGAATTTTTCAGTGGTAGCTAATATGCCATTTTAAGCTGCTGTCCATAGTGTACAGTGCTGTAAACCACTTCCATTGTTCCAAATAGTTAATATTTTGACTATACACAACTATCATGAATTTGTATCAGTAGAGGTGGGAGGAGATGAGAGCAGCTATCAGTATGCAAACATGTTATAAATCTATGAGGGAACACTTGCAGATGAGATTCAGCGTGGGGATGGAGAAATTGGCAGAAACCAGGTATCAGAGGAAGAGCTGAGAAGGAGAAATGACAGCTCTCAGATATTCTCAAGAAAGTAGAATAGAGGTTCCAGCCATATTATTTAAATATTGAAATAAAAATAAGAGTTTCCAGGAGGCTAAAAGGTTTCAGGACAGTAAGAATGCAGTTATGTGTATTAAAAACACATAAACATTTTTAGTCTAAGAAAGTTTTAATGTCTTGGAGCTAGTTAATAACCAGCAAAACATTCCCTCAAACAATCTGAACCACATATTTATTTAACTAATAGTTAAGCTTATGTGTAAAATGTAGTAACAAGGTAACATAACACACTTGAATAGTCCTCTTCACAAAGTTCATCTGTAAGGGTAAACTTGCCATAAACAGACAATGACAATACATAAGAAATGTGTACTACATAACAAGAAAGATCCATGAATCTTACCGAATTGGAGGAGAACACTTCAGAGAGGATGATCTTGGTGTACAAATGAAAAGTCAAAAGTCAGACAACCTCTAGAATGAGAGAGCTCACAAAGCAGCCAACAAAGCTGAATGCATCAGGCAGGTGAATTATACTCACTACCAAAGATAATGGACTCTTTTCAATCACAGGTGAAACCTTGAAAGAATACTATATCTCTATACAGGAACAAAGACTCCACTTTCAGAGATTTAGTTGGAATTATAATTCCTTAGTGGGAAGACAATATGAAAGAAAGAAAATGTCCACCTCTCCAGTTTTTAGATTAATGCAGATTGAAATGAGTGCCGTAGAATTCCTCCCAACATTATCATTAGTCTGTATTTGTCTTGAGCAAGTGAAGGGTAATGAATAATGTAAGCATCCTACATCATGAGAATCAGTATCTAAAATGCAAAAAGTTACTCTTCGATGTGACATTAAATCTGAAAGTCTCCAGAGGTTGATTAAAGTCCAAACTGTGTGACACTTCCTTCACTTTAAAGTCAGAAATATTATAATCACACAGATGGTGAGCCACAAGGTGGCCAGCCATTTTAAGAGTACTATACATAGTTAATAGTGACTAGAGACAACAGCATAAGGCAAATGCCAAGATACCAGCCAGATTTCATGGTGATATCTATGGATGGCTCTGTGTGACTCAGCCCAAGCTATTATTACTTGCCACAAGTCAAAATTAGTTACATAAATAAAATAAGATACATGAAAAGATTTTGGTTCTTTAGTAAAAGCTATAACATGAGCATTGGAATTATTGTTGAATTGTGGATTTATCTTATGCATGAGGAGCCTCCATTTTTACGAATAATTTTCAAGGTAATGAACTTTTTGGATATATTTTATGTGTTTGTATCCATTGAATTTATAAAATAAAATTTTCATATGAGAGAAATAAAAACATACAAAGAAATTACTGTCATTATCATTTGAATTTCTAAGGAAAATTCTAGAACCAAGTGGGCTCCAATTGTTTAGCTCATGTTTTCCATGATAAGTATTCGCAGAAATGAATACTTTGTATTCAACACTTACTTTTTCCGCTCAGAAACCTAGAAAGCAATCACCTGATGTCAGATTCACTGCTGTGAGATGCAATCTGCCATTAACAAAATATAGTCTTCTGTTTTTCTGTTTCATAGTGAGCAAATCTATAACTACAGATATCACAGTACTCTGTGTATATATACACATTTATGTTTGTGTACACACACACATATGCACACACATTTACTTATGTATTTATATAAATCAAGAGACTAGCTAAGTATTTTAGAAGTAAATGATCAATTATCGTCTCCTTTTATGTTTATTTTTGCTATTAAATATTTTTTTAAGACTAAGAAGAAAGTTAAGGGATGCAGAGAAGGAAGAACAATTAAACAACTCAATAAAACAACAGTTTAGAGTTGAATTTAATCATACATATTAAGAAAATTTCAGTTCAAAATAATACTTTTTTTTCTCAAAATCTCATCCACCTAAAAGTCAAATTCCTCAATTGCGAGAATAAAATTTTTGAAAACTTTAGTTACAATTTTCTTTCATAATTAATGCAAGAATACCAGAAAATATTTTTATCTACTTATTATAGACCTTGAATATTTATTTGGTTAATTCATGCATTTGATAACCTCTGCATGAAAGAAACACACACACACAGATTACTTTTCAGGTAATATTTATACAATGATACTCTATCAGTGTATAATTGTGCTTGAGGTTACCAACATGAATTCACTTTAGCCTCTTTATTCTGCCTTGAAGTAAGTATGCACTGATGCTAGAAGTATTGTTCAAATAGAAAATCGTAATGTGATAGTTGTCAATCCAAGGTTTCTTAAGTATCAAATTAGAAAGAAAGCAAGGTTTAAGACATCTCAATAAACACAAGCTGTGAGTATGTTCTCTTACTCTGGAAAAACTAAGATGTGGGGAACATAAAGCGCCAAAGGGGCCAGAAGTTTCTACTTTAAATGGGCTTCCTTTCATACACAGAAAATATTAATGTTGAGTCATAAAATGAGGAATGGTAGAGTGATGTGTTCAAAGTCTAATCATTGAGCTTTCATTCATTTGCAATTCAAAGTGTATCAAAAAATTTTTTTCATCAATAAGAGACAGATTGTCAGAACTCCTATTTTTAGGCAGTATTCATCTATAAGAAGAAAATAAGTTGCTCTAATTAATGCAGCATGAATAAGTCAAGGCACAGTTTGCTCTATCTGAAATTGAAGCTTCATGCTACAAGAAAAGCATATGCAACAAAAGTAAAATAGTTGTTAGCATTTATACAGAATTTTAGAAAAACACAGAATGGCATGGAGTCTTACCAATATGATTTTCACAGTATGAGATAACATTTTATATTAACATGTTCATAATTAATTCCAGAAGGAAATATACTACATTTAATTTTTTTCTGTTTTCCTTGGTCCATCATATTAAAAACCTATATCCAAGTTAGAAGTAGTCCAGTTGAGGGCAATTTTCTCTATTTTCAGACTAATTTAGCTTAGAAAATTAAAAGTTTAGATGGCAGAAATTTCTCTAACACATAAGATATCATTTTCTTTCTTTCCTTCTTTCTTTCTTTCTTTTTTTTTTTTTTTTTTTTTTTTTTTTTTTTTTTTAGATGGAGTCTCACTCTGTCACCAGGCTGGAGCGCAATGGCACAATCTTGGCTCACTGAAAGGTCTGCCTCCCAGGTTCACACCATTCTCCTGCCTCAGCCTCCTGAGTAGCTGGGACAAAAGGCACCCACCACCACACCCGGCTAATTTTTTGTATTTTCAGTAGAGACGGGGTTTCACCATGTTAGCCAGGATGGTCTTGATCTCCTGACCTTGTGATCCACCCGCCTCAGCCTCCCAAAGTGCTGGGATTACAGGTGTGAGCCACCACACCCAGCCAATTTTCTTTATTTTTAAATATAAAACTAAAATTTTGAAATATGGAAATAAAGAGTGCCATGAACATTATCATTGCTATGTTATTAATTTTAGTGTTATGAGCAAGGTGTTAATAGCAAAGCCAATGACATAAACTAAGTTTTTGAAATGCTCTTTATTTATGTATGTGTGCAATTAACAATGACATAATTTGGTTGATGTAAAAGACACTTAGGACACTTAGACTGATTCCATATCTTAGCAATTGTTAATAGTGGTGCAATAAACATAAGGATGCATGCATCCCTTCGATACACTGATTTTCTTTCCTTTGAATAAATACTTAATAGTGGGATTGCTGGATCATATGGTAATTCCATTTTTAGTTTTTTGAGAAACTTCCATACTGTTTTCCATAATGACTGTACTAATTTACATTCTCACCAAGAGGAAATAGGAGTTCTCTCTTCTCCACATCCTCACCAGCATTTGTTATTTTTTGTCTTTTTGATAATAGCCATTCTTACTGGAGTAAGAAGATAGCTTGTTGTGGTTTTTATTTGCATTTTCCCGATGATGAGTGATGTTGCTCATCTTTTAATCTATCTGTTTGCCATGTGTATGTCTTGAGAAATGTCTATTCAGATCCTTTGCCCACTTTAAAATTAATTTTTTTTTGCCTTTGAGTTGAATTTCTTGCATATTATGGATATTAGTCCCGTTTTGGATGAATAGTTTGCAAATATTTTCTCTCATTCAGCAGGTTGTCTTTTCACTCTGTTGATTGTTTCCTTCGCTGTGCAGAAGGCTTTTTAGTTTAATATAGTCTCATTTGTCTATTTTTGTTTATGCTGTCTGTGTTTCCCAGGTCTTAGCCACAAAATCTTGGCTTAAACCAATGTCCTGGACTGTCTGAATTCAATTTTAAGTGTTAATAGTTTAAAACCCAAAAATAGGCTTTTTAGTAAAGATTTGGGTAGAATGTAAAATGATGAAAAGGGAAAAATTTAAAAGTTATAAATCATAATCAGTTGGGATCTGGATTACAGAAAAGTTAAGAATATGAGATTGAAATATACACCAGGTTTCTAAGACAAAGGCTTGCTTTTCTAGCTAGATAGAATTCTTAATATTCTTCACATTTGTTCTATAAATTTGAGGACTTCTGGATAATATTCAGTTCCAAAAAGACCTTAAAGCCTCTCATACAGATAAAATAATACTTTTCTTCAGGAGAAATTTTAGCTACTCTTTATAGTGAAAAGCAACATGCTTGTTTATATGGAATATTCTTTAAAAACTCATTTTTTTTTCTATTAAGGACTAAGAAATATGGGGCTCCTCATGGAAAATATATTGCCTCAGGTTGCTATATAAACTCATTCAAAAAGTATTTACCACATAGTTATTTTAAAAAGGAAAAAAAAAGGTTTTTTTTTTCCTTTTTTTTTTTTTTAATAGTGACAAGGTCTCACTATGTTGCCCATGTTGGTTTCGAACTCCTGAGCTCAAGAGATCCTCCCACCTCAGCTGCCCAAAAAGCTAGGATTATAAGCGTGAGCCACCACTGTCCAAAAATCTCCTTTCTAAGATGCATTCAAAATGATTTTGTTCTCTAATCTTCTCTTACTATACTTAATAATTCTTGTCAGACTCACATAATTCTTATCATGGGGAAGTGTCTTCTAAAATATGCTCATTTTTCAAATTGTAAAGCCAAATAGTGAAAATAAGTGAATTACCCACGGTTAAGAATTTAAACTCCACCTTTCACCCGTTAACTTTTCTTAAGAGCAAAGCTGAAATATTATCAGTGAAGAAAATAATTTTCGTAGGAAAGAAAACTAAAGATACCTTAACGGTGACCCCAAAACCACACATTTTAAATGTTGCTCCTATTTTACTTGGACATTTTAGGAGTACAATATGATTGATATTTTTGCAAGGCAGCAGGTGCATTAAATATCTGCTCATGCCAACAGGTGGGGGAAAAAAACAAAACATGTTTTAGAAAGAGTTTCTCTTACAGCATGTTAATTGACATCTTTGTGAGATAAAAGGTAACATTTAACTTTCAAGAAAAGTAATACTCATCCCTCAAAGTTAGCTTAAAGGATTCTATTCATTAAAACAATGAGCAATATGAATACAATCTCTTGCTGATGTGTTTCAAGCCTTATTTTTGGCTGACCCTCAATTTTTTTAAGAGTATCAGTAAACAGAAGGAAGAAGGAATGACAACTTGAAACAATTCACATTCCTATTTTGGCTAAAATGGCTATAGAGTGAGACAACCAAATTAGTTTTCTCCGATTCTCACTTTGGAAAAAAAATCAATCTTTATTCACTTTAACAATGCAGTTAAATTAAAAAAAAAAAAAAACTGAAAAGTTAAACAAGTGTATCCAAGAGTTTCGAACTTTTCTGAAAATATCCATTTTTCGTTATAAGTATTTAAACCATAAGTATTTTATCAAACTTTCAAATGGTAGTATAGAAAATATTGAAAGAGGGGCATATATTTTAATATAGCAATTTCATTTCAACAAATATGGTCTATGGAAATAATCAGAGTTTTACTCAAATAGGTGCACAAAAATATCCACAGAGGTGACATTCATAATACAGAACAACTGGAAGAAAATAAAATGATCAACAGTAAAACATTAGTGATTGAAAATATTTTATATCTGTATAATAGAATGCAATCATTAAAAATTATGTGTAGTATGAAGCATATATTTATATTATGAAGGAATGGAAATCTTCTTATTTTCTCTGGGGAAGGTAGACAACCTTTTTCTTTTCGGAGACTAGGTCCTCTTTGTCTTGAGTGAATATAAAGAAGACTCTTAAGATTCTATGATCCGGAACTTATCTAATAATCACATTCAGGCAAACAGATAACCAAGCTCTATTATCCAACATTCACTCAGTATTTACTTATTAGGCATTGCCTCTTTGCTAAAATTATCTAAACAATGAAGATACAAGGATGTACAAAATAAACAACCTCAATTCTAATATCACAAGATCAGAGGTTGAGGGAACCTTGTTATAAAATCAAGATAGACAATAGATACATAAATAAAAACCTCAAAGCAATTTTAAATAATGTGTTCTATTTTTTAAATGGGGTCAAACAAAACGATAGGTGTTAATTTGAGGCTTATTTAGAGAGGGTGGTGAAGGAAGATCTATCTGAGAAAGTGACATTAGAGCTGGGGACTGGTAAAAGTCAGGGAAATGGACATCCCAGATTATGTTAATACAGCCTAAGATCGCTGAACAAGGAATGAGTTTAACATGTTCCAGAGCAAATCAGAAAGAAGGAATGTATGACTGTATCTGATTGAGCAAATTAGAGAATGAAAGTTCATAAATGTGGAGTGGAATAGTGGAATCGAATCACATAGGGCCTTTAGGTCTCCATAAGGTTCAAGAGAACAACAAACATAAAGGGAAGAAAAAATTAGGAGACGCTCTGAGTCTAGATGACCAGACAAATGATTCAATGCTAACACTAGGTAAGAGTTGGTCTATGGCGGTAGGAAGTGCTTGGACTTCCTACACCAATGCAGGTATTTTTATATAATAGGTTAACAGGATTCCTCCCATTGCCCGTACCCAGAAGTAACACTTGCAAATCAATTAGGTACCATGTGATCAGTATTCTTACTGTAGTTGCCACTCTTCTATGTATCCATTCATTGTGTGAGATGGACTCAGCCCAACAAAAATCGAGGAAAAGTGTGAGTGCTTTTATTCTTTAGAAACCCAACTTTTTTGCCAGTGTTCCCTAAGCTGGGAAAGACAAACAGATCAAAATATCAAAGGCATCTATGGGAATTACAGATTATAGTGTCTTTTGTTTGGAGTTTCTTGCTCTAGTATTTTCCAAGTTTTCTGGCATGAACTGTTTTATTTTGATCATTAAGAATAAAAACTGTTAAAAATCAATCAATAAAAGGAAAGTCTTTCCCCTTCTATAACCTGCATTAATATTAGATTTATAAAAACCTGATTACGTCATTATAATCAGCTACATCAAAGTACTAAAACATAAAAAGATATTTAACAGATAAGACAAAATTATCACAAATCAAATTTGCACATAAAAATGATTTTGTTACGAATCACATAATGTAGTATGAATTTCCTACTTATCCACCTAGTCTCATGCATGGCTATTAATAAATTGCTTTCATTTTAAAAATAAAAATTCACACAGACACAAGTTTGAGGCCTTGTCAGTATTCTAATTTTCTAAAAATTTCAGACAGATGCAAAGAACAAGGAGAATGCATGCATATTAATAATACTAATGACAATAATTCTTGCAATGTGAATATGGCACAAGCCCAGTTAAATCATACTGATATGTACAGCTCAGTCAACAAAGCCAATAGGACTTTACAAGACCCATCAATCTGAGAAGTGAGCTTTACCAAGTCTGCCAAAGAACAGCCACATTTCTCTCCCATGGAATCAGGGACTCCTCCAAATGACATTTCAGAGCTTGAAATGCCATTGCTTTGTAGCTAAATGAATATTCTCTTAAGCATTTCCTTTCCAATGTATGAATTTCCAGGAATGAGATACCACCCACTACCAGCTGGATACAGATATAAATAAAGAGAAATTCACCCTTGGATATGAAATCAATTTTTTTAGTGTTTATATATTTTAAACTTGAAGTTTCATCATTTATTGAAAAAAAAAAAAAAACCTTATCCTTTTAGAAGCTATTCAGAAATATGTTAAAGAATGCAGGAGCTGCCTACATTTGCATTAATGGGTTTTGTTTTGTTTTAAAGTTTGAGTTCAGTGCATTTGGTGAGTGTCTCATGGCCATTTTGCTCATCTCCATAAACCAATCTCCTGTGTCTGTGTATATATAGTTTATAGAAATCTATATTTTTCCCAGAAACCTTTTGTAATAAAGATGTTGAACTTCTTGAATGTAAAAGTAATTTTTGCAACAGAAAGTAAGTACATGTTAAAACTTTCAAGGTTTTTTTGGAGATATTATCAAAAAAAGATATTATTGCTCTCATTGCAGAATCAATGACAGAAAATAATAGACATTACATACGCGCATGTGCACGTGTGTGTGTGTGTACACAAAATATATTTTTCCTTGAAGAAGAAACATAAAGGTAACAGGTACAATTCAAATTCAGTTTCTACTCCAAATCATATTTAGCATAATTATTGACCAATGGTTCTATATTAATACAAAATGTTGAAGCAAGGTCCACAAGTGCATACCTATCAAATTTTCTTTAATTTTTTATTTGGAAATGTTTTTAAGGAGACAGAGAAAGCACTAAATGTGGAATAGCAGTGACTAAGCACTAGCATAGAAAAGAAGCATCATCCTTCCGATGTATAGTCCCAGACAATTCAGACCCACTGAGGTTTTCTGCTATGCTAGTGTCCTCCAAATATTTCTTATTTGGAGAAATTGCACAAATTCCTGCAAAGTAGCAAAAATCAACTGGATGATTGGATGGGTGGCATTTAAAAGAACACCCATTGGATGGGTGGCATTTAAAAGAACACTGTTAATCTCATAAAACAACTCTGTCCTAATTGCTTAGTAACAGTTTCAGAGGTATGTTATGTAACAGTAACTAGAGTAAAAGCAGAGCCACACACATACACAAAATAGCTCACTTCTCTTTCTTCTTGAGGCTTTTAAGTTTCAATGGAAATTTTCCATATATCTGAGAAGCATTAGCAATTCAAAAAGTATATATGGAGTATTTACTGCATGCGTAAGCCATATCTAGCACTTGCCTCTCATTTTACAGCTTAAAATGATTTTATATACATAATCTAATTTGATCCTTATATCAAATGTAAGAATTCAAATATGGCTAGCAATTTCTTAAAATCTGCAAACGCATAAAGAGAAAAAAACGTATTTTCTATATGTATATAATATGATTCTCTTACTTCTTTGACTGAACTTCTGTTTGTGTATGAAGACTTACAAAATAGCACAGAGGCTTAAAAATAGAAGAAAATGAGCATTAAGTCTTATATGTTCTACAGAGGTACAGTCTACATCAGCCACTGGGAGGAAATAAATAATATGTTTGTTTTCATGAATTCAAAATTTATGTGACTGTTATCTCTCAAGGCAAGAATGAGATAGTAAATAATTAGAAAATATGCTAAACTTCTAACTTAAAACAGACTCTAGTTAGCTATCTTATCGAATCATCTATTTTTTGAAATGCCTTATTTAGAACTACTTAATGACAGAGGCAGTTTAGTTACATAAATAGACAATCTAATTAAATTAATTACAATGCAATTAAACTGATAAACAATTTAGACAGATAAATAGATAAAAATTAAACAAACAACATGGAACAATTTCTACTGCTGCAGATACAATGTAAATCTTTTTGTTGGAGAAGAAATATCCCTATTCACTTATGACATGATTGTCAAAGTAGAAAATCCTAAGGTACCTATCAGAGATTTACCAGGACTAACAGGAGAGTTTAGCAAGGTTGCAGGATATATGATTAATATACAAAACTAAATTGCATGTCTATATAAGTCATGCATTGTTTAATAACAAGGATACAGTCTGAGAAATGCATCATTAGGCAAACCTGCCATTGTGTGAACGTGATAGTGTGTACTGACACAAATCTAGATGACATAACCTACTACACTCCACATGATATATAGACTATTGCTCCTAGGCTACAAACCTGTACAGCATGTTACTGTACTGAATACTGTAGGCAACTGTAGCATAATGGTAAATATTTATGTATCTAAACATAAGGAACAGTAAAAATACCACATTATAATCTTACAGGACCATTTTCATATATGTGGTTGATGAAAACATCTTTATGTAGCACATGACTATATTAGAAACAACAATCAGAAAGTAAATTTTAAAGCACCATTTATAATAGTATCAAATATATAAAATATTTTTAGATAAATTGGTCAATAAAGCTGCAATTTCCATATAATAAAAACTATAAAACCCTGCTAAAGGAAATTAAAAACCTAAGTAAATGGAAGATATGCCACATTCATGGATTAGAAAAGTTACTAATGTTATGTTGGTTCTTTACCAAATTTTCAAGCCAATTCTAGAATGTAAATGAAATAGCAAAAAACTGGAATAATGGTTCTCAACCAGAGGACAGCTTTGTCTCCCAAGGGATTTTTGGCATTGTCTGGAGATATTTTTGGTGATCACAATTGGGAAAGATGCTATTAGTAATTAGTAAGTAGAGGCCAGGGATGCTGCTAAACATTTTAAAGCGTCCCAGGCAGCACTCCCATAGCAAAGAATTATCAAGTGAAAATGGTCAATTGTCCTGAGGGTTGAGAAACCTTGGATAGAATTGCCAAAACAATTTTGAAAAAGAACAAGATTGGATGACTTACATTACATGATCATATTACCTGATTTCTGGTATTAGTGTAAAAGTAGTTGTAAAGATTAATAGAACAGAATGGAACAATCCAAAAATAAATCCAAATATGTCATTAATTTTCAAAAAACCACACCAAAGCTTTCTCAACTCATACTTCACATAATATACAAAAGTAATCACATACAAAATTAATTTTAAAAAATAATTCAAAATGGTCAGATATCAAAATGTAAAATCTAAATCTAAAACTCTAGAGAAGTTAAGAGAAAACTTCTGTGATCGCGGACTAGAAAAATATATCCTAAACAGGACTCAAAAAGCACAAACCTAAAATATAAATTGGTAAATAGGACTTCATCAGCAATAGAAATAGCAACAACAACAAAAAACACCTCTCCTGTTTTGTAAAGATAATGTCACTTCTGTGGTTCCTAGTGTTCCTAGTTACCCAGCTTCCCTGGGGTGACTTCTCTTCTTCCATCCATTACACATGAAAGATGAGTCTTAGACACCATCTAATGCTCAAGAGGTCTATTTAGGGAGGGCTCTTATCAGATGGATAGCAGGAGCAGGCTGGTGGCATGGGCCAAGTACAGGCAGGGGGTCAGTCAGGGAAGATCTCTGTTTGGAGGCTATTTCCAGAGTTTGGGGGATTCTTCTCTTCTTATATTGGCATTCAGTCTAGGTCAGTTACCAGGTATTTCTTCCATAAAGGGACTTTAAGCTATTCTTGTAAGAGTAAGCTTTGTTTTAAGGTTCATGGCCTTGGAGGTTGAGGCTATGGTGGCCCATGATTGTGCCACTGCACTCCAGCCTGGACAACAGAGACCCCATCTCAAAAAAAAAAAAAAAAAAAAAAAAAAAAAAAAAAGGACAAGTGGCTAGTACATGAAGGTTGTTTCCGTGCAGAGGTGGCCTTGTCTCTAGGACAACTAGGGTTTTTTAGGACTCGTTATCACAGACATAACGGCATGTTTGCTATGAGAATCTTAAAGTCCCATCCTGGTGGGGTCTCTGGGAAGTCCCCAGCTCTGGTTATCATGGAGATCTGGAAAGTCTCCTGGGCCCTTTTACCATCTACCATTAAGCAGCAGGTAGTATTGTTCGTCTAAGACACTTAATTAGATATTTTGTCTATCACTAATTTATAACCATGAAATATCACTTATAGCTCACTACAGATATTCTTAAGAAAATTAAAAAACAATTTACAAAGAGATAAAATGTGTGAAAACATATGGTTGTTCCTCAGTATCCTTGAGAATTGGTTCCAGGATCCCTGCGGATACCAAAATCCACAGATGCTTACATTGCTTATGTGAAATGGCACAGTATAGATTGGGTACTCCTTATCTGAAATGCTTGGGACCAGAATTGTTTGGAATTTTAGATTTATTTTGGATTTTTGAATTTTTCATATACAAATGAGATTTACTGGGGGTGGAACCCAAGTCTAAACACAAAATTCTTTTATTATTTTTTTCTTTTATATATATACTTTAAGTTCTGGGATACATGTGCAAAACCTGCAGGTTTGTTACATAGGTATACACGTGCCGTGGTGGTTTGCTGCACCCATCAACCTGTCATCTACATTAGGTATGTCTCCTAATGCTATCCCTCCCTTCCCCTAGCTCCCCCCAACCACCTGACAGGCCCTGGTGTTTGATGTTCCCCTCCCTGTGTCCATGTGTTCTCATTGTTCAACACCCACTTACGAGTGAGAACATGCAATGTTTGGTTTTCTGCTCCTGTGTTAGTCGGCTAAGAATCATGGTTTGTAGCTTTATCCATGTCCCTGCAAAAGACATGCATTCATCCTTTTTAATGGCTGTAGGGTATTCCATGCTGTATATATGCCACATAGTCTCTACCCAGTCTATCACTGATGATCATTTGGGTTGGTTCCAAGTCTTTGCT
Source organism: Macaca fascicularis (assembly GCF_037993035.2). Taxonomy (NCBI): domain Eukaryota; kingdom Metazoa; phylum Chordata; class Mammalia; order Primates; family Cercopithecidae; genus Macaca; species Macaca fascicularis. The sequence continues at coordinate 132,421,529 of NC_088377.1, forward strand.
CTTGCGAACAGTGCTGCAGTAAACAAACGTGTGCATGTGTTTTTATTGTAGAATGATTTATAATCCTTTGGGTATATACCTAGTAATGGGATTGCTGGGTCAAATGGTATTTCTGGTTCTAGATCCTTGAGGAATTTCCACACTGTCTTCCACAATGGTTTAATTAATTTACACTCCCACCAAAATTGTAAAAGCATTCCTATTTCTCTATATCCTCTCCAGCATCTGTTGTTTCCTGAATTTTTAATGACCACCCTTCTAACTGGCATGAGATGGTATCTCATTGTGGTTTTGGTTTGCATTTCTCTAATGACAAGTGATGATGAACTTTTTTTCATATGTTTGTTGGCCACATAAACATCTTCTTTTGAGAAGGGTCTGTTCATATCCTTTGCCCACTCTTTGACACCCTCCCAAGACTAAACCAGGAAGAATCAAATCCCTGAATAGACCAATAGCAAGTTCTGAAATTGAGGCAGTAATTAATAGCCTACCAATCAAAAAAAAAAGCCCAGGACCAGATGGATTCACAGCTTAATTCTATCAGACGTACAAACAGGAAATTGTACAATACCTTCTGAAACTATTCCAAACAATAGAGGGACTCCTCCCTAACTCATTTTATGAGGCCATTATCATCCTGATACCAAAACCTGGCAAAGACACAACCAAGAAAAGAAAATTTCAGCCCAATATTCCTGATGAACATCAATGTGATAAACCTCAATAAAATACTGGCAAACAGAATCCATCAGCACTTCAAAAAGCTTATCCACCACAATCAAGTTGGCTTAATCCCTGGGATGCAAGGCTGGTTCAATATACACAAATCAATAAACGTAGTCCATCACATAAACAGAACCAATGACAAAAACCACATAATTATCTCAACAGATGCAGAAAAGGCCTTTGATAAAATTCAACACCCCTTCATGTTAAAAACTCTCAATAAACTAAGTATCGATGAAATGTATCTCAAAATAATAGGAATTATTTATGACAAACCAACAGCCAATATCATACTGAATGGGCAAAAGATGGACATTCCCTTTGAAAACCAGCACAGGACAAGGATGCCCTCTTTCACCACTCCTATTCAACATAGCATTGGAAGTTCTGGCCAGGGAAATAAGGCAAGAGAAATAAATAAAGTGTATTCAAATAGGAAGAGAGGAAGTCAAATAGTCTCTGTTGGCAGATGACATGATTGTATATTTAGAAAATTGCGTCATCTCAGCCCAAAGTCTCCTTAAGTGGATTATTAACTTCAGCAAAGTCTCAGGATACAAAATAAATGTGCAAAAATCACAAGCATTCCTATACACCAATAATAGACAAACAGAGAGCCAAATCATGAGCGAACTCCCATTCACAATTGCTACAAAGAGAATGAAAAACCTAGGAATACAACGTACAAGGGATGTGAAGGACCTCTTCAAGGAGAACTACAAACCACTGCTCAAGGAAATAAAAGAGGACACAAACAAATGGAAAAATATTCCATGCTCATGGATAGGAAAAATCAATATCGTGAAAATGGCCATACTGCCCAAATTTATAGATTTAATGCTACTCCCATCAAGCTACCATTGACTTTCTTCCCAGAATTAGAAAAAAACTACTTTAAATTTCGTATGGAACCAAAAAAGAGGCCGTACATAGCCAAGGCAGTCCTCAGCAAAAAGAACAAAGCTGGAGGAATCATGCTACCTGACTTCAAAGTATACTACAAGGCTACAGTAAACAAAACAGCATGGTACTGGTAGCAAAACAGATATATAAACCAATGGAACAAGAACAGAGTCCTGAGAAATAATGCCACACATCTACAACCAACTGATCTTTGACAAACCTGACAAAAACAGGCAATGGAGAAAGGATTCCCTACTTAAAAACTGGTGTTTTCCCAACTGGTGTTGGGAAAACGGGCTAGCCATATGCAGAAAACTGAAACTGGAGCCCCTCCTTACACCTTATACAAAAATTAACTCAAGACGGATTAAAGACTTAAATGTAATACCTAAAAACCCTAGAAGAAAACCTAGGCAATACCATTCAGGACATAGGCATAGGCAAAGACCTCATGACTAGGACACCAAAGCAATGGCAACAGAAGTCAAAATTGAGAAATGGGATCTAATTAAACTAAACAAAAGAAACTATCATCAGAGTGAACATGAAACCTACAGAATGGGAGAAAAATTTTGCAATCTATCCATCTGACAAAGGGTTAATATCCAGAACCTACAAGGAACTGAAACAAATTTACAAGAGAAAAAAAAAACCAACCCCATCTTTTATGTTTTATATATACATTACACGCATAACCCAAAGGTAATTTTATACAATATATTTAATACTTTTGTACATGAAACAAAGTTTTTATTAAGTACTAATTGTAGAATTTTTTACTTGAGTCATGTCAGTGCTCAAAAAGTTTCAGATTTTAGAGTATTTCAAATTTCCTATTTTTGAATTAAAATTAGGGATGCTCAACCTATATTTGCATACAACTAACACACATCCTTTTGTATATTTTAAACCACTCTAGGTTACTGTTATTACCTAAAACTATGTAAATACTATGTAAATAGTTTTTATAATATTTTTGTATTTTTATCTTTTTTATTGTTGTATTGTTATTTTTTAGTGGTTTTTTTTTTCCTGAATATTTTCCATCTGCAGTTGGTTGAATCTCCAGATGCAGAACCCATGGCTACCTATGCATGTGTATATAGAACTTGCATCCATAATGTAAATATTAATCTTGCAACTCAATAATTACAAAATTTAAAAATACAATAAAAATAGACAAAATATTTGAACACATTATAAACAAAGATACAAAAGTGAAACAAATAAATTATACTCAATATCATTAGTTATTAGAAAATGCAAACAAAAATTGCACCGTGATACCTTTACATACTTTTTACGATGGCAAAAATTAATTCTTTAATGGCAATTCCAAGTCCTAACAACCATATGGAATAACCTGAACTCTCACAGACTACTGGTGGGAATGCAACATGATACAGCCGCTTTGAAAAACACTCTGAGATATCAGTACAATGTGAAACATTTACTCACCAAAATCCCATAAATATCTCCTGGATTTTTATTCAACATAAAGGAAAATATATTTCTACACACAAATTTATTTGTAAATATTTACAGTACTTTTATGCATAATGATCACAAACTGAAAATAACCTAAATGTCTAACAAACTATAAATGGATAAATTTTCATACATCCGCACATTGCAATACTATTCAGCTATAAAAAGGAACTGATAGATACGATGAAATGAATGAATATGAAAAGCATATGCTAAGTGATAGAAGACAAATACAGAAAGGTACATAGCCCTTTAAATGTTCTTTTAAAAGAAAATGTGGCTCCCATTTATAAAACATTCTAGAAAATTCAAAGTTATAGGTGCAGAAATCGGACCTGTGTTTTCCAGGAGCTAACTGTGGGGAGGAGACTGGAAAACACACAGTCACAAGGAAACTCTTCGGGGTAATGAGAATACTCCATATCTTCATTGTAGTGGTAGTCACATTGTTTATATTTATCAGAACTCATTGAAATGTACTCTGTAAAGGATGTGTTTTACTTTGTATTATCTCAATGAACTAAACTAAGCAAGCAAACAAAAGGCTATACTTTTGTTTCTCTACAAAATGAAGACTCCAGGGCAGAGGAAGTTAAACTCAAAACTTTTTATAACAAATTTAATTTACTGCTGTATGGCTTGAGATTTTACATAATTGGAAATTACAAAGAAAAATACTACAGAAATACTAAAGAAAGCGCTTGCTAACAGAGAAGTCTGAATAGAATCTATCATACGGAAACGATATTGTGGTGTGTTTCCTCCAGTACCTATGCTGGTAATCATACTCCTATAGTTTACACACCACTACTTTCAAGGCCTGGAGATGCACGAAAGGGAAGCTGCTGTGTAATAAGCTCCAGTGGAAACTGTTTCCAATTTCAATTATTAATACATAAAATAGAGAAATACCTTATCTGTAACAACAATAATTTACTAAGTCCTGATAAATTATTTCCTGTATTTATGAATGCTAAGCAGAGAGAAAGAAGCTTTTCCTCTTTTTAATTTGTTCTATTACAATTACTAGGGGTTTTCTGATTGTGGCTTGCAGCTTGCAAGCATAACAATGGTAGAATACATCAGCATGCATGACAAGTCACACCCATACATTTAAGTATGCAACTGTTTTTCTGTTCTTTGGGAAAGAATGCCATTAATAAACCTTATTGCATTTAAATGTTACACGACTGCAAATCAATATAGGTTAATATTGCTCCTATAAACGAGGTCTGCTATATTTAGTGCCATAAGCTACTCAGTGGTGAATATAAAAGAAGCAGTGATAAAATCACTTAAAGGAAAATGGAAATGTTTAAGAAATAAATGCCAAGAAGAACTAACACACATAATATATATGGTCCCAAGACTATAAAAGACTTTATATTTTCATTTGATGGTAACACTTGGTCTAACCAAGTGATTTTCCAAACTGACTCTGGTATAACATTACGAGACAAGGAAGAAAATAAAAATATTTTACCCCAAAACATGTTTCTTTGCCGTATTTTGAAACAGCCAAGCAAAGTTGTTCTTTGTGGGGAAAATCATGCATCTATAAAGAATCTCTATTAACATAGCTAGATCTTTTTCTTCCAGACCTTCCCAATCCTAAAGAAATTGAGATCTGAATAGGAAACACTTGTCATATATTTTCTCTGAGGGCAACTATTGTAAGACTTCAAAAGAACTTTGGTCTCCACAATCTTTTATCATAACCTGAACATTCTCTTTCTATCAATCCTAGATCTTTAGACAAACTCAACCAATTGTCAACCAGAAAGTTTAAATTCACCTATAGCCTGGAAAGCTCCCCCTCCCCCCTGCCAACCCGGCTTTGAATTGGCCCACCTTTCTGGACCAAACCAATATGTTTCTTAAGTGTATTTGATTGATGTCTCATGCTTCTCTAAAATGTATATAACCAAGCACATGTTCTCAGCACATGTTCCCCAACCACCTTGAGCACATGTTCTCAGGACCTCCTGAGGGCTGTCACAGCCCATGGTCACTCATATTTGGATCGGAATAAATATCTTCCAATATTTTATACAGTTCAATTCTTTTTGTCGACATACGTTTCTCAATCTCTCTCTCTCAAAGATGTAAAGTTTTTTTCTTTGGTTTTAACATGTTGCAGTTAAACTTGGTTAGGGCTTTGGACTATCCTATTTGGGACTCACTGTGACCCTTCAATATTGAAGGTGCACACATACTGATTTTTCTTTTCTGAAAACATTGTTTGCCACTATGTCATTGACTTTTGCTTCTTATTGATTTTTTTTCTTTTGGATATCTTACAAGAAATTAATTTATTTATTTATGAAACTTGCTTTTGTCCAGAGCTCAAATAGCAACAATTACCCCAACTCTATTTTTATATCATTTCTTGTCCTGTAGATTACTGTGTTCTATAGTTAAGATAACTTCAAAACTTTCATTCACTTATAGTGAAGCTGGGGTTTTGATGCTTGTCAGTGATTCTCCCTCATACTGACTCAAACCCCTAGATTAACTAACTTCCCTGATATTTTGCAGGTCGATGGATAGATATTTCCTATTCAGAGCAAAGAATAAGCTTAGGCTCTTTATTTGATGAGGAGGCCTAGATTCTAGTGCATTGTTTGAAATGAAATATTTCTTTATCTATAAATGGGCATTAGGGACTGTAGCCTACAGTCCTGTTGCCAGTATCTAATGCCAGAATGCCAGCAGACCATCAGAGATTTGGTCTTCCCCTGTCATTTTCTTTTTAATTATTTGTTTTTCACCCCTGGGAAATCTCTTTCTGTCAAATTCAGTTATGTGGAAAGCAATAACACTTTGTTTTTGCTATTCTCAGTTTTTTAATAAGTATTTATGTGTTTGAGGCAGGAAGCAGGCCTATTTCCAACAGCCTAATCTGCTATTTTGCTAGAATTCTCCAATATATCTTTATATCCATGTCTTTAAATACATTGTTCTCATTACATCTATTTTATTTATTAATATTTTGTGGCTACATTTTTCAGTCTAGCTTAAATGTAATTGTTGAAGCTCAGAGAGCAATGCTCCATAGTATGGTGCCTTGGCATGCTGAGCACTTTTGAAGTCAAGGAAATTAAAAGGCCTTAGAAGCAACCTCAGCACCAAGAACTTTTTGACCTTCTCCTGTTTCTCCCCACCAAGCACAAGGTAGAACTCTATTTATGAAGTTCCCTTATTGGAAGCTCTTCCTGAAGGAATGCATTTTCCTTCCATTCTCTCCCTGAAATTTCATTATCTAACACAAGAAGGAAGATTGAAGAATGTAACCAACACCTGCACACACTTTGTCACAAGGCCTTGTCTCTTTCAGTGTCTCTCATGTTCCAAAGAGAATCATTTACAAGCTAATTTCTGTCTCCTGGGCCCGTTGATTTCTCCTAAAGGTCATTTACTACCCCTCTCAATTGCCTACATCGCCCATTTCCCTCTCCCCTATGAAGAGGTTATTTAAACTTCAGCTATCTGGCCCTTCAAGTCTTACATTTGCAGGAGTCCCATGTTTATATGCATACTAATAAATTCCTATGCCTTTTGCTCTGATCATCTGTCTATTATCAGTTTAATTTGGCAGGATGACTCTATGACTCTGTTATTGAAACCTCAGAGGGAAAGTTCCTCTAAATAAACTTCCCTACATAAGAAAGATATCTTTAAATTAGGAATCATTAACTATTTTCCAAGTTTTTATTCTGACATTAAAATGATAGTGTAATGCTGGGAACATCATTGCTTTTAACTTTTTTATTCTTAAAGTGCTTTCCAAGGCCATTTCCGCAATAGTATTCTAGGACCACAGGCATATGTTATTTTTATTTAAAAAAATAAAAGGGAGAAAGACAAAGGAAGGAAGAAGGGAGAAGGGGAAAGGGAAGGAAGGAAGAAAGAGAAGGAAGAGGGAGGGTGAGCAGGAGGAAGGAAAAAAGAAATGGAGGAAGGGAGGGAGAGAGAGAAAAAAAAGAAAAAATAGGGAAATGGGAAGATGAAAGAAAGAAAAGGAAAGAGAAAGAAGGAAAGGAAGAGAAAAGAAAAAAAGAAAGAAAGGAAAACAAGAAAAGAAAAGAAGCAGAGAAAAGAAGAGAAGAGATTCTAAGGAGGTTCAGTCTTTTAACTGTCATAAGTAGTTGAATGAACTTCCGAATAGAATAAAAAAATTTTTTAAATAATTTTGCTAAAAACTTATGGCACCTACTAAGCAAAGGAGGAGTTAGAATTAATACATATATTTAATTTTCTCCTTGATAGGATTTTAGACAGACTACTCAAAATAAGGAATTTGAGAAACATCATGTGCAGGAAAGACTTTCTGATCCTCATGTGGAAGGTGCCCACCCTACACTTGAAAGTAAGCAGCATTCCTTTTAATAAAAAAAAATAATAATAAATAAATAGAGATGAGGTCTCACCATGTTGCTCAGGCTGGTCTCAAACTCACACCCTCAAGAGATCCTCTTACCTCAGCCTCCCAAAGTGCTAAGATTACAGCTGCGAGCCACCATGGCTGACCAGGAAAGGTGTTTCCTTCCTTCCTTCCTTTCTTCCTTCCTTCCTTCCTTCCTTCCTTCCTTCCTTCCTTCCTTCCTCCCTCCCCCCTCCCTCCCCCCTCCCTCCCCCTCCCTCCCTCCCCCCTCCCTCCCTCCCCCTTCCCTCCTTTCTTTCTTTCTTTCTTTCCTTCTTTCTTTCTTTCTTTCTTTCTTTCTTTCTTTCTTTCTTTCTTTCTTTCTTTCTTTCTTTCTTTCTTTCTTTCTTTCTTTCTTTCTTTCCTTTTACTTCAATGGTTTGAGTAGAGGTAGTTTTTGGTTACATGGATAAGTTCTTTAGTGGTGATTTCTGAGATTTTGGTGCACCTGTCACCTGAGCTGTATACATTGTAACCAATATCCCTACTTCACTCCCACCTTTCTCCCCAAGTCGCCAAAGTTCATTATATCATTCTTATGCCTTCACATCCTCATAGCTTAGCTTCCACTTATAAGTGAGAATATATGTTTGTTTTTCCATTTCTGAGTTACTCCACCTAGAATAATGGCCTCCAATCCATCCAAGTTGCTGCAAAAGATATTATTTTGTTCCTTTTTATGACTGAATAGTATTCCATGGTATGTGTATGTGTGTGCATACATACACAGTTGTATATACACACACACACATACACACACACATCTATATAAATATTTGTATTTATAGATATATATTTATAGATATATATTTACCTTTTCTTTACCCACTCTTTGTTTGATGGGCACTTAGTGTGGTTCCATATCTTTGCAATTATTAATTGTGCTGCTATAAACATGCATGTGCATGTGTCTTTTCTTATAACATTGTCTTTTTCTCTGGGTAGATACCCAGTAGTGGGATTGCTGGATTGAATGGTAGTTCTACGTTTAGTCTTTAAGGAATTGCCATAGTGTTTTTCATAGTTTACATTCCCATCAGGAATGTAAAGGTGTTCACTTTTCACCACATCCACACCAACATCTATTGGTTTTTTACTTTTTAATTATCATCACTTTTGCAGGAGTAAGGTGGTATCTCATTGTGGTTTTAATATGCACTTTGCTAATAATTGGTAATGTTTAGCATTTTTTTTCATACGTTTGTTGGTTGTTAATCCTCTCTTGAGAATTGTCTATTCATGTCCTTTGCCTTCTGTTTGATGGGATTATGTTTTTCTTGCTGATTTGAGTTCCTTGTAGATTCTGGATATTATTCCTTTGTTGGATGCACAGTTTGCGAATGTTTTCTCCCACTATGTGAGTTGTCTGTTTACCCTGCTGATTATTTCCTTTGCTGTGTAGAACTTTTTTCATATTTGCTTTTGGAGTCTTAGTCATGAATCGTTTGCCTAAGCCAAAGTCTAGAAGAGTTTCTCTGAAATTATCTTCTAGAATTTTTGATTTCAGGTCTTAAAGTCTTTGATCCATATTGAGCTGATTTTTGTACAAAGTGAGAGATGAGGAACCATTTTTATTTTTCTACATGTGGCTTGCCAGTTTTCCCAGTCCGATTTACTGAATAGAGTGTCCTTTCCCCAATTTGTTTTTTGTATGCTTTGTTGAAGATCAGTTGGCTGTATTTGGCTTTATTTCTGGGTTCTCTATTCTGTTCTATTGGTCTACATGTCTATTTTTATACCAGTACCATGTCGTTTTGGTTAACTATAGCGAGGTAGTATAGTTTGAAGTTGAGTAATGTGATGCCTCCATATTTGTTTTTTCCTTAGTATTGCTTTGGCTATGTGGGCTCTTTTTTGGCTTAATACAAATTGTATGATTGCTTTTCTAGTTCTGGAAGAAAGACGATGGTATTATTGCATTTAATTTGTAGGTATTGATTTTGGCAATATGGTCATTTTCACAATATTGATTCTACTCATCCACAAGAATGGGATGTGTTTTTGTTTGTGTCATCTATGATTTCTTTCAGCAGTGGTTTGTAGTTTTCATTGTAGAGATCTTTCACCTCCTTGGTTAAGTATATTCCTAAGTTTGTTTGTTTTTTCAGCTGTTGTAAAATGGATTGAGTTCCTGATTTGACATTCAGCTTGGTCATTGTTGGTGTAAAGCAGTGCTACTGATTCATGTACAATGACTTTGTATCTTGAGACTTTACTGAATTTATCAGATATAGGAGCTTTCTGGACGAATCTTTAGAGTTTTCTAGGTACACAATCATATCATTGGTGATTAGTGACAGTTTCATGTCCTCTTTCAAATTTGGATGCCCCTTATTTCTTTCTCTTGTTTAATTGCTCTACCTGTGAGTTCCAGTACTAGGTTGAATAGCAGTGGTGAAAGTGTGCATCCTTGTCTTGTTCCAGTTCTCAGGGGAAATGCTTTCAACTTTTCCTGATTCAATATGACGTTAGTTTGTCATATATGGCTTTTATTACTTTGAGGTAAGTTTCCACTATGTCTATTTTGTTGAGTTTTTTTTTATTATAAAGAGATATTAAATTTTATCAAATGCTTTTTCTGCATTTATTGAGATAATCATGTGGTTTTTGTTTTTAATTCTCTTTATGTGACATATCACATTTATTGTCATGTGTATATTAAACCATCCCTGCATCCCTAGTATAAAACTCACTTGATCATGGTGTATTATATTTTTAATATGCTGTTGGATTGGGTTAGCTAATATTTTGTTGGGAATTTTTGCATCTATGTTCATCAGTGATATTGGTCTGTAAATTTCGTTGTTGTTGTTGTTATATGGTTTTGGTATTAGGTTGATACTAGATTCATATAAAAATTTAGGGAAGATTCCCTCTTTATCATTTGGAATCATTTATCTTTTGGAATCATTTCAGTAGGAATGTTCCAATTCTTCTTTGAACGTCTGATAGAATTCATCTGTGAATTCATCTAGTTCTGGACATTTTGTGGGCATTTTTAAATTATTATTACTGATTCAATCTTGCTGCATGTTATTGGTCTGCTTAGTGTCTCTATTTCTTCCTAATCTAGGAGGCTGTATATTTTCAGGAATTTACTCATCTCCTCTAGATTTTTTAGTTTGTGTGCATAAAGGTGTTCATAGTAGCCTTGAATGATCTTTGGAATTTCTATGGTGTTGGTTTTTAAATCTCTAGTTTCATTTTTAATTGAGCTCATTTGAATCATCTGTCTTCTTTTCTTGGTTAACCTCACTAATTAACCGAGAATCAGCTTTTTGTTTCATTTATCTTTTGTATTTTTTTGTTTCCATTTCATTCATTTTTGTTCTGATCTTTGTGATTTCTTTTCTTCAGCTGGGTTTGGATTTAGTTTGTTCTGTTTCTCTGGTTCCTTGAGGTGTGACATTAGGTCGTCTAGTTGTACTCTTTCAGACTTTTTGATGTAGTCATTTAATGCTATGAACTAGGAAATGAGTATTCATATGTGCAATGACAGAGGGATGCTGAGAGAGGTCTGAATGAACAGATCTTGCCAAGTTTCACTCAGCTTAATACTCTTAGCTCATACCCATTTTGTCTGTGACTTTCCACTCTTTATCAAGCCTAGCATAAAAGCACTCAAGTTTAATCATTTCTTCATTTCTTTATGAAGACTCCTGTATCATATTAACCTATATTAGAGGCATTTATACGCTTTTCTCTTGTTAATATGCCTTTTGTTACAGAGGCCTCTGCCAAGAACTTAGAAGGGCAGACAGAAAACATATTTTTCCTCTTCTATATACACTTCTGCTTCTGGGAAACACCAATAGTACTAGCATTAAATTACACAGTCTAATTTTGTTTTTTTATTAACAAGTTTCAATTGATCAAGTGTGAACAGGTGTTTTGAAGTTGTTTTTTAAAAAAATATTGAATCACTTTTCTTATAATTTGCTCATTAATTCAACAGACATTTATTGATCATTTACTAGATTTCAGGCAAGGTGATAGGTTCAGGGAATACAGTGATAAGCAAAATCTAACTGGACTCATTTTATGGAGCCTACAATCAAACAGAGGAGACAGATAATCGTATGATAACACAAGTAAATATAAAACTGAAGTCAGAGCTATAAGATGTTTATGCCAGATTACACTGGGGAGATAGGTCCATTATCCCTTATCAGTTTTTCTTAATAAGGAAAATAAATATACATAGATAACTAATGTAGTATTTAAAGATTCATAAAACTTATTTCCATGATGGCAGATGCAGCCTTTCTTTGCATTCCACCTGTATCCTTATGTAAATAATGCTATAAACAACTTTTGCATTTTAGTTAAACTGACCGTCATGAACTCAGAAAACAATAACAACAATCCCAGTTTTACAGACAGATGCATAAAACCTTTGCATTGAAACACTGAGCTTGCTTCAAATATAAATACCAATTATTTACTTATCTGAGTTATCATACATGAATTAACTATAGGTTTGATTCTTTGGTATTTGTTCTTAAATTTAGATCATTTAGATTAAAATTAGAATTATTTTTAATTTTAGTTTTAGAATAGTTTTAAGCCTTATGGCAAAGAAGTATCTTTCTCAGGAAAGTTTATACTGTGTACGCAACTTTTGCAAGAACACCAATAAAACTGACTCACTGAGGCAAAACATGCACATTAAATTCCCCTGAGCCAGTGATAAAGTAGACAGGTGTGCAGAAACTACTGAAGTCTAAATGTTATGCTTCAATTCTTAAGCTACTGACCAAAGAGAAGGCTAATATTATGGCTAGTGATGGCTGGGCTATAATATCTACTGATTACAGGAAGGACATTTCCTTGCAAGGGAAAAAATCATTTGATAGCTCTCATTATTTTAGCACTTGCAGTATTATCATAAGTGTATCTATAAAATAAAGGCACATCTGTATGATTCTGCATGTTGGTAAGAGGAAGATTTTATAATTCTTAATTTCTTCAACAAATTTGATGAATGCCATAGAAAGTTTCCCTTTCCCTGGTGAACGCTGTCTTGAAGAACCCATGAAAAGTCAGCATTCTAGGCCATTAACTCTCCTTCTCTTTCTTATCAACTACCACAAAACATGATGTCTTAATTAACTCATGCATACACATTCAATAAGTCTCTTTAATGGTAATGAAAGTTCAATATATGAATCATAAACATAATTTGAGAGACATAATTTGAAGCACTTTTTAAATATGGTCTGGGACATTTTTTGGAAACATAAGCCTAGAATTATATTCAGATATTTGTTCAACTAGAAAATATTGCTGATGCATATTTCTTGCCAACTTTCTCTCTACTTTAAAGATGATGAAGTAGGTTGCCTTTTAAATTGTTAGAGGTTTAGCTGGTTTGTTTGTGATGACACAGAAACACTTTGCATTTCTCCTCAGTTAATGCAGATCACTGGCCAAATGTCAACATTCATTGCTATTATCTTTAATTTTTACAACTATATCCCAACAGATAATCAAATAAATCTTCTTTCTGCTGAGTTTTTAAAGGAGATTTAAAACCTGAGACATTTGTAACACAATATCAAAATAGAAACTAAAAAGTAAATAGATAATATTGTAGGTGCCTATACCTATAATTCACCTCCTAGTGAATTCTGAAAACTAAACATTTGTTTAATGATCTCCTCAACAAATTGTCTAAAAAATAATTGAATATGTAAATCTAAGACTATGTGGACACTCCACAATTACACTGAGTAGAACCAAAACATATATTTTGGAACTACCTTTCTTTAAAAACAATCTAAATTTTTAAGATACATTTTTTTTTTTGAAAGTTGGAGAAAAAATGCTGAGTCATTAAAAACTTGAAATGGTTGTAAAGACAAACATATTAACAAACAGTTTATGATATTTACAAATGAATTGTATATTTTTATAAATTAAATATCTATGAAAAGACATCACAAAATTGTAATATCTTAAAAGTATTTTTAAATCACCATTACACTAATGATAGTATGGCAATAGGATTTCTCAGATTATTTTCCAAACAGAGATTTTGTTGTTGTTGTTCAAAAACTAACAGTCTCTTGTCAGATAGAATCAGGAAATGTTTACAGCAAACCAATACTATCACTAGAAGAGACTGAAAATTTTCAGAATATACAGAGAAAGTGACAGATTCCTTGAGGAAGTCTGGGATATAAAGTGTCCTTATACAAACTGTACAAGATGTGACATGGGGCTGACAAGAAATAAAATGTTTAATAATCCATGGCATTATTGGAAATCAGAGGTGATAACTCTATAAAGACTTGCTGATAACCTTTTATCTCAAAACTCAATTAATTAACAAATTGTTCTGGTAAGTGTATAAGTTTCAGGCATTTCTTAACCCATGAGCTATTTTTTTTTTTTTTTTCCAGAACCTTAGGGATATAGTAGAAAAGTAAGATGCACTAAGATTTTTTGACTGGACTCTGTTGCCTCTTACTCCAATTCAATACATGAGCACACTCACACCCATCCCCAGTTTCTCTCCCCATTTTTCATACTAATTAGGAGGCTTGGGAGTTATATTTCTATTGAGGGCCACAGGAGATCTTCCAGCAAGAGATCTGTGTATGATAAAGAGAGCTTATCTAGGAGCTCAACACTGTATTCAAGTTACTGTATTTCCCGAGACTAGAAGTCAGGAAATATTCTGAGGGTTGGTAATGTTACAACTTGAACCAAAAGATAAACTTGCATCATTAAATTTTATTTTTCCTTTGGTTATATTCTTTATTTATTGAGCAACGATGACAAGGGCTCAATTGAATACACTGTCCAAAATAAGTGTCATATATGAGCCAACTAAAAAGAATTAGCTAGAAGATTTTGTAATGATTAGTCAATAATAATAACTAGGAAAACAATAATGGCAGTGATAACCTCAGAGCTGTAACCAAAAAGCAAGATACTTTACTGTTACAAGCAGTGTTTTCTTATTCATAATTGGACATTACAGAATGTTTTCCTCCTAAAGATTTCAGAGTGATTTATGATTTAAGAATAATGCCAGGCATCATGCCAATTTTAATTTGAAGGGCAGAGGGAAGAGAGAAAGAATACTTCAGAGATTACCTTGTTCTCTAAAAGCATTTCTGTCACTTTTGATTCTTTTTAAGGGAAACACCCCTGGATCTCTTCAGAAATCAAAACACAGACTAAAAATAGAACATTCTAAAAATGTGTGCCAGATGTATCGTATCTAGGGCTTTTCTCACTCCAGGGTATTTGCCAACTCCCACTTGACACTTCCCAAATATTTTTAGCACTTCAAAGTCTCTTACTTATTGCTTGCACAGCTGGTAGCTAAAAATACTTAAACTGTATAATGCTACTTTGTAAGTCAGAGTTTGTTCTTCCAAGTGTCATTTATTCAGAATAAGTTTTCCTAATTAGAGCTCAGGTGGAAGCAAGAGAAACACAGAGGGTCAAGGATACAAGCAGTTCTCTATCCATGGCTCAGAGTGGAAGAGGGGAGGATAAGAGGTCCTGTTCCAAAGAGAAATAAAGTCAGGAGTGGATTATTTTAGGACAGACAATTGACTCTGTAAATCTAAAGGACAGTACCAAAAGTTAACAGTATTCTACAAGAAGGAAGAGGTTGATTTGACCAGCTTCTGGAAAACTGGTCAACAAAATGTTAAGTAGACCCGTCTGTAGCAGCCAGAGTAGACCAAGAAACTTGGAGATATACAAATGGGCAATGCCTCACTCTGATGAGGTTTGGTAGGAGATATTGGGGATAGAGTCATGGATAAACGGGGGTTCAGGGACAGAAAATGCAGGCTCCTAGAAGACTGGTCCACATATTAATTCAGTTATAAGAAGAATTAAGCATGCATGGCCAAAAAAACATAAATGCATGGTAATTTAAAGACAAGGTAGGAATACAGTTTATATCATTGTAGGTGAGAAGATAATGAGGATATAATTGTGAAATAAGGGTACAAAAGTTAGAGAAATAAGGGTGGCTGAAAGAGAAGTGTTGATCACTTGGGGAAGGGGCTAGAAACCAATTATTGGAAACTGTAACACCTAGATCAAAGAGAGAACAAGACAGAGAGAGAGCAAGAGAGAAAGAAAAATTCTGCAGAATCAATGTCAATGAACTTGAGTCTTATGACAATACTTGTCTTAAGGACAGGGATAAGGCAATTTTCAGGCTGCCTATAAGATGAGTAATGTATAGGGTCTAGGATCCAAGCAGTTCTCTATACATGCTCAAATTACAACTCAGACTGAACGTGGTGTCTTAGGCCTTCAGTACGTGATGTTTCTCTTCATGTGTTTGAATGTATTAGATAAAAAAGCCTCTCAGATCAAACTATAACATTGTTTGCTATTTCAAGTGTTAGTAATTTGTGCTTTTACTAAATGAGACTGTTTTTCTCAGAAATGTATCTGATTATCTGAAACACTTTTGAAAAACATCTTTATTTATATGTCTAATTTAATCAAAGTAATTAACAGCATTTTATTCTAAAATGCCACTCTTACAATGATTGCTTTCAATAGGGCCTTTTTGAAAGTCTCCTCTGTGACTTACCATATGCAGCTTATAGATGCTAAAAAACATGTCTGTTAATTTTGGCACTGCTTTCATAGTCAAGGCACACTTGGGAATACAGGAACATTTCCAATATCATGAAGGACACTTCTTTTTGCTAAGCCCCCAAATTGTATGCGCTGCTACTCACTTTTTAATTCTTTTGAGGAGCCCTGCACTTGTGCAACAAACTACGGAACAGCTTCCCCAGCTCCCCACCACTCGGCAGACATCTAAGTGTGGTCTATAATTTATTTTAAAATGAGAAAAAACATTTAGCAAAAAATAAAAAGTCTACACAATTGCTAGTTACTGTTATCTTACATTGGTTGTAAGGGTAATTCTGAAGCAGGACTTAGGAAAATCACCTAGCAGCTGGCGTCATGTATGTTTCAATGTTGCCTACGGGGAAAGATGGATTAGAAAATGCTAGCTAAGAAAAGTGGGACACGACTTTACTCCCCTTCCACTTCCATGTGGGGCTTTGCATATCATGTGGACAGTTTCTTTTAATTAATTAATTTATGTATTTACTTACTTATTTTGAGATGGAGTCTTGCACTGTCACCCAGGCTGGAGTGCTGTGGCATGTAACCTCCTGCGCTTCCCAGGTTCAGGTAATTCTCCCACTTCAGCCTCCCGAGTAGCTGGGACTACAGGCATGCACCACTATGCCTGGCTATTTTTTTTTTTTTTTTTTGTATTTTTTATAGACAAGGGGTTTTGCCAAGTTGACCAGGCTGGTCTCGAACTCCTGACCTCAAGTGATCTGCCTGCCTCAGTCTCTCAAAGTGCTGGGATTACAGGCATGAACCACCACACCTAGCCTCCTTCGATTTTAAATAAAAGAGTAGAACAGAATTAAACATGTCGGCCTAGGATTTCCCAGATCTTTGTGACTAAAATAACAGAAGAATTCTACCTTTTTCCATAAGCTGTGCCTGCATT
Organism: Macaca fascicularis; assembly: GCF_037993035.2. Lineage (NCBI taxonomy): Eukaryota > Metazoa > Chordata > Mammalia > Primates > Cercopithecidae > Macaca > Macaca fascicularis. The sequence goes on from NC_088377.1 coordinate 132,438,595, forward strand.
AAAAAGGTTTATCAGATGCTTCAGCTTAACATCCAGAATGCAGTAAAATGAATTCTAAATTGTCACATATTTCCATAGTCACAGTATTTCCAATCTGCTGCCTTCCTTGATGACTTGGTCTAGAACAAGATTTCTGTTTTACATTTTTGACCTAGAAAATCCATTTCTTTCTGGTACCTGACTCCAGTATATGGGCAGGTCTCCCAACATCCTGCCTAGATTTTCTTCTCCAAGCCTTCTACTTTACTCTCCTGCATAGGAAGCATGTCACAATTCTGAAGATCACCTAGCATCATAACTTTGTCACTTTATCTAATTTTAGACTTCCCTACTTTCAGAGCTTCCTCTTCTGCCATGCTTTCCTTTGCCTGCTAGATCAGAATCTTTGCCATTGACACTGGACTGTCTTTAGCTAACCAGCATCATGCTTTCTATTCTCCATGTTCAATGACACACCTGGTCCTACAAAGTTGGCTGCTGCAGACTTTTTTCTCTTTTCTATTATCATTGGCTTTAAGATCCTAGCATTCATCATATTCAAGCTATCAACAGGTTTATCTTCTCCCAAGGCCTCTCTCCATGGCTTGCAGATGCCCACTTTCTCTGTGTCCTCACGTGGTCTTTCCACCGCACACATGCATCTTTAGTGTCCCTTTCTGTAAACCCAAAGTTTCTCTTTTCATAAGAACACTAGTCAGGTTAAATTAGAACCCACCCTAATGGCCTCATGTTAATGTAGTCACCTATTTAGAGATCTTATCTTCAAAAGGGTTACTTTTTGAGATACTGGGGTTAGGGCTGTGACATATGAATTTTGGGGGAACAAGATTCTGTCTACAACAGGTAGTTGTAGACAGCAGTCGCCTCGGCAGTGGCACAGGGCCTGAGGTTGGGATGTGTAAGTGTCAGAGTAAGTGATGTGTAAATGGTGATGGCCTCAGAGGACAGTGACTGGGGTACTTATGCTCAGCTCTAAGATCTAATTATTGCTAAAAACTTTACGATGTGAGACTAAGGACTAGTAAATAATGAAGAGTCCACCGATAGGTATTTGAGAATACTGAGTAGTGCCTACATTACTACAAACAAAGATTTGGAAAGGGAAATGCCCTAACCAAATGTACAGGTATAATACAGTGCTAGGCCAGAAGTTTTAATATAAGTTATTTGAGAGATTCCAGTGATTTTTAGATTTTTAAAAATTGGGATACCATCAATAAAAACAAAAACCAAATTATTCATCAAATCTAAGTATGAATTTACTGTGTACTAGGCAGAGTTTTATTTTTATTTATTTATTTTTTTTTTAATTTTTTTTTTTTTTTTTTTTTTTTGAGACGGAGTCTCATGCTGTTGCCCAGGCTGGAGTGCAGTGGCGCGATCTCGGCTCACTGCAAGCTCCGCCTCCCGGGTTCCCGCCATTCTCCTGCCTCAGCCTCCTGAGTAGCTGGGACTACAGGCGCCCGCCACCGCGCCCGGCTAATTTTTTGTATTTTTAGTAGAGACGGGGTTTCACTGTGGTCTCGATCTCCTGACCTTGTGATCCGCCCGCCTCTGCCTCCCAAAGTGCTGGGATTACAGGCTTGAGGGGTGCACAAAGTGAACAAAATAGACATTCCTGTTGTCATGGAGATTGTATAACAGAAGTGATAGCACACAGGAGATACATAATATACAGTAATGAGAAATACTACTTTTATGAGTAAAAATAACACCGAATCAGGAGAGAGAGTTACAACAGTGTTATTTTAGTCTTGAATGAAATGAGTGAGTCAGTCATGTAAACTTCTTGTGGAAGAGTTTTCTCAGGTTGAGGACTTAATACAAAGGCTTGTCTTGTTTGACAGTTAGTCAGGAAATCAGATTGGCTAGAAGTAAACACAGGGGGTATAGAGGTAAAGGTATGATGTAGGAGAGGTAGCTAGTCCCCTACCACAAACGCTTACAGGGAAAAATACTTGTCACATATTTGAGATACATGATTAATGTCTCATAAAAGAACATCTATACATTGATAAGAAAAGTACAAACTAAAGTATAAGAACAGGAAAATCAGACACAGGGAAACCTAATATGTCAAAGAAAGCAAAAACACATGCTCGAGGTATCATGCAAAGAATTGCAAATATAAATAATAATTAGATATGATAGTTTTTTTAACCAATCAGGTTAGTCAAAAAGAAAAAGGAAAATAAAACAAAATCGTTAACAGCATTTAGAATGACAAGAACATATATAAATTGTAAATCTCACATATGACTGGTGGGGATATATATTACTACAGCCATTTATGAAGGTAATACAGTAATATTTTAAAAAAATATCTACATCCTCTGACCCAGAAACTCCATTATTGGAACTCTACCCTGGAGAAAAAGGTGTACCAGTTGGAGATGTGTTTATTGAAGTATATTTATAGCAGCAAAGTCAAAACAAATCTACAAACAACACAAATTGGTATCACTAGAATGATCACACAAATTATATTACATCCAATTTATGAAATCCTATGTGGCTGCTTAAAATACTGTTTTAATTATTTCTATTGACCTGGAGGGATATCATGGTATCTTAAAAACAGAAAGCAAACTGATCTACTATGAACTTATTTTTGTAAAATAAACTTAAAGACACTTCTATTTTATATATGTCTATACATATTTCTACATTTATTAGCATAGAATAAGGTGTAGTAAGATATATATCAAGTTGATAATATCTATTACCTCAGGAAAAATGAGAAAGATGACAGAATTAATCATTATTACTTTTAACTAAAAGAAAAACATATTTGAGAGACATTTGCACTAAATCATATCCTTTCAGAGATTTAAGAAGGCAAACATTGTCAACCATATTTTTGTCTCTACAACATCATATAACTAGGTTGAACATTTCAATGAACAGTCCATTTTGAACAAATTGAATCAGTTACTTTGTCTTTGATAAACACAGCCTTAATTATATAAAAGTTTTAATTGGATGACAAACTTTATAGACTTATTTTCCATTTATGTAGAGAACAAAAAATTAGAAGACAATTGTCCAGAAGTGACCTAAATTTAATTTTTAAGTGAAACTCATCCATAAGCAGATTTTAACATGGAGAATGACTTAATGGCATCTTGGTCCACTGAGGAGAAATCATTATCAGAGAGTTCTATGTCAGAGACTCCAGAAGCAACACTACAGAGTAGCTCTTATGTACAATCAAGTTCAATAAGGAACACTTACTCTTATTCATTTCCCTTTATGCTGGGAGTTAGCTCATGTCACACACCATGTCATACCAGAAAGCCTGCAACCATCTTATCTTTGCTTCCAGGTGCCAGTCATGAAATCCTAATGTGCTATACCTCATAATTAAATAAGAATAGAAAATGAGGAGAGACAGGAAAAATATGGAATATATAGGGTTTCTCTATGAGTTATTTTGTCTTCAATAATTACTTAATTAGCAGAATTGGATGTGGTTTAAAATTACACAGTTTTATTTCCCTGAATGATACGCAAATATATTTTTCCAATTTTAGAGATGTAAGAGGAATAACTTGAATCTGTCTGATTTATTAAAAGACTATATATTGAAATCATTATCCTCAAGAAATGAAGTCATAATTGAAAAAAAATGCCTAAATGCAGCATCTGATGTTGGCCTTTTTAATTAATCATTACTATTATGAAAACCAAAATTACATAATAGATTGATTGCTGTCACTTTGGTAAATAGCACTTCATACATTCCTTACAGACTATGTGATATATTTATCTGTGAGGCTAATTAGAAAAAGTATATTAGCTGTAATTAGCTATTAGCTTCAATTAAAACAAGTGCCATTTTGTATAAGGGTTGACAAGAATTAGCTTTGGTACATAAATATGCTTTAATACATAAATGTCTATACGTATGAATTATAGAGACAACTTTCTTGGAATTTCATTAAAATAATTTTAAGAATGCAACAGTTTAGTAAAAATTAATCTAATTCATAAAAAGTAAAAATTCAAATGTAAACTTTAGTTCAATATATGAGTTCTAGTGACCACATAATAAAGTCAAAGGGACAGAGGATGTCTCTTAGTTGAAATCTCATAAAAAGGCATATTTTAAAATTATTACATCAAATTCAGAAATATGACAGTTCCCAGCAAAACTGCTGATAACTTTTTCCAGTGGTAAAAGCTAATAGTGATAAAATGCATAACAAATGCACATCTCATGCTTTACTTTGGATATTAACTTTAACGAAATATAGACAGTAACAGAATGGGACTAACAGACAGGTTGAGAAAATTCTGAACCTGAAAATTCTAAACGGAATCAAATTCTGTTGATCCTGAAGTTGTGCCATAATCTTGAGTCATTTCTTTCTCCCTACCGACTGTTCCCAAAAAGTGCCATCTAAGCATGTATTCTGAAATAAAGTTAGAAGAATCAATTTTAAATAAAATCTCTTTTCTTTTACAATATTTTACATTTTCAAACTTTAAATTCTTCTTTACTCAGTGAGGGACAGTTAGTTATATATCAGCAGAACTTAATCCCAATCAATTTTTTAAATGTTGATACAATTAAGATAGAGATTTATCTTCAAATTACATCCTGTCATCTTGCTGTACCATGTTTATTCCTAAACATGTAATTTGTCCCTGGGAAAGAAAGATTTTAGAAGCTAGTCTATGACCTATTTTTCTACCTGTTATTGGGGACACTAATGAGAATGAAAGAAAGCAGGTTAACCTAGTCTCACCCTCTAGTAAACATGCTAGTAACCATTCTCATGGGAAACAAATGAATTAAGAATCCTAATGCATATAAATGTTTTATTAGGTGGTCTATGGTTTAGGATTTCTGGATTTCTTCTACGAAACAAATCTAGGGTCTATAAATTTGTGGAATATGGTTCCCTATAAATGTCACATAAGCTATATAATTATTTGTGCATACAATAGAAATGTTTTATAATTTAAAATATTCCCTTCTGGGTGAGGTAACACACACACTTCTCAGAGGAACCTCTTCCACTACTCTGGGCCAAAAATGTGAATTTAATGAAAGAAGGACAGACCTTTCCTGGGTCTTCCTATTCACCTGTGTCTCTCAAGCGCTTGTATCTTTGAAATTATTAGTAAAACTCAATACTTCACCAACCAGTCTTTTTGTCTTAACTCACTCCTCTCCTTCCACCAACTTTGCATTCTCCCAACTGTCTCTCCTGCTTTACCCATCTACCAGTCTCGCGTTCTACTTTTTCACAATTCCACCATCCTTCCACCTCACACTCATCCTTCTCTGAAATAACATAATTTTAAGATTATTGAGCTAAAAAGAATCTTGGAAATCATCTAAATTAGCGCATTCATTTTATCAGCAAGGACATTGATTTTTAGAAAAGTTGCATGAGCTACAATCATGATATCTAGTTCAGATCTTTTCCACGATATCACAACTCTTGCTATCCACACCACTGACAATAAATTGATAATTTATTCTTTGTTGACATGGGTTATCATGCAAATACTTACATAACTAATGACTTTACATTATAAAGTCTCTGCAGATAGGGATGATATATAATTTTTAATTATTTTAATTATATATTTATATCAAAATGCTGAATAAATATATGCATGGATAAATTAATAACTGTATCTATAAAATGAGTTTTTTACTAATGTTCTATATATTTAAAATCATCAAAATCTCCTAGTGATTTATTTCAAATTTCAATTTTCTAGTATTTTCCATTCCAGCCTCTTTCTCCTATGTGCCACTCCCCTTCCGCTAAGTAGATTCAGATTCAGTAGATTGGTAATGAAGCCTGGAAATCTTTTTTTAATATAATATGGGATGATGAACCAGGATATGGTAATAATAAACTAGGTTTAAAAGCAAATGAATTAAATGGCTCAATAAGTTGCTTTCTAAATCTAAATTTGAAATTTGTTTAATATATTATGAAAGAAATTATTCACAAATATAAGGGTTTATTCTACTTTACATGTATTCGTACAATGCATTTTACCCGTAAGGCTATCCAGGTAAATTAGCATAAAATCACCAAGTAAGTGTTAGTAGTAATGTTGCTAGCAGTAACATGGTTTCTAATGTGATTTCAGTTATGCAAAATTAATACTGTACTATAAGCGAGGAGTTAATTTCCTTTGAATAACAATACAATTATATAGATGATAATCTCTAAATTATCAGGCCATTATGAAGGAGAGTTCTGATTTGTGATAATTCTTTAAAATAGTTCTATATTTTAAAGTTTTGTTTTGTTTTGCTATTTAACCTTGTGCATCAAATTCCAGGATGTGGGGTGGTTGTATGTTAGTGATGAGAAGTAATGCTATCCTTTACTATACTTGAATTGCACTTAGCCAAAGTTCCTCTTTGTATATCTGTCAAGTCTCCCTCCTAATATGCAGGCTCAGAGCTCTTGGATGTTTTCTCTTTTGAACTGCTTTGAAGGATAGACCTTCACCTCTGGTGGCTTCTGTGCTTGACACATGTCTGAGTACAAATTCAACTACTTTTCTTCTCTACTGAACTGTGTAATGATTAGGATATAAGAGGTCATGACTGACATTTAGAATCAGGCCTGTCTCAGAACTTATGCTGTTAATCAGAATTACTATAGTAGGGAAATCTGTTATTTTTGCAGTTTAAGTAATGCTATGATAGCAATGTGCCTGGATCATAGATTCTGAGTCAGCCTAAGACAGTCCTACGTGACCACAGGAAACACTGTACTAAAACCACTTTAATCAATTTGCAAATTAGGAATCACAGAAATGAAAATATACTTGTTAGCCAAAATAACAAGTCAAAACATATCTCATTCTCCTGACATGTATAGGCTTAAAATAATTCTATTCTTTGTTTTAATGGAGTGTGCTTCCTCTAGAAGAGACCAAATGGATGTCAAAATGTCTTGCTTTAAAAAGACTGTCCCTCTCAATGTATAGGCTCCTTTATCATCATGCCTTTATTTGAGAATACAACATCCTTTTCTGGTTAACAATCGAACCTAACTTCTATTTTCTCATGAATCATTAAAACTTCTTTTCTTATTTATTGCGATGAATGAATCAGTTTCATATTACCCATCAATTCAATCACAAATATTTTAAGATGTGTCATTTTCACTACACTTCTTTGTAAGGATGGCTTAAGGCATCATCAACGGTTTACATGAATAAGCTTCAGCTCGATCCAAGACACCCCAAGCAGATAAGAAAGGCATCTAGAAATATAGTTTATAATGATGCCTCCTTAGTTATATTTAAACATATAGCTTTAATGTGAAATGTAACATATCCATACATAATAAAATACACGATTGAGGTTTGAAAACTGAGTAGTATAAACACTCCTTCCACAGAAAAAAAATTAAGCAACTTGATTTTTGTGCCCCAAGTAAAATGAAAATTGTCCATCATCCCTTTTTCTTGTCTGTTGCTGATGAAGGACACATATTTCTTTGATGTGTTTCAATTGCTCCTCACTCTGTATGTAAGAAATATACTCACAGAATTTATCACAAACATGTGTATATATCCAAGCTCACAGGGAAATGCTAAGTCATTTTATTATAGAATCAGGAAGAATCTATCATCCCCCTCACCCCCCAACCCCACTCTTGGGCCTTGGATACTGATGCCAGGGAATATTTAACTGAAATAAAAATTCATCTTGGTTTTCCAATATGTGTAAAACAAGTCTAAGTTGCATTCTGAAAACTGCTATATAACAGTCCAAAATTGTACCATTATTTACATTACTTTTGGCTATGTAGAAACATGAGAGACAACATACAATTCATTTTCCATTACGACATTTTAAACCTTATGTACGATTTTATTGTGTTATAAACATTTTCTACAAATGTTTAAAATTAAAGTTAAATTCAAGTGAAACAAGACGCTCTCAACAGATAGAGCAATAACTCATGCAAAAAATCATAAAATTTAATGTAACAGATGTCCCTTGAACCAGCCGGCAATGCTCCTGAATTCTGACTTGACAGTAAGAGATCTAAAGTTCCCTAGTTATAACTGAACCAAAAAATTACAAATACAATAGCGTATATAATTCAAGTAGTGCCAATAATTCTAATACAATACACATCTTTAACAGCACATGCCAACGGATTATGTTTATTTGAAAGTATTTATCGAACCATGAGTACTAGAACTAAGGCTCACTAACTGCTTATCTAGTCCTTTTGGTACTACACTGGCACTGCTGCTAAAGGATAAGCTTGCTGAGTTTCAGATTCTCTAAATGATAAGAAACTCCATTATCTTTCCATGAGAGATTATTCTCTTTTATTATTCAAGCTTCATTACCAAGTTAGTTTTTCCTGATAATAATGCCCACACATTTCTTATGTTATTTTTATTATTTCTGGATAAATTTCAAATCATTAATTTCCTTCCTTAAATAGTGCTTTCCCCTCTTTCAGATATGGACTAATTTTTAACTATCTTATTCATTTCCTGATCTATCTATGTATTCTGTGTAATTCTCATCTTTAAATCTTTTCTGGATATCCTTCAATTTGCTCACGATTTTCTTCTTCTACTAAAATAGAATGGAAACGTCAGGGTTTATTGTCACTAGAATAATGTGGCAATGAACAACCCATCCCTCTTTTGTGTATTGTGACATCAAAATTTAGTCCTTCACTCTTACATTTAGCCTGGCAATCTTGATGTAATTTGCAAAATTCCCAGAAAAGTGTCTTGTAATCACTATTTTACTCAGAAAATAGTTGAATGTTATGAGGGCCATATAATGGATGCCTCTCTATTCTGAGAATAGCATCTCAGGCCCCTGATTCCAAAGACACACTTAAAAGAGTAAGCTGTCGAGTCACTCTTATTTCCACTTGAGTCAATAGTACACCATACCAAAATATTGTACATGACTACAGAAGGTTCATGACAGAAATGTTCAACTGTATTTTCTGTAGAATCACCATATTCTTCATTAGTTTCAACATGTACAACTGTAGCCTTGACAAAAATCTTAACATTTTAACATGTTCCAACCACAGCAATGACACTCTGGTATTCAACATGGTTCAGACCATTTGAACACTATTTTTATTTGTATTATTATTATTATTTTTTTTTTTTTTTACCTGTCCCACAGGCTGGAGTGCAATGGTGCTATCTCGGCTCATTCCACCCTCCACCTCCAGGGTTCTAGCAATTCTCCTTCCTCAGCCTTCCAAGTAGCTAGGATTACAGGCATCTACCACCACTTAGGCTAATTTTTGTATTATTAGTAGACATGGGGCTTCACCATGTTGGTCAGGCTGGTCTCGAACTCCTGACTTCAGGTGACCCACTCACCTTGGCCTCCCAAAATGCTGGGATTACAGGCATGAGCCACTGCGCCCAGCCCAATATTAATTTTTTTGAAACATATTATATTTCAGCTAATTTTGAAGCTTCTAGACCTGCATATTTCAACACATCATCTTTCATTAAAAACACTAAAGTATTATTAACACTCTTATGTATATATATAACCTTAAGACAAATGATATTCCTCTCAAAACCAATTTTCTTAAATTTCAGGTAGATATTGGGGATTTACAGTACAATACGTCATTGAAAATATAGAGTATTACATTTCATAATATAACATCCTAAAGTGTTACTATAAGACTCTATATTTCAATGCCATATGACAGAAATAAAAGGCACAGAAAAGTTTCATATAATCTAACTTGTATATATTAAATAAGTATTCCTCTACATTTCTAAATAGCAAAATGAAATAATCAGCAACCCATGATAGTTCCATCTTATTTTATACAGTCTAAGTCCTAACTGTCATCAATCATTAATTTTTTAATCAATCTAAGGCTTCTAAGATGCATGGAAATCTGCTAAACCATTCACTAGCAGTACAATAGAGTGTGCAGTTATGGTCAGTTGGACTCTCAGGCATTGCTTTCATTACCAATACCACTATGCCAATTTTAATACACAAGAATCTCAGAAAATACCTTATAATCATAATTTTATTTAAAAAATAATTTTGTGTTGGTGAGAGTTAATGGTCATTATCCATTCATATTTCCTAGGTGAGTTTACATAAATCTGAGCTCTCCATATATTCATCCAATATTCAATACATCCCAACTATAAAGAAGGTGGGATCTAGTTCTATTCATTAATTTTGAAAATAAATAATGGAAAATGTAAATTCAATAGCCTTTCATATTCTTTCTCCTGAAGTCAAAGGGCCTTTGAAAACAACATTGCTCAAGAATTTCTCACAAGAGCTTTCATTTTAAGTGATCAATATTTTTGTTAAGCCCACAGATACATTTTGTTTTCTTTACAGGAAAAATTTAAGGTGATTTATAATCATAAATATATTCACTCAAAACATATATTATGGGAGCCATTTGAATTATTTTCATTAATATGAATTAACTAAACCTTTTGTAGTGGGGAACAAATTCCTTCACAACATGTTTAAATATATGATTTTAAATATATCATAGATATTGTTACACTATCCTTATTTTTATGATAAAACTATAATGTCAGCAAATATATATTTAATTTTTAGTAATGAATCTTAACATTAAATAAATAACTTTATTGCCATTCTTCCAATTCTTCCCTGTTTCCAATATAACACAACATTTAAATTTTTCCTGGAATATGTTTTCAGGATCACGTGGCTAAGTTCTGTCTATGAAAATAATTTAGTGTCTATTAACCCACACTTAGAGTACAACTTCTACAAAATATTTTACATACATAGTCATTATGAAGCCAAAAATCTGTTTTTGAAAATTAAATAATTCATTAATACATACTTAATATAATTTCTTTCATTAATTTTCATCTATTTATAAAAGTATAGGCCATCTCAATCATTAAGTTCATCTATTTAATTTGTTCATAATGTGAAACTTATTTTTAAGTTTCTAGTTAAGTTGGAATAGAATCTATTGGGAATATCTTGTGAGACCATTTTATGAGTTAACCCCCAGATCCTTTTAATATGTCACTGATTCTGTTTGTGAAAATATGTACCTTTGGAATTTAGAATTCACAAGCCAACATTATTAATCAGGAAAGGCAAAATCTATTGGCAGATAGTGTACAGTATAAGTACATGTTATCTGAAAAATGTTTTGTCAGAACATTTTACTTTTAAAATAAAAATCAGTAATAGAAGAAACTCTCATTAAAGATAAGCAATTATTTTCTCTTAAAATTTGATTAATATCAAAATGGTGCTCAGTTACCTAAAAATATACATATAATATTTCTAACACAACTCCTGTTAGATTAATAAATAAAAACTACTCATTAAAAAAGGGTAAGAAGAGATAATGTGCTATATTCTACTTAGGTTTTTTAAAAATAGATTTGGTTAAATCTAAACAGCTCAGAAATAAGGTTCCAAATTAGAAACACCTTAAATTTTAACTTAAAGGATTTTTATTATAACAAGATAATACTTTGTTCAACTAAATCTTTAGATTCACATTTTCTTCTCAACTTAAATTGCTTAATAAACTCAACAAGGCTTATAAACCAAAATAATAAATATCCTTTCTACATCAAAATGAAATCTGTCAACAATGTCCTTTGAAATAATTAGCTCCTACATTTAATTTTCAGAATGTACTGTTTCCATTTTTTTGTTTATCAATTATTGTCAGGAGTTTTTATATAACTTAATTGTAAAACATAATTATTGAAACATACACTGTATTAGTGAATTGTGCAAGGAAACCAAAATTGAACATTTTATAGCCATTATTTGAGAGCAGGATTCTACTATTTACTATGTTGGTGGTTCAGCAGGCAGAGGAGTTGCAAAATATGTGAGGGAATGATCAAGCACTGCTGGCTAGAGTCAAAAAAATTGGTATTCCAGCTTAAGTGTTGCTCATTTGTCCTCAGGAAAGAAACCCTCTTCAGGTCACGTGTTTTTCACTTTGTAACTAGAGGGAGAGTGTTAGCAGGAGCAATTGTGAAAGAAAAAACAAATGAAGGAGCAGGAGAGAGCATGCCAAACATGGACCCTATGGCAACTTAAAAAAAGTCCTATAAAATCCTCTCTGTAAGCCATTTTAGATTACCCTTTACTGGACTACATTCAAGACAAATTTTTGCATGAGAAGATTCATTTCCATTCCCAAACTTCTTTTTCCTTTGTCAGTGTTCATTACCTGATGTGCTGAGTTTGAAGACAAACTGATATAAGGGAATTTGCAAAGAGATAGATAAACAGAGCATATGTCCACAAACCCACCTATTCTCTAGCAGCCTGGTAGGCACATTCAATAGGAAGCAGAAAGACTTTCTCTCAGAACCCAGACTTCAACTACAATCAATGCTTTTGGTTCAGTTTCCATTTTTGGAAAAGTCTACAAGTTTCCCATGGCAACTTTGCTCAGTCAGCTCTATTTACAGCCTGCCACTTTAGCAATACTTATAATGTCATTGCCTTTTAGCAATCCTCAGGCATTCACAAAAGTAAAGTTGGGCTTCTTGGAAAACAGATTTTCTTTTGCTATTTTTTGCTAGAAATAATTACCATTTTGACAGGTATCTAAATTATTTCATCAGCAAATACACTTCTGTCATGTAGAGGAGAGGACAACATACTGTTTAAGAGTACATATTACGCTTAAAAATACACCAGATTCTGGCGAGACATGGTGGCTCATGCCTGTAATCCCAGCACTTTGGGAGGCCGAGGCAGGCAGGTGGATCACCTGAGGTCAGGAGTTCCAGACCAGCCTGGCCAAGATGTTGAAACCCCATCTCTACTAAAAATACAAAAAAAGAGAAAAAAAAAATTAGCTGATCCTGGTAGTAGGGACCTGTAATCCCAGCTGCTCCAGAGGCTGAGGCGGAAGAATCGCTTGAACCCAGGAGGCAGAGGTTGCAGTGAGCCGAGATTGCACCATTGCACTCCAGCTTGGGCAACAAAAGCAAAACTCTGTCTTCCAAACAAAAGCATCGGACTCTAACCTCCTTGTGAATATAAAAGATACTGCTCATTGTGCTATCTCCAGAGAAACTTGCAGAAGCAATGAATTTGAATTTAAGTAATAAAGTTTCCTAAATACACTACATCTGATTTCTCCATTAAAAGAGATATAATATGCTTAACTATTTCAATGATTTCATTAGCACATTACATTCCAGTCTTAACTGGTAGGAATCACACAGCAAAGTGAAAGTTAAATAAATGAGAATATATGCCATCAAGACATTAAGGTAATCTCACTAGATATCACTCTTTGCCAGTCTGTGAACCCACTTCTTTTGTGTAAATAAAGGAGTAATGCTGGCTTTGTTGACCAGGAAGCTACCTATGTTGACATTTTGAAAAACCTTATCTAATGTTTTGATAACATCAAAAACAATCTAAATGCAAAAGGTTGCTTCTGAAAGAAAGCATCTTGTAAATACTACTCTTTCCTTTTCTAGTTTTCTTTAGTTGTTCCATCTAACACTCCTATTAGAATTTTTGATTTATTTAATCAGTCACAAATCAATATTAATGCACACAGCATTTGGAATCATTGATTCAAATACAATTTGCTTTTTAAAAACAAAGTAAAAAAACCACACTGTAAATATATGGAAAAATATTAAAATTTTGGTTCTCAATATAATTACAAACATATTGAGAAGATAAGTTTTTATGTGAAAATTTGACTAACAGAAATGAAGAGCCGAATTAGTACATTTGTTTTAAAAACTCACAAAGCTTCATGGAAAACATAAACTTTGGAGATAAATAAGCTTTGGCCTTTATCTCACTCTATACACAAAAATTTACCTAAGATGAACACAGACAAAATGTGAAATTCAAAACCATATAGCTTTCAGAAAAATGAGTATTTGTGAACTTAGTGTCAGCAATGACACTAACTATACAAGAAAGAAATCAATAAATTGTACTTTATCTAAATTAAAAAATGTTGCTCACCAACAAACAATGTTATGAAACCTAAGAATTTAAGAAAATGAATAGGCATGCCATAGATTAGAAAAAATATATTTCCCATACCTATCCGATGAAAGATTATATCCAGATTATATAATAAACTCCTAGCAGTCAATAATCCAAAGATAAACAACCCAATTAAAAATAGACTAAAGCCTTGTAGAGAAACTTTACAGAAGACTACAATGAGTAAGAAAGACTAGCAACAACAAGTGTTGATGACTATATGGAGCAAAAAGGACTCTCACATATTTCTGATGAGAGTGTGAAATAGTACAGTTACTTTGGAGGACTGTTTTTGTGGTTGCCTATACAATTAACACGCATCAACCATTTTCTCATTGGAAACATTAGAAAGCATTACAAATGTGTGAAAGGAAAATGGATAAGTAAATTACTGTATATTTATAGGATAAGATACTAATTGGAAATACACAGGAAAAAATTAAAAATATAAGCATGAACTTTAAAAACATGTCACTTAAAACATACTAGATATACACATATAACATATATATAATGCAATTCCATAAATATAAATAACCAGAAAAATTAATCTCATAACAATAAAATTCAGAAAAGGGACATCAGCTAGAAAAGGGCACAAAAGAACTTTCTGGGTGACGAAAATGTTCGAATCTTGATCTGGATGTAGTTATATGGCTGTGTATAATTTATAAAACTCATAGAACTGAACACTTAAGACCTTTGTTTGATTTTGTATGTAAAGTATCCCTCAATTAAAAAAACAACAGAACAAAAAGCTTGCCTCAATAGAATGAATGATTAATTGCTGAGTGATCCAGAAAGAGATACCACTCTGTGCTGGTGGTGCAGCCTTACAATATATTAGGTGAAAAAAAGTTTTAAAAAATATGTAAATTATATAAAAATAATGTGGGTGTAAACATAAATACATAAGAATGATATAAATATACATAAATTACATAAATAAGACATAATAACTACCTATATAATGATATATACATTTGTACTGGGCTTTAAAGAAGGACAGAATTTGAATGGTAGACTGTAGGCAAAAATATTTCTTTCAAAAGGCAAGAGAAGAAAGAAACATTCATATACTACAAAGTTTTTCATGTCATTAAAAAAGCATCCTTTTATTGTTTATTAAGGTAAAGTCCTACTTAGGGTATGATTCTGAACCTTTCTGCAAATGTCCTTTCACACTTATGTAAATTCCTGTATTTTAGGCTCTTGTGCCCACTTTAACCTCTCTGCCTTCAAATAAACTCTTATCCTAGCATTGTTTCACTGTTCCTTTCTTTAATACCAAATCATTCAAAAGCTTCTTCAAGACCTGAATGAAAACCACAAATCACATTCTCTAAGTTTTCTCTGATTATTTGACCACCCTCTTACTTCCTGATACAAATGCCAGTTAACCTATTGCCTCAATTCTAAAGTTACTTCAATGATACAATTATTTATTACTCTTAAATTTGCAACTTTTTAGCTCTTATGGCACCAGCATACTCTGGCATGCAGAAAGGCTTGCTGGAAGAATATTGTGAGTTTTACAACTACTGATAACATTACTAGATGTAGAGACATGGCCCTCATTTTGCAGAACATCTTCCCTTACGATTCTTCAATCACACTTGCATTGGATCTAGTCTCCATAAATATTGAACAGAAGGGATGATTATACAACAGTCTGCTTAAGGTAGAGAGCAGATGAAACATTCTCTCACCTAACTGTAGAGAAGGATCATGCAAAGATTCACAGCTTGAGTGTCTTAAATGGTAAAATAGATCCGAGGACAGTTTATCTACATTGAATGAGCATCTACTATTTATCAGCACTGAATGGGCCCTCTAGAGAATTAATTTTTCATGTTTTTAAGACATTATAGGATTATTTGATGTTAAAATATTAAAATAAATACAACAGTTCATAGAATTAAGCAAACCAATTTTTTCTAATCTAATAGATATTCAGTTACCTTTCTTAGAGAATTATTAGAAATATGGCATTCCAAAGAAGTTTCTGCCTCACCTTGAAGCAATTTAAATTGGGAGATCTTTGCTTCAGACTCCCTGAAATACTGAAGACATTATTCAGTTTATCAGTGCTGACTGAAATCACTCTCAGAAACAGAGGACATTATTAGTGACCTAGTTTTTGTTTGGTATTTTTTGTTTTTTAATTCACAATGGTGAGACATAAACCTGACGTGCAGGTTAAGCTTGCTGTGTTCTAAGGTAGCCTAAGGCTGTCACCACAGTCTGTCTATCTACTTATTCATTCTTTGCCCTGGTTATGTTTTTAAATCTAATGACACTTGCAATGAGCAAAAATGTTCCCCTTCTTCTAAAACATCTTCTCTAAAGTCAAATGAGGGTGGGGGTGTTTGAAAGTATTACTTTTTATAATAGTTATAAGGTATCTCATGATAATATGTACATGTTTTATATTCTAAGTTAGAAATAAGCAAATATACATTCAAACCATTGTCTATATTGACAACAAATGCATTAAAGCTGCATTAAACAGGCAATTATTTACCGAAAGACAGCTAATAATAGAAATATGAAATATGTGGGTAAAACTAAATTTGCAGTGGACATAAAGGTAATTAGGACGCTTATGCAGTCTTGCAATATCAACAAGTCAGGAAGTAAATAGCAATCAAGACAAATTGATAGCTAAGGACACAAATTAAAAAAAAAACAAAACAACAACCTGTAAATGAAATTCAAGTGAAGGAACTAACTAGGCTGCATAACAAACATCAATCAAACTAAATTGATTGCTAGGGAATAAGAGCATTAACAAGGCAATCAAGAAAACTCCAAGTCTGTGCAACATAAAATCTCCTGAATTAGAGAAAGTTGAACAAGCAAATTGGTGAACAACTTGAGTTAATAACAAAATATGAGCTAACTCCGGCATTCGAATATTTACTAGGAAATGAAGTCTGCTCTGCAATTTTAGGAGAAGAAAAACAAAGAAGAAGATTTTTTAAAAATCACCTATTTAAAGACCTACCCTGCCATCTTCTGCCTTTTCAGCACTTACTGAAGCAAAATGAAACACACTCTAGTAACACAGCTCTTTCATCCATATGCATTTCCATCAGATTGAAAAATAATTAGCAATTGGAATATAGGCACCTACAAGTGTCAAAGAAACAGTATTCTTCACCTTTGTTAATCTTCTCATGTAGATGAGGAAAAGTAGTTTTTCATGAGATGAACATGTTTTAAATTATAATCATCTTCCTAACGAAAAGCAAAAACTACAACTGAAGAACATACAGGGAGAGAATTTGGTTTGGGGTTCTGTAACTCTTCTGAGAATGCCTGTATTTAATATGCACCAATATCTGCCATAGGCTTACTCGTCAATTAGGTTGAATAGTAATTTCTTAAAAATAAAGATTGATTTTTTCCATCTATCTTCAGTAAGTAGTAAGCTTTTTCAGATCAGGATACTTGCCATAAAAATATTTGAATTTCTCACATCTGCAGTGGTATATATCTCAATAAATACTCCAGACAGCAACATAATTTTATACTTTATCTTGAACAATATAATCATTTCTTAGAAAAAATAAATTGAATTGTTCAAAGAGAAGCAAACTTGCATCTAATCAAACTTCAAGAGTGGCCAGTAGAAGACATGACAGATTATTTATTTCAAAGCTGGCATTCTCATGACATTACGCTACCTTGAATGAATGATAAATAAATCTTTAAAAATAGTCAGGTGACATTTGCAATGAGCAAAAATGTTCCCCTTCTTCTAAAACATCTTCTCTAAAGTCAAATGAGGGTGGGGGTGTTTGAAAGTATTACTAAGTCAGCATTAAAAGAAAAAGTAGTTCATTATTTTCTTAAAAACAAAACAAAACAAAACAACAAAAACACTGGGAAGATTCTCTCAAGTTCTTGCAAATATTCTTTGAAAATGATGCATGAATATGTAAATGAAGGTAGAAGTATTTTTTGTCAGTTTGAAACCCATTCTCAACATTTATTCATAATAAAAGATGCGCTTGCCTGAGTTTAATTTTATTGTTTTAGTCATCTGTGAAAGAAAAGGTATGATATGTGTTACTTTTTCAGATTATATATACAGGTGTTAATTATTTTTCTGGGAATAACTATCATTCATTAAAAAAAAGGACCAAACGAGTAGAAAAACAACCAGAGTATAACACATTTACACATTATGTTTCAGTTACGAAAAAAAATCTTTAAAGCTATGATCTGTATAATGCATCTTAAAGATCTCAGAATAATATCACCAATCAAGCATCACATTCAAATGTTTAGAGATCAAGAATATAAGTTTCCTACTAGATTGTAATTACTTTATCATCTGAGACTACATGTCTAATATATCTTTTTTACCTTCCCAACCTCTCAGAGTGCATTTGGTAAATGCTATTGATTAACTGACTAACTAAGGAATCTCAGAAAGAAGGCTTGTTCCCAAGCTTCTAATAACAAAGTTGTTTGTGCATGTAGACCCAGCCAGTTTAGTCAAATAGTCAATACAGTTTTAAAAAATTAAAGTTAAACCTGCTCTTTTACTAAACAACCTGATTTTTCTAACTGAATGAATTAAGTCAGTTAGCATGGATTTATTTAGTAGGTAATTAAAATTAATCTTTTTAGTAAATACAAGAGTTTGGTAGAAGACAACTGGAAGTTAAAATTCAAACACATGGAATTTGGTTCCATTTTTTGTAAAAATGTGCGATAGGTAATGGTTTAGAACATGATGAAGCCATGCTCCCTCATTTTAAGTGCTGCCTCTAAACTTACAAAGTTAAAGGCCCCAAACTTTGGGCTACTTAGTTAGTCTGTGCTTCAGTTTCATCATCTACAA
The DNA here is from genome assembly GCF_037993035.2 of Macaca fascicularis. NCBI lineage: Eukaryota > Metazoa > Chordata > Mammalia > Primates > Cercopithecidae > Macaca > Macaca fascicularis. The sequence continues at coordinate 132,457,470 of NC_088377.1, forward strand.
AATGGTCATTGTAATAGTACCTCACTCCTAAAATTATCATAAGGGAATAAATTAGTTCATGGCACATAGCAATGTTATATGGCAATGTTAGCTTCTGTTGTTCTTCTTAGTAGTAGTAGTAGCAGTCATGTATTTAACTATATAAAAACTAAATGACTTTTTAAAATCACACATCTACAAAATCAAGTCTACATAACAATCAGCTAACGAGATGATGACATAATCAAAGTTACATATTAATATTAACCCTGAATTTAAATGGGCTAAACACACCAGTTAAAAAACATAGAGTGAAAAACTGGATAAAAAGACAAGACTCAACCCTGTGCTATCTTTGAGGGACCTATCTCACATATAACAACACCCACAGGCTTCTCTAAACTATTAATATGTCTAAAACTGCATTAAAGAGGTAATTATTTTTAAAAAGACAGCTAATAGTAGAAATATGAAATATGTAGGTAAAACCAAATTTGTATTAGACATGAAGGTAAATATCTATCATGCAAATGGAAAGCAAAAAAGAACAGGAGTCACTATTCTCATATTAGATAAAACAGACTGTAAACCAATAACAAGAAAGACAAAGAAAGCCATTACATAATGATAAAGGGTACAATTCAACAAGAAAACTTAATTATCCTAAATATAAATGAACTCAACATTGGAGCACTCAGATTTATAAAATGAATTCTTCTTGACCTATGAAAAGACCTAAACAGCCATACAATAATAGTGGGAAACTTCAACACGCCATTAACAGCATTATATACGTTGTTGAGGCAGAAAACTAGCAAAGAAACTGTGGACTTAAACTCGACACCTGACCAAGTAGAACTACTAGACATCTACGGAACACTCCACCGAACAACCAGAATATACATTATTTTCATCTGCACATGGAACATATTCTAAGATTGACCACATGCTTTGTAATAAACCAAATCTCAATAAATTCAACACAATATAATTCGTACCGAGCACACTCTGACCATAGTACAGAAATAGAAACCATAATCAAGACGATCTCCCCAAACCACATAAATATATGGAAATTAAACAACATGTTCCTGAATAACTCCTGGGTGAACATTACAATTAAGGCGGAAATTTAAAAATTATTTGAAATAAATGAAAATAGGAACACAACTTACCAAAATCTCTGAGCAGCGCGCTAAAAGGGAATTTTTAGTGCTAACTGTCTTCATCATGAAGTTAGAAAGACCTCAAATTAACTATTGAACTTTGCACCTAAAGGAACTAGAAAAAAAGAACAAACCAATCCCAGGGCTAAGAAATAACTAAAAGTGGAGAATAACTGAACAAAATTGAGATGCAAAAATTCATACAAAAGATCAATGAAATCAAGAGTTAGTTCTTCAAAAGAATAAAAATGGTTGACAGACTGCGAACTAGACTAACAAAGAAAAAAAAGATATGAATAATCAGAAATGATTACAATCAGAAATGGAAAATATTACATTACGAGCTATTCTACATAAATACAAAAGATCTTCAGACTACTACAAACAATTCTATGTGCAACAAATCAGAAAATCTAGAGAAAATGGATAAATTCTTGGAAACACAAAATCTCCCAGATTTAATCAGGAAGAAATTGAAACCCTGAATAGACCAATATTGAATTCTGAAATTGAATCAGTAATTTTTTTTAAAAACCTACAACCAAAAAAAAAAAAAAAAAAAAAAAAAAAAAAAAAGCCTCAACTCAAATGGATTAATAGCTGAATTCTACCAGATGCACCAAGAGGAACTGGTACCAGTCCTACTGAAATTATCCCAAATTGTCAGGGAGAAGGAGCTTATCCCTAACTCATTCTATGAAGCCAGCATCAGCCAATACCGAAATCTGGCAGAGAGACACACCAGAAAATGAAAACTTCAGGCCAACATCCCTGATGAATGTTGATACAAAAATACTTACCAAAAACTACCAAACTGTGGCCAGGTGTGGTAGCTCTTGCCTCTAATCCCAGAGCTCTGGGAGGTCAAGACAGAGAAATCACTTGATGTCGGCAGTTCAAGGCTAGCCTGGCCAACATGGTGAAACCCCATCTCTACTAATAATACAAAAAATTAGCCATGCATGGTGGCAGATGCCTGTAATCCCAGACATCTGGGAGGCTGAGGTTGCAGTGAGCTGAGATTGTGTCACTGTGCTCCAGTCTAGGTGACAGAGTGAGACTCCATCTAAAAAAAACAAAACAAAACCTAGCATACTGTATTCAACAGCACAATGAAAAGTTAATTTGCCACAATCAAGTAGGCTTTATCTCTGGGATGCAAGGTTGGTTCTACATATGCAAATAAATAACTGCGATTCAGCACATATACAGAATTAAAAGCAAAAACCATATGATTATCTCAACAGACACAGAAAAAGCATTTGATAAAATCCAACATCCCTTCATGATAAAATCCCTTAACAGGCTAGGTGTCAAAGGACCATAACTCAAAATAACAAGAGCCATCTATGACAAATCAACAGCCAACATCATACTAAAGGGGCAAAAGTTGGAAACATTTCCCTTGAGAATTGGAACAAGACAAGAATGCCCATTCTCACCACTCCTATTCAACATAGGACTGCAAGTCCTTGCCAGAGCAATAAGTTAAGAGAAAGAAATAAAAGGCATCGACTAGGAAAAGAGGACATCAAACTATCTCTTTTCACCAATAAAATAATTCTTTACATGGAAAACCCTAAAAACTCCCAAAAGACTCCTAGAACTGATAGGTACTTTCTGTAATGTTTCAGGATACAAAATTAATGTATAAAAATCAGTAGCATTTCTATACCAATAATATCCAGGTTGAGAGTTAAATTAAGAACACAATCCCATTTATAATAGCAAAAAGTAAAATAAAATACCTTGAAATGCAGCTAACCAGGGATGAAATTCTCTACAAAGGGAACTACAAAAGACTGCTGAAATAAATCAGAGATGACACAAATAAATAAAAAAATTCCATGCTCATGGATTGGAAGAATCAATATAATTAAAATTGTCATAATGCCCAAAGCAATTTACAGATTCAACTGCATTTCTATCAAGCTATTAATGTAATTTTTCACAGAATTAGAAAAAAAAATATTTTAAAATTCATGTGGAACCAAAAAGGGCCTGAATAGCCAAAGCAATCCTAAGCAAAAGTATTGTAACAAAGCTGGAAGCATCACACCCTCCAACTTCAAACAATGCTATAAGGCTACAAGAACCAAAACAGCATGATACTGTTACAAAAATGAACATATAGACCAGTGGAACAGAATATAAAACTCAGAAATAAGTCCACACACCTACTACTATCTGATCTTTGACAAGGCTGACAAAAATTAGCAATGGGGAAAGGACTCCCTATTGAATAAATGGTGTTGGGATACCTGACTAGCCAAATGCAGAATGAAACTGGAGCCCTATCTTCTACCATATACAAAAATTAAGTCAAGATAGATTAAAGATTTAAATGTAAGACCTCAAACTATAAGAATCCTAGAAGAAAAGCTAAGAAATACCCTTCTTGACATCAGCCATGGCAAAGAATTTTTGGCAAAGCTAAGCTCCAAAAGCAATTGCAACAAAACCAAATACTGACAAGAGGGACCTAGTTAAGCTCTTTTTCTGAGATTCTGTACAACAAAATACACTATCAGCAGAGTAAACAGAAAACCTATAGAATGGCAGAAAATATTCACAAACTATGCATCAATAAGGTCTAATATCCAGAGTCTATAAGGAGCTTAAATCAACAACCAAAAGACCAAATAACTCATTAAAAAAGGGCAAAGGGCATGGACAGATACTTCTCAAAAGAAGACATGCAAGTGGCCAACAAACATGAAAAAATTGTCAACATCACTAATCATCAGGGAAATGCAAATCAAAATAACAATGAGATATCATCCCACACTACTCAGAATGGTTATTAATAAAAAGCTGAAAAATAACACATGCTGGTGAGGCTATGGAGAAAAGGGATTATTTTACACTGTTGATAGGAATGTAAAGTAGTTCGGCCACTGTGGAAAGCAGTTTTGGAGAGCTCTCAAACAACTTACAATAGAACTACCATTCAACCCAGCAATCCCAGTGCTGGGTATATAGCCAAAGGAAAATAAATTGTTACACCAAAAAGGTACATGCATGTGCATGTTCATCACAGTTCTAGTCACAACAACAAAGATACAGAATCAAGCTAGGTGCCCATCAGTGGTGGACTGGATAAAGAAAACGTGGCACAGATACACTATGGAAGAATACTATACAGCCATTAAAAAGAATGAAACCATGTCCTTTGCAGCAACATGGATGGAACTGGAGGCCCTAATCCTAAGAGAGTTAATGCAGGAACAGAAAAGCAACTACCACATTTTCTCGATTGTAAGTGGGAGCAACACTGAGCACATGTGGACATAAAGATAGAATCAATAAACACTGGAGACTATTAGAGCGGGGAGGAAGGGAGAAGGGTGATGGGTTGAAAAACTATTGGGTACTATGCTTATTACTTGTTTGACAGGATCCATACCTTAAACCTCAGCATCATACAATATATCCATGTAACAAACCTGCACACGTACTCCCATATCTAAAATAAAAGTTGAAATTTTAAAAAATAATAACATAAATAAAATCACAAACTGGCATTTTACATTTGAAACAGATAATTTGCATAGTTTTATTTTTGCTGAAAAATAGCAAATGCCATCTTGAAATTTACTGCCTTTGTTTCTTATTTTTACTGAATCTCAGAAATACATACATATCCATATTTTAAAATAATGTAGGCACAGTTTTATGCATTTAAATAAACTTTCATTCATAACATAGTTTATTCAAATATATTTACTTTCAGAATTGATTATATTTAAAGTAGAAAGAGTTGGGAAATTACATTTTCTCTTATAAACATAGATTTTAAAATCTAAGCTCCTGAAAAAAAAATTAATCATTCTCTCTTTAATGGACTCAGCACATTAACTTTTGCTCAAAATAAAAATGCCTCTTTTTAATGTGTTTATTCAGGAAAGAAAAAGTGCTATATACTCACTGATGCTCACTTACTCCTGTTCCTATAAAGTGACTTTTGGGCATCCAGAATCAGTAGCCTCTGTTTCCCCAAATAAATTACCAATTTTTCTTTTATTGTACTTAAATAATTTAATTATAAAGTGAGCAAATGTACTAGAATGAGAAATGGAAGGGTATTAATCCAAATGCTTTGGGAAGTCTCTATAGAGGCGAGCTGCTGAAAAACAGACGTGCATAAGACAACTATGAAATGTTTGGGGAAGTAATAAAAACTTAGAATAATATCTTGAAATTGATTCTAATAGTCATTTATCCCACTCGAAAAAATCAAAATGAAAACTTATATACAATGTATGAGGGATGTGGCTTAGCCAAGAAAGTCTTTGCGAGTCCCCCAAACTCAAGAGAAAGTGCATCGGGTTTAGAGCTAAATCAAAAGAACGATGAATGCAGTTATATCTATGCAATTATGACTAAAGTTAGAATATCTAAGTTTTGCATATGTCATTTTTTTAATGATCCCCTGCTTTGAGTGGCTTAGATGACTGTGTTCTAATCACATTTTATAAGAGGTTTCCTCTAGAATTACAATAAGGACATAGGTTCAAAATAAGTTATTTTAGGTTTTAGTAATATACCAAGCCAGCATTAATTGGGATACATGGACAAAGCTTATCAAAAGAAAACATATCTCTAAGTGCTTATTATAATTATTCCAATAATACTAAATATTATATGTGAATTCAAATTCTAACTCTTTTCAGCTTAACTGAGTATGTATTGTGAGGCCAATTTATTCAAGTCCCCTAGCTTCTAGCTTCATTTTCTAAAAATTTGTCTTTGGATCAAATCTAACCAAAACTAGTACTCTTTTTTCTCTCTCTCTCTCTCTCACTCTCTCTCTCTCTCTCTTTTTTTTTCTCTCTCTCTCACTCTCTCGCTCTTTCTTTTTCTCTCTCTCTCTCTCTCTCTCTCTCTAATATAACCAATTTAAGATCACATAAATATCTGGATGGGTGATGGTAGAGAAAAAGAATTATCAAGAGAATTGCAAATACCTTCTCTAGTTAAGCCCAAAACCATGTATAAGGATAATGGAATGCAAATAGTAAAGTTGTTTTTACTATTTTGAATTTGCAAGCTTGGTTTATGCTGATAATGGACATTTCATGGAATAAGAAACAAACACTCATCCTAAGATGTGTTGAATTTCATAGAAACATAATTTAAAAGTCCTTGAAAATTGTAAGTAATTAAATGAGATGAGAAGATGAATTTTTAATATACTGAATGGAAAATAATTATTTTAAAGCCTTCAGTTTAGATAACTACATATCAGGCAAGTAGATTTAATGTCCTACATGCTCACTTTTATTTTAGATTGAAATGCTAACTTTGAAAGAATATTGAAAATGGAAAATATTAAGTTCTAATTCTAATGAATTATATGGAAAATAGCTCACTCACAACACTTTTTTCCTGTTGAAGAAAAAATCCATTTTCACTGGGTTTATATCTTTCATGTACCAAAATTAGTCTGGATAATGGCTGAAAAAGCCACTAATAACTTGAAAAAGCAAATTAAAATAGAGTATATAAATGTTACATTGAAAATAGGAAGTCACAACTTCTAGAAGCATTTATCATTAAATTACTTTTTGAGCATTCTGTATGTAGTATGGCTACTTTATAATATTTTACCTTTGTTTGCCTTGAACATAAGCAAAAAGCAGAGCAATTCTATAGAACTTTTTTTCCGTGGGTCAATTCAATAACACAACTAATCTTCTTTGCGTTGTAATTTATTTCCATTAACTTAATAGGAAAGAAAGAAAAATATGATGGCCATCTAAAGTACAAAAGACATTACATAAATACTTTTTATGTCACTCTATTATAGGAATTATTAGTTTATATTTTAAATATTTGTTCAAATATCTGTCTAAACCCACATGGGAGTATACTGCATACTCCTCAATAATAAAGAGATTTTTTTCTCTTTTCCCAAACACTGATCACAGTGCCTGATACACACTACATGCTTGACCAATGCTTTTGGAATGACCAAATTTAATTGAAATTTATTGTTGAAAATTTAATAGCTCAAAATGGAAAAATATTGTCTATTTGAAATAGTCCTTAATCTCAAACTATTTCTTATGTTTCTGGCTTACGTAAATCTTTGGATATATTTTGCCCTACATACTTTTTTAAAGCAAGTAACATCTAATAGGAATGCAATATCCATAGTTTTATTCATTTCCATTTAAATATGTTTTTAAGGTCTCTGAATAGTTCATCATGTGTAACGATTGCCAATTTTTAAAAATCCTAGAATCAAATAAAGCAATCTAAAGAAAAATGTGCATTGAACTAAAGATAAGAGAAGTGATCAAGTTACTTGAATATTCATTATTGTTGTATCATATCATGGATCATTTTGCACATGGCTTAGAGTTACTAAACATATTGGTTTTAATATCAGTAAAGGCCTCTGTTTATATTGAACTCTTAAAAATTTTGTCCTACGTGTATAAGTTTATACTTTCATGGTGGTTGGGTGAAAATAATATTTTTAGCATAGGGATAATCCTTAGGTATTTAAGGGAAGCATAAAAATATCCTAATTCTTTCACTTATTTTTTCACCAAATATTTATGGAATTTCTACTGCATGTCAAGCCTTTTCTAGATGATACAGCATTGAACAAAACAGAGCTTACTTAATGTTTACATTGTAGTAAGAGCAGACAGGAAAGTATTAAATACTGTTGAAAACAACAGTATTAAATACTGTTAAATATGTAATAAATACTGTTAAAAAATGAAACAAAGGAGTTTTTTATTTTATTTTATGTTACTTATTCAGCAAAGGCTTCACTGAGTTAAGACAGGAAAGAGATGAGAAATTTGGCTATGGAGATAGATGAGGGAAGTGGATTTCAGAGAGATAAGAGAGTAGGAGGCAGAAGCGGACCTGGTTTGTTCTGAGAACTCTGGGGAAACCAGAATGGCAGAAGCAGAATGAAGGAAGGAGTTGAGATGGAAAATTACCTCAAAGAGACAACAGAGGTCAGACTAAGCAGGCCTGGCAAAATATTATAAGAATGTGCTCTTTTACTCCCAGAGAGCTAGGAAGCAACTGAGGAGAAGTGACATAACTGGACACATTTTTAAAGGATCACTCTGCTTCCCTATTAATAGACTATAGTAGGAAAGCTTCCCCATGAATAGACTATAGTAGGACAAACAGCAGAGAAAGAGTTCAAACACTGTAGTTGTTAGCACTTTTAATGGAATTTTTTTTCTTTATTTTATCACATGTAATTTTTTGTCATATACAATGTGCCTTGTCCTGTGAAATATTCCTATATCAAAATCCTTTGTAATGCAATATAATAATTGTACCCTTTGATTTTTAGGATTTAGATTATATATTTAACAGCATGGTGTATTTATTTTTATAGATTAACTGCACTCCATTAATTTGTCTCAAAGACATAGTACCCGCAATACCCACCAATTTTCTCTATTCTGCATCCTTTTCTTCTCTTAATCATATCTTCTCCCAAAAGTACTCAACCTTCTTATGTTCTTGCTACTTTGCTGTAGAGCTTGGCTCTCACAAAGTTATTTGATACATTTCTTAAACCTGAAGAGTGAGTTCTGTGACTCAACAGACCTCTCTGAAGAACATTTCTTATTTTATTTAAATCAGAGACAAAGTCCATTTGTGACATAAGAAAAAGCATATGCAGTTTCAACAGGCAGAATGGAATGGACGTTTTGACTGAATGGAGGAAACATGAGGATATAGCCTTATGAAGGAATGTATCTTTTTCTAAATCTTAAAAAAAAAAAAAAAACTTTTTTCTTAGCAATCCCAGACATCATTGTCTTCTCTGTGCACATATCCTCATAGTTACATGGTATTAAGTTGAACAGAAGGAAAATGGCTCTGTCCTTACAGTCAGGAGAATAGATGCTATGGTGTAACAGGCAATTTTCTTCTTTTTTTCTTTTTTTTCTTGAGTGTCTCTCTCTGTCACCCAGACTGGAATGCGGTGGCATGATCTTGGCTCACTGCGACCTCTGCCTCCTGGGTTCAAGTGATTCTCCTGCTTCAGTCTCCTGAGTAGCTGGGATTACAGGTGCGTGCCACCATGCCCGGCTAATTTTTGTATTTTTAGTAGAGATGGGGTTTTTACCATGTTGGTCAGGCTGGTCTTGAACCCCTGACCTTGTGATCTGCCCTCCTTGGCCTCCCAAAGTGCTGGGATTACAGGTGTGAGCCACCGCACCTGGCTGCATTTTTCAAGACATCATAAAATTATGTGATTGCCAAGTGGCATGTTTTCTGATAGTAAAGTTTATTCAATGCTTCAAAGCAGTAACAAATCTGTACAGCTCAGAAGGGGAAGGGTTAAATTGTTAACTACTAATAACTAAGAGAAAATGTACTCTGTCTGCTCTTATTTAGTTTCAAATTTTAATAGGATTCTAACCTGCCTCCAAAAAAAAATGTTTTACAGGAATAAAAATAAGTCATTAGAAGTAAGCACCTGATTGAGTCAACTACAGAGGACCCATTTTATCAAATTAATATTTCATTAAGGCACTCCATTGTACACATATACCTGAGCAGGTTCCATTATCAGATTATACAAGTGGTAACTTATGAGTCCATTCCAACATGCCAACAAAGATCCAGTAAAACTCTCTGAAGAGAAGGAGAGACTCACGTTTCTGAGAGCCTGGCATGCCAAGTGATTTACATGTGCACTGAATCCCTGCATCAAAGCAACAAGCTGAATATTTTTAACCTCCCTTTACATATGAGATGACTGCAATTCAAATCTGATTAACACTTAAAGTTGCACAGCTTTGTATTCAGCTCTCTCATTTAATGCCTGGACACTTTCCTCTGCACTTCAAGAAGAGTCAGTTTGCAGAAGAGCTTCTAGAATCCCATAGACAGTTCAAGTAGACTTTGTCCAAATACTCTGAATTTTTAGGTGAAATGTCCCTCTTTGTTTTCTGGCTTCTATCTCTCAGCTTTGTCTTCTTTTTGTCTTCCCCTAGTCCCCTCTACACTTCCCATGGCTTTTTCTTTTTCTTCCTTATACGAAGTTCTCTTTTCCTTTTTGCTTTCTCTTGAACCACTTTCTTCTGACATCTTCTATAGGTAAGAGGGACTTTGAGTAAGATAATCTAGGTTTAAGTGTGTAAAGTGTGTGACTGCCTTTTAACTGTGTTAACGTGCTCAGCTAATGAGAGCAAACGTCGCAAAGAGCCAGAGATACTAGTAAAAGCCCATAGGACCCAGAAGACTTTTTCTAATTTTTGTTCTTTCTATTCCCTCCACTTATTCATAATCTTTACCTTCTCTATCTTCTCCAGGAACTACTCTGCCTTAGAGATTTCTTTCATCTTTGTTTTTAAGAAAAAATTTTAAATTATTTATGACTAAGATACCTACTGATTCTTCAGGTTGATGTGCGTATTAGTTATAATTTACTAATTCCTAAATGTTTTAAAAGAGTCATTAGAAGTAAATGCCTATGAAAGGGGAAAAATTATTAAATTTCATTTGTTCATTTATTTATTTCATTTATTTATTTCATTTATTTATTTATTTATTTTTGGAACAGGGTCTCACCCTGTCACCCAGGATACAGTGCAGTGGTTCAGTCACAGTCACTGCAGCCCTAACCTCTCAGGCTCAAGTGATCATACCCCAGCATCTCAAGTCGCTGGGACTCATCAAATTTCTTGATGGTGAAGAATTTTTATCTGTTGACCATCAAGTGAGCTCAGTTATTAGACTACATATGTGATAAATTTGACTATGTCTCTCTTACATAAACAAGTCGGAAAGATTGAAACATGTATTTACAATCAACCAAGTTTTACCGCAATAAATGATTGAATAATAAAATTAATTTTGAGAATGAGTAACACAAGTATTAATTTTTTTAATTGAATATATGGGCACTCACATAGTCTTAGCTGAAACACAGAAACATAATTAACAGAATATACAGGCCCAATATCATTTAATTATTTTTAATTTACTCATCATTAAATGAACATATTATAAAAGGAAGAAACAATTGTATTCTAGTCAGTTTCTTAAACCACTGACTGGCAAGGTGCAATATTTTTCATTATAAAGTCTGTGCTGCTTTTTTTTTAAACTACAGTCTATCACCTACTAGTTACAAAATCAATTTACTGGCTCATGACATGTATTTTAAATTATTTAAATGGCATATTTCTAGATGGTAATTAAATAATTTTATATTAAGTTTGGCTTGATTTATTATATATATGTTAAATATTATTTGAAAGTTGTTTTAGATAGACCATATATTTTACGTAGGTACATGTATAACTTGCAATATAAAATGTATTCTTACTGGGAACTTCAGATAAAATATTGAACAGTTCCATACATTATATACTAAACGTGTAATAAACTTTATATAATTTTTTATAGAATTATGTTCAATGATTCTTCATCACTTGTCACAAAATCACCAAATGATGGATAGTACTAAATTTTGATTTGAAAGAGTAAGGGAATTAAAAAAGGATTGAAATATGTTGTTAAGCTAATATGTATAAGAATGTGAGTGATAGCAGGTTCTCTGTGGTCATGCATGTTAACTAGTACATCCTTTTTGAGTTTTATTAGGGGAAATAAATTGAATTAAACCAATAAAATGAGACATGCTTCAGAGGTTTGTGTTTGCAAGAAAGGGTGAGAGAGAGTGGAGTTTGGGAGGTGCTATGGACAGGACAATATTTAGGATCCTATAGGGAAGGGCTGCATTGAGCCTTGAGTCTCTGTGCTGCCTGGCCTATCATTTCTTCTGCAACATGGTACTGACCATCATAAATAAACCAGGTGCTCACAGATCCACAAGGATTGCACTGTCCTACTTGTCCAGACTCCTGTGTCATGAAATCCCTGGGCTGAGAGACAGTTCATTCTCTAGGTGGTTTCCCTCTGCTGGTTTGTGTTGCTAGTGACTGTAGCCACAATCTGTCACTCTCCCTGCTTCCTGCTGCTCCCTGAGACCTATCCAGCCTTCCCAGAAGGTGTGATATGGAGAGATAAACACTTTTTTTCTATGTCAGATAAGCTTCTCCACATCCCTCTTATAGTGCCACTAAGAGCACTGATTTTTGTCTACCTGTTCATCTCCAAGAATATTAATGTATTCTTGCATGTTTTGATTCAACAAACATTTTTTGAAAGCCTAAAATGTCCAAACCATGTAAAAAGTGCTAGGAAGAGAAAGATGCAGTCACAATTCTAACATGAAATGTTAACATGTATGATAGTGATCTAACAACTCTAGTTGGAACATTAAAAGATAACTTCACTGAAGTAAGGGGCATAGGCGGAAAGGCCAGGAGTTTAAAATATATGAGTATGTGATTTTTGCACATTAATTTTGTATCCTGAGACTTTGCTGAAGTTGCTTATCAGCTTAAGCAGATTATACACCAGTAACAGACAAACAGAGACCCAAATCATGAATGAACTTCCATTCACAATTGCTTCAAAGAGAATAAAATACCTAGGAATCCAACTTACAAGGGATGTAAAGGACCTCTTCAAGGAGAACTACAAACCACTACTCAGTGAAATAAAAGAGGACACAAACAAATGGAAGAACATACCATGCTCATGGATAGGAAGAATCAATATAGTGAAAATGGCCATACTGCCCAAGGTTATTTATAGATTAAATGCCATCCCCATTAAGCTACCAATGAGTTTCTTCACAGAATTGGAAAAAACTGCTTTAAAGTTCATATGGAACCAAAAAAGAGCCCACATCGCCAAGACAATCCTAAGTCAAAAGAACAAAGCTGGAGGCATCATGCTACCTGACTTCAAACTATACTACAAGGCTACAGTAACCAAAACAGCATGGTACTGGTACCAAAACAGAGATATAGACCAGTGGAACAGAACAGAGTCCTCAGAAATAATACCACACATCTACAGCCATCTGATCTTTGACAAACCTGAGAGAAACAAGAAATGGGGAAAGGATTCCCTATTTAATAAATGGTGCTGGGAAAATTGGCTAGCCATAAGTAGAAAGCTGAAACTGGATCCTTTCCTTACTCCTTATACGAAAATTAATTCAAGATGGATTAGAGACTTAAATGTTAGACCTAATACCATAAAAACCCTAGAAGAAAACCTAGGTAGTACCATTCAGGACATAGGCATGGGCAAGGACTTCATGTCTAAAACACCAAAAGCAACGGCAACAAAAGCCAAAATTGAAAAATGGGATCTAATTAAACTAAAGAGCTTCTGCACAGCAAAAGAAACTGCCATCAGAGTGAACAGGCAACCTACAGAATGGGAGAAAATTTTTGCAATCTACTCAGCTGACAAAGGGCTAATATCCAGAACCTACAAAGAACTCAAACAAATTTACAAGAAAAAAGCAAACAATCCCATCAAAAAGTGGGCAAAGGATATGAACAGACATTTCTCAAAAGAAGACATTCATACAGCCAACAGACACATGAAAAAATGCTCAGCATCGCTGGCCATCAGAGAAATGCAAATCAAAACCACAATGAGATACCATCTCACACCAGTTACAATGGCAATCATTAAAAAGTCAGGAAACAACAGGTGCTGGAGAGGATGTGGAGAAATAGGAACACTTTTACACTGTTGGTGGGATTGTAAACTAGTTCAACCATTATGGAAAACAGTATGGCGATTCCTCAAGGATCTAGAACTAGATATACCATATGACCCAGCCATCCCATTACTGGGGATATACCCAAAGGATTATAAATCATGCTGCTATAAAGACACATGCACACATATGTTTATTGCGGCACTATTCACAATAGCAAAGACTTGGAATCAACCCAAATGTCCATCAGTGACAGACTGGATTAAGAAAATGTGGCACATATACACCATGGAATACTATGCAGCCATAAAAAAGGATGAGTTTGTGTCCTTTGTAGGGACATGGAAGCAGCTCGAAACCATCATTCTTAGCAAACTATCACAAGAACAGAAAACCAAACACCGCATGTTCTCACTCATAGGTGGGAACTGAACAATGAGATCACTTGGACTCAGGAAGGGGAACATCACACACCGGGGCCTATCATGGGGAGGGGGGAGGGGGGAGGGATTGCATTGGGAGTTATACCTGATGTAAATGACGAGTCGATGGGTGCAGCACACCAACATGGCACAAGTATACATATGTAACAAACCTGCACGTTACACACATGTACCCTAGAACTTAAAAGTATAATAATAATAAATAAATAAATAAATAAATGAGAAAAAAATAAAATAAAATATATAAGCAGAATTCGGACCAACGTGATCAGAAGAGGTAAGAAGCAGAGGCACAGAAGATGCGCACACTATTGGTTCCATTCTCTATTTGAACTGACCAAACACCATCATGTTTGAACTGACTAAATACCATCATGCTTTTCACAGGTATGCTCTTTTTTTTTTTTCTAGCCATTTACCTCAAATAAGGTTGACACATCCAAACTACATATTCCCCACATTCATATTTCCATTTCGATTTGATGTTCTGTTATCTGCATTTTTATTTGCCATGACTTGAGTTCAGATTTGATTATCCACCATTTGACTTATCCAGTCAGGTCTTTACTTCTGGTTTACTTCTCATCGTTGCCAGCCATTTGGCCACTTTTTCTTTTCTGTCTTTAAACACAAAGGTGAGCAAGAAAGTCTAGATAGAGAAACTGTAAAATGTTATTTCTAATTATATAATTTGTTATTTGTTCCTCAGTTAAAAATTCTAGTGGAGAAGGAATTACTACAAGCGTAAAGTTGAGATGGAGTTTGGTCTAATTTGAGTTTATCCCTCGAAAATAATTTGTTTGGTTTTTTTTTTTTTTTTTTTTTTTTTTTTTTTTTTTTTTTTTTTTTTGAGACAGAGTCTTCCTCTGTCGCCCAGGCTGGAGTGCAGTGATCTTGACTCACTGCAAGCTCCGCCTCCTGGGTTCACGCCATTCTCCTTCCTCAGCCTCCAGAGTAGCTGGTACTACAGGCGCCCACCACCATGCTTGGCTAATTTTTTGTATTTTTAGTAGAGAAGGGGTTTCATCATGTTGGTCAGGCTGGTCTCGAACTCCTGACCTCGTGATCTGCCCACCTTGGCCTCCCAAAGTGCTGGGATTACAGGCATGAGCCACCGTGCCCAGTCGAAAATAATTTCTTATCTGATTCCTGTGGGCAATGAAAATATTAATACATATATTTTTCTGTTGATTGCCTCAACTAAGCCTACTCAACATGACTTTAACAATCTTTCTTATTGAAGTCACTAATATTCAAATAGATTATATTTTATAGGAAAACAAAATTTTCTGTCTGAGATCATTAGAGTTTATAATGAGATGTTAGTGTTTCATAAGACAGACAAAACTAAGTCAGTGCCATATTTACTCTGAAGATACGTTTACTTAGACTTATTTTCAGTGAATTAACTTGAATTAATTGCTTTCTCATTGAAGAATATAACAAGTTATTTTAAAATCTGTATATTTTTAATTGGGTGAATAAAAAACTCAGTAAGGAAGGCACCTTGGGTTATTTTCTATAAGACTTTTTATAGTATAGCAAGTCTACTCAGGATGCATCTTTGTTCATTCACAATCTTATTGCTATATCATATGAATTTACAAAATTTTAAATCTTGATACATAAAGTATGTCCATCAATCTTGTTCTAAAATAAGTATTTTAAATACATACCTTTTTTGTAATATCAACAGAAATTGTAACTCCCAACCTGCAATGTTAAACATAGCCTTAGAACATGTTTACTGTTTCATTGTACTATTCATAAAATTTGAATTTTTAGAAACACCAATTCACAATATCTTTTGTCAAGTAAAACTCAGTGTTTTATCCTGAATGCATTTTAATCTACATATGAAATCCACGTTAATTATATCTCATAAAATATGTAAACTAGCAATGTAGAAAGAAAGGACTTGCCTTCTTTTCCTTCTTAAAAGTAGATTTTTACTACTATATACATACTTTGGACAAAATAGATTTTATGTACATAGGAGGAGATATGGGTATCAAAGGATGGTGGTACTGGGAGCTAACAGTAGAAAGTTAGGTTGTAGCCCCTTTCTAGAGGACCTTGTCTTGAATTGATTGAAATAAGTTGAAATTGATCCCAGAAGTAATGAGAAGTAAAAAAGGGCTTTTAAACGAAAAAACAAATAATCCATTATGTTTGTTTTGAGAACTGTTAAAGTAGTGGGTAGACAAAAAAAGGAGAGTCTGGAGGCAAGATGACTGGCTAGGAGCTGAGGCAATTCTTAAGTGAGAGGTGATGCAGGCTTGAATGAAGAATATGACAGTGAAGATAGAGATTAGAGCTGGATGATATAGTGACAAGGTGAAACAGAATGTCTAATAAGGCTCAGTTTTAGAAACCTTGTCACCTATTTATTGTCCATATTTGGAAATGCATGTAACCTTAGAGCAGCTTTTTCTTATGGGATTTTGTATAAGGTGACTAGGTAACCACTGTCCCCAGAAAGTTTTGATAGGATCATTTATTTGGCTTATTTTAGCTGCTCTTCTCAAATACCTTGGTGTGCATAAGAAGTGCAAGAAAAATATTGAAGATATCATATATAAAGAATGCAGAATTTCTCTGAATACAACCTCTTAAACATTTTAGGAATGAAGTGTTGATCTATTTTACACTGATCAAATATCAGAAGCTCTGGCACTGTGGACCAGAATGGAATCTAAAGAAAGGAAAGGGCTCTAAAATGGAACTCACCAAAAATTGGGGATGGGGATGTGTACCTGCATTGTTTACTTAGACTGACAACTGGAACTTAAGGGTTGGCGCTAGATGGCTCTAGAAGAGACAAGGGTTAAGACTGTGACCATTCAGGACCCACCACTCTGTCCTCTGTGTGTGGTTCTTGGAAACAATGGCTGATCATGATGATGTGAACCAGTGAAGCTATCACCCTGGAGCAGGAGCCCAGAGGCATGTGTGACCTGTGTTGGGACTAGACCAGCAATAGCATCACTGCAGAGCAAACAAGCACTTAGGCCTCTCTTCAGCACCAACATTGAGGGCAGTGAGGCATCTAGCGTTTGGAAGCAAAAGTAAATTGAATCCTCTCGAAGAAAATTACCTTCCACCGTATCAAGGAGAAGGTAAGATCTGAAGACTGAGATGTTGGAAATACTGTTAATAACAGCGGGAGGGTCCTCTAGACTGTGGGAGAGAGAAGCGGGGGAGACGTGTGACCATATAAATGATACATGATAACTATATTTGGATTCCAAGTGAAGAATTTTATATGTGAACAATTAGATATCTAGCATGTGTGTGCAGCAGAGCGGGGAGTCATGGATAACAAAGTATCTAGTAGGAGGTTGGAAGAGAAGATGAGATGCAGAGAATGTAAGATGATGCAGCCATAAGAATGGAGAAATAATATAGGAAGGAGGTGGGGTAGCTTGAGAGTTTGGATAATAAATTCAATTTTGGACATTTCTGGTTTAAAAGACCTTCAGGCTATTTCAGTAGATATGAAAGTATGCTGCTAAATACTTAGATTATTTTGACAATAACGCAGGTTAAGTACTGTTATTTACCCATTTTGTTCATGAATCTGAGGCCAAAAAAAAAAAAAAAAAAAAGTACTATTCTTCCCCCAAGCTGTTAACTAACTTCACCAGCAAGTGGTAAAGTAGGATTCCAATAGAGACAGCTTAACTCCAGGACCACTGCACTAATCTGGCAGTAATAGAGCTGAAAGGGCATAGGCTTCAGAGGAAGAGAGACTTTGATTTAAATCTCAGCTTTGTCACTCACCAGAGAAGAGAAGCTGAATACAAATACGTTCCTTAATTCAGCTGAGACTCTAATTCTTTATCTGTAAATTTAGGAATCCAAGTTCCAATCTATAGAGTTCTGGTGAGGTTTCATGACATAATGTATTAGTTTCCTATTGTAGTATAACAAATTACCACAGTTAGTGGTATGAAACAGCACATATTTAATCCCCTACATTTCTGGAATTCCAAAGTCCAAAATTAAGGTGTCAGCAAGACTCTGTTCCTTCTGGTGACTTTAAGAGAGAATTTGTTACCTTGTCTTTTCCAGTCTGTAGAAGCCACCCACATGCCTGCATTCGAGCCCCTTCCATGGTCCTTAAGGCGCATGACTTCAACCTCTGGTTCCACTATGACATCTTTTGCTGACTCCCATTCCTTCTGCATCCCTCTTATAAGAACCCACATGATTATTTGGGCCTATTTAGATAATCCAGGATGATCTCCCCATTTTAAGATCCTTAACTTAATCCTCTCTGCAAAGTCCCTTATGCTACATAAGGTAACACATGCACAGGTTCTGGGGTTAATGCATGGATATCTTTAGTGGTGGCATTAGTCAGTCTATCACAGTTTATGTAAAGTAAGAGTAAAATATCAACAACAGGCAATAAGTTTATTGAACATCTCTCTTGACTATCAATTATCCATGCACAGCCTTTGAGAAGAATTGGAAAGCAGTCAACTTGTGATTAACTCATAATAGGCATGAATTATAGCTATTATTATCACTATGAGCATTATTCACTTTTATGAGAAAAATTAATATGCATAATTCTCAGAGCATACCCTTTCAAATGCCCTGCCAAATAAATTTCTCACTTCTGAAAGACAACCTATCTTTCCTCTTACAAAGGCACTGGGCACAACACATAATTGCAATGTCATATTCCATCTTCAATTCCCCATCAATTATAGCTCTAGCATTCCAATTATTTCTTTGGCCAAATGATTAAGCATTACCTCCCAGAGAAACCTCTCTGATAAACTTATCTCTTAGAATTTCTTCAATTTCTGTATCACGTATTCTTTAGGCAATTGTTACTTTATAAATAACTGGGATATCAACATACAAAATCATACATAAAGTATAGATGAATGTAAAAATAAAAAATAAAAATGTAAACATCACCCAGTTTATGAAATATTGCTAACCTTTTTGAAGGCTCCATGTGCCTTATTCCTTTCCCTCCCCCTGCCAAAAGTAATCAATATCCCGAATTTTAGTTTCATTATTCTTCTTATTTTCTATGCAAATGAGCTTTCCATTTTAGAATAGTTTACATTCGCTAAACAGTTCCAGAGGCAGTACAGAGAGTTCCTTTGTACTTCTCACCCATTTTTCCATGTTCCTGGCATCTTATATTAGTATGATATATTTGACACAGCTAATGAAGCCATCTTGACAAATTACTATGAACTAAACTCTATGCTTCATTTGGATTTCTTCAGAGGTTTTTCACATGGTTACACTAGGGTAGTGAATTTTGGAGACATAAACCAGACAGATAATCATTCTCAGCACATCATATTAAAGGTACATGTTATCAACATGACTTATCACTAACCACCTGCCTAAGGTAGTGCTTGTCAGGTTTCTCTACCATACAATTACTATCTCTCCCCTAGCTCATTACCCTACTCTTTGAAATTAAATCACAATGTGTAGTCTGCACATAAGCAGTAAGGAGTTATAATCCAATGTCTTGATGGAACAGTGACTACATAATTTATTTGGCGTTCTTGTGCATGAAAACTTGTCTATTTCCCCCATCTGTTTAATTATTCAATAATGTATTTATATAAGTACAAAACTCATAGATATTTATTTTACACTTTTGGTTATAATCCAATATGGTTTACTCTGTTGCACAACTTGTTCCAGCTTTGACTACTGGGAGCTCTTTCAGTTGTCTTCTGTGTCCTTTTGACAAACCTTCACAGTTTTCTTTACTGAGCACATCCTTACTTTCTGGTATCACAAGACAAGACAGGACAGCCTCATCTTGTATACCCTGCCCTGGTCCCATAACCATGCATTTCTCGAAGGAGCACTGGTTTCTTTTATTGGAGAATGGTATTAGAAACCAGATCTTGGTGCTGGATGTGCTCATTGCTAATGAGGTATCATTGCTTCTAGGCCTTCTGAAGGGACAGCGCTAGGAAATATATGCATGAACACTAATTCCCATGTGTACCAGCACATATCTACAAATATTGCTAGGTATATCTATCAGTATCTAATGAAGCTAAACATGAAGTCATATTGATGCATCCAACTCTAATCCAGCATGACAAGGTGTATTCTAGCCTTCCTCCTTGCTTATTTGTAACTTCCCACTTCAACAGTGAGAAGCTTGGCTTCTACCATCTGCCATCCATTTACTTATTTGTTCCATTTCCATGTATAAGTATAGTGATTTCATAATTGTTAAATTTCTAATGTGAGAACCAACTTTGTCAACTAGAACATAGTAGTTATATACACTTTCTTTTGGCTTTACTCTCAACAATCTCCATTCATTTCCAAAATTACTTAGGTTAGTTTAAAAAGAAAAGCAAAACAAAATAAAAAATTTATACCACCTTCAGTGAGATTGTTTTATACATTTTAACAGATTTTTTGTCATTTGGCACTTTATTAGGTGTATCTTGACTTCTTAATTTAATTTTAATTGTATACATTAAAGTTCACTGTTTGTGTTATACAGTTCTAGAAGTTTTTTAAAATGCATAGGGTCACATATCCACCAGTTCAATAATATACAGTATAGTTTAACCTAAAATATCCCCAGTGTTTCATATATTTATAACCACTCGCCTCCCCAAACCTCTGATCTATTTTTATCTTCATAATTTTATCTTTTCTAGAATGTTATATTATCAAAACAATGCAGTATATATCCTATTTAGACTGGCTTCTTTCACATAGCAATATGCATTTAAGTTTCCTCCATGTCTTTTTGAGGCTTGATAGCTCATTTCTTTTTATCATTGAATAGTATTTTGTTATATGGATTTACCAAAGTTTGTTTATCATTTACCTAATGAAGGATATCTTGGTTGCCTCCATTCTTTGATAAATAAAATGTTATGTGATGTTTTTTCTTAGGATTTTCAAACTAAAATATGTCATTAATAACATATGATTGTGCCAGGTGTGGTGGCTCACATCTGTAATCCCAGCACTTTGGGAGGCTGAGGTGGGTGGATCACTTAAGGTCAGGAGTTTGAGACCAGCCTGACCAACACGGTGAAACCCCATTTCTAATAAAAATACAAAATTAGCTGGACGTGGTGGTTCATGCCTGTAATCCCAGCTACTCGGGAGGCTGAAGCAGGAGAATCACTTCAACAGGGGAGGTGGAGTTTGCAATGAGCTAAGATTATGCCATTGCACTCCAGCCTGGACAACAAGAGCGAAATTCCATCTTAAAAAAAAAAAAGAAAAGAAAAGAAAAAGTGATTGCTTAGTTTTTAAATTTAACTCACTGATGCCCACAACTGAGAAATTCACTGTAATGCTTAATCTAAAATTAACTATTTTCCAACACTTATAAAGAGTCTGTTTGGAGAATAGATTGGGTGGTTTTATTTATTTTAGAGACATGCTAATAATAAATTTATCTAATTTTCCATGATGTTTGCTTATTTTAAAGAAAATCATCAGAATGCTTCATCCTTTTTCCACATTAAGTTAATTTGTAATAATGTCCCCAATGAATGTTAATTTCAAATTATCTGCTGGACGTTGAGAATAAAAGTTTAAAAGAGCCATGTAATTACTGTTTCCTCTGTTTTATAAAGTTATTGGAAGCTATTGTCTGTTATATCTTTCAAAATGTCGCTTCACATTATGACACACAGCTTTTCGAGCTAAATGCTGGGAAGTGTTGGTATCTGAGTGTTTTTCCTTACTAAGTTTCCTTATGCCTATTACCTTTGGTAGCCACACTTTTAAGTCAAATCTATTAAGTTCAATACTGTATTTTAATAAGTATTATTTGCATAAGCTTTAGTATAATTTACTTTCTACTGTACAGTTTTTGATATTTTATCCATACTTTGATAATGCTATAATTTATATACCATATTTTTGAAAACTTAAATGAGACGGGTAGGGTATGTATTTATTAAATATATATCTCTCAATATTTTAAAAATAATTTTTAAAGAGTTTATATAAATAATGGGTTCATATTTCAAAAATACAATTTTGAATGTGTATAATAAAGCAATATGGATGATAGATGTTCAAATGAATATGTCCCAAAATGGTAGATGACATATTTTTGAAATGCCTTTTTAAATTCTTGCTTGGGTGGTGAGAAAGCAACTATATTCCTTGGAGGTCAGAAACTATAATAAAATAGTAATCCATGTGTGCTTACCATATCAAATGCTGAAACTGGCATTTACCCTGGAGGTATCTTTTGATAGCTGTTGATTGACCCAGATTTGGGATATAATGACCAAAGTGCTTGAGGGATACGAAGCAAAACCTGGAACCTCAGCAAACAGGTTAAATTTAAAACCCACATTAAAACCCCATATAAGCCCCCACAAAAGGCAACACATTCTTCAAATAAACTAAGTTAAAAAAATTACTCTGATAGGAAGACAATGGGAGAATAATTAAAAAGTTTCCTCTAAGAACTTCTGACCATAATTCAACATTTAAACAAGTTTAGAGTTATAAGTAACAATACCAATATAGTTCAAAATGCCTGAACTGAAATCTGAAATTTCAAATCTGAAATTCTCTTTTAACTGATCCCAAATTAGTGTTCCCACTAATGTGTGTTTCCAGAAACAAAGTGACCAGGAGATGAAAGGTACAGAAGTTTAACAAAAACAAAAGAGAAAGAGAAAACATTTTGGAAAAAGATGAGAGGGAGAAGTTAATTCTGAAATACAATAATGGCTAGGATTTTTCCAGAAATGATTAATGATGTGAATTTGCCCTTTTAGGAATCTCAGAGATCACCAAGGATACTTTTTTTAAAAAAAGTCTGCAATGAGGCAAATGGTAGTGAAACTGTAGAACTTACAAAAGGAGTAAAAGAGAAAAGATATTCTATACGAAAAACGAACAATTAAAATGACAATGACTTTTCAGGCTGGGCACGGTGGCTCATGCCTGTAATCCCAGCACTTTGGGAGGCCGAGATGGGTGGATCACGAGGTCAGGAAATCGAGACCATCCTGGTCAACACGGTGAAACCCCGATTCTACTAAAAAAGAAAA
Source organism: Macaca fascicularis (assembly GCF_037993035.2). Classification (NCBI taxonomy): domain Eukaryota; kingdom Metazoa; phylum Chordata; class Mammalia; order Primates; family Cercopithecidae; genus Macaca; species Macaca fascicularis. The sequence goes on from NC_088377.1 coordinate 132,480,697, forward strand.
ACAAAAAACAAAAAATTATCCAGGCGTGGTGGTGGGCGCCTGTAGTCCCATTTACTCCGGAGGCTGAGGCAGGAGAATGGGGTGAACCCAGGAGGTGGAGCTTGCAGTGAGCCGAGATCACACCACTGCACTCCAGACTGGGCGACAGAGCGAGACTGTCTCAACAACAACAAAAACAACAGTGATTTTTCAACAATAATGGAAGCCAGAGACATAAGAGAGAAGGAAAAAACTTGTTTATAAAGCTAGAAAGATAATCCCCCAAAAAACTATTTTCTACAAGTTAGAGTGGAAATTAAGGTATCTACAGATAGACACAAACCCATCATAAATAAACCTAAAAAACTAATACCCCCTAAAGCACCACGTAACTTCTATACTTGAAGTATGAAGAAAAATATCTGAGAAGGAAGGTCTATGATGCTGGAAATAATAGAGATCATACAAATTAGGAAAAATATGTAGATCTAAATAAACACTTACTGCATTAAACAACAACAATAACTAACTTGTAGCATCAAAATTAATATATTTAAATATATTTCTGGACAGTAAAGGCATTTATGTAAACAGTAGGGTGGCTGGAAGTAATGCATGACAAGGATCTTTGGTTTAAAAGGAAGACGGTAAAAATATTGTATAACTTTAGGCTTTTGTATGTTAAATTTGCACATGAGTACAACATCTGCAAGCTGGAGAACCAGGAAAGCTAATGGTGTAATGCAGTTCCAACTGTAAGGTCCTGAGAACCAGAGGATGGCACCAGTGTGCATCTCTAAACCTGAAAGCCTAGCACTCTGATGTCCTAGCACTCTGGTGTCCAAGGGCAGGAGAAGATGGATGGCCAGCTCAAGAGGAGAGAAAGAAAATTGGCCCTATTGTTCTTGTCCAAATAGTTCTATTCAGATGCTCAATAAATGGATTAGATGATGCCTGCCAACATGAGTGAAGGCAAATCTTCTTAACTCAGTCTACTAATTCAAATGCTAATCTGTTCCAAAAACATCCTCACGGATATACCCAGAGATAATGTTTCACTGGCTATCTGGGCATCTTTTAGCTTGGTCATGTTGACACATAAAATTAACCATCTCATAAGTTAGATAAGAACAAGGAGAAAGTTCCAGTCAGAAGATACCAGGAGGAACTTGGGATTCTTTACACCTTTCTGAAACATTAGAAAGATAATATAGGGATCCCCATTGAATATAGCTGTATTAGTCTGTTTTCATGCTGCTGATAAAGACATAACCAAGACTGGGCATTTTACTAAAGACAGAGTTTTACTGGACTTACAGTTCCACATGGCTGGGGAGGCCTCATAATCATGGCAGAAAGCGAGAAGGAGCAAGTCACACCTTACGTGGATGGCAGCAGGCAAAAAGAGAGCTTGTCCAGGGCACTTCCAGTTTTTAAAAGCATCAAATCTCAGGAGACTCATTCACCATCACAAGAACAGCATGGGAAAGACTCATTCCCATAATTCAATTATCTCCCACCGGGACCCTCCCACAACATGTGGAAATTACGGGAACTACAAGATGAGAGATTTGGGTGGGGACACAGAGTCAAACCATATCAATAGTTCAAGCCAAAATTTGTTCAACTATCAAAGAAAAACAATTCCTGTTAACTCCTGAGTTTTCACAGGAAGACAATAGCTAAAACTCATGGTAACTTGACAAATGGCTTAGAGTGCCAAGTGTCTGTTAGCAGGTAGGGCCTCTGAGTAACATCAAAACCTACCCGCACCTACAAATATACATTTTTTCAGAGCAGGAAATCTGTATAGGAAGAGTAACATCCCTAATCCATCTACCTTTACCACAAAACCTCCTAAATTTCAGATAAAATTTTGGAATAAATGTATAACTGCTCCTTTATTTGCATTAATGATCCTATAAATATGGTCCATTGTTTTGGACTAATTCATCTCCTAACTTCTTTTCATATCTTATGGTGAAATGTAAGATATATATTTGTGGTTAATGGAAAACTAACAAAATGCCTCAAATTCCTGAAAAGAACAGATAGATACAAAAGCATTAAATTCAGACTTCCCATTTAAATATTTTCTGCAGTGATAAATTTCAGAGCAAAAGGTCAACTTGAAAAATTCGATAAAGAACATTTTATTTTCTTAATGATCTGAGTGCTAATATTAATTAATAATGCATTATTTTATTGCACACAAGGTATGGTGATTTTCAATTTCATTATAATGTTTCATCAGGTGTAAACAGATGTATATAAGATGGCTTTTATATGTTACCGATTTCACAATGAAAAGAAGATATTCTCTCTTTAATCTTAAGAAAGCTTATGAAAAGTAAGAACCTAATTTCTGAAAGATGCAGAAAGGAGATATAATTCCTAACAGACTTTTTATCAAAACATTTTTCATATCTAGTATATTGTAATTGTTCATAGTTGTTCTTTGTGCATCTGCACATTTAATATGGTCCAACTTAGGAAAAATAGACTATTCAAGGAGAAAAAATAAAATTTCTAATAGAAAATGATATACAGTTGTACTGAATTATCTGATATGGTCCTCTTATTAACCAGATTTTAGCAATATTGTATTGTTTAGCCAAAATCAGATCAATACCTCACTGAAAAGGCAGCAGTCACAGAGAAAACCCAGTATTGTTTTATGAGAAAAGATAAATTAGCATAGTAAATACAAGTTAGTGATGTCATTTAGACAACTGGACTCTAAACCATAAAAATTTCAATACTCAGCGAAAAATAAAAGACATTTTAATCCAAAATAAAAGTTCCTGCTCTCAGAAAGGTAGCAGAAAACACAATATGAGGCCCAACTATTTCACTTTGGTGATGGAATCTTTAGTACATAAACATAAACTGAATTTTACTCAAAAATAAGAATCATCCAATATGAGGTGACTAGAACTCTAATGCTGCATTTCCAGTAGGGATACAAATTATATATGCATTGAAATGCTTCCTCTTTTGCATTGGTTGATGGCAGGATTTAGTGTAGTAATTTATTCAGGAGCACTTTAAGCTCAAAGTGGAAAAGCATTGAGAGAAAATTATTATTAGTAGACTTCTAGAAGGGAAATATGTGCACCCTGATTCAATGGATGAAACTAATAAACATAATTGTAGACTGCCACTATGGTGACTTCCACTCAAAGACAACAGAATTCTGGTTAAAATTCATTTCATAATGAAATAAAAAATATCTATATAAGGATGCTCATTATACAAGTTTTTCTCACAACGTTTAATTTTTTTAAGACAAAAGAGTATGAAAAAATGTTAAATTACAATGCAATTTACTAGGTAAATGACATTGGGCAAGTCAGTTATTATATAACAATCTCATTTCTCCATCTGTCATATAGTAGGTAATATAAATTGCTATTTCTAATATGAAATTTATGTAAAATGCCACGCTTCTTGTTTAAAATATAATAGTTCCTCAACATACAAATAGGAAACCACTGGAGGAGAATCAAGGTCAAATAGGAGTATATAGTGCCATAGATTTTTTTAAACATTAAGATAAAAAGCCAAAATTAGATAGATAGAAGATTGATAGATATAGATGATAGATATAGATGATAAATAGATATATAGATATAAAGCAAAATAAATAAATATGTAAGAAGCAAAAGAGAACCTACATAAGTCAGGCATGTAAAAATGAACAAGATACATGTACTCTTCATTTTGAAGTCTCCAATACATTCAGGAAATTAAATAATATCCTCTGTATTTAAAATACATATAATATAAATAATGGCTACTTATGTAAAGCCTACAAATTATTTTTGTGTAATACTCTGCATTCATAACATTTATCAATATATTTACTTTGCTCTCCTTATTTTTTAAAGGAGGTAAGGAATATGGACAGTGCTCAGAAAAAAAAAAAAACAGATAAAATCATTATAGAGATATAAAATAATACCCTAAGGGAAGAGTTGAGGTAGCTGGTATTACTTAGTTTGCAAAAAAGTGAGATTAGACATCTGCCTTCATTAGGATCTCCATTAAACTAGATGATTTCTTGAGATCCAGTTTTCTTCTTCTGTAATCTAGAATGTGATTTCTGGAGATCCAGTTTTTCTGTAATCTATAATGCTATTGTCTTCTAAAGTAAACATATAAAAAAATGCAGAAATAGATGTAGTTTGATAAGTGACATATAATTGGTAACCAATACTAGCATTAAGTACATTGACTATTACTAAAACACACATACACACATTCAGTGTTTCTCAACTTATAGAGCCAGAAGCACACAAATCAGAATTGCCTCATGATTTTTAAAATACGGATTCATGTGTTTCTTCTAGACCTATCAAAATTTTTGGTGGTAGAATTTCATAATCTGTGAGTTTAATGAGCACATGATTTGATTTGTATGCATGCTGAATTTGAGAACTGCTTATACATGGATGGTGGGAATGTAAATTAGTTTAGCCACTGTGGAAAGCAGTTTGGAGATTTCTCAAATAACTTAAAACAGAGCTTCTATTTGACCCAGCAATTTCATTACTGGGTATATACCCAAAGAAAAATAAATTGTTCTACCAAAAAACCACATGCATTTGTATATTCATTGCAGCACTATTCACAATAACAAAGACAAGGAATAAACCCAGGTTTCCATCAGTGGTTGATTGGATAAAGAAAATGTGGCACACATGCATCATGGAAAAGAATGAGATCATGTCATTTGTGACTTGCTCCTATACATTTTGTTGACTTTCACTGCCACCATGGTGGTCACCTCCACTTAAGCTAGCCTGAAAGCGGAAAAGAGCTTGGACAAGTGTGTTGAGTAAGGTTTTATGAGTCAGGACTGACAATTGCCTTCCACTCACTTTTAGTTGTCTACAGCTCAGTTATATGGCCATACCATATGTAACAGTGTCTTGTAAGTCTAGTCTAGTTGTATGCACAAAGAAGAAACAACAACTCTCTGCCTGATTTTAAACACATGGAAGACAAAGAAAAAAAAAGATTATTTTTCAATGTTTGTGAAAGTGTGGAGCATGCAGTCTCTGGAGTTCCCTAGATCCCAACCTGATGAGATCAAAATCTCTGGCAAGGGGGCCTGTAAATAATCATTTTAAACAATTTCCTTATGAGATTCCTAGATATCATGAAATTTGTGAATGATGGCTGGCAAATGCTTCTTTTGTGTGACAATTCTTTACCATGTTTAACCCAGAGGGAATTTTTTTTTAAATTTTTTTCTTCTATTTTTGTATAAAGCATAGTCATTTAAAAGACTATTTAGAAGACATTTTTTAATTTCAATTTTTATTTTAGATTCAGGGGGTACACGTGCAGGTTTGTTACACGGGGATATTATGTGACACTGAGGTTTGAGATATGAATGATCCTGTGACCCAGCTGCCGAGCATAGTATCCAATATGTAGTTTTTCAACCCTTGTCCCCTTCCTCCTTCCCCACTGTAATAGTCCCCAGTATCTATTGTTCCCACCTTTATGTTCATGTGTAATGCTAAATGTTTAGCTTTCACTTGTAAGCAAGAAAATGCAATATTTGTTTTTCCATTCCTGCATTAATTCACTTAGATTTATGATCTCCAACTGCATTCATGTTGCCACAAATGACATGATCTCATTCTTTTCCATGATGCGTATGTGCCACATTTTCTTTATCCAATCAACCACTGATGGGCACCTGGGTTTATTCCTTGTCTTTGTTATCATGAATAGTGCTGCAATGAACATACAAATGCATGTGATTTTTTGGTAGAACAATTTATTTTTCTTTGGGTATATACCCAGTAATGAAATTGCTGGGTCAAACGGAAGCTCTGTTTTATTTGAGAAATCTCCAAACTGCTTTCCACAGTGGCTAAACTAATTTACATTCCCACCATCCATGTATAAGCATTTCCTTTTCTCCACAGCCTCACCAACATCTGTAATTTTGTACTTTTTAATAACGGCCATTCTAACTGGTGTGAGATGGTATTTCGTTGTGGTTTTGATTTGTATTTCTCTGATGATTACTGATGTTGAGCATTTTTTAATATATTATTGGCCACTTGTATGTCTTCTTTTGAAAAGGGTCTGCTCATGTTCTTTAGGCATACATGTTTTAATGAAGAATTGCACCAGCGTTAATTCTAAAAATAAAGCCCTTCTGCATACAATCTTAAACACTAAGTGAGGCAAATGTGCTCATGAGCTGGTGCTGAACACTGGAGCTTTGGTTGTGTTTTCTCCAACAGAGGCAATGGGGTGAAAGAGAACAGACTCAGAGCTTTGTTTTGGTTTTATTGAGACAAAAATAATAGCGTCTATATTAGCTGTTTTTTCTACTGAAGAGCTCTTCTCAAACAAATGTTAATACTCTGCACTGAAGGATGATTATGTGAACCTTTATTTCTATGATAAGACGCAACAGTTGTTCATTTACTTGGCCATTTGGGGTAAGCAGCTAAATGTTACTTACAGTTCCCAGAATATAAGTTGTACATGGTAATCTAGTATTCTCAGTGATCTCTTACCAACACCAACATCTTCCAAAAATAAGCTGAATAAATATATAATGGAAAATTGCAAATCTATTATGATGTTTTTAGAAAAAGAACAAGTTTACTAATTTTTTTTTGTCCTAATAAGAAGCACCCTACAATTGGATTCCCCAAACAATTGGATGGATTTATAAGGAAAGAATCTGTAGCCTAAGCCATTTTAAAATATGTTCACAATAATTAGTGAATATTCTGATACATGTTCAGATGTCTTAGACTCAATAACTTTATGAAGCAGTAAAATAGTTAGAACACAAAGAGGGTTGATTATTCTATTCTTATACCATGAAATCTCTGCATTCTTATTTAAATAATTGGGATAAATTTAAATTCTAACAAATATTGATGAAGAATCTGCTGTGGGCTGGGCACCTAGAAGAAAAAATCTGCAGAAACACTGTTCTCATGGTCCTAACTCAGCAATATAATCTCATAGTATTTTTATGATTGCGGACTGAAGTTCTTTTTCAGAGATCTAGGTTTCAATTATCGAAAAAATATTATTTGGATGGCAAAAGAAAGTTGTATGAAAATTAGCTTTATAAATATTCTTTCCAAATGCAATCCATTCATTTATTTTTATAAACATATAGTCCAGTCAGAATCCTAAACCTTCTATCACAATTTTAAATATCTCCATAATAATTTAATAATAATGAAGATATATTCTTTCATTTATCTTTAAAACACTATTTGGGAAATGGAAAGATTAATATGCTCATTTTACTATGAGTTAGAGTTCTGAGATGCCTTTTGTGCAATGGTTAGATAATAATATAAATCTTTAATTAAATAGTGTTTATTTGTTTCTATTAATCTATCTCGTTAAATGCCTTAATGTTTAAAGAATTTTCAATTAGAATAATGTTCACTAGCCACTAAATTAAGGTAACAGATGTTAGAACAGTACAAGTATTCATACATGGAAGGAAGACAAAAGAAGCAAAATTAATAATCACCATATTGAAAATGGAAAGTCATCAATTTTTAATCAACATCCTCAATTACATTTAAGAAAAATTTAATTTAAATTTTCTTCCTTGGTTTGTCTCGTTGTGTATAAATTGCTCCTGCCCAGTGTCTTTCCTTAGTTTACTGTATCACATTGGTAAATTCTACTGCACAATATTTTAAACTTTGAAATGAAAAAACCAAAAGAAAATTAAATTAAAAATAAAATTAAAACAACAAAGCAAGTTTTATAAAGAGTTTAAAATATGTAATAAATTCAGTAATTCTTAAATTACAAGACATTGTTATGTATCAATAAGAAAATGACAATCCAACAGATATTAGACAAAAGATTATAACCATGGTGTTTCTGGGAAAAAATAGAAATTAGATAATCTATATACAATAAACTATTTCTACTGTAATCTCTTTTCAACTTGTCATCTGCTTTGCCAAAACCAATGATCTCCATTTTGTTAAATCCAGTAAATATTCTTATGGCATTCTTCAAATTCTCAGCAAAAGCTGAAACTGATTATGAACTGCAGATACTGTACAATTCAGATTACAAACTGTACAACTCAGCCTCTTTATATCAAATTTTCCCTTGACTCTGCTAGCAAAACACCATATTTTCTGAAGTTCCAAAGTATCTTTCATACCAGTTGCTCTGGGAACAAATTACATACGACTGTCACAGAACAACTTTTATTCATTAAATACTCCTCTCCCCAGATAAGTGGAGTTCTTTTTTCTTTTTTAAGACAGTCTCACTGTGTAGCCCAGGCTAGAGGCTAGAGTGCAGTGGCACGATCTGGGCTCACTGCGATCTCCACCTCCTGGGCTCAAGCAATTCTCTTGCCTCAGCCTTCTGAGTAGCTGGGATTCTAGGTTCCTGCCATCAAGCCTGGCTAATTTTTGTATTTTTTGTAGAAACTGGTTTTCACCATGTTTTCCAGGCTGGTCTCTAACTTCTGAGCTTCAGCCTCCCAAAGTGCTGACGCTACAGGCATGAGCCACCATGCACGCCCTTAAGTGGCTTTTCATTCTACCTACACTTTAAACATAACTTGGGAAGCTTTAAAAATTGAATTTCCACAGGGTTGGGTCCAGAAAGATTATTAAACCTCTCCTAATGTTCTTCATGTGAGTTGGAATTTACTGACCGTGGTAAACTCTTCTATGTGTGTGGCTTCAATTCCTGTGTGTACACTGACTCCCTTTAGATGTCTATGTGTATATGCATACATACACACATATGATCTCCCTAACATATTCTCACATAAATTCCATAGTTCTTGAATAACTTCATACTTTTTTACATTATCTGTGCTTCCCAATAAGTGTTATAGACAATATTTTTCTAATTGCCCTCCATGAAATTTTGATAATATAAATATACCACATAAATGTTTATATACTATGTGCCTTTCTATACTTTGTGCATAAAAAGTAAGATTTTTTTACTCCGCAGCAACCAATTTTTACCCCCTTTGGTTGCAATATCATCCTTGCTGAGGATGCATGGGTAAAACATATTATAGGCCCTTTAAATTGTACACAACAAGAACAGAAGTCATTAACTTTGCTCTAACAACGTCTCCTCCAAAGATGTTTATGTCAGTAATTGGCACTAACATTCAATCTACAAGGAAGGCTTCTTTGTAATCTCTTGCACCTTGAATCCTGTTTCAAACCACCTGGTCCTTTTTATACTGTTTTCTGAGTATAATAATAATAATAATAAAATATTTTACTAATTTATCTATATTGGATGCGTGTGTATTAAAGTAGCTTTTAGTATAAAAGTACATTATTATCCAAAATTGCCAATTTCTTCATGATTATTTCAAGTACTATTTTGTTTTCATTGTCAAAAATAGCGTAGTATAGGTGATTAAAGAAGTGCAAAAGAAGTCTAGTTTTTATTTAACAAATAGGTTTGAATATATGCCAGACACTCTTCTAAGGATTTTATATATATTGACTCTTGATGCATATACCATTCTCATCGGGCAGACACCCTTATTATATGCATTATACAGATGAGAATACTGAGCAACCTATCTTCTATAAAATTAAAATTGAGGTAGTAAGTTGCAAGACAAGGCTTCAAATTATCAAATTTTTAAAAATGTGATATAAATAATAAATTCTAAAGGGAAATAGGAAAATTTTTGGTGTTATCTAATGGAGAAGGTGAGACCAGAGTCTGGTTTGAAATCTGAATTGAATTCTGACAGAAGGAACTGAAACCCTTCTGACCCAAAGTATGACCGAAACCCTTGTATACCTAAAGTACCAGTGGGTTTATAGCCCATTTCAAATTACCACCACTGGAAGAATTTTAAGTTCAAATGAGATTAATGAGTTATCTTAAGTTAGAGGTAATACCTAAACTAATTATTTCAGTTAAAATGTACATATTGACTAATTTAACAATATACTTAATCCCAAAATTTTACTTGCAATGGCCAATGATTATTTAACCCCATCTCTTTTACAATAGTATTTTTCAATATTTTCTGTCATATTCTGTTGTTTCACCTTTCAAATAATGAGGAATATTCTCAAAAGCTCTATTTTTGTAAGGAAGAAATATAAATTCCTTATGTATTGAAATGAGTAACATATTATCACACAACTTTTCATTTAATTCCAAAACAATAAGGTTTACAGAAATATTGGCTCTGTTATGAGTGGATGTAAAAGATAATATATCTTGTGAAAATAATAACAGCAATAACAGCAAACATTTATTTAATGTTTTTGATATGCCAAGAATTTTTCCCCTGCTATAAATTCAGTCTCGCTTTTAATCTTCTACTCATTCTATGAGGTAGACACTATTATTATGCTTATTTTATAAAGAATGTAATTGAGGGAGGAAGCTAAGTAACTAGGCCACATTCACACCATAATTAAAAGAGTAGACAGGATTTTATATCAGATACTTCTAACTCCCAAAGAGATTTTAACCACTGGTTCACATTCCCTTAATATCCATTTAACCCCTAAAATAAGAAGGACTGGAATTCAAATTATAATACCTTCAGATAGATATGTGTTACAGATTTCATCTCTTTTAATATAAATTAATCAATTATTTAACAATTCATTGTTTCCAAATTGCTTCTTTCTAATCCTACATATACCCACAAATTCATGACCTGGCTAATGTTCATCTCAGGGTTCTAATGCTGAGGAAGAGTGAGAAATGTTCTACTTTCTAGTTCTTATCAGTCAGTATCTACAAAGACTTGATTAGTCATTTTGCTTTTTAAAATTGTATTTTCCCTGGTGGCACACACCTGTAATGCCAGCTACTCAGGAGGTTGAGGCATGAGAATCGCTTGAACCCGGGAGGTGGAAGTTTCAGTGAGCCAATATCGTGTCACTGCACTCCAGTCTGGGTGACAGAGGGAGACTCTGTCTCAAATATATATATATATTCTATTTTTTCAAATATTCTCTGTATAATTTCCTGTACTACCTCAGATGATGTTTTTAAGGTAAAGCTCACTGTGATATGTTTGTCTTTATTACTTATTTTTAATTCATATTTCTAAAATTTCACTTTAATCAACATACTTTTTAAGTGGTATATATTTTATTAACATTTCTAGGTCATTTATATTCTCTTATAATGATTTTATTAGAGCTAAAGCATAGTATTGAAAACTCCTGGAAATTGACCTATGAGGTAGACACTGCTTTTAATTAAGAAGAAGATGAAAGCATAGCCCAGGTTTTCAAGGAGTTTACAGCTTTTTGCAGGACAATTGATTAAAACACATGAACTTAACAGCAAACAATATAAGACAGAATTATTCTAAATGCAACAAGAGAGTAGAGAAGTGAGGGAGTGGGTGGATTAAAATAGACCTAGTGGTCAGAGAACTCATTGATAGGTAAGGAAAAGTTTGGCCTGGGATCTCCAGAAGGGTCTAGGATTTTTGGTCACCGAATAAATGACAAACAGATATTTTGATCAAAGGGATAATTGTAAATAAAGGTATAGATGCTGGAATAAGCATTATAGTTTTATTTAAATTAAAGAGGCCTAGACTCATTAGACTCGCAGGAGTGCATTCAGAAAGAACAGCAAAAATTAATTCAGCTAACTTAAATCTATATTAGAGAATTCAGAAAGAGCAAGTTAGATCTAACGTGATAGGAAAGAGTCACTTAAGGAATTTGTTCAACAGAGATCACTAATCTGACAGGTCTGCAAAGACTGGGTCAAGTCCAAGAGGTTGCTATGGCAAGCTAAAACTGATCTGTCTTGGTAGACTGGGAAAGAAGGAAAAGAAATAGACTTGAGAGAAAGAGGGGACATTATTTTATTAGACTAAGTGCAAATCAATTCCTCCTAGAAGGGTGTGCAAGAAGCATGATAGAAATATCATGGATTCTTTATTTTTTCTTTTAGGGAGAGGCTCTTGCTCTGTCACTCAGGCTGGAGTGAAGTGGCACAATCATAGCTCACTGCAACCTCAAACCGCTAGGTTAAAGCCATTTCCTGCCTTGGCCTCCCAAAGTGTTCAGATTACAGGCATAATCATGGATTTTAAAGCACCAGTTCAATTTTGCACAGGTCCATTATTTATCCGCATAATACTGAACTGTGTTTAAACTCCCTGAATCCCACTTAAATGTGTTTACCTATTTTATAGCATTTCAATAAATAAGATGATACACAAAATTTCCAGTTAAGTTCCCCTGAGATACTAAAGAAATAATGCATTTTTGTCTAAGTTTTAAAATTTCTTGTGTTTGAATACAAAACACAGTTCACCATGGAAATCTGTTACATACATTTGGAAAAACCATAAAATTTCCTGCATATTACCACTTTCACTTCAGTTTTCACGTTTTTTTTTTGTTGTTTGTTTTTGTTTTGTTTTGTTTTTTTGAGACAGAGTTTTGCTCTTGTTGCCCAGGCTGGAGTGCAATGGTGCAATCTTGGCTCACCGCAACCTCTGCCTCCCGGGTTCAAGCAATTCTCCTGCCTCAGCCTCCCTAGTAGCTGGGATTACAGGTATGCACCACCACACCCAGCTAATTTTTGTATTTTTTCTATAGAGATGGGGTTTCTCCACATTGGTCAGGCTGGTCTTGAACTCCCAACTTCAGGTGATCTGCCAGCCTCGGCCTCCCAAAGTGCTGGGATTACAGGCGTGAGCTACAGCAGCCAGCCCAGTTTTCACTTTTATCATTGTCTTCAACAATTGGAAAAATTCTACAATAGCATCATATTGTGTACTAAAGTTTAAATATATATTTTATGTTTGTGTTTCTTTATAATATTTACATTTTGCTCAGGTCCACTAAAGTATAGTGTAATTATTCTCTTATTAGCATATATTTTCAGCTATATAATTCATGCATTTTTTATTATCTTTCACTTGTTTTTAATAATTGAAAAATTTAAAAAGCACTTTTCCCCTACGTTTTCAGGTTTTTGTAGTGCGTTTTTTTTTTACCAGGGTAAATTGCACTTTTACTTTTGTATTATAATAATGATGTGTTCTCTCCTCTACCCCCTTAATTGTTCTGAACTTAGGAGCCTCTATATGCTTGCACAGTCTTCAGTTCAGACTCCCTAAGAGTAGCTTATTAAAGTTCACAGAGATAGTTCAGATTGCCATACTTGATCTCATTTAATCACCTCACTAAGAATGAAAGATAGTATGTTTTGTTTTCCAAGTACCTTTACCTACCTGCAAGAGACAATTCAACATATCAATCATTTATTCCTAAATGTTTCTCCAGTTTAATAAAAAGTCAGTTTATGTTGTTCTCCCTTCCTTGCAGAATTCAGAATTATCAATCCTTTAATAGAAAAATGTTTTGAAATATAGAACTTAATATCAGAAACAAATGACATTAAATTATATCATTACTGAATTTTATTAACACAATATCTTTCCTTATGACAGACATATTAGATGTTAATATCTAATTGCTGTCATCAATAATATAGATAGAAAAAGTGTTTCAAATAAATAGAATACAGGCCTAGAAATAATATCCTAGTTTAGAGCAAATGATTCAAGAATATTTTGTTTATCTAGGCAATGCCTTTTTTTTTTTTGCAATGTGTAACTGTTTTGATCAGGGGTCATACAAATGACTTGAGCACTTGCATTCTTAACATATCAGGATTGACTCCCTTTGGTATCTTTTCTCACCGTTTTCTGTACCATAGGGCCTAGAAAGCTAAAAATCTGCATTTTCAAGACTCCCTTGCAGCTACACCTCTGAAAGTGACTTAGGTTCTGACTATAATTTGTCATTAAAGAAAAATCATTTATTTGAAAGTGAATTGAGATTGAGAGGGAAGCCGTGGATTCTAGGAATTCAATGTCAGCTGATGCAGTTCTAACGAGATAGTGTGGCAGTTTCCTGATCTTGGAATTTCATCTAATAGTGTAGCAGTTTCCTGATCTTGGAATTTCATCTAAGACAACCAGGAAGTGGTTGTTTTCCAATCACCCACCTTTCTAATGGTGACAGTTGGCAGCATCCCTGGAGGGCCTGGTCTGTGGTAGAATTACAGAGGCCAACCCAGAGCCTGTCCTTCAGTACTTCCAACTATCTTATAATTCTATATTTCCCTATATTTAAGCCATTTCTTCTTAAAATTGCTAGGCTGGTTTTAGTGATTTATCTGTGGCTGACATCTGGCTGATACATTTTCCAAATACAAGGGAAGCCTAGGTAAGAAGCCTTGGCTGGCCCTGCACTTGCTTGTCTTCCTTGGGAAGGCATGAGGAGATTTTCCCTTCCCCACTACACTGCTTCATTCTCAAGTCAGTAATACTTGCAAGTCTACCTTTGGATTAAACATGTAACTCCAGGGGTTCTTTATCTTTGAAACATATCCCCACACATATTCTCATACTCAAAAGTACATTTAAAGGAGGCTAAAACCTAACATTGCCACCATTAAAACTCAGAAATTGAACTTAAAGTACAATTTTTGATATATATTTGGTCAAAATGTATTTGTTTTAGCTTATGATTAGGTAATAAAATAATGAATATTGCTATTTACTTCCCCTATCTGATGGAGTGAGAGGGGATATTTTAAAAAGGAGATTTTCTAACACCTGAAGGAAGAGAAAGTAAGCAGCGTTGGGAAATGTTGAAAAGCGTCATAAAGATCAAAAGAGGGCTGACTAACTTCTTAATTTTGCCCAGAGAAAATACCATTTATTTTCAAAGTAACAGGTTATTGCTGAGAGTTGAAGGACTGATGGATGGGCCCCAAGGTAGGTATACCTGGTGGGTAATACAAAGGACTGGAAGAAAGATGAAAGGGAAGCAAAAATAAATGCCATGTTTTATAGTTGTGGCCTATACTAGCCCTATTCTTCAAATAATTATGCTGAAAAGTTTTAAAAAATATTTGTAAGCCTTATATTAAAGAATTACTGTATTACTAAGATATCATATAAGATGAAAGCATGTGATTTATAAAAATATGTTGCCTCTGTAGTGTGTGATGGGTTTAAACTTTTTAAAAAAACAGACTAAATATGTGGATATAAGAAAGCATCTTCAATAGGTGATTCTTCTCACTCCACTAAAAATAAAATAAACAGGCTGCACTTGTGATATACCTAGATTTGAATCATTGAAATGCGATTCCCTTCTCTTTTCTCCCATGAGGAACTGACACCTAAGAAAGCTTTTGAGTCTTTTTCAGCATTTCAAAGCTACTTTGCTGGCTGAAACCTGGGTTTGACTTAGCAGATTCAACTACTGAGTTCAAAGATAGCTGTAAATTTGACCCAATATGTTCTCCTGTCTTTAGAAATGTTGTAAAGCATCTGAGATTAATGGGAAACATGAATAAAAAGGTCTTGGGTCCTGAAAACATCAATAAAGGCAGCAAGCCAATTGAAGCTGGCAGTGGTTGCCCACAGTGTGAGTTAAAAAAATTGCCAAGAACATTAAGCTGATGGGTGGAATAGAGTTTGTTATGTGTGCATGGGAGTATGTGCCTGAATGCTTAAAATCACTTCTACAATCACTCTTGTGATTTGAAAAGAGGTAAAAATTATTTTCTCCTATTTGGAGAACTAAGGAATAATAGTTGAGGAAGAAGTAATGAGAAAACAATAGATTATGTATTATACTCAAGTACCTTTACTCTGTCCTAACATCAGGTTACTGTTCTTTAGTAATGGATATACGTAGCCCAGTTGGTTCATGAGCTGATCAATGAGCAGCGAGGAGGACTGGAGAAGGTAATTCTAGTACCAACATCCAAATAAGGGATAGAAGGAAGGGGAAGGTAGATGCAGTCAGGCTATCAGTAAAGGGAAGTCATTTACCAAAGCTATGTACTACCTTTGACACTGAAATATAGGGGACCTTCGCGTTCCAAAACATCTTGTCACGGCAGTTTTTGTTTTAAAGAAAAGCATAATAGACACACACATACATACACACACACACACACACACACACAGAGTAGAATTATGAATATTGCCCATTTATATATATATATTAAAAAAAATAGGTGATTATGTTAACAGACATTATATATTAATATAACCAGCAGTTAATATTGAGGGGTCTAGTATCAGATGATCAATTTTCAGCCAGACTCTATCACTTGTCATGTGGCTTGGTACAAGTTACTTAATTTCTCTATATTTCAGTTTAATTAACTGTGAAGTAGCTATAATAATAGCAACTGTCTCATGTGGTTATTCTGAGCATTAAATGAGATACTATTTTCTAAGCATATAAAAGAACTCAGTAAAATGTGATTTTTTATTGTTCTTGTCATTACTAGCATTATATTAAACATATTGTTAGAAAGTTGCATTATTGCAAGTAAGCAAGGTGTCAACTTGACCAGATTAGGGGATACCAAGAGAATTGGTACTACATGATTTCTAGATGTGTCATTGAGAGTGTTTCCCTAGGAGATTGGCATGTAAGTCTGTAGACTTAGTGAGGAAAATCCCCCCTTAATGTGGGCGTGCACCATTCAACTAGCGAAGGGTGCAGATGAACAAAGAGGCAGAGAAAAGGCAAATTCATTTTTTCTTTCTTGGATCTGGGACACCCTTTTTCTCCTGCCCCTGGATATTAAAACTCCAGGTTCTCTGGTCTTTGCACTCTGTGGCTTTCAGCCACAAACTGAGTTACACCACAGGCTTCCCTGTTTCTAAGGCTTTCAGCCTTGGACAGCAAAGCAACTGGCCTCCCTGGTTCTTCAGCTTGCAGACAGCCTATTGTCTATCATGAGACTTCTCAGTCTCCATAATACTGTAAGCCAATTTCCCTAAAAAAAAAAAAAAAAAAAAAAATCGCCTCTCTCATATACATATCTCCTATTGGTCTGTCTCTCTGCAGAACCCTAATATAGCAAGTTTACTCCTAATGATGTCAAGATTTTTCCTTTACTTAGAGTCTTCTCCACCAGCTATTATTTTTCTCATATTTCTTATGTACTCATCGTTCCACTAATGAGGGTCTACTGTGTTCATATGACCACAAAGCAATGTGCACAATTCTGTTGTGCCCATCTTATAAGGCATTCTATAATGCTCCACTTTCACAGAAACACTTGGTGGACTCTTGTAAACTGAATGACCAGGCTTGACTATAATCAATTCTAGGGTCATTATCATAAGCCAACCATTTTAGTACTAAGTCATCAAGTTAAGATTCATTTCTAAAGGAAATATCAAGCTAAATATGGGTATGACCATTATCTATCAATACTCAACAAATCACCCTAAACCTTGTGGATTAGAACTATTATCTATTACTTTTTCATGGTTCTGTAGGTTAGATGAGCTGAGCTGAGAGGTTATTCTGCTCCAGGTGGCATTGGCTGGGATTACTCATTTGGGTGCATTTTACTTGACTGCAGACCTGGGCGGAAAAAGCTTCATGTCAGGTCACACGTCAGGGCTTTTTGTTTTGTTTTGTTTTTTATGTGACCTCTTTCTCTTCACACAATTAGGTTAGTCATGCTCACAATACTACATGGTGATATTGGGAAGATACACCACTTATATTGCAGCTGAGTGCCCCAAAACAAAAAGTGGAAGCTTTTCACCTCATTTCAGGCACTTCTTTTACACTCTGTTAAGCAAGGTAAGTTATAATCCCAGCCTGAATTCTGAATTTAAGGGGAAGGGAATAAACACAACCTCTTGATGAAAAAGAAACAAAGTCACAAAGGAAACGAAAAATTGATCATGGCCATCTTGAAAGACTCTATCACAGATAATCATCGCTTTAACTTATTTTCATAATATTATTTAAAATTACAATTAAATCAAAAGTTTATTAATTATAAGGTAAAATTATATGTATTATTTTCTGGCCTTTTTGTCCACGTTAAAATTAAATAAGATAAATGATCTCCTGGTCAGTCACCTATTCTATTAGTCTTAACTAGTATAGTTTTGCTTAGCCAACATTTATTTACTATTCATTGTGGACAAGACATTGAACCAAAAATCAATACATAAAGATGAATTTAAAACAGTAAGAGAATTCACTCGCACAATATTTTTGGAAGAATGTATAAAATATACTATATTAAACCAATGTAATAAGTATTAAGATTCAGGGAAGGGCAGGATGCCATTTTAAGTAAGGAGGCACACGACATTCAGACTAAGCTGGGAAAAGGCATAGACGCCATTTTAAACAGCCTGAGTTACAAAGATGTAAAGAAGTCGAAAAGGTCACTCTAGGCGCAGATGGCAGCAAGATCAAAGAGATGGGAGCCATATAAGAGCACAGCAGATGTAAAACCCTAAAGGGGGCTGGCCCTCCATGGTGTGTCAAGGGTGAGGCATAGATAGATGGAATAAAAGTTTTGGTAGAAAGAAGAGAGAGAACTAAGTGGAAATTAAAAGGGAATTCGAGGTCACAGAAGTTTGTTTCTTGTTTTCATTTTATATATGTATTTATGTATGTATTTATTTAAATTTTTTGAAGAAACAGGGTCTTGCTCTGTCACCCAGGATGGAGTACAGTGGTGCAATCATAGCTCACTACGTCTTTGACCTCCTGGGCTCAAGCATTTCTCCCACCTCAGCCTCAGGAGTAGCTGGGACCACAGGTGGACACCACCATGCCCAGCTATTTTTTTTTACTTTCTGTAGAGACAAGGCTTCCCTATGTTGCCCAGGTTGATCTAGAACTCCCAGGCCCAAATGATCCTCCTGCCTCCCAAAGTGCTGAGATAATGGGTGTAAGCCACCGTAACTGGCCTATTTTTTTTTTTTTTTTTTTTTTTTTAGATGAAGTTTCGCTCTTGTTGCCCAGGCTGGAGTGCAATGATGCCATCTTGACTCACCATGACCTGTGCCTCCTGGCTTCAAGTGATTCTTCTGCCTCAGCCTCCCATGTAGCTGGGATTACAGGCATGCACCACCACGTCCAGCTAATTTTGTATTTTTAGTAGAGATGGGGTTTCTCTATGTTGGTCAAGATGGCCTCGAACTCCTGACCTCAGGTGATCCACCCACCTCAGCCTCCCAAAGTGCTGGGATTACAGGCATGAGCCACTGTGTCTGGCCAAGTTAAACATTTTTATGGGTGGAGAAGAAAGAGACTAGAAGAAAATCAAGTCTGCAGATTTTATTAGTCACTTCTTATGCACTTTCTCAGAGCAGCTCAAATTTGCCTGCCATCTCAGGTCCTTGGCCATTTGTTCCACCATAGCTGCCACTGCCACAACCGACCCTGTGGGCCCCTGTTGACCAACTGCCTGAGACCAACACTGAATCTCCAGTTCTTTCCATTGCTTTTGGTCTCAGATGAAGTACAGGCAAGAGATCTTACTTCTCCAGAGGATACCTGTGGGGCCAGTTGACCCAGGGGAGTTAACATCAATACATTGACAAATAATAGAAAACTAGAGGCAAGAGAAAGTCAGCAGATAAATTCCCTCTCCATCGTGCCTCTGATGAATACTCCTCTAGGGGTGGATTTTCCAAACAGCCTATCCCGAGACATCTCATATGACCAAGCAACTAGTTGGTCTCTGAAAGCCAGCTGTGTAACACATTCTCATTCTCATCCTTCCTGGCATCACTTCCATTTGCCTGACCCTGAAATTGCACATCTCAATAACCACATTACCATTTAAGGTACCTTACCTCAGGTTCTGTTTTCCAAGAAACCTTGATCAAGACAAAAATAGAAGCCATAGCAGAGATAAGGCATATATACATTCATTGTCTCATTCATTGCAACAAAATTTGATTGCATGCTTAAGAGCTTATTACACTAGGCATTTGAAACATGTAACTGAATCAGAAATAGCCCCTACTCTCACGACTGTGTTAGAAGTGAGAGGTATAAAAACAAACAAATATGAGAAAGAGTTCTACATGTTAAGAAAAAAATATGAAGGCAGTAGCATTGAATTACAAAAAGAAAGCAGTCATTTCTACCCAGGATGAATGCAGGTGTGTGTTTTTGTAGTGGGGATGGGCAGGGAGTAGGAGAGAAGACATCAAATTCTTCCCAAAAGAAGTAACTGCTGAGCAGAGTTTTAAAGTGTGATTTTGTACAATAAACTTCAGAGATAAAGGAGACAGAGCCCCATCCTACAGACACTTGCAGTCTAGTGGAGGAGACAGGCACGTGATGGCCAATTTTAATTGAATCTGTGACACCGGTCTTCCTCTTCCAACCGCCAAGCTTGTTTCTGCCTCCAGACAGACATTTTCACTGGTCTTTCCCTTTCCTGGAAAGTTCTGCTGCCTGATAATCCTGTGATTGGCATTCTCTTAGCAATAAAATCACAGTTCAAATGCCACTTCCTCAGAAAGCCTTACTTGACATCCACTCGAAATAGCCCACTTGTCCCTCTCTACTTTGTGCTACTTTTTACCAAATCACCTTGTTTTATTTCATCTACAGAAACTACATGTGAAATTCAGTTTTTAAAGTATTATTCACTTCATTTTTTCCACCATTAAACTATAAACTCCGTAAAAGAAAAAACAAAATAAAACAGGGCTTGTCTTTTGTAACTCCGGTTTAATGTAACATGGACATAAGACCATGTAACGCCAGTGTCTGGAACATAGTAAATGCTCAATAAATACCTGTTGAATGAGTAAATATAATTATATTTAAATGGCAAAACAGATTGATATTCAAGCTATGATGGGCATGGCACACCAACAAAGACAACCAGCTTTTTTTGGAGGACAAGGGAAATGTTTGTAGAGGAAGGGTCATTTGTATGGACATCAGGAATAATAAGTATTAAGGAAGCCGAGGTATGGTTCCGGGTGCAGGGGTATCAGAGCATTGTAGGGAGAGGGAACAGCATGTGAAAAGCTATGAGACAAGAAGCCATAGGATGTATTCCAGGATTTGAAAACGGGCAAGTTTTGCTGTAGCAACATGAGCAAGGAGACAGTAGTACAAGATGAAGCTAGAAGGACAGGCATGGATTAGACCACTGCAGGGCCTTGTAGACATATTATAGGCTTTTATCATCATGGCCACTAATAGATATTATGAGGGGAAGTGACATGATTAGGCTTATCATTCAAAAATTTTACTTTAGGGCATGCCCAAGATGCCCGAATAGGAAGAACTCCAGCCTCCAGCTCCAAGCATGAGCAACATAGAAGATGGGTGATTTCTGCATTTTCAACTGAGGTACCGGGTTCATCTCACTGGGGCATGTTGTTCAGTTGGCACTGGCCCACGGGTACAGCCCGACCAGCGAGAGCTGAAGCAGGGCGAGGCATCACCTCACCTGGGAAGCGCAAGGGGGAAGGGAATTCCTTTTCCTACCCAAAGGAAATTGAGACACACAACACCTGGAAAATCGGGTAACTCCCACCCTAATACTGAGATTTACCAAGGGTCTTAGCAAACTGCACACCAGGAGATTATATCCCACACCTGGCCTAGAGGGTCCTACGCCCACAGAGCCTCCCGCATTGCTAGCGCAGCAGTCTGAGATCTAACTGCAAGGTGGCAGCGAGGCTGGAGGAGGGGCGCCCACCATTGCTGAGGCTTAAGTAGGTAAACAAAGCCACCAGGAAGCTCGAATTGGGTGGAGCCCACCACAGCTCAAGGAGGCCAGCCTGCCTCTGTAGACTCCACCTCTGGGGACAGGGCATAGCTAAACAAAAAGCAGCAGAAACCTCTGCAGATGTAAATGCCCCTGTCTGACAGCTTTGAAGAGAGCAGTGAATATCCCAGCACGGAGGTTGAGATCTGAGAACGAACAATCTGACTGCTCAAGTGGGTCCCTGACCCCTGAGTAGCCTAACTGGGAGACATCCCCCACTAAGTACAGACCGACACCTCACACCTCACACGGCGGCATACACCCCTGAGACGAAGTTTCCAGAACAAGAATCAGACAGCAACACTCACTGTTCAGCAATATTCTATCTTCTGCAGCCACTGCTGCTGATACCCAGGCTAACAGGGTCTGGAGTGGACCTCAAGCAATCTCCAACAGACCTACAGCTGAGGGTCCTGACTGTTAGAAGGAAAACTAACAAACAGAAAGGACACCCACACCAAAACCCCATCAGTATGTCACCATCATCAAAGACCAAAGGCAGACAAAAGCACAAGATGGGGAAAAAGCAGTGCAGAAAAGCTGGAAATTCAAAAAATCAGACTGAATCTCCCCCTCCAAAGGAATGCAGCTCATCACCAGCAATGGAACAAAGCTGGACGGAGAATGACTTGGAGGAGTTGAGAGAAGAAGGCTTCAGTTAATGAAAGTTCTCAGAGCTAAAGGAGGAACTACGTAACTAGCACAAAGAAACTAAAAACCCTGAAAAAAGATTTGACGAATACCTAATTAGAATAACCAATGTAGAGAAGTCCTTAAAAGAACTGATAGAGATGAAAACCATAACACAAGAACTATGTGACAAATGCACAAGCTTCAGTAACCAACTCGATCAACTGAAGAAAGAGTGTCGGTGATTGAAGATCAAATGAATGAAATGAAGTGAGAAGTGTAGAGAAAAAAGAGTAAAAAGAAATGAACAAAGCCTCCAAGAAATATGGGATTATGTGAAAAGACCAAATCTACGTCTGATTGGTGTGCCTGAAAGTGACGGAGAAAATGGAATGAAGTTGGAAAACACTCTGCAGGATATCATCCAGGAGAACTTCCCCAACCTAGTAAAGCAGGCCAACGTTCAAATTCAGGAAATACAGAGAACACCACAAAGATACTCCTCGAGAAGAGCAACTCCAAGACACATAATTGCCAGATTCACCAAAGTTGAAATGAAGGAAAAAATGTCAAGGGTAGCCAGAGACAAAGGTCGGGTTACACGCAAAGGGAAGCCCATCAGACTAACAGCAGATCTCTCGGCAGAAACTCTACAAGCCAGAAGAGAGTGGGGGCCAATATTCAACATTCTTAAAGAAAAGAATTTTCAACGCAGAATTTCATATCCAGCCAAATTAAGTTTCATAAGTGAAGGAGAAATAAAATCCTTTACAGACAAGCAAAGGCGTAGAGATTTTGTCACCACCAGGCCTGCCTTACAAGAGATCCTGAAGGAAGCACTAAACATGGAAATGAACAACAGGTACAAGCCACTGCAAAAACACATCAAAATGTAAAGTCCATCAATGCTAGGAAGAAACTGAATCAACTAGCGAGCAAAATAACCACCTAATATCATAGTGACAGGATCAAGTTCACACATAACAATATTAACCTTAAATGTAAATAGACTAGTCCAATTAAAAGACACAGACTGGCAAACTGGATAAAGAGTCAAGACCCATCAGTTTGCTGTATTCAGGAGATCCATCTCACATGCAGAGACACACATAGCCTCAAAATAAAGGGATGGAGGAAGATCTACCAAGCAAATGGAAAACAAAAAAAGGCAGGGGTTGCAATCCTAGTGTCTGATAAAACAGACTTTAAACCATCAAAGATCAAAAGAGACAAAGAAGGCCATTACATAATGGTAAAGGGATCAATTCATCAGGAAGAGTTAACTATCTTAAATATATATGCACCCAATACAGGAGGACCCAGATTCATAAAGCAAGTCCTTAGAGACTTACAAAGAGACTTAGACCCCCACAAAATAATAATGGGAGACTTTAATGCCCCACTGTCAATATTAGACAGATCAATGAGACAGAAAGTTAACAAGGATATCCAGGAATTGAACTCATCTCTGCAGCAAGCAGACCTAACAGACATCTACAGAACTCTCCACCCCAAATCAACAGAATATACATTCTTCTCAGCACCACATCACACTTATTCCAAAACTGACCACATAATTAGAAGTAAAGCACTCCTCAGCAAATGTACAAGAACAGAAATTATAACAAACTGTCTCTCAGACCACAGTGCAATCAAACTAGAACTCAGGACTAAAAAACTCAATCAAAACTACTCAACTACATGGAAAGTGAACAACCTGCTCCTGAATGACTACTGGGTACATAACGAAATGAAGGCAGAAATAAAGATGTTCTTTGAAACCAATGAGAACAAAGATACAACATACCAGAATCTCTGGGACATATTTAAAGCAGTGTGTAGAGGGAAATTTATAGCACTAAATGTCCACAAGAGAAAGCAGGAAAGATCTAAAATTGACACCCTAATGTCACAATTAAAAGAACTAGAGAAGCAAGAGCAAATACATTAAAAAGCTAGCAGAAGGCAAGAAATAACTAAGATCAGAGCAGAACTGAAGGAGATAGAGACACAAAAAACCCTCCAAAAGATCAATGAATCCAGGAGCTGGTTTTTTGAAAAGATCAACAAAATTGATACACCGCTAGCAAGACTAATAAGGAAGAAAAGAGAAAAGAATCAAATAGACGCAAAAAAAAAATGATAAAGGGGATATCACCACCGACCCCATAGAAATACAAACTACCATCAGAGAATACTATAAACACCTCTACGCAAATAAACTAGAAAATCTAGAAGAAATGGATAATTTTCTGGACACTTACACTCTCCCAAGACTAAACCAGGAAGAAGCTGAATCCCTGAATAGACCAATAGCAAGCTCCGAAATTGAGGCAATAATTAATAGCCTACAACCGAAAAAAGTCCAGGACCAGATGGATTCACAGCCGAATTCTACCAGAGGGACAAGGAGGAGTTGGTACCATTCCTTCTGAAACTATTCCAATCAATAGAAAAAGAGGGAATCCTCCCTAACTCATTTTACGATGCCAACATCATCCTGATACCAAAGCCTGACAGAGATACAACAACAAAAAAAGAGAATTTTAGACCAATATCCCTGATGAACATCGATGCAAAAATCCTCAATAAAATACTGGCAAACCTGATCCAGCAGCACATCAAAAAGCTTATCCACCATGATCAAGTGGGCTTCATCCCTGGGATGTAAGGCTGGTTCAACATATGCAAACCAATAAACGTAATCCAGCATATAAACAGAACCAAAGACAAAAACCACAAGATTATCTCAAAAGATGCAGAAAAGGCCTTTGACAAAATTCAACAGCCCTTCACGCTAAAAATGCTCAATAAATTCGGTATTGATGGAACATATCTCAAAATAATAAGAGCTATTTATGACAAACCCACAGCCAATATCATACTGAATGTGCAAAAACTGGAAAAACTCCCTTTGAAAACTGGCACAAGACAGGGATGCCCTCTTTCACCGCTCATATTCAACCTAGTGTTGGAAGTTCTGGCTAGGGCAATCAGGCAAGAGAAAGAAATCAAGGGTATTCAGTTAGGAAAAGAAGAAGTCAAATTGTCCCTGTTTGCAGATGACACAATTGTATATTTAGAAAACCCCATTGTCTCAGCCCCAAATCTCCTTAAGCTGATAAGCAACTTCAGCAAACTCTTAGGATACAAAATCAATATGCAAAAATCACAAGCATTCTTATACACCAGTAACAGACAAACAGAGAGCCAAATCATGAATGAACTCCCATTCACAATAGCTTCAAAGAGAATAAAATACCTAGGAATCCAACTTACAAGGGATGTAAAGGACCTCTTCAAGGAGAACTACAAACCACTGCTCAGTGAAATAGAAGAGGACACAAACAAATGGAAGAACATACCATGCTCATGCATAGGAAGAATCAATACTGTGAAAATGGCCATACTACCCAAGGTAATTTATAGATTCAATGCCATCCCCATTAAGCTGCCAATGACTTTATTCACAGAATTGGATAAAACTGCTTTAAAGTTCATATGGAACCAAAAAAGACCCTGCATTGCCAAGCAATCCCAAGTCAAAAGAACAAAGCTGGAGGCATCACGCTACCTGACTTCAAACTATACTACAAGGCTACAGTAACCAAAACAGCATGGTACTGGTACCAAAACAGAGACATAGACCAGTGGAACAGAAAAGAGCCCTCAGAAATAATACCACACATCTACGGCCATCTGATCTTTGACAAACCTGAGAGAAACAAGAAATGGGGAAAGGATTCCCTATTTAATACATGGTGCTGGGAAAATTGGCTAGCCATAAGTAGAAAGCTGAAACTGGATCCTCTCCTTACTCCTTATACGAAAATTAATTCAAGATGGATTAGAGACTTAAATGTTAGACCTAATACCATAAAAACTCTAGAATAAAACCTAGGTAATAACATTCAGGACATAGGCATGGGCAAGGACTTCATGTCTAAAACACCAAAAGCAACGGCAACAAAAGCCCAAATTGACAAATGGGATCTAATTAAACTAAAGAGCTTCTGCACAGGAAATGAAACTACCATCAGAGTGAACAGGCAACCTACAGAATGGGAGAACATTTTTGCAATCCACTCATCTGACGAAGGGCTAATATCCAGAACCTATAAAGAACTCAATAAATTTACAAGAAAAAAACAACCCCATCAAAAAGTGGGCAAAGGATATGAACAGACAGTTCTCAAAAGAAGACATTCATACAGCCAGCAGACACATGAAAAAATGTTATCACTCACCATCAGAGAAATGCAAATCAAAACCACCATGAGATCCATCTCACACCAGTTAGAATGGCAATCATTAAAAAGTCAGGAAACAACAGGTGCTGGAGAGGATGTGGAGAAATAGGAACACTTTTTCACTGTTGGTGGGACTGTAAACTAGTTCAACCATTGTGGAAAAACAGTGTGGCGATTCCTCAAGGATCTAGAACTAGAAATACCATTTGACCCAGCCATCCCAACGCTGGGGATATACCCAAAGGATTATAAGTCATGCTGCTATAAAGACACATGCACACGTATGTTTATTGCGGCACTATTCACAAGAGCTAAGACTTGGAATCAACCCAAATATCCATCAGTGACAGCCTGGATTAAGAAAATGTGACACATGTATACCATGGAATACTATGCAACCATAAAAAAGGATGAGTTCGTGTTCTTTGTAGGGACATGGATGCAGCTGGAAACCATCATTCTCAGCAAACTATCGCAAGAACAGAAAACCAAATACCGCATGTTCTCACTCATAGATGGGAATTGAACCATGAGATCACCTGGACACATGAAGGGGAACATCACACACAGGGTCCTATTGTGGGGAAGCGGGGAGGGAGGAGGGATAGCATTAGGAGATACACCTAATGTAAATGACGAGTTAATGGGTGCAGCACACCAATATGGCACATGTATACATATGTAACAAACCTGCACATTGTGCACATGTACCCTAGAATTTAAAGTATAAAAAAAACCTTTTTTTACTTTAACTGCAGTGAGATGTGGCGTGATGAATAGAGACCACTGCAATGGTACAGGTGTGAAATTCTGGGTTCTTAGCATGAGACAGGAGTGGAAGCAAAGTGAAAAGCAGAATGCAGGATAGTGAACAGTATAATCAGTTTGAAGCAGGAAAAGCTGAAAAAAATGAGTGTAAACATCCATGAATCAAAGCAACAAAACCCGGGTTCATAGTTGGCACCTACCCAGTACAAGGGGGTGGGTTAGGCCCAGTACAAGAGGGTGGGTTAGGCCAGTGGACATTTCCTGACTGGGAAATTGCTCTCTTGTCTCAGTCAATGCCATGCAAAAATTACATAGTGATCATGTATTTCACAAAAATAAAAGGATCGTTACAAGTAATCTACAAAGGGGTGACTTTAGGACCCATGGAACAAATTTTCAACTGGAAAATTCTATTACTTTAAATTTTGGTGTATCTACAGTATTAGCTACAGCTCATAACATTGTTTACCATGTTCCTTGGGTTTAATTTTCCATTCTGTTTTCTTGTATACCTCCATCATTATTCCTAGGCTAGTCATTTACCTTGACATAAATACTCAGATGCTCTATAATCAGTGTAATTTTGTACTATTGGCTAAATGGTGAGCTTTTTAGGGTAGGGGCTATAGCATTTCATCTTTGCATTCCCAGTGCCAGACATGGTGCCTTGAAAGTATGAGGGTTTTTTCCCCCCAAATTTATGAAGCTCCAACGTGAGTGAGTGGGCCTGAAGTAGATTTTAGATGATCAAAAAAAGGTTAAAATATGGGCTGCATAATTTTATACTACATGCTCTTTAGTCTACTTATTTGAAAGCACATAATTCAACCCAAAAGTTCTATTAAACTGAGTAAGTTATTTAGTAAAACATCCCATTTCTCAGCCATGCCAGATGGTAGTTTAGTGTAGCGGTGATGTTGCTAGTGAGGCTGGCAGATGGGAGATGTTGAAGTGATTGTCAGTTGTCCTTAGCATTGGGTCCCACCCCCCACCCCAACACAGCATTCACTTCTCTTGCTTCTCCTCCATGCCACGTGGCTGCATCTCCTTCTTGTTCTCATAATTCTAATCTTATGCTACTGAACAATATGCAAGGGTTATTAATGATAGCTGCTGGAACACTCAGCATTTCTCCCTTCTCCAAAATGGTTAAAGTATATTCTACATATCTCAGATTCTTGTAAGAATAAGATATCTTTTATTTGAAAGTACACTGAAAGTGTAAAGAATAAGTGCAGACCTATGATAGAAGAAATGTTATTACAGTGACACTGTACTGCAGACAGTGGGTATCAAAGGTTTTAGGAACCACCGTAGAAAATGTGACACATATCGCTGAGAGATCAATAAAATCCATACAAAAAAATGTGGTAGCTTCCCACTTCTGCTGAGGATAAAGTATGAAATCCTAAGCACCCTATATTAAATGCCTTACTTTATCAGTTAGATATTAACTGGTATTTGTACTATTCCAGTTCCAGCCACTGGATCCTTCCAGAACATGTCTTCAGGTCTTTCCTCAGCAGCTCTGCTGGCAAGGTTGTTTCCTTCCTGTGCATTGCTGGCTAGTTTCAGAAGACTCCTGGCTTCATCTTTTTCTTTAATTCCATGGAAATGTTAAGGGAGTTGGTGAAAACATTTAATAATGTCTAGTAGATGACTAGTGCTTAAAATGGTAGCCATTAATGTTATAAGCCCATTTTTAAAAATTATCATACTTCTCATTTATTACACTGGGATCCTCATAACGACAAGGACCACATCTCACTCATCTTTATGTTCTCTAGCACTTAAAAATATATCTGGAACACTCTAGTAGATTAATATGTATCAATTGAATGAAAAGAAACTGTAAACGAGGTAAAGATTAACAGTTTAAAACAAAGCAGTCAGTCAGCATCCTGGGCAGAAATTTAGCATAATTGACTAGTGTGATTCTGTAATAGACTTTGCCAACTTTATTTCTTCCAGGAATAATAACTTGCTTTGCCCATGGAATAAAAAGCATAAAACTGTACCATTCAAAACAACATTACTTAATCAATGTTCTGGTGCTATTTTATTAAATGGCATTTGAAGATACCAAATACAGACCAAAAGTTTTTCTGGAGGTACACTGCTTTAAACAAATTAATTATTCATATTCCTTTATATCTCACATTGGTTAATGCAGTGCCTAACATATTTCTTTTATTCATGTCTTTCTATTTGTATGTATCAAGTTCTTTCTTTTCTTCCTCTGCCTCATTTTCCTTTTGTTAGCACAATTCTTTACCAAAACAATCCAATTATCTCAGACACAGGATTGTAAATATGAAACTCAGATTCTCATAATACAATAATCCTACTGATAAAGAATTCACATGAAGCTTGGGTAACTTGCTTTGATCCAATTAAAGAGATTATTTATTTGTGAATATGAAGAGTAAAAAACTTACTGAAGTCAGAAATTTCCAGGCATAATTTTGCTACCCACCAGGGTATACATAAAAATATTCAAAGAAATCCCATTTTAATTCACTTAATGTATCAAAAATAAATATATCACCTGTAACAATTTAAAGGAAGGATAAAATATACTCCAATGTCAAGCAAACAACTGAAAAATTAAAATATTAAATCTGCTAAATGATACATGTATAAACTATAAACATAAGTCTTTACCCAGTTTTTATTTCTTCAAAGAAAAAGTTGTCAAATATACTGTTGTCCTCTAGAATATTTTATGTTGTAATACTCTGAGCAAGAGCATTTTCTTTCTCTATCAGCTCAAATCTGGTGAGTTTCGATTTTCCAAATATTACAAAGCAGAGTTCTTAATTATATATGAAGTCAGTGTAACCAGATTTTAAAAGAAAACAGACACAAGTGAACATTATATTTTAGAAAGTTTAGATATAAAACATCAAATATTAACCTTACTTTTTCTATAATTTAAAAATATTTATAAAATATTGATTTTTCTCAATAGAGAAATTTATACAACTCCATAACTTTATTCTTTTTGAACTACATTAGGAAATTTATAGTTTTTTAATGAATGTAATAAATTTCAGGAATTATCCTTTTGACTAAAAGCACATTTTTAAATTGTTTCTGCATACTCAAATATCCATTATATAATATTAGTTTAAACAATAAGTATTAGTTTATATCTAAACGACACTATATTTCCATACGCATGCACATGGACACAGAGTCAAATGTTTCCTTGAGGAAACACTGAGCTGCACATAATTGCTATGGGAAACATTTCCGTCCTAATGGACCTGATTATTTATAAATTATCTTATTAATTGTCAGATTTAAGTTGTCAGATCAAAACTGGAAAACATTATGACTGTAAATTATGGTTCTAAGTGGTTACTCAAAACTAATGAAAGAGAAAATTAAAGAGAATAGTATATTCTTATTCCCCAAATAAAATTTTGCTAAATCATGATTCACATAACTCACATAAATCAAGACCCACATAAAAGTAGACTGAATTAATTATTATTTTTAAATGTCTTATAAAATTACCATTTAGAGAAAAGCTCGTGCCCTTTTATTAAACTGGCTTATATCAGTTTTTGTAAAACAGATGAAAAAGTGGCCTAATCCAATTTTCCTGCTAAACTCATTGGTTGTATCTGATGAGTTGTCATTAAGTCATAAGTTTTTAAATAAATATAGACAAAACACTAAACCCAAACATTACCCATACAGAAACACCACACACACAGACACACACACGTGCACACACATCCACAGCTCCTAAAGTAAGCAAACATTCCTCATTCTTATTAATTTGATTGGTGAGAAGCGTTGCCTGAAAAAAACCAATGAAACCTATCTGCTCATTAGACAGAGGTCCAATGATATGCAAAATATATACTTAAATGTCAACATTAATATTTAATGCATTCATAATGGTGTTCATTTATATATCCATTCCTACACATTCAGGGAATGTTTATAAGCTTCCTCATTAATAATCTTCCATCTCAAGCTGTTTTATTTCCTAAAATTAATGTTGAAAATATGTCTACCTTATAGCTATAGAACCAGAAAAACAAAAAGCCAGAAAATATTGGCATCATTAAGTTCACAGTTGTTGCCGCTGTGTTTTCTCAAATGCATAATGCTAACAGTTATTTTCAAAATCATTATTCTGGAAAATAACTATGTTTCTCTATGCTACAATGTCTCCAAAAGTCTTTCAAATGATATATTATTAATCTCAATATTAGTATAACTATAATTCATTATGGCCTTTCTGTTAATGATTTTTTTTTTTTAATCATGTCTGTACTCGCCTCAAAGTACCCCAGTGTGTTCACTGTGCTCTACCACTTCAGGGATCCTGCGGTAGCACATCATCTGGCAGCGTTTAGTAACTGGTTTTCTATTTTCATCAACTATAAAATATTCATCAAATTCTATCGCATGCCCCATTCTCTCTGTCCCTCTCTGATAATCACCAACTGTATAAAAAGTAATGGCTTTAATTTAAAACAAAAAATCATCACTCCATCTCTGTCTACCCTTTGACTTCAAGTAATATTCATGCTTATTTGCATGTTTTTTGTTGCTAAAGTTACTTTCTATCCTTCCAATAAGTGATAAAATTTATCAAATTTAACTCCTATTGCTACAAGAGGCTTTATGTTGGTGAAAGTACCTTGAAGAAAGGAAACTAAAAAAGTAATATCCATCAAGACAAAGTCAGAGGTTAGCCTAATTTGGGGAGAAGAAGTATTTAGACTTTTTTGCTGTTTATGAATTAGTGAAATTAGAGGTGAAGAGAAATAGATAATTATAGGTAAAGAAATGCAGGCCAGGTGCCATGGCTCTCGCCTGTAATCCCAGCACTTTGGGAAGCTAAGGTGGGCGGATCACCTGAGGTCAGGAGTTCGAGACCAGCATGGCCAAAATGGCGAAACCCTGTCTCTACTAAAAATAGAAAACTTAGCTGGGCATGATGGCACAAGCCTGTAATTCCAACTACTCAGAAGGATGAGGCATGAAATTGCTTGAACCTGGGAGGTGGAGGTTGCAGTGAGCCGAGACTGTGCCACTGCCCTCCAGCCTGGGCAACAGAGTGACACTCTGTTTCAAAAAAAAAAAGAAAAAAGAAAGAAAGAAATGCAGTACTTACTTAAGAGCACAGCCTTTGGAATAAAACTTCCTGGTTTGAATCTTGTTCCCCTCATTTTCTGTGTGTGTGAAAATAGCCAAATGATGACTTAAGCTTCTGTTTTGCACATATAAAATGAAGGTAAAATGGGAATTCATCATCGAGTTATTTAAGGTTTAAATATGATAACTTGTCAAATGTCTAATACATTTTCCTGGCTTATAGTAAAAATAAACAAATATTCACTATTATTATTATGTTGAAAGACCCAGGAAATATGGAAACCACTACCAAGATATTAAAATATTAATTCCTACATTCAGTTAAAAAATTGAAAATAGTTGAAAACAGCATTAAAAATATTATTAACTATGTACTTGAAATATTTTCCTTGTGGAATTTGTGTTTTTTAAACAATGTGCTAAATCTAATTGTAACAGCCTTCAAAACATTTTAATCTTATCCTTAGCACCAATAAACACACATTTATTAAGTCCTCATGCATGTTTAAAGCTCTGTTAGAATTAAATAAGCACAATCTATTTTCAAGAAGGTCATACCATCTTAATATCTATGGTTCTGTGCATACTCATCTTTATGAAAGTTATTATACATTGGTGAAATTTTTAGCCAAAATTTAAATTTAAAATTTGGAGAAACTTGGTACATTGATAGTTCAGTGAAAATATATATAAATATTTATACAATATTTGGGGACTAACTTTCTATATTTGGGAGTTATATATAGCATTTTAATGTGATATAATGTCACATATTTAAAGTTAAGCATTTTAGAGAGATATTGACTACTGAGCACAAAAAAATCTTTGAATAGAATATGAAAAATCAATGTTAGCATAATCCAGCTATCTTTCAATGACCACCTCTTTGAAACTGGCATCTCTACATTTCCCAGAAAAAATTCACTTTACCAAGAACTCTTGGAGAGCAGTGCCAATTTTAGTTAAGATTTTATGGAGCCTTGACACCACATAACCCTCAACACAAAACTAAATAAATCCTTTACGTATCTCTTCTGCCAACTCCATTAACTCTGCTTCCAATTGTGTTCCTCCTTATTCACCCTTCAGCTGTTAGAAAATCTAAGACTGCCTGAGGGCCACTACTTAAGCTTGTCCCAGAATACGTTTGTCTGACTGATGAAAGACTGACTTTTTAATTCCAGAAGAAGGTAAAGCAGGTTATCTTTTCTCCAGATGATTGAATCTTTTAACAGAGACACCAATTCACAGAATATGGATAAAAACACACATGCATAAATACCTACTTAATGTTGCCTTTCATTCCTCTTTAGTTTGAGCTAGAGAAGAGTACAGGGGTATAGCCTCTTATCACTCCAAGCAGGGTAGGGTCACACCTCTGGTACAGAAATGGGTTGGAGGAGAGGAAAACCATTGTTTGATGATTAGCCATGGGTCCTCAAAAAGCCATATCTTTTCTATTTCAGCAAGAAAAGAGAGCAGTTTTTACCAGTTTAGAGAAGAGGCAGTTTGGTATTGGGATAAAGTGCATAACCTTGGAGTCAGACTGCCTGGCTTGAATCGAAACTTCATCATTTACTAGCTGCGTGAATTTGCAGTTACTTAAGTGCTTCAGGTTTCTCATCTGTAACAAAAAAATGCTAGCACCATTCTCAAAGGGATTATTTGATGTTTATATGAGGATTGATGTCTTGTACACTGCTTAAATCATAATGGAACAGAATAAACACTCATTAAATGTTAGCCATTGTTATCAGATGTTTTCTTGTATTCCATCATGAAGAGGGCATAAGTTAGGTATGTGTCTTAGAGAGTCAGCCAGTGGATCCTTTTCCTCATGGGGTCAGTCATTTTTAATGAGTCTTATTTGGAGTGGCCAGGTAACAAGGGTTGGGCAGCAGAATTACAATGTGATTGTTGGGTACTCATAAATCAGGCTATCTGAGCAATACAAAGGTATTCAGCCTTCTAGGGCCTTAATCAGTCTAGGTAGAAAAATCCCTGAAGCTGTCTTAAAACACCTGAGTAAAATATCCTCAAAAGCATACACAAGAAACTGTCTCTTGGTTGCTTCTTGGAAGGGAGGCTAAGTCTAAGAGAGAGAGGTGTGATATAACATTTTTATTGTATTCTCTGCTTTTAGAATTTGCTGCTTACCCAGAAAATAACTTAATTAAAATTTTTAAAACATAGCTAAAAGTTGATCACATACTAATTTTTACATAGCTTAGTTGCCTAAATTGAAAGTGCTATACTGCAATTTGCTTATATCCATTGATTTTTATAGCTAAGGTCAAAGACTTTAACTCATCTCAGACCACTGGCTCTCCAACTATTCTGACTGTGACTCATAGTAAGAAATATATCTAACATTGCAACTAGAACATACATGCTAGTTGGAAGCTAGGGATCAAACACAACTTGACTGGTCCTCTGATAATACATCATGATGTATGTTCTTGGGGTGTCAGGCTTAAACTTTGCCTTGTATGCAAGGACAACCAGATGCTGAATTGTGTTTTTGACTTTTGCATTCCCTCTTTAAGACAAAATTTTAAAAACTTATCTTTTCCTCTTGGGCTTCATTTCTTCCATAGTATCTACCATGAAAAAACTCCCTGCCCTCTTTTCACCACCACCATATGCCAAATAGATTTGAAGAAGCTATCACTGGAAAGCAAGAGATGTTCCTTTCTCAGAGCAGACATTTGCATCTCTGAAGTATTTCATATCACATGGTACTCAATGTTATACCACTTCACATGTAAGAACCAAGTATGCGTCCATTTCTCCCTTACCAAATTTTGTATCACTGTTTTCACACATTTCAATTCTGCATATAAATTCCATGATGCGTTATTATTGTTGTTGCTTTAAACAGTCGACAATAAAGAGTATTAAATAATAAGAAAAACTCTCTATATTTACTCATATAGTTACTGTTCCATGCTGTTTCTTCCTGTAGAACCAGAATTCCATGTGGTAATGTTTTGCTTCTATTTAATAATTCCTTCAACATTTCTTATAATGTAGGTCTGCTAGTATTATAATCGTTAGCCCTTGCTTGTCTGAAAAAAATAATCTTTATTTCATCTCTGTTTTTAAATGGTATTTTTGGTAGGTTAAGAATTCTAGATTTTGGTTTCTTTGTTCCAATATTTTAAAGATGTTGCTCCACTGTCTTTTAGCTTGCATTGTTTCCAAAGAAATCTGCTGTCATTGGTGTCTTTGTTCCTCTCTTCCAAAATGTGTCTTTTTTCTTTTGGTTGCTTTTAAGATTTTATCACCTCTGTTATGCAATTTGATTGTAATGTGCTTTGGTGTGCATTTTTATGTTTCTTATGTTTGTTGTTGAGGTTCTTAGATCTGCAGATGTATAGCTTGTATAAAATTTAGAAAATATTCAGCTATTATTTCTTGAGATATTTTTATGCCCTACCCCTTCTGCAGGCACTTCATTTACACATATATTAGGCTACCTGAAGTTGTTTCACAACTTACCAACAATCTACTTATTTTTCTTTTCCAGGCTTTTTGCTTTACGTTTCACATCAGATATTTTCTACTGCTGTTTCCAAGTTCTCCAATATTTTCTTCTGCAATGTTTAATCTTCTGTTAATCTCAACCAGTGTATTTTTCATCTTAGACATTGAAACTTTTCATCTTTGGAAGCCTGATTTGAATCTTTTTAAAAATCTTTCATGACTATGTTTAACATGTTCAACCTTTCCTCTAGCTTTCTAAACATAAGGAATACAGTTATAGTAAATGTTTTAATACCATTTTACTATGTCATTTATGGATTAGTTTTGAATGATTTTTGTTCTTTTGTTGTTGTTGTTTTGCTTTTTTGTATTTTGGTACTTCTTGTTCGAATGCCATTCATCGTAAATGTTTAAGTTATTGGGTAATAAATATTTTTTCTATAAATATTCTTGATCTTTGCTCTATAGTATGTTTAAATTTCTTAGAAACGGTTTGGTCTTTTTGGATCTTGCTATTAAGCTTCTTAGGCATTTTGTCTAGGGTAAATCTTACCCTACAGGGGCAAAGATTTCTGAGAACCATCCCCTGTAAATTACAAGATTTTTCACTCTGGTTGATGGGAATAGTACTATTCCCAGATGTTTCTGCTAATCCTTTTGGGTGTTTTTTCCACAAGTCTTAGATGATTTTCACATATACATGCACTGATCAGAACTCTACTGAATAATCATGGGAGAGTGTATATAGATTTTTCAGGTTTTTGGCTGTGTCTTTCTCTCCTCTGATATTCTATTCTGCAAACTTTAGCCACTAGTTTTATCTCCTTAACTCCGAAAAAGAGCCAGGCTCTACCTGAGTTCCCTCTCCCCGTGTTGTGCCTGGAAACTTTATCCAGGAAGTAAACTGAAGCACTCACATGACATAAGGCTCACCTTGTTTGTTTTTACCTCACAGGGACCTTTGCTCTCTTTGCCTGATGTAAAATGTCTTGAGAATTATTGTTTCCCATATTTTGACTTAAAAAACTTATTTCAAATAGGAAGATAAATCTAGTCTATTATCTGATATAGAATTTCTTCCTATTGTTTGAATCATTTAACCCATCCTAGGCTTGTGGAAAAAAATCTTTGCATTTATTTATACTCAGGTATTTTGCTGGTACATTTTTATTATATTTATAATGAAAGGCAGAAAGAGGTCAATTTTTTTTTCTCTAGGCCTGAATACAAGGAGAACTTAACTCCATAAGTTTAAAATAATTTTGCCTTATTTTTAAATAAGGCAAGGATTTTTAAAAAATAACCTTGCAATTATTTTTTTAAATGTTCACATATTAAAGTGAGGCTTGAATGGAAATGTCCTTCTATAAACACTGAAGACAAATTAAATTTTAAGAAAATTTAGATTTAAATAATAAATTAATAAAATTAAAATTTTAATTTTAAGAAACAACTTTTAATTAGCTGGCCATGGTGGTGAGCACCTGTGATCCCAGTTACTTGGGAGTCTGAGGCATGAGAATCAATTGAACTCAGGAGGTGAAGGTTGCAGTGAGCCAAGATTGTGCCACTGCACTCCAGCCTAGGCAACAGACTGAGACTCTGTCCCAAAAAAATAAAAATAAAAAAATAACTTTTAATACAGTAGTTTATACATTTACTAATCAGTTATTCATATGTTGTTACTCATTATTTATGATTAAAAATATAAAATGTTGGATCAAGCCCACTCTTCTCATTTTTCTTAAATTCCTTAAAAAATAAAAATAAATAAATATTTTATTTTGAATAGATAAGACCCTTTCCTTCTACTCAGTTTTGATCTGAACTTTATTAGAATACTCTGTTCAATTTGAATCATGGTAAATGAAGTGAGATATGGAAAAATAAAATTGGAGAGTACAAAGGCAAGAGCAAAATAAATCACCGCAGTGTTGGGAAATGTGCCCGATGAGAAAAGGCTAAAGGACTAAGTGTACATACCCAAGAAAATTGAAAGGAAACTTAATAGCACGTTTCATGTATATAAAGGAATATTTTATGGGGAGCAGTGAGCAGCTATTTTGTTTGTAAATTGAGGGCAGAACTTCAATAGTCTCCTAGCTGATCACCCTTTCACATGCCTCATTTTCTTCATGCTATGATCTATCTAACACAGGGCTGGAAAAACAGTATTACTCAAAGGCCATTTTCATCCATCTCTCTCCTGTTCAGGAACTTACAAGGACTTTTTCTAACCTACTGCATCAAATCTAAACTTCCAACAGCTAGTATCCAAATCTCTTTGTCAAGTAATGTTAAACTTTCCTGCCTCATGGCTCAGCACCTCCCATACTAGTTCCTCTATTTGTGTCACCATTTGTATGACATAATTATTGATCTTTCTTGTCCCTGAGACTTTTTCCCATTTTTTTTTTACCAATCTATATGCCCTTCTTAATCCTCTCCTAATCAAGTCCATAATCTCTAAAATTAGACACTGACCTTTTATTTTCAAAAAAAAGAAAAAGAAAAAGAAAATGCATTTTCATATGAAATATTTCAATCTAAATATACTTTACAATCATTTCGGATTTCACAGTTTCTTCAGGTTTTATATCTGCAAAAAGGTTTCTTCCCTGAGACTGATGGTGCAGTTTGCTCACTGCACAACTCCGGGAAAAACTAGGTGCACGGTAACCTCTGTGAGTGCACTCCTTAGCTGTGCTATTCACACCTATGCATTTGTGCTTGGGCCTGCATCTTTCCTTTTATTTCTTCATCACTGATAATACTCACGCTACTCATTTGCTCCTGAAGCAGGTATTCAAAGCCATCCCAACTCCTCCTTCTGCCCCCATAATGTGGACACTCTCTGCCTGTTCAGCTTCATCTCTTTTGATCACCTAAGCTTTCATGCTCTAACCCAGCATTTCTCAACCTTGATATTATTGACATTTTGGCCTAGGTAATTATTTGTTGTGGAGGATGTCCTGTTTGTACTGTAGGATATTTTAGCATCATCCCTGGTCTCTCCCTATTGGATGCTGTAGTACTGTTCCCCCACTCCTTTTGTGAAAGCCAAAAATGTTTCTAGCCATTGCCAAATTTCCCTGTGGGGGCAACATCACTTCTGATTGGAAACTACTGCTCTAGCCATACCAAATTAGTAATAATTCCCCAAATGCTATATGCTGACTCACGTCTGTGCCTTTTTCAACGTGGTTCCTCCTCCCTTTTATATTATTCCTATATAGGAAAGCTTAAAGAACTTGTATCCATATTCGAAAACAAACCAACTAAGAACCAAAGCAACTACTGAAAAACAACCACAACAAGAACAACCACAACAGTTTAGGTGTCACCACTTCAGGAAGCATAGCCAAGTCCTTAGACAGAGTTTCTTTTTCTCTTCTCCATGCTAAGTACGTTTAGATTTTGCATATTTCCCCACTGCTGCACTCATCACACTTTATCATAATTTGTTTTATTAAAATCCACCTCACCTCATGTAATGCAAACATTGTGAAGATAACATGAGCCCCGACCATCCCTGAACCCCCACACCTAGATAACTTTAATGGAAGACAATATTTAATATCACCTATTCCACTGATTCTCCTGATCAAACCTGTGTAGACACTATTCCAAGTTTATTTAAAAAGTTTATTAAAAACATCCTTTTATTTTATATTTTAATAATTCAGAGGGTTTTAAAATTAAGCGTTAAAATTAGTAGCTAAAGAAATGGTTTAAAAAATAAGCTTCTAAAGCTAAATATATATTTTTTAAAAGGAACTTCTTATTCAAGGAAGAAATATTTTGATTTCTTAACAAGGCATTGGAAACAGAGCTTTTCTTAAACAAATATTTTTTGATGGAATACTAACATAGTTGAGAACAAGGCTACGCTCACAGAATGAGACTGAACACTATCGGAGTGAAGAGAATTTTGCTGAAGAGTTTTCTGTGCTTTGCTTTTTCACTTCATTGATATATAGTAATATTGTTTCTTATATTTTCTAAAGGATAGTTAATTCTGCTAAATTTAATACACTAATTTACACTGAGAGTATCTTCAAGTATTCCAGATACCATGTCAAATTAAGAATAGTTTGCCAAAGTCAAAAGATTGTTTTCCATTTCTTTGCTGCCATTTTCTATTTTCTTCTTAGTTTCTGGAACAATAATTACTGCATATCCTTAAATAATCGTTAGTGTGTGTGTATATACACATTTTTATATATATGTATTTGTATATAATTACATATAAAAATGTGTATATATATTTATGTGTATATGTACACTCATATACATATGCAACAACATATGTATATACACATATGGTAGTCTCACATATAGACATATATACACACATATATACATCTATATGGTAGTCTCACATATAGACATATACCCCTTTTTGTTTTTCATCTTCCCTCTGAAAAGAATGTGATACCAAAAAGGAAATAGGCCTCCATTCTTCCTGTTCCTCCCTGGGCCTTAGGAAATAAGCATTGTGTGTGAGCAGTTGAGTTCCAATCCCAGGCTATTTTTCCCCAGGTCGTATCAGACTGTGCCAGGCCTCAAGGCATCTAAAGTCAATGTGTGGATAAATGTCTACTTCCACACTCTGACTAGCACATCCCTGGTGGCACTGAGGAGATAACATATAACATTTGCCCTGAGGTGTTTCTTATGCCCCACTTTTCATTCTTCCTTTTTGTAGCGGCTCTATAAACTTCCAGAAAGCTAGAGATTATCTGGTTTCTCATTGGAATTGTTTTTTCATGAATATTCTTTTTTGGCAGATAGCTTTTTCTACTCAGCTCAATAAGCATATCTAGTACCTACCAGTGACTCTGTGGGTGGTTTTACAGATGCAAAAAGTATTAGACTCTGCTCCAGTAAATCATATTGCAAATAATACTTATTTGAAAATGTAAAACAATAAGAGATTTATTGGACATCAAGAGTTATGGCATTATTAAGTTAATGTCTAAAGTAAATAACTTAAATTTTCAACTTAATGCAAAATGTTCTGCCAGTGTCAGCATATCTTTGACCACCAGTGCCTTTCTGCACTGCAAGCTGGTGATACTCCAAAGTCAGAGACTTAAATGAGATCTCAGACTTCTATGTTGATGACTTCTCTCTTTCTCCCCTTTTCTTTCCTTTCTTCTCTTTTCCAGTTTTACAGAAGGCTGACAATATTTTTTACCAATAAACAAATATTTACTGCTTATTATAACCTAAGAACTAACAGAGATGAAAAGGACACGCCACCCAACTTTGAGGGCCTCTCCCTTCAGGGAGGAAAATAATTATACCAGCAATCAATTGCAAACTGGAAAGTTCTTGTGATAAGACAGAAGAGAGGCTCAGGGAAGATTTTAGAAATGAGGTGACTTGTATTCTGCTTTTGAAGGATAATTAAGATTTTTTTCAAAGGAAGTGAGATCCTATCTCAAAAAGAAAAAAGAAAACTTTCCTGGCAGAAAAAAAGGAAGAACTGTAGCAAGAGAAAAAAAAAAAAAAATCCTGAGCAAAAGTCAGCAGCTTGAAATAGCCAGTTACATTTGAAAAATAATAGAAACATTTTACGGACCATGCCTGTGGGTTACACTAGCAAAGCAACAAAGCACACATGGTTACCCATTGTCCCTCATCTGGAGAGGAGCTAGGTTCAGGATTTCCAGATTCTTCTCCAGGCACAATGCCATCTGGATAATTCAAAGGGTCCTACACCACGTACTAAGATCCAGGTGGACAAGAGGTGGCATATTTCGTACAGTGTGTGTTGTTATTGTGTGTGTGTGCGCGCGTGCGCGCGCATATGTGTGTGCTTTTATTATTCTGTTTATACCTTTCTACCTTGTAAACCACATGTTACACAGAATCAGAAGTTCAACACATAATAGATGAAAATGGAACTGATCTGGCTAAGGCAAGAGCTATTGTTACATACTTTTCCACTGAACCACCCCTTGCCTTACTAAAACATCAATGTCTCCCTTTGTTAAGTTTTCCAGAAGCAAATCCTTCTCTTCATGGATTTGGAAAGGAAGAGGAAACTAAGTTATTTTAAAAATAAACTCACAGAAAAGGATTTCTATGATAGTTTTGCTTTAATGAGAGAACTTCCCGCTCTCAGATCCACAAACATTAAGAGCAGTTTCACATTTTACAGAGGTTTATTCAAGAGATAAAATGGTCTGCAACAATTAAGGATTATTTAACTCCCCAAATATCCTATTATAAATCTCAAAATTATGGGTTAAACCAGGGGAAATATAAGAATATGGCATTGGTATTACAGAGATTGACATGAAACTAAAAATTAAAAATGTACAGCCTCCAATTGCATTTTTCATAGCAAGATTCCGATGGGGAAGGGAAAAGCACAAATCTACCATGAAGGAATCATGCTGCAGCCACCTAAATTCCCAGATCACTCTTAGCAAAAGAAATAATGGGAAAATTGGACATTGTATGCATCAGATGCAATGCTATAGGTTTACAGAATCACTTATGAAGAATTACTTCCAAAATACTATAATATGAATTTAAACAAGCTGCTAAATCTAACTTCTTGTTTATCAATAATACAGGGAGTAGAGAAACAGATTGGATGATACTATGAAGCCAAAGAAGAAATAAGACAAATAGGTGGAACTTTCTCTTCAACAAGTCAATGTCACCAAAAAGAGGGTTGGGGGTGATTCAGAAACTAAAGAGACCAGAGAAAAATACCAGCTAAAAATAATGCCTTATTAATTGGATCTTGGTTTAAACAAATTAACTTTTTTAAAATACATTCATGGTTAATTAGTGAAATTGAAAAATGCAAAGGATATTAGACAATATTAAGGAAATTTAGTAAACTTTTTTTGGTATAGTAATGATACTCTTTGGCATTATAATGGGAGAAACGTTAAGTTGATAAAAAAAATTTAGGTTTGAGGTATCATATCTGCAATTTATGTTAAAATAATTTAGCAAAAATGTTATAGAAGCAAATTTGCAAAATATTAACATTTGTTAATTCTACATAAAGGGTTTATGGGAGTCATGTTAGAATCTATGTGTTTTCCACGTGTTTGAACATTTTTATATCAAAAAAATAAGATTTTTTAACCTTTATAAACAATTAGAAGTTTACCAGGTATTGTTAAAAGAGTTTATTTTATTTTTTTCTAGATCAATGAATGGCATCAATAGGGATCTTTTTGCATAAAATGTTTTTAAATTAACTTAAAATATTACAATTGCCATTGTGATTCAGAAGTAAGATATAATAAGTTTGACATTGTCTTCATTTGTTATTTTATTATTATTTTTTTTTTCTTTTGAGACAGAGTCTCGCTCTGTCACCTAGGCTGGAGTACAGTAACGCAATCTTGGCTCACTGCAACCTCCACCTCCTGGGTTCAAGTGATTCTCCTGCCTCAGCCTCCCGAGTAGCTGGGACTACAGGCACCCGCCACCACGCCCAGCTAATTTTTTGTATTTTAACTAGAGATAGGGTTTGACTGTGTTAGCCAGGATGGGCTCCATCTCCTGACCTTGTGATCTGCCCACCTCCACCTCCCAAAGTGCCGAGATTACAGGCATGAGCCACCACGCCCAGCCTTTGTTATTATTTATTCTACTCATTTAAAAAATTATTTATAGTGACATCCTAAAAAACATTCTCAGGAAATTAATGAATTTTTTATTTTGATGCCCGTAGATCTACTTAAGTTACCAAAATCATCTGAGTTTCAATTTCTTCACTATAAAATGAGAATATTAATAAATTCCTCATAATTACATGAGGAATAAATGAGCTAATAAGTAAATAGTGCTAGAATTCAACAATAACAAGTGAATAATGGAACTGTTGTAAATAGGGATACCATGAACACCAATAATACAATTTTAAATGTTCCCTTACTAGAATATCTTCCAAAAGATACTTTCTATTACAAAGCATTCCTCAGCTTTTGTTTCTAACAGCAAACTTTATTGCATGTGTCAAATTATTTATTAAAAATCAAAATAAAAATTCTATTTTTTTCTTATAATTTAAGGATTATAGAAATTATTATGAACATATTTCAACTAGAGATGTATTTTCTGTACTGCAGAATCATGAATATTATTTCTATTAGTGAACAAGTAAAATAAAAATTATAAAATGCCCAAACAATTTGAGGACGAATCTTAAAAAAGTTATACTACATTTTAAGAGGTTACCAGGTAAGTTTCTTTAACACGCTTGGGTCAGGTTATACCATTTGTGCAAAGGAGTACAATTATTTCTTAAATTCTTAGTTCTTTTGAAGCAGCAGAGCCCAGTAAATCTCTGAACTATTTCTTCTAAGGAAAATTGCACACTGTTGAAAAGTCTTAGTTTCCAGAAACATTCGATTTCAGAAACAGACTACCTAATTAAACAGATTATGTGCAGAGAGATCAGGTGGCAACCTTCCTTAATTGATTTTTAACAATTCTGTAGCTCTAGTGCTGCCATTTGTGGAGCTGTAATTAAAGGCACAGTGTTTCCACTTACACTCTTCATTTTCTGACCTGTTCAAAAATGTCTGCTGCAGGCTGAAACCCACAGTGCAAAGTTTTATTAATAATGTATTTGAGATATAAC
Source organism: Macaca fascicularis (assembly GCF_037993035.2). Lineage (NCBI taxonomy): Eukaryota > Metazoa > Chordata > Mammalia > Primates > Cercopithecidae > Macaca > Macaca fascicularis. Next base: position 132,525,172 of record NC_088377.1, read on the forward strand.
TGTGATATGATTTATGTTCCCCCAACAGAGTTGGCAGTGTTCCACTTCACGGGAGAGCTGGTTTCTGTAATCTCACTTCCCAACAAATGACAATGGCTGAAGCAGAATGAGTGGGAGCTAATCAAATGGAACCAACTTATTTGGCTGGTTCAATTTATTTGTAAAATTGATGAGGACATAACAAAATAATTAGTCTTGCTATTCACAGGTCATTAAGACAACCTTAGGGAAAATCAACAGAAAAATACACAAACTTTTATTTGATTTGCCCCATGCTAAAAATATAAAAATTCAGATGGATTTGGAATAGAATAAGACTATTTTACTTAAATATTTGTATTGAATCATTTGATGAAAAAGTATATATTGTTTAGTCCAATCAGAAAGCATAGCATAGCTGAGATTATGACATATCTCAATCAATGAAATATCTGGACTAATAAAATAATCTTACATGTTAGCTAGACATGCCTAGTAGGCAATTGATAAATTCTGTATTACATAAGTGTTTGATTACCTCTTTCTGAGAAATATAATATGCCCAAAATAACTGCAAAATTCTACTGAATATAATTTAGGCTGAGAAAATTCAGAAGTCAATACAGGATTTAGTGATGCTTATAATGTTTATTATGAATCCCTGGAGTTAACCAAACTGTGAGGTTTGAGAGCACCGTCCTCAACTGTCCTTACTTCTGACACCAACCAAAAGCTCAGGAGGGAGGGGTCCCCAAATCACCCTCAGGTTGAATGATTTTCTAGAAGAATTTACACAACTCTATGAAAGCTTTTGTACTTATGGTTACTGATTACTACAGAAAAAGGACACAAACTGAAATCAGCCAAAGGAAGAGCTACAAAGAGTCTAGGAAGGTTCCAAATAAAAATTTCCATTGTCTTCTCCCAGTGGAGTCTAGACATATTACCTGCCCAGAATTGATGTGTAACAATATGCACAGATTACCACTAAGAAAGCTCACCCAGTTTCTACGTCCATAGTTTTTATTGTGGCTTTATTATGTGGGCTTTCTTAATAGATTGATTGCCCATTAGTTGGACTCAGTCTCCACACCAACTGATACAACGTGACCAAAAGTCCTCACTCTATGTCACATTGTTGGTCTTCCTGGCATGAATAGCTCCCACTCTAAGACTATGGCGTGTAGCTGGCATCACTCTAAGATCCAGTGTAAATCCAGATCCAGATTCATCCTAAACAATGACATTCCTATTATGTATGATGTAAATAACCTCCCAAAAGCCTAGGGCAAAGGCCAGATCTTTCTTTGGACAGGCGAAATTCTGTGCTACACAATGAATATTAACAATCATTTCATATCTAAGTGGGAAGTTAAAGAAGATAGATAAGAGTTAAATGTACTAGAATATCTTTAGTTTTACCCATGTGATTATTTTAACTAGGACAGTATAATAATCTGCTATTAAATATTCTATTCCCTAGCAGTCAATGAGTATTTTAAGTATTCTGATATATAACCCTTCCAAATTTGGGACTTATGAAAGCATTATAATCTCAAGTCACTGTATTTTATAGTCAGTCAATTTTGTTTGTAGATCAATATGTACTTTGAGCTGTTTTCTCACTCATTAAGAACGCTTGTTCATCACACTTTATCCCACCTTCCCAAACACAAATACTACAATACTAATTATTGGTTTTCTGTATGTCCAATCTAGTGGCTTATTAGTTAATGTATTCAATTCAATCTCATCTCAGTTCAAAACTATCCCTGAAAAGTTAATGTGATAGAACATGAGTTAATGGTTAATGTCCTACAAATGAAACTGAGTTAAATATTTTGAGAAACTTGTTTACTGAGTTGGCTGGTTTCAACACAACTACTAATATCCCCAATTTTAAGGAGATTTACTCAAAATAATACTTTTAATATTGTCTATTGTTATTCTGAAGTAAATAAAATTCATGGCATTCTTATTTTACAGACAATTGTTGCATTAAAAAGGCTAGATATTGTTACTCTTCCAGAAGAAGTTCCATTTAGAACATATTTATCCAGATGGGAAATACTCATTAGCAGAGGACCTGGTAATAGGAAATAATAAGCTGCCAATCAAACAAATTGCCTCCATGACGATGATCATTAGAAAGGAAATGCTTTAGATGAACAACTGATTGAAGGATGACGAGGTCAGAGCATAGCTTTGCCATGGACAGGGACAAAGAAAAATGCCTGCGTTTGTGGAAGGCTGCAGAACTCTGCCTCTGTGCCAGAACTTTGTTCTGGTCTGTGGGAACATTTTTCTCTAAAATGTGCCTTCTCAGTGGCTATACATTTGTATGGTACTTTTCTATAGCATTATCTAAAATTCTTTGGCATCTCCCATGAAGGGGCTATCACAAGAACCAGAGCTTTTAGAAACCTGGAGAACAACTGGCTTCTTTACAAACTCTCTTCTAATGGAAAAGGGCTAGCACCCAAGGCGCCAAACTAAAAATAGTCCCCGTTAACAGGAGGTGAGATAGTATATATTGAATGCTCATTATATGCCACGTGCTACGTATAGACTGTTTGATTTAGTCCTCCTGAGTATCCTGTGAGGTAAAATTATTATGCCTATTTTTGTTTTTAGATGAAGAAATGAGTACGTAAGGGTTGAAGAACCTGCTCTCGGTTAAACTGCTAACATGGCTAGTAAACTATTCAATCTTCACTTTATAGGATTCCAAAGACTGTGTTATTCCCCATACTCCTGTTGCAACTGTTGCAGAATCACAGGATCTAATATTGCAAATAAGCTTATAGATGGATCTAACTATTTCAATTTCAATCTAATTACTTCAATTTCTTGAAGCTAAGAAAGTCAAAGTCTTTAGCTTTCAAAAATGAGATGACCAGCCTAGGCTTAAACCTCATATTTGCCACCTAATAGCTGTGCAACACTGAGCATATTTCTCTACTTTCTGGACAGCAGTATTCCTCCTAAGGAAACTAAGAGGTATACCTTATGTTATACCTAATGTAGGTATAACATAACCAATTTATAGGTTTTCTATTGACTAAATATAAAAAGGTATATAAAGCACTTAGCATGTGCCTAATATTAAGGTGTGGACAACTTAGCAGCTTCTCAAGGTGCCAAATATAAGGGACTCCACCATGAGAATTGATTAAGGTTAGATGCTAGGAACCCAGGTTTTTCTATAACTCTTTAAACAGCAGGTAGACATAAACTGGTCTCAATCCTACTGGAAAAGGAGTGAGGATAAGCTAAGCATACATTAACCTATTGGCTCAACTATTTTTATAAAGCTAACAAATTGAGAGTTGCAATTATGCCAACTATGTAGTTATCAGGCATTGAAGATGGAAACTGAAGTTAACTGTGATTGTATGTGGTCTAGTTACATGTAATTAATAACCGAAATTATGAATCAAAGGGTGCAAGTTCTCATTCTACTTAAAAGACTTTATTTATGGAGGTTACATTCATAACCCCCTAACACTACCTAGTTATTATAACAAGTATAGTTAGTATTTATTGGAAAGCTTACCATGCTAAGGGCAGGTTTCTGAGACTTTTATATTTATTAGTTCAAACAAGAAATGGGGAAAGGATTCCCTATTTAATAAATGGTGCTGGGAAAATTGGCTAGCCATAAGTAGAAAGCTGAAACTGGATCCTCTCCTTACTCCTTATACGAAAATTAATTCAAGATGGATCAGAGACTTAAATGTTAGACCTAATACCATAAAAACCCTAGAAGAAAACCTAGGTAGTACCATTCAGGACATAGGCATGGGCAAAGACTTCATGTCTAAAACACCAAAAGCGACGGCAGCAAAAGCCAAAATTGACAAATGGGATCTAATTAAACTAAAGAGCTTCTGCACAGCAAAAGAAACTACCATCAGAGTGAACAGGCAACCTACACAATGGGAGAAAATTTTTGCAATCTACTCATCTGACAAAGGGCTAATATCCAGAACCTACAAAGAACTCAAACAAATTTACAAGAAAAAAACAAACAACCCCATCAAAAAGTGGGCAAAGGATATGAACAGACATTTCTCAAAAGAAGACATTCATACAGCCAACAGACACATGAAAAAATGCTCATCATCACTGGCCATCAGAGAAATGCAAATCAAAACCACAATGAGATACCATCTCACACCAGTTAAAATGGCGATCATTAAAAAGTCAGGAAACAACAGGTGCTGGAGAGGTTGTAGAGAAATAGGAACACTTTTACACTGTTGGTGGGATTGTAAACTAGTTCAACCATTATGGAAAACAGTATGGCGATTCCTCAAGGATCTAGAACTAGATGTACCATATGACCCAGCCATCCCATTACTGGGGATATACCCAAAGGATTATAAGTCATGCTGCTATAAAGACACATGCACACGTATGTTTATTGTGGCACTATTCACAATAGCAAAGACTTGGAATCAACCCAAATGTCCATCAGTGACAGACTGGATTAAGAAAATGTGGCACATATACACCATGGAATACTATGCAGCCATAAAAAAGGATGAGTTTGTGTCCTTTGTAGGGACATGGATGCAGCTGGAAACCATCATTCTCAGCAAACTATCGCAAGAACAGAAAACCAAACACCGCATGTTCTCACTCATAGGTGGGTACTGAACAATGAGATCACTTGGACTCGGGAAGGGGAACATCACACACCGGGGCCTATCATGGGGAGGGGGGAGGAGGGAGGGGGGAGGGATTGCATTGGGAGTTATACCTGATGTAAATGACGAGTTGATGGGTGCTGACGAGTTGATGGGTGCAGCACAGCAACATGGCACAAGTATACATATGTAACAAACCTGCACATTATGCACATGTACCCTAGAACTTAAAGTATAATAATAATAAAAATGTTTTTTAAAAAAAGAATAAATAAATAAAAGAAAATAAATAAGTAAATAAATAAATAATAAAAAAAAAATTTTAAAAAAAGGAACTTAAAAAAGTTCTTTACCAGGTAGGTTCTATTTCTCTCAGTTTTCAAGATTATGAAACAGAGGCACAAAGAGTTTGCAGGGTTTGACCATGGCCCTACAATGTCAAATCAAGAAAATCTGAGCCCCTGCTCTCACCACTATAATGTACTTTCTAAATTAGGAGAAAGTAAAAAATGTGTAATAAAAGATATTTAGTATTCTAAAATCTACTTAATAGTATAGGTAACAAATCTATTTTGAACTTAAAAAATAAGCAAACACTTTTTAATTATAGAAAACTACTTTCAAGCCCCTTCCAAATAAATACTTCAAATAATCTTCCAAATACTTCAACAAGGATATCCCATGTGTTCTACTCTAAAATATTGAAATCACTGTAACATGTAACAAAACTCTTAGCCGAAAAATATAAAATGGTGTTTAAGAATACAAACTTGAGAGACGGTCAACCTGTGTTTAAATTTTGACTTTTTTCACATTAGCTGATGATTTGGGAAAATTATATCCCATTTTTCATATCTATAAGGAGGCTATAATAGTATTTATCTTATTGTACTTTCCTTACAAACAAATGGCTTGAGCATATTTTAACAGAGCTTTGATAGGACCAGGCATGTGATATATGCTTGAATAATGTTGGCTTTATCTTTATATGATATTACAGTGATGAAAGAAGCAATTTTAAAATATTTTTGTCTGTGAATCCCTTAATACCCTAAAGTTAATTGAAAATCCCAAAGATTTTTTTAAGTCAGTTATATTTATCAATATTTCTCATAAACGAAAAACTTAAAAAAATAAAATACTTATTAATTTAATTCAAAATAATACATGTATTATATTTTTAAATAAATAACACATTTTAGTAGAAAACAAAATTTCTCAAAAAAAATTGGGGAGATTAGCGGTGGTATTTTACATTTTTGCACATCTCTTTAATGGATGGCCATCGAAAGTCAGCTAAATTCTCTTACATAATTCTGAGTACAATCTGTTGCAATATGTTATTTTGAAGTACTTGAAGAAAATTCAGTCTCACACAGACAGGCAGTTGGAAAAAGAGGAATATTTTAATAGAGTTTCCAGATAATTGTGAACATTCTTCCCTGATACTACACTAAAACTTGACAGTTGGTGGTTTATTAAAGCTTCATTACAATGTGCAATCTGAAACCCAATCAATAAATATTATTATACCCTGTTACATTATACTCTGTTATATTAAATTGTATATTCCACTCTTTAAATGGTCTTTCATATTTGCATGCTTTTCTACCATTGATCATTGAAAAATATGATTTCACTCAGTTATGCAGTTCTTCCAATATTAACACATTTTCTTAAAAATTAAAAAATATGTTTGTTAATATCATCACATCCTTATCAGAAAAATCTAAGTATTGGGAATCTCTCAACTCACAGTGGATGCCACACAAGTTTTCCAAAATTTTTATTTCATTCGAAAGCATCAATTTTATCACTGGCAACCAATATTGATCACTCACTTTCTCTTGAAGTTACAGGATCACTTCTTTCATTTTAAAGTAAATGTATGCCATATAGCCAAGTATGAATAACCATAATTTGTCTGTCAGTTACTCCTTACAAAAAAAAAATATTGTGCACCATGAAGAAAGGGGATTGTTTAGTTCTCAACTCAAACAAGTGGACAAGAACTTTTTTAGGGCAACAGTCTTATTTTGGTATGCAGCAGAAAAACCTTATGAGTACTTCCTATTTTGTTACAATAATATTAAACATATATGTCCTTTCTTGCTTGTGGCAAGGAAGGACTAACAGAAAATAGTTTTGCCCTCCCTGAAACAAACAAAAGAAAAGCCAAAACCTATGAATCAAGGTTTTTCGAAACACTGCACATCAGCCAACAAAGAACAGAGTTCCTTGTCAGACAGGAAACAAACGAAGTGATCCCTACGTCGGCCCCCTGTTCACTCCTCTGAATAAGGCTGATGGACTTCCAAAGGTGAAGAGACTTGGAATCCAGGTGGCAAGTGTCTGCAGGACAGAATACTGGGAAAGAGAGAGTTGCATAGAAAGAGAAAGAGAGACAGCATACTCCAGAGATCTGCACAGAGCTCCTCGAGCATTCAGTAGAATGTTGATCATCATTCATTTACTCATTTGTACATTTATACATTTTTATGTTTTTATAATTTGTTGATTATTTCTTGTCTTATGCCCTCTAAAGGGTGAGTATTTGAAGTAGATATTTCGTTTGGCAATTTCCTAGAATGATAATAATTTTACTTAATTTAAAAATAGAAAGAACTGTATCTGAATGTAAATGTCATTGTTGTTCTTGCTTGACTACCAAGTGATTTGTTGTGTAGTCCAGAGTGATTCAATTTGCTGCCCCATGGGACTTTTAAGTCCAAGAATTTCACATCTTTTCCAGAAAATATGTGATCTCTACTTTTGAAGTGATCAATACTACCTTATTATTCTTGTGTTGTGACCCAGTCACTTATTGTGATTCAAAACTTCTGTTAAATTTATCTGTAACTTCAATAGAATGGCAATTTATCTACTAGAAAATGAAGGTTCAAGTCTGCCCCAACAATTCTTCTTTTTGGAACCTGGCTAACCTATTATCTCAAAACGTAATGTTAACTAATTAATGGGTATGACCACCAGAGGTGATCAAAGGATCACCTTGATCCCTTGCATATGCCTTGGTTATCCCTTTGATATAGTATCTTTCTGAGTGGTTATCATATACCAGGATTGCTTAGTAAGAAAATAGCTGTTACAACATCCTGCCATTGACAGAGTTCTTACTTTTACAGAGAATGTTGGGCTTACTCAAATTTAATCCTCTTTACTCTTTCCTATAGACTAGCTACACAAAGATACACATACAAATATATATGCACACAATCTGCATATGCAGAGTTTATATGAGCTCAAATATTTATATTGGCTTTTTCTTTGCTTTCATTTTGCCTATAACTATTTATATATATGTGAAACAATCTCAAACACTGAAAAAGGATATATGTATATGCATATATTGAATGCCTGCACACACACATTCTACAGTTGATAAAATAAATTTTAAAAAAGTATCTACTATAGAAGTTACCCTCTCTTGGCATCATAACTACATCATAGCAAATTTTATTGTAAGTTTTCATTTAAATTATATTTTGAACTCATGGCTTTTTACAGATTCAAATTATTTTCATTTGAATTCAAGCTTATTCAAGTTTACATTTTTATCCATTGGCCAGTGATAGCCTCCTTCAGTGGGGTTCTTTGTCCATTCAGGAATAGATTTTATATATTTAAAAAGACTTTTTGCTTTTTGTAATAATAGAAAATTCTGTGCTCATTCTGAATGATCTCTCCTTCAACAACAGAAAGAGATCTCTAAAAATGCCTGGTTCCCCTTTTTTGACTGGGATTAAAATTCAACAGATCAACACAAGGGGGCAATCAGGAGTACTGGTGATGTGAAGATGTAGCTACTTCTGTTGCCAGCTTCAGAAGCTTTCAGCAACAGAGATAGAAAAGTGATTTCATGATCTTGGGTTCATGCTAACTTCTAAAAATTAATGCAGTATGCTACTGTATCCTGATTTCCTTGCAGAATGTCATTTTATTACCACTAAAAAATGTTAACATTACCAATGTGTAAACTTCAATTTTAAAGTAATATAAAAATAGAATAAAACTCCAGTTGATTAAAACACAATGAGTACTACAGTTCCGTTCATAGGAGACCACTGAAAGTTCAGTGGTGTCTTTTCTATATAAGCATCATTTCCTTGTACAAAAGAAAGTGCTGCTGAAATCCAAAGAGGGCTGGGTGCCTTTCATAGACGTCAAAATTCTGTCATATGTTGTTCTGGACATTTTTCAGGTAAGTATTTAATCATACTTTTATAAGAATATATTATTTTTATTTTTTCCCAAAAGCTACACTTCTAGTAACCAAAGTATAAAGAACAAGGAGACTGAATGAGGAAAAATAGTTTGACAAACAGAGCATTTGACATCAATATAGCATCATTCAACTTAAGGTGATGTTTTGTTCAATCTACTTTATTGGGATATAATTTATATATAGTAAAATGTATACACAAAGTAAGTGTATAGTTCAATAAATTTTGGCAAATATAAAACCCATAAAACCATCACCCCAATCAAGATAGTCTATAAATCATTATAAAGTAAATCTCAGAAGGGGTTCATAAGTTTCTTGAAGAACTTTCTATTACTTGAACTCCATTATCACGTGCATTTTCAATTCTGCACTCACAAGATTATTAGAATTACTTGTCTTTTAATCAATTGGAGATGACTAGTTTTTCTTGTATAGACTATATCGGAATTCTAAAGCATGAATTAATACATGTGATCAGTTATTGTCTGAATACATAATTCTAGGTTTTTAGCTACATTCCTGGTTATAATAGCTGTAATAGTCACAATTCAAAAATAATTCACAATATAGCCTACATTCCTTCATGTCATTTGTATATTATTACATTTGATTAAAATAATAGTTACCTATAAAGGCATTTTGTGTAAAATTGTTTTTAGAAAAAATAATTCCACATAGAAAGCCATTTACTCTCAAGGTAAGTTTAATTTCCAGAGTTCTAATTCTTTCTGATTATAACCTCCCATTTGAGCTTATATTTCAAATACAAGCTAATCTGCTTGGAGTCCACTAGAATGTATTTAAATTCTAAATAGATGCTGAAAACTAGCTCCATTTCTGGATAAGAGCTTTCCCTGTAATTGTTTTTTCTTTTTTTAATTGTATTCTACCTGAAAAAAACCTGATCTCATTTTCTGAATAGTGTTTCTGATAAAAAGAAAATAAGCAATTTTGGCATAAGTATGAAAATGCACTAAGTTACATAAATCTACTGGAAATTTGGATCTAGCCTTGATCTTATCACTAAAGCCTTAAGAAAATCACCACAAGTCTCTGGTTCTCAATTTCCCCACCCTAGTGAAATAAATTCACAAAGACACAATCAAATTATTTGAGAAGCTGGGCTTTCTCACATGAGGTCAATAGAATTAAGGCGCTCCATTAAGTTAATAACAAAACAAACATTCAAGTATGATGACAACTGATGTTTTGCATTATATTATTAGCAGAAATAATGAATTGCTCTTCTAGAATCAGTCTCGTTAAAACTCGCAGACTCTAAATTTTCCTATCTTTTACTGGTCCTAAAATTTATTGAGGGCCAAGTCCCTGAGTTTCTACCTTCTTCATCTCAATATTGTAATTCCCTAGCAACATGCCAGATACAAGTAATCACTTGACTTTTTTGTAATAGCTGAAGAACCTCAGTTAACCCTCACTACTGCCTTACAAGATAGCAGCTTTCAACCCATTTTATGGATTAGAAAAGTAGAATCAGAAAAGTTAAGTAATTTCCTCAAATTCCCAGAGTAAATAACAGAGGTCAGATTGCATCCTCAAATCTTCTAAAGTTAGAAAGGGGAGATAACTAGTTAAAAAAAAACCTCTTTTTCCTATAATCCTTGGAACTGATTAATGTCAACAATACTTATTTTTTTTAAAAAAGCGTAAGATAGAATAGCAAAAAAAAAAAGCAGAAAGGAAACACTGAAAGAGGATATAAAATATTAAATTGCAAATTTGTATTATGCAAACATAAATTTATGACAGGTTAAAAATAAAAGCATTCAATAAAAACAATCAGATTTTATCATGAAGATGATCATTCAAACTGCCCTGGCCTCACTGCATTAATGACACTGATGTATTTTCAAATTGATGGTCCAGCCTAAATTCCTCAGAGTTCATAGTGCAAGAAATGGCTAGATCAGATATGGGGCAACTATGCTTTTTTCAATTTGGCTATCAGGCCTATTTCTAAGGACATTATTATGGGAGAAGGTTGATTTCTGTGTCAGTATTGTTTTGTTTTGCTTCTCCACAGGATGATAATGCAAGCAGTGAGCTAGGCTAGGTTCAGCCTATGGGAAATCTCAAACAGCAATGACTGAAGTCAGTAACACTTAAGATGCGACCAAACACATCTTTGACCAAACAATTTGATTCTGATTCAGGAAATGCCATCAAAAAAATCAAATCTATTTTATATCAATAATCCTTCCCTAGATTTTTTTTTTTTTTTTTTTGCAGGACCAAGACTATTTGTATTCTAATTATAAACCCAGAGCAGAAAGGAAAAACAAACAAAAAATAGCTCCCGCTTTTATCTCAGGTACAGGAGACTGTGTTGCGCAGGTCTAAAATTCTCTGATTTCTCCATAAAACTTAAGAATGAGCCACTTGCATCTTCCAAATACAGATTCAAATCAATTTCAAATTACATTGAAATTAGCTTGGGTGGGAAAGTGTGCTGGTTGTCTGCACCTTTAAAAAATTCAGTATGTGTTTTAAGGTATACAAAATACAATGATTAATATTTGATATTCTAAGTTAGCGCATTATTACTAATGTGCTCACTGAAATAACTTTAAGCACAAGCAAATGAGTATGATAATTGTTTGTATTTACGGCATAAGAGTACATTAGACAATTTTCACTGATTTTTTTCTGAGCAGGAATAGTACATGTTCCTGTCGAAATGCATCACCATTGGCTTCTACAAAATGCATACGCCACAATTGTTTAATTGGGGAAACACAGAGCTCCACCTAATATACAAGTCAATAAATTCCACATATACTAGTGGATAAAATAAAAATAAAGGAATTAGAAAAGGCTTTCCTTCAGGTGTATACATAATATGTGTAATTTTCAAGATTAAAATAAAAAGATTAATATATTTATAAAAATATTTTCACATCTACAGAACAAAAAGCAGAAACAAAATTTTAAAAGGCAAAAAAATGGAGAAAAATTGGCCACATATTTGACAAAACTTGTGAATATGTTTCATATATAAGCTCTTAGGCATCTGTAAGAAGCTATCATTTCAATTATAAATGGTCAAAGAGCATGGTCAGTCTGTCATAAGAATATCTCATTAATGTGATTAAGAAAACAATTGAATTCCTGTTAATCAGAGAGTTAGAGGCATCTTTCAAATAAGATAATTTTTAAAATAATCTCTAATTACAGTTTTTGGTAAAGGTTCAAGAATTGTCCATTTTCAAAGGGAGTTCAAATTAAAACATCTTTCAATTTTTTTTTTTTTTTTTTTGGCAAAATGTGACAAAGCTTTAAAAATGTGCCCTGTCTTTGACCAAACAGTCGTTAGGAAATTAACATGAAAGTAGTCATAACTCATTAGAGTGTTAATCAAATGCATCATTTATAAGGTGATATTTAGAAACAACCTAAATATTTAATAATCACACTGGCTGAAACAAATATGGCAGCATTTTACCATAGAATACAATGCAGCTCTTTACAATATCATGTTTGTAGACCTATTAAGTCTTAGGATGTAAGAAGAAATTTCAAGAATAGGCAAATCCTTACGAATAGAAAGTAGGTTGACCTTTACCTAAAGCTGGAAAATTTGGGAAGGAAATAGTGACTGCTAGTGACTATAAGGTTTCTTTGTTTCCAGGAAAGAAGTTCCAAAATTAATTGTGGTGATGTTTGCACAACTCTGAATATACTGGAAGACATTCAAGTGTGCGCTATAGATGTGTGAAATATATGGTATGTGAACTATATTTTAACACAGCTTTTTTTTTCAAAAAAAAATTTAATCTAAAGACAACTGACAAAGTAAAATATTTGCAACATATATCACAAATAAAGAGCTGATATTCCTAACGCTTAAAGAATTGTTAAAATTTGCAAAACAGAATATGAAAACCAGTTAGAAAAGTAGGCAAATACATGAACAAATAATTCACATAAAAGATATAAAAACTGTAATTAAACTTATGAAAAGATATTTAACTCATTCACCATAAAAGAAATGCAAATTAAAGCTATATTGAAGATAAAATTTCAAAGAAATACACACACATATGCACCCACACAAAAGGGGCATATATAAAAACTTGTGAAATCTAAATAAGGGCTACAGTGTAGACCAATAATGTTTTACCAATGTCAGTTTCCTATTTTTGGTCACTGTATTCTGGTTATGTAAAATGTTATCATTGGAAGAAGCTGGGTACACTGAAAACATGCTATTTTTACAACATTTATATGAGTCTAAAATTATTTCAAAATAAAAGTTTAAAAAAGATGTAAGGGTGTGTTAGCATTTTGAGTATAAAAAGAAAGTTATAAAAATGCATGAATATAGGATCCCAATATGTTGAAAAACATGGCTTCAAATGAAATAAAAGAAATAGAATGAAATGTTATCTTTATATGGTGGGTTTTAAAGTGATTTGTATTTGTGTATATATGTATAGCAGCTGGATGTTTCTGTTTTTTGCTAAATTTCTAACTTGTACATGTTAATAAGTTTTGCATTAACTTGAATAACTTTTCATTTTTGTTATGGATCGCTTTGTGCCCTGGTTAATTTGATCAGCATAAACACTTTAATTACATAATTTGAGTTCTTAAATGCCCTTTGGCAACAAAAGCCCCAGTTTAATATTTTAGTAATCGAGTATGATTTGGTTTGTATGAAAGCCTTCAGCTGCATCTGTGCTACATTCTCTTTGCCTCTTTTTCTCGTTTGAACACACTCCTTAAATCCTGCCAGGGCCACACCATGGTAAAATATCAGAAACACAAGAAATTGTAAAATCATAAACCCAGGGATACAATAGCAGCGTAACTAGCTTTCTTCAAACAACTGAAATAAATGGTTTAGAAATGTATTTGAGATTTGAAAAATTTGATTCAAGGTAAATGAACATGACTATAATCAACATAATTGATGATACTATTACAAATATTAGTACAATAGCAAATATTTGGAGTAAAATATTATAGCACAATTTATGGTTAAAACAAATAATCTTCCCTTATTTTCATCTCATAGAAGATTTTATATGAAACAATAAATATTTTACTTTTTAGCATTTTAACAAATGAATGTTTCTAGGCTACACAAGGTCTTTGGAGAGCACATAAATACAAATCACATCAGTCACTAACAAAACACACTTCCAACTTCTCCTCTTTAATTTTTTATCTTAGAGTAAATTGTGGAAGAGTATCCAGTTTTATTATATGAGACTTTCTTCAATTTACTTAGAAAAAAATTAAACATTTTTTAATTTATTTACAAAGTTTAATGTCAAATTCTGGCTAAAATGATTTTTCTCACTTTCCCTTTAATAGGATCACATTAGTTTAATAGCAGCTCCTTCAAATGTCTTCTTTGAGCTTTATGATTTATTAATCACCAGAAGGGATATCACACCAAGGAAGATTTCCTAAAATAATTGATATTTAATTATAGAACAAGCTCACATCTGTGTGGTTTTGAGAGAATTAATCCAGAACCATGATCTGTTCAATGTAGCCTTCACAGTGACATCATAGATCATTAAAAAAAATTAGAAATGTTCAGGTGCAGTGGCACACACCTGTAGTCCCAGCTAGTTTGAGCACAGGAGTTCAAGGCTACAGTGAGCTATGATGGCACCAGCGCACCCCAGCCTGGGTGACAGAGAGAGAGATCTTGTCTTAAAAATAGAAAAGAGTATCTCAACAATAGATACGTGATAATAGATAAAGGATAATGGATGGGATAAGCCCCAATAAAGTAATTACTTCCTTCTCCTTCTCTTTCTCTTTCTCTTCCACATAACAGTTCAGTAGCTGGATAAACATAGAGCTTCTTTTTGTGTATTAGGAACACAGAGTTAAGGCACCCTACAACTACAGAAGATATTATCTGTAAGGTGATCTAATGTTTTTTTCTCTAAATTCTACTTTCAATGGCATCTTAGAAAAATATATTGACCAATAACAGACTAAAGAAAAACAGAGAGCTCTTCTGGTTTCAAGCAAATGTCAGAATGAACAACATACCCGCATCAAAACTGTCTCACTTTGTAAATCATATGATCACCTCAATAGATGCAAATTAGTATTTTTATTTTAAACTGTTACCCATTTTTCTATAATTTTATTACAGGAAAATCCTGTTGTTCAAGCTACCAATTTATAATTCATAAATAACTAACATTTCTTTAGTGCTTAATATGTGGCCAGGCACTCTTCCAAATGACTCAGGAAATGATGTTTAAATTGAAAATGGATGGATAAGAGTTGGTGGGCAATTGGGTATGTGTTTGGCATTAGAGGCAAAGAGGAGGATCCTAGGCAGAGGAAACAACACTAGGGAAGACCCAGCACTGCATGCACATGTCAAGGACTCTTCCACTTAAATTGAAGAAAAAAAAATGCACTGAATCATAGAAACCAGTAAGGGCCTAGGGTAGAGTTTGGGGCTGACTGAGAAGAGGCCCAAGGGAACTTTCTGGTGTGCTAGAAATGTCCTATACCCTAATTATATAAAGTTATAAATTTGTCAAAATGGCAAATTGTGCACTGAAAATGGTTGCATTTATTGCACATTAATTACACCTCTATAAAGCTGATTTTTAAAAACTAGAAAGCATTAGAATTCAAATGTCATTGACGACCTTGTGGGCCTTAGTAAGGACTTTGACATTTTCTGCTAAGGAAGAAGCTATGAGAAGTTATGAAGGGAAGAAAAGGTATGATCACATTTGTGTTTCAAATGTTTATTGTAACAATAAGAAAAAAGAGCTTGGAAAAGTATGCGTGATGAATAATTAGGAGGCAATTACAATCGTGTAGCAGAGAGAGAAAAAAAGAAGATATTTGTATCTGATACAAGAAAAGCCTCCAGTTCCATTCTTCTTCAGGTAGCTATCCATTAGCAGGTGAAATCAACAAGACTTATTAACTATTTGGCAATAATCAGTGGAGAAAGAAAGGAGTTCAGAATGGTCCTACGCTCCTGGCAGGGTGTGTTGCAGCACTGCTAGTGGAGATATGGCATGCTGCAGAGAGAACAACCTTATGTGATTTTGAGAGTGGAGGGAATATGAGAGTGGGCAATGGATAAATAACTTAGGTTGGGCCAAATTCAGTTTTAGGTCATGAGAAAGTGAAGTGAGATAGTAAAGTACAGATACAAAGCAAACTGTTAAAAGTGCACCTAGGGCCCACATGAGTGGCAAAAACTAAAAACATAATCCAGAACCCAGACTGGAACACCATAAAGACAAACAGCACCATAAAAACAAACATTAACATAAAAGTTTTCCTGAATATATTCCCAAGTTGTTTTTTAGTTTAAAAAAACACATATATGTAAATACAAAGACACATATATAGTTGCACAACTGCAAGTACAAATATTTTAAGCTGAATGTTTTCCAAGATAGCATGGATCAAAATTTAAAATTGTGTAATACTCTTTCTTTATAATTATTATATTTTAATCTGTATCAAAATTTTTTAAAGTTCCCTAGTTAATAAGTTTATTTTTAAAAATGTGTATACTGTATCCTTCTCTTGGAAATTAACAGTAAATATCACACTAAAATAGTAAGGCTTCTAAAAGTTCTATAGTTAAAATATGACTTAATTTGTTTAAAATAGTGTTTCCCAAATTTATTTGAATACAATGCCCATTTTTGAGCAATAGGATTTTGCAGACATAATGTTCACAAAATACAATCTGAAAAATATTTATCTACACAATTTTAAAAATTATTTTCTGTTTTGTTGCTTATTTCTCCACATGACATCTGGTAGGAATAATGGGGACAACTGTTTTATCTTGGAAACATATTCACTTTTATTATTTAATCCCAAAATATTTCTTTCTGTTAGAAAATTATCCATATAAATCTTCTGATTAATGAATCAGGTTTATATATTTCCTTATTTTAGCATTGTTCTTGTCCTGGTAATACTGCATAAATTTTCCAGGATCGCTTCTGGCTCTGAAATTATGTAACCTACGCAAAATATATTCATCATTTTTCATTTAAAAATAATTCCCATTGCCAAAGTCTTTCTACACTATGAACTTACAAATTAGTATGACTCTATTGAAAAGTACTGCTATAAAATAAAGATGCTTTGGAATTCACCCAACCCTAATAATATTCTGTAAAGCCACCATCCAACTAAGGCCCATGAGAAATATCTTAGCATAAATTGAATTTATATCTAAAAGCTCCAATTAGACCCCTGTTGAAGTCATTATCATTAGGTTTTCGATTGCGCCTAGCCACTAAAATAGTTGTTCTCACTGCATATAATAAATGACAAGCAACATCAAATCATAACATTTTCAAATTGGAAGGCACTTTAGAGATTAGCTATTTACTCTGCAGTTTACAGATGAGGAAAAGGAGTTGCAGGGAGGTTAAATGACTTGTTTAGAAGCAGTTTTCAAAACTAAAATTTGTTATGAGTAGGATATATTATGTGAGTTAAAAGGTTTTGAAATGTTATGGAATATTTTCTCTAAATATATAATATCAGTTGTAGAACATTTTTAAAAAGTACTAAGATCACTGAATTTATTCATGATGGCTGAGATTACAATGGTTTTCAGACAATTCTGTATCATTTACTTCTAAGTATTTTCTTTTTCAACATAATTCATTTACTATTTCAAGTGCGTATATCATTAAACCTTTTAGTAATCTTGAATCATCTGTGTTATCAGAAATCTTCCTATGTTATTAAAAAGCAAACAGAGTTATTCACAGAAGATTTGCTGGTTTTGCAGTCAAAACTGACTTCAGAAAAAGGAAATGTACAAATAAAATAAGAACTATTTGTTCTATATTTCACCATCTCAGAGGAGGCAGGAATCACCCAAGCCAACGCTGATACAAAGAGGAAACTGAGTCACACGGGACTTAGTGGATATTGGATGAGACAGAGGAAGAGTTTAAGTGAGCAGCATCATCATACAAGTACAGATGGAACTGAGTGAAATTTTCCCAAATGATTTATAAATTTAAAAATTCAAAGTGCTGGGAAAGATGTGAGGAGTCATCCAGACTCAATCTCTTTTTTTAAAAGTGAGAAAAATGAGGACCAGCAAGGAAAAGTGACTTGGTCTTTGTATTAGCCAGGGATACAGTGATGCTGAAGGCCAGGCCTTCTGGATTCTGTTAGATTACTTTGACCTCTCTCTACTGTGGAGACCAGAGGACACAGGTATCTGCGGGAAATTGTATATGTGAAGTCAGGGACAGAGTAGCAGGCCAGGGAGCATCCAGGCTGCAACCTGAGAGTGTTGCTGGTGTCTCAGAGTGTCTGGTTGGTATGTCTGCTTCTCCACACACTAGATGCTCAGAGACTAGTGGTCTATGGTCTTTGGACTCTGTAAATTAAAGTCATTTCTTTCTCTAGGAAAATCCTCATCGTTAGTCAATTTTTGGAGATGACTGAGAGTCCACAGTACATAAGCTGTGGAGTTACCACCACCAGTGCCAGGACCTTTAGCTTTGCTGATAAAGTAGCTGATATTTTGAGCAATGTGATTCTGGAAAATGAGATAAATATATTCACTTATACACTATTACCATCTCTCAAAGGATCCCACTCAGCTCCTTCTGCACTCCCCAATCCACCCTTCCATCCAATTTTTTGAAACGGTGCTGCCTTTGAGTACAGAACCAGATGAGGACAAAAATGTACCAGAAAATTTCTAATATGTCATTACCTTTGTTTAGGCTTAGAAGTTTCTAAGGCCCTTTTCAAAGCCAGGATCATTTGGATTTTCCCTCAGTGATATAGCTATACATGATTAAGACTGCCTTCTCCATTAAGAACTTTTATAACTCATTAGCTATTTATTCTAAACTTCCTTCATAGATCTGTTTGATCATTACTGCTGATTGTAAGTCTTTGGATCATTTTATTTTGTCGGCCTACTCCACAATTCTAAAGGCTAAGGCAAACTTAACTTTTATTCTGGGATAGGGTTCCAAGATCTGGAATGCATCAGATGCAATGTTGAAATCAAGGACAGAGTCAGAAAGTCAAAGATAACACAAAATGAGCTTTATTCACCATCACATTTACGGGAGATTGTGAAGAAATAGATGAAGGGGCCAGGAACAGGTAAAGAAGTGATGTTTAAACAACATTGATTTGAAGGTGCTAGATAAGGTAAAGTTCGTATATATGTTGATTTAGTAGCCCTAGGTATCAGTCCGTTCTCACAGTGCTACGAAGAAATACCTGAGACTGGGTAATTTGTAAAAGGAAGAGGTTTAATTGACTCAAAGTTCTGCATGGTTGGGGAGGTCTCAGGAAACTTACAATCATGGTGGAAGGAAAAGCAAGCATGTCCTTTTTCACATGGAGGCGGCAAGGAGAAATGCAAAGGAAGTGGGGGAAATGCTCCTTATGTAACCATCAAATATCACAAGAACAGCATGAGGCTAACTGCCCCCATGATTCAACTACTTCCATCTGCGTCCCTCCCAGGACATGTGGGGATTACGGGATTACAATTCAAGATGAGATTTGGGTGGGGAAACAAAGGTAAACCATATCACCCTCATATACCAAATGCTCAGCACTCCTATTTCTTTTGTCTTTTCAAATGCTCTCAGAAAACCTGGGATTGTAGAGAAGGCTGAACCAGACCAGTGTACTTTGACTTCTCTGCACTGTGGAGACCAGAGGACACGGGCTATTGTACATGTGAAGTCAGAGATAGAGTAGCAGGCCAGGGAGCATCTGGGCTGCAATCTGTGAGTTGCCATCTGCAGCTGTCCCATTTTCCTTTCTTTCTGGGCATTCAGGCTGCTGCTCATTCTTTCTGGGGTGGCCCCCATAGGACCTCTTGCATTCTGTGGCCTCTTCAGGTCTTATGCTTCCATCAGTGCTTCTTTTTTACTGACATTTTCTTCCTTTTCTTCTCATTGTTCTCTCAAGCCAGCAAGCAAACACCTTCCTTTTCTAGTGTCCAGCCATCAGTGAGTGTATCCCTAGACCCCAACAGCAGAAACTGTCCTTGTCCAACTAGTGCTTTACAGTTTGCCACATGCTCATGGTACCTGGAGACTGAGAAGGGTGGTAGCCAATTTTACTCAGCTCGTTGCACTGGAAACCACTGCCATTCCCCACTGAAATCTCATACCTGCTGCCTTTCTGCCCACCATCTGAGCCTGGCACCCCCTGTCAGACCCCTAACATTCTCCTGGTGACCTTTATCTATTAGAAAATCCTTTATCCCATCTTGAATTGTGGCATCAGTAAGGAGATAATTTGTCAAACATCTTTGTCAGTATAACACATCTGAATCTCAAGTACATGTAAGGTTCATATTCTTGCATTCTCAGGAAAAATCACTGTCCAGGCTGTTTATACCTGTGCAACAGGCATCATGGAGATGGCTGAGCATTTTGGGTTTTGACTATTTTGCTCACTAGTGTATATATGCACTACGACTTCATTGAATGTATTTGTATATTTATATATTTATTGCAGTTTTTGTGTTTGTTTTTGCGACGGAGTCTCACCCTATTGCCTAGGCTGGAGTGCAGTGATGGTGATCTTGGCTCACTGCAATCTCTGCCTCCCAGGTTCAAGCGATTCTCCTGCCTCCGTCTCTCAAGTAGCTGGGACTACAGGCACCTGCCACCACGCCAGACTAATTTTCGTATTTTTGTGTAAACAAGGGATTTCACCATATTGGCCAGGCTGGTCTTCAACTCCTGACCTTGTGATCCACCTGCCTCAGCCTCCCAAAGTGCTGGGATTACAGGCATGAGCCACTGCACCCAGCCTATTTATTGCATTTTCCTAACTAGACTTACATAGAAAATTCTAACAATATATCTTGCCATCTCTTACACAATTCTTTCTACCAAGTAAATGCTTCATTAGAGGACTCTTGATTACTCAAAATAATGGACAAAAGAAATGATGTGACTAAATCAAAGCGGGAAATAACTTAAATTGTGTTTGCTGATTTTATTTGTATTTACAAGTGGCCATGAACAAAGCTATTCTTGGAATCTATGCCACTACAAGATTGTGGTGTTGCTGTCAAGTCCTATTGAATTGTACCATTTTCCACCTCACTTCTCTGCAGCATTACATTTTCTTCTCTCTACACTATTGATCAAGAGAATCAATTTTACAATTGAGGAAAACCATCAGACTAAATAGAACTCTGTTCAATTGTTCTTATGCTAAAGTTCACTATCTTTCTGCCCATACTTTCTCAGGCTGAAAGAAGTAATTAAACATTATAGGATAAAAGGTCTTCCCTTTCAGCACCAACTGGCCTGTGGGCTACATTTAGCAGTAACTATAAACCGTAATGACAATAATGTTAATAAACTTTAAGCAGAGAAAATGGCTCGATAAACAAGAAACCAAGATTGGTTGTTTTTAAACTATCATGAGGTTAATCAAGGTTGAGTATCCATTCTTTTAGTTCCCATAAAAATAAAGCTGGCTTTGGTTTTCACTTAAAAAAGTTCTTCATACAACCAAGGCTATTTCAGAAGTTTCAACTAGCACTAATAAAAGGTATTTTCTGTATAGTTACATTGCCTTAAGAACTCTGATAAATAAATCACTGTGGTAAAAAGAAAATTGATAAATATAATTAGTTGGTCTTACAGTCTCACAATCCTTCTAAACAGTGTTGCAGCTTAATTTGTACAGGAGTCAGTGTCAGTTTATACTAGCACCATACTATAGAGAACATTTTGGATTTCCACCTTAAATTAATTATTGCATTACAATAAAAAAATAGAATGTTTCCAAAAGACAGTAGTGCTCCAGCATTCCTCAAACTTTTTGCTTCTATCTGAAGTAAAAAGTGTTTCAGACAGAGCACAAATAGTATAAATTGCAACAAACTGAAATCAGTACTAGAACAGTAATAAAAATGCTACATATATAAGATGAACTATGTTACATGAGCTGAGTAACAACTGACTTTCCTCAACTAGCCAAAACAGATACTATAGTGGTTTCCTTTGATTTTTATAATTAGTTAGAGATGATATTTTGAAAGAAAAGAAGCCAACATTTTTCTAAAAGAATGTTTGACTTTGGTATTTCGCCTTCGGAAGTACCTGTGAGGAGATGGTTATAAGGTTTTAATTCGATAATTTCTGCGAGTTTACAATAACCTTGAATGTAGCCAAAGGATATTATTTAAAGATACTATATTCAATATCATATTCTCCTCCTTTCCATGGTGCTGCATATACAGGAAACACAATTTAAAATTTAAAGCATATCTGTGTTGGAAATACTGGGATTTTATGAACACCATTTGTAATTACTGGCAACACACAGAAAAACAATGGAAAATATCGACTACAGTCACATATAGATTTATCGTATCTATCTGGTCATTATTTAATTCTTTCATTTGAAGTAGGATATAAGTAAATATAAACTGTATGTTGGAATTAATGTGAGCACTTAGCAATGCCCACTAGACTTGGATTTGATGGAGATTTGACTTGTTCCCTTGTGACCAGGGAATTACGGTATATAACAGGTTTTTTAATACACTCACATGGAAAAGGTGATTCTTGACATTTACACAATAGATATGTTTGTATATTATAAGTCATGCCCTAAACCACCTTCTGTAGGCCAAATTCAAAATTTTATTCCAGAATTGACTGAGATTAGAGATACACATAGACGTTTGAGCCAGGGAAGAAAAGTCAGCCCTCATGAGGTAGCTGTGACATTTTTAGGCTATTATTTGTAGCAGCACCAGCCAAGCCAAAAACCAAACTGCTTTCTGACGATTCTCACCGCAGCATATTCACAGGTTTTTCTCCCCTCCCTTCTCTCTTCCATGCTGAGGGGACCCATGCAGATTCCTAGGACTCTCAGACCCCTATCAGTTCACACATTGTCACCATCGCTGCCAGTATCCCCTTATCCAAGTTAATCTCTTCCTTTCCAAATCCTTCCCTCCTCCTCAGTCCTCATTCAATGGCTGGCAGTGAGAACAGTAATAAGAAAAGGCAACTTGCAGTGTTGCTTTAGAAGACGGCTAGAGTTTCCCACAGGCGGCCACATACATAAGCCTGGGATATCCCACTCACTTTTCCCTTCACCATGCACCAGAATACTCCAGGCATCTAGTTCAAGTGATTTAACAACTGCAAGCCACGCAGCATTCAGATCAAGTCCTCATGGAAAGGAACAGACAGAAACAACGTTCCTGTGAGACAGGGAGGCTCATGACGTGACTTCTCTTTTTCCCAGAAGAGAATGGGCAGGCAATTGCCTCTCCTGCTGCCTGTGAAGGTCTGAGCCCACTCACTGCAACACCTGAACCCTAGGAAGCAAAGGCACTGCCAGCAGGGTGATGCTTAAGAAATGGTACTCATTGATAGCTTCCCGAACGTGAAATATTATACCCATATCATAAAAAAGTCTATTGTATTTTTTAGACATTTGACTTTTCAAACGTATTTTTGTGGAATGTTTTTTTTATCATGAAGTATGGGCTGGCTGTATCCTACAAAAGATGTAACAAGTTATGGATCTATATGTCCTCCTTAGAATTCTTAAATTGCTTTGTAATTTAAAACATTCTCACATTTCAGCAGGTCTTGCTAAAAAAGAAGTGGCAAAAATATGTATCTTTATTTATTATCTTGTCCCTTGAGGGGACAGCATTTGAGTAGAGCTTTCATTACAACTTAAATGACATTAAGTTCAACCAATTGATTTAAAATATTTATAATGTGTTCAAAAGTTACATTTAAGAAGCTTCACAGGACAAATTATGCTTCCTGAGCAAAACTTTGAGCAGTTTTATGACCTTGCCAAAACATATAGGTCAGTTCCTTTGAGGAACCTTCAATAAATGCCAGGGTTTCAAGCAGTGGAATCATAATTTGTTTTAGTTTTCAGAACAATTTTGCTAAACTTTTTTGAAAAGAATGAAACTTTTAAATCTATGTATATTTTTATAACAACTTTCTACCTAGAAACTCATGTTCTTCATATAATTATGGAGGGCAAGAAATTTTAATAGTTTTTTTCTGTTCTTTGTGGATTTTTAAAACTTAAGATAAAAGTCTATAGACAAAGCACTTTTATGTCCCTAGGACAAGTCAGTAAGGAGGAAACATTCAAGATGGGTATGTATCTTCCAAGACAGCAGACAGAAAGAAGTTGGTGGGATCTATCATGAGGTGCCTGTCCCAAAATGCCTCAGGTACCCCCCTCTTCATTGGAACCAAAAATAAACCAAGGAGACATAGAAAATGTGGACATACTGGCCGGGCACTGTGGCTCACACCTGTAATTCCAGCACTTTGGGAGGTTGAGGCAGCCTGATCAGTTGAGGCCAGGAGTTTGAGTCTGGCCTCGCCAACTGGTGAAACCTCATCTCTACTAAAAATACAAGAAAAAAAAAATAGCCGGGTGTGCAGGCATGTACCAGTGGTCCTAGCTACTCGAGAGGCTGAGGCAGAATTGCTTTAACCTGGGAGGTGGAGTTTGCAGTGAGCCATAGTTGCACCAATTGCATTCCAGCCTGGGTGATGGAAAGAGACTGTCTCAAAAAACAAAACAAAACAAAATGAAAATGTAGATATATTTTCACAGGGTATCACAATGGGCAGTGAAGAAAATACAGTCAATCACTCTACTATCTCCTACTGCTGTTTATTTAAATAACTTGTAATTATCTGAAAATTGACATTGAGAGCTATATGAAGAGCCTAAAATGTTCTAATTATATCAACCTCATTGGTTCTGACATACATCTAAAGAAAGGACATAGTAGTACAACAAGAATCATGACCAGCAATTTCATCTAACATTGTGATAGACATGACAGTTCATTGAGTGATTTTATGAGTACTTTAGTGTTGATACACAGATATGATTAGCATTCCTACTATACAGATAATGATATCAAAGCTCTTAGGCAACACATAGCCTTCTGACATTAATGAGTAACTAAGTGGCAGAGGAGAAAGTCACCCAGGGCTTCTGACTACAAGTCTAGGTTTATTTTTCCCATATCCTATGCTATGGGATCCCCTCATAATGAACTCAAATAATCAAATCTCCTGTTGGAATTTGCCAGTGCATGCGTTTTTTATATTATTATCTCTTAATCCCCCATGATACAAAATATTTGTTTATAGAAGAAAGAAAGAGAAGTAAAATTTGCTGCTCACTCACTAAATTGTAGATGGGACATTTTTATGACTTTCATATGTATCATAACAGTATATTAAAATTGACTATCTTTCATTAATATATACTTTTCTGAGAAAAAATGGACATAATTATTATTATCCCCTTTGCTTCTAAAATTTTTGGCTATATGTTATTTATTTAATTAGGATAATCCATAATTTATCAGCAATGATTTTATGCCAACTCGAGATTTTTGGTGAAGAAAATCTAACCTACAGATTTTTTTTTTCAAGTACAAATATATTTTTGTGACTACTAAATTTAATAGATCATGAAGTTGATATAATGTTATGCTTCACGGACGTTTAATAAAACATTTATTCATTTATTATAGATTTTGCCTTTTTAAAAATAGGTTCCAGGGACAATTTATTTTCCTCATCTCAAACTTTTTTCTTTTACAGTCACTGAAAAACCTATATTCCCCTAGCACTCTGCTCCAGTGCCTGATAAATCAAGTGGCCTGTGCACAGTGCCAGGCCCTTTACAGACCTCATCTCACAAAATTATCTGTCCAGTAAAAAAGGAATGCGGGGCTACAGATTATAGGTTACAATAGCAACCCTCCACAAAAATCTATAAAGAGGAGAACAATATCCTAGGGAATTCCTATCACACCAGTAATTTCAGTGTTCCTCTATCTGAGTAACAGTTCAGTTCGGGGAGGAAATTGTAAGATATAGGATAAATGGAAAAAAATAGATTAAATCCTTTTCTCCTCTTTAAAAATGTTACTGGAAATCACAGTCAATTATGGATGTTGATACAAAATGTACCACAATATTGGTTTATTAGTTGTGATGAATATATCATACCAATGGAAAATCTTAGGCATACTGGGTGCAGGGTATACCAGAACTCTCTGAACAGCCTTTGCCAGCCTTCTGTAAAACTAAAGCTATTCTAGAATAAAATATTTATTTTTATAAATGCAATTAAATATTTAAAATAGAGTGCAAGTCACTAATAATCTTTTCTGTATCCTCTCCCTTTCCTTCCTTTCCCTTCATGGACAATTCCATCATAGAGCCATTAGGTGGGGCAGTGCTAACTGCCTACAGGGAGAGCAGCCTTTCAAGGAATGGTGTAATTTAAGCAAGGTGAATGAAGCATCCACACAGGAAGAAGGCGCAGCAAAGTGGATTTGGAACCCAGTGTAATAGAAAGGGCATCTGCATGTGAGTGCAGCTTGGCATGGGGTAACAGAGCCTGAGCAGGGTGATAAGCGCATTCATGCAAGAGGAAAGCTCAATGAGGAGTGTTAAATTTGAAGCTGGTTGAGGAGGATATCGCGCCTAAAGAGGGAGGAATTGCCTGGTGTGAAATATTAGAGTCTGAGCAGGATATCAAGAGCATTTACCAGCAAGAGGACTGGTACGGGGTTACAGAAACCAAGAAGGGTGGAAAGAGTGTCCACATTTTGAGAAAGAATGACCAAAATGGGATTTTGGAGCTTCATGAAGGTAAAGAGGGCTATGTGAATGGGTGTCCTAGAGTGCCCTGACAGAGCATGAGCAGGTTAAAGATGGTGACCATGCAGTGGGAGAGGAAGTCAGCTTGGCATGGGAAGACAGAGCCCCAAAAGAGCAGTGAGGTACACATATGCAAAAGAGGAAAGCTGAGTGCGGTGTGTGGGAACCTAAGCAGGCTGAGAAAGTGTTATCCAATGGGTGGGACTACACAGTGAAAGTGTCAGAAAGGTGTCAGAGCCTGAGAAGGTGAAGGAGGACATTGGCAAGGAGGGGCTACCTTGCATGCGATATCAGAGCATGACCAAGTGGGGAAAGGTGCCCACAAGGGGGAAGAAACAGCAACAATGTGAGATTGGTTACATACAAGGGACATTATATATAATTATATATTATATATTTTTTGGTTACATACAAAGGACATTATATATAATTATATATATACATATATGTGTTTATACATAATATATTCTAATAACATACCTAACATATAGTTATATACATATCCTAATAATAACATAGCCTTACACTAATTTTAACTTATATTCTAATATGGAAAGAACTTACTTGAAAAACTGTACTAGATTTCTGGTATTAAACACAATAAATTGTATTCTATGCCTAGCTTTTGTCCAAGTTGTTTTTTGTTATACTGAGTTTCTACCAAATCATATGGATAGCATTGAAAGAGATTACAATTAAATAATAAAATAACATTTTTAAATGTTACATATAGAGAATATATAAAAATATAGAGATTTTATATATTTTATTATATAACATTTAAAATATTCTTTTATTCTAATTTATGTCATACATATATGTGAGAATATGTAAGAATATACATAATACATATATGTATGAACCCATATATACATATATGTAAGAATATATATATAGACATATATATAAGAATATATACATATTATTTTTAAAACAAGAAATTTGCAGGACAAGATTAATCCCCAGAAATCATTCCACTAAAAGCTCAGGATGATAAACAGGGTACTAATGAAAATTTTTTTTATCTGTCTTCATTTATAAACTTGACATGTTTGTTTGTGTTTTTTCAACATGAAAGAAAACTAAGGGGAAACAAAAGTAAAAAATTCAAGCCTTTCTGTAGGAAATGAAGGAGAAGGAAGAAACTCTTATTGGATGTCAGAGTTTACATTAGGCACTTAATATTATCATATTTTGCTTTATACAACAACTTTAGGTAGGCATTGACACCTATTCCTATTTTTTAAATTAGAAAATTGTCTAACAGATTTCATTCATAGCTTAATGATCCAATTATAATAAAATATAGAGGCCAAATTTAAACCCTAAATTGTCTTTACATGAAATCCATGACTTTTCAAAGAATTAAGTTGCCTCAACTGAGTCTCATAATAATCTATGAGTAGAAAAAGTGCTGTCATCATTAACCTGTGTGTGTGTGTGTGTGTGTGTGTGTGTGTGTGTGTGTGTGTGTGTGTGTGAAGGGAGATAAGAGACAGTAACTGGTTCATATGGTTCTATGACTAGAAAGATTATACATCAAACCTCAGAATGGAAATAAACTTGCTCTGTAACAGAGTCATGTAAGAATTAAAATAACACATTATTCTAAAGAGTCTACAATCTTTCATGCATTTATTGAGTCTGGTTAAATAATAGCCAGATGTACATGCTTTTAAAACTGTTCGATCTTTGGAAACATGTATAAAAGTATATATACTGTTCTTTTACCAGAAATATGAAAAGTCTTAATCACTTGACAAAATGTTTTCCAGATACAGCATTTACTGACATAATTAGCCAATATCCAAGAGCAGAATATATAACATATTAGAGCCAGAAAATAAGTACTATAAATATCAATTCTGCATATATTTCTCTCAAATCAGAATTTTCACACTTCCAGAAATGTCTTATCTCTGTTTCTGCCTGTGTACTATTTAGCCTGATGGAGCATCATCTATGCATGTCAAGAATTCACTACAAAACCTAGTGAGTACAAATTCACCATTTTTCTTTAGCATTTAAAAATCTAAGTAATTATGATGGATTCTTGCTAAGGGTCTTACAGCAGTCAAGTGTATAAAAACTATATAACTAATTTAGCATCTTTAATAGATAAAATACCCTGCACATAAGAAAATACATAAGTTTATGTGGATCTTGAGAATATCTCCAACTTACATGTTTAAAAGGATGGGTATGACTTTAAAAATTGTCCGAAGTTTTTAGTATTTAACACAATAAACTTCTTTCCTATGTCTAGACTTTATCCAAGATATATTTTGTTATGTTGAATTTCAGCAGAATAATATGGATATCATATATTGGTAGAGAGAAAAGAGTTTATATAAAAAACATGAAGAAATTGATGCCATGTAAAAACAACTACAGTAAGAAACCTTAGTCTAGATAAGAAAATATAATAACACTTAAAAATATTTAGCAAACTGAATATAGAGAATTAAACATGTTTTTAAATTTTACATAAGATTTATGGGAATTTTTTTTCAATTTTAAAATTAAAACATAATTGACATTACATGTAATTCACCATTTTTTTAATTGTAGTAAAAAAACACCTAACATAAAATTTACCATTTTAATTATTTTTAAGTTTACAGTTCAATAGTGTGAGGTATATTCACATCTCCAGAACTTTTTGTGCAAAATAGAAATTTTATATCCATTAAACAACTCCCCATTTTCCCCTCTCCTTGGTCTCTAGTAACCACTATTCTACTTTCCGTTTCTAGGAATTTGACTAATTTAGATACCTCATATATGTGGACTCAAACAGTATTTGGTTGTATGTGTGTGTGTGACTGGATTATTTCACTTGGCATAATGTCTTCAAGGTTCACTTGTGTTGTAGTGTGTGACAGGATTTCCTTCCTTTTTAAGGCTGAATAATATTCCATTGTGTATATGTATATATCATATATACACACACACATATATATACATACACCATATTTTTTAATCCATTCATTCATCAATGTACAGTTGTGTTGCTTCTACTTCTTAGCTATTGTGAATAGTGCTGTTATAAACATGGGTGGGCAAATATTTCTTGGAGACCCTATTTTTTATTCTTTTGGCTGCATATCTAGAAGTGGGATTGTTGATTCATCTGGTAAATCTATTTTTGTGCTTTGAGGAACCTCCACACAGTTTTCCATGGTGGTTGCACCATTTTACAATCCCACCAACAGTGTACATTCCAAAGTTTCCACGTTCTTGTCAACACTTGTTATTTTTTTATTTTTTTTTGATAGTAGCCATTGTAATGGATGTTAAGTGCACACTTATTTTTTACATGGGTAATGGACACTATATTACCAGAAATATTAAAGACAAAATTAAATGCCTTTTGGACTCGATAAAGGTCAATTTCTTTTGGAATGGATGAAGGACAATCTTCCTTGAATTCATAGGGATGGATTATTGGCTGGTGCCTAAGTACTCAACTGTTATACCATGAAATCTATATTGGCTGTGTTAAGAAAAGCTGTACCACTCCTACATGATTTTAATTACTCTGGTAGAGGCTACTGTAACAACAACAGTGATGAAAGAAGGGGAGATTTCCAGTGTATATGAGAATTTATCGACAAAAGATATTACATGGTATATGATCATCAAAAAGTTCTCAAATTGGTGTTTTTAAATTTTATTTTAAGTTCTGGGGTACATGTGCAGGATGTGCAGGTTTGCTACAGAGGTAAATGTGTACCATGGTGGTTTGCTGCACCTATCAACCCATCACCTAAGTATTAAGCCCAGCATATGTTAGCTATTTTTTTCTGATGCTCTCCCTCCCCTGTCCCACAGGCCCCAATGTGTGTTATTCCCCTTCCTGTGTCTACATGTTCTCATTGTTCAGCTCCTACTTATGAAGGAGAATATACAGCACTTGGTTTTCTGTTCCTGTGTTAGTTTGCTGAGGATAATGGCTTCCAGTTCCATCTATGCCCCTGCAACTGACATGATTTCATTCCTTTTTATAGCTGCATAGTACTCCATGGTGTATATTACCACCATTTCTTTATCCAATCTATCATTGATGGGCATCTGGGTTGATTCCATATTTTTGATATTGTAAATGGTGCTGCAAAGAACATATATGTGCATTCACCTTTATAACAGAATGGTTTATATTCCTTTGGGTGTATACACAGTAATGGGTTATATTCCTTTGGGTATATACACACTAATGAGATTGCTGGGTCAAATGGTATTTATGGTTCTTGGTCTTTGAGGAATCACCACACTGTCTTCCACAATAGTTGAACTAATTTACATGCCCACCAACAGTGTAAAAGTGTTCTTATCTCTCCGCACCATCTGTTGTTCCTTGACTTTGTAATAATCGCCATTCTAACTGGTATGAGATTGTATCTCATTGTGGTTTAAATTTTCTCTAAAGATGAGTGATATTGAGCTTTTTTGCATATGTTTGTTGGCTGCAAACCAACAGCCATACATTTGGTATTTCTGACGACCCCAGTGCAACAGATTGATGTAATAACAGGATCTTTGCTAGGTTTGGTCAGAATTAACATAAGAGCACCTCACACCTTAAACTCAACAGTTTCTGATAACAAAACTAGCATCTATTTAGTTTGTTTTTTAATGGGTTTTTTTAAAAATTATTCTTAGATGTGGCATTCTAATTTTGGTCGGTTTCTCAGTTTATCCTATCAAGGGTTTAACTAAGAAGCAACTCCTGGACATAAACTGGTTCATCTTTCTGTAGGATAACTTGAAAATATGTGTCAAACCCTTAAAAAATACATAATCATTTTGCCACATATTTTACATCTGAAATTACTTAAATTGTACAATGAATTAACTAAGATTCAAAGATGTTCATAGACTGTTGCTTATTTTAACAAAAAGTAGGCAATTTAAAATGCTGAAGATTGGAAGATTATTTAATAAAGTGCATTTGTACATTGGAATTTATGCAACCATTAAACATAAAGCTATTGCTTTATGGTTTAGGCTTTAACACTTTTTTATGCTTCTTCTTTTTTTTTTTTCTTTTTTAAATGTGAGACAGGGTCTCACATTGCTTACTGAAACTGTAATCTCCCTGGACTCAGGTGATCCTCCCATCTCAGCCTCTCAAGTAGCTGCAACTACAGGTGTGCAGCACCACACCTTGATAACTTTTTTGGGGGATTTTTGTAGAGATGAGGTTTTGCCATGTTGCCCAGGCTGGTCTCAAACTTCTGGGCTCAAACAATCCACCTACCTTGGTCTCCTGAAGTGCTAGGATTACAGGCATGAGGCCCCCGGCTCAGCTCTTTTTTATGATTTTTATATACTTTTACATTGTCTTTAAATATATTTTAAAGTACTTTTAGTTCTTATTTTTATTTTACTAATAACAGGAATTCATAATATGTTACTAAGTGGTAAAAGCAAGGTAGAACACCATAATTATAATACAAGGCAGGAAAAAAGCATGACTGTGTGAATGAGAGTGTGCAACATTATCAGGGATACATGTTAACTAGAATTCATTATGTTTCAAACTAAACACATCTATACACAATTGCAATTACAGAGGAGTATAACGGAATATGGATAGTGGTTAATTTAGGTTATGAGATATAAGTGAACATCATCTTCTTGTTGCCTATGTTTGTTCTTTAAATTTTCTATAAGAAATGAATATTACCTGTGTCATATAAAACAACAAAGGAGTAGAAAGTTGGCATGAATACATGAGAGCAATTTCTCAGGTTGGTCCATAGCTACTTGGCCTTTGGTCTCAGAAAGGTCAGGATGGTTACTGATACTGAAGATGGCCACCTTCCACCGCTAAGAGAAGCAACTGTGCTGAAAGGCTGGGAACACTTGGGGCAGGAGGCAGTCACTCTTAACTAACTATAGGTGTTGACTTCTATCTCCTCACATTCTCATAAGGGAGAAGACAAATCAATACTGTCAATAAAAAATGTTCCTGTGTCCTTGAGAGAAGCTTTTATGCATAAAAAATTTCATCGGTTCACTTTGGTTTTAAAGCTTAATATTAAATTTGTCCAATTAGCAAATTCAAAACCTGACTTACCCTTAAGTTTTTAAAATCAATTTGCAAATTATTAGTCTAACATATTTTAATAGTATGTTATAAGAGGATTTCAATGGATCATTGGCCCAATTTTTAAAAATCCTTTCTTTAAAAACAATTCCTTTATAATTGCCTGGCTGACAAACCAAATAGCTCAGAAGGAAGGTAGATAGGTAGATAGGTTGGTAGATTGGTAGGTAGGTAGGTAGATAGATGACAAACAATAATAGATTCTGTATACATACATAAAATCTCAAATGTTTCAATGCTATGTAAAACTTGGAAAGATTTCTATTTAAAATAGCAGATCCAAATCAATTACTCAGTTATGCATTTTAAGATGGAATTAAATTCTTTTCTTTAAGAATGTTGAATATTGGCCCCCATTCTCTTCTGGCTTGTAGAGTTTCTGTCGAGAGATCTGCTGTTAGTCTGATGGGCTTCCCTTTGTGGGTAACCCAACCTTTCTCTCTGGCTGCCCTTAAGATTTTTTCCTTCATTTCAACTTTGGTGAATCTGGCAATTATGTGTCTTGGAGTTGCTCTTCTCGAGGAGTATCTTTGTGGCGTTCTCTGTATTTCCTGGATTTGAATGTTGGCTTGCCCTACTAGGTTGGGGAAGTTCTCCTGGATGATATCCTGAAGAATGTTTTCCAACTTGGTTCCATATTCCCCCTCACTTTCAGGCACCCCAATCAGACGTAGATTTGGCCTTTTTACATAATCCCATACTTCTTGCAGGCTTTGTTCATTTCTTTTTCTTCTTTTTTCTTTTGGTTTCTCTTCTCGCTTCATTTCATTCATTTGATCCTCAATCGCTGATACTCTTTCTTCCAGTTGATAAAGTCGATTACTGAAGCTTGTGCATTTGTCATGTATTTCTCGTGTCATGGTTTTCATCTCTTTCATTTCGTTTATGACCTTCTCTGCATTAATTACTCTAGCTATCAATTCTTACACTTTTTTTTTCAAGATTTTTAGTTTCTTTGCGCTGGGTACGTAATTCCTTCTTTAGCTCTGAGAAGTTTGATGGACTGAAGCCTTCTTCTCATCTAGTCAAAGTCATTCTCCGTCCAGCTTTGATCCGTTGCTGGCGATGAGCTGCGCTCCTTTGCCGGGGGAGATGTGCTCTTATTTTTTGAATTTCCAGCTTTTCTGCCCTGCTTTTTCCCCATCTTTGTGGTTTTATCTGCCTCTGGTCTTTGATGATGGTGGCGTACTGATGGGGTTTTGATGTAGGTGTCCTTCCTGTTTGATAGTTTTCCACAGAAGACATTCATACAGCCAACAGACACATGAAAAAATGCTCATCATCACTGGCCATCAGAGAAATGCAAATCAAAACCACAATGAGATACCATCTCACACCAGTTAGAATGGCAATCATTAAAATGTCAGGAAACAACAGGTGCTGGAGAGGATGTGGAGAAATAGGAACACTTTTACACTGTTGGTGGGATTGTAAACTAGTTCAACCATTATGGAAAACAGTATGGCGATTCCTCAAAGATCTAGAACTAGATGTACCATATGACCCAGCCATCCCATTACTGGGGATATACCCAAAGGATTATAAATCATGCTGCTATAAAGACACATGCACACGTATGTTTATTGCGGCACTATTCACAATAGCAAAGACTTAGAATCAACCCAAATGTCCATCAGTGACAGACTGGATTAAGAAAATGTGGCACATATACACCATGGAATACTATGCAGCCATAAAAAAGGATGAGTTTGTGTCCTTTGTAGGGACATGGAAGCAGCTCGAAACCATCATTCTTAGCAAACTATCACAAGAACAGAGAACCAAACACCACATGTTCTCACTCATAGGTGGGAATTGAACAATGAGATCACTTGGACTGGGGAAGGGGAACATCACACACCGGGGCCTATCATGGGGAGGGTGGAGGGGGGAGGGATTGCATTGGGAGTTATACCTGATGTAAATGACGAGTTGATGGGTGCTGACGAGTTGATGGGTGCAGCACACCAACATGGCACAAGTATATATATATGTAACAAACCTGCACGTTATGCACATGTACCCTAGAACTTAAAATATAATAAATAAATAAATAAATAAAAAGATGGAATTAAAAAGCAAACCTGTTACTTAGTAAGGCAGATTCTCTTTCACATCAGAAATCCTTAAAATACCAAGTGTGTACACCATTTCTTAATATAAAAATATGTTGCCAAATTTAGTTAATTTAGGTATTTCTACTGTAAATTATAAATCTTCCAGGGTTAAAATAATTTTATCTAAGAAGGAAATAATGATATCACCACAAACAGTTTTGAGGTTACCTTCTTAGCCAATTGAAGATCTATATTGATCTGGGGTTTCAACCCAGTTGCTGACTGTATTTTGCCAGTGCGACTAAGGGTCACCTTGAGCCCTATGCATAGTCTATAAAAGGGATTTCATAACTTACCAATGGTTGAGTTCATAACTCTTATAAACCACATAGCCTTACCTAATTTTTAAGTTGTTTAACTTTCATCCTGCTATCAGTACCACTTAATTAAATCTAACATATTGAGTCACTGCGGCATTCCTTTCTGAAGTCTTTTCAGATGCTTTTCCAGGAGGACCAAAATTTCATTGTATTTTACATATTTTTCACAGCTTTTAATCGCAATATCTACTGACAAATATTTGTATATTCACATATATTCTAGAGAGATAATGCGAGAGTTAGAAGATGGTTAAATATCAGTACACTGTTCAACATAGAGGTGAGGAGATCTCACTTCCTTCTTGCTACTCTACCCTCTACCCTAGACAAGATGACAATATAATACTTACAACGCCTAGGAAAGAAGACCTACTTAAAAAAAAATCCAGACTACTTTTCTAGTTCACTTTTTTTTTTTTTTTTTTGAGATGAAGTCTCACTCTTGTCCCCCAGACTGGAGTGCAATGGCGCAATCTCAGCTCACTGCAACCTCCATCTCCCGGGTTCAAGTGATTCTCCTCCTCCTGAGTAGCTGGGATTACAGGTGCATGCCACCATGCCTGGCTAATTTCTAGTAGAGACGGGGCTTCACCATGTTGGCCAGATGGGTCTCGAACTCCTGACCTCAGTTGATCCTCCCTCCTCAGCCTCCCAAAGTGCTGGGATTACAGGCATAAGCCACTGTGCCCAGCCTGGTTTTCTTTTCAGAAGAGAGAAAGCAAGTACATATTTGAATGTAAGCCTGATTGCTGGGCCTTCAATGTGGTGTCATTTGAGGTTCACTGTATCAGAGGCACCATGCTGCTCTTCACCCTATGGCTCACACTAACAGCAACCAGATAGTTTACAGCTTAGTGAAGCCTTTTCCACTTTGGATGTAGGAACTCTTTTGACCAGAGAATTTAATAGTGAAGAAGAAAAATTGCTGCCTTATATTTAGAACACCTTGTTTATACTTTCCTGAGGGCAGAAAGGTAAAATACACTTGATAATGCACAAGACTTTACTTTAAATACAATTATTTACTGATTCTAAATCCCAAAATCATGTTGAAAATCTATAAAGCTGTCTATAATCTTATGGAAGAGTTACAGCTTGAGACCTTTTGAATTGTATAGCTCTCACCAACATAGGAGTGCTCTAGTTTTATCTATGCCATGAATAAAAAGACACTGGCACCCAGCACCAGGATTATCATCCACTTACTCAGAAAAAATAAAAAGATTAATTTAAGATAAATAGATGCTGGCTTCAGACACACTGATTGTATTTCCCAGATATTGCTGCAACAACATTCTCTCCTCTTAGAGGTTATAATATTCAGAGCGATCATTCTTTTCTACTCATGTAACACAAAGCATTGAAGATTTAATCTAGCTCTTCTGTATGGTGTGGTTGAATTTTATTTGACTTTGCCATCACCCTACCCATACAAAATTCTTTCTCTTTAATTTTATTTTTTATAATATAAACTTATTTTTGTTCCTTTTATTGTTCACCTTTATATTTTATTATAAAAAAATGCTTAACTATAAAATAATAAAATTATGCCAATGAAAACAAATTTGAAAGTCAAATGGAAAACAGCAATTACAGCCTGAAACTATTTTAAAAGTTTGCAGAGCATGGCTATGCTTTAGTTTTCGCTAAAAATATTTCATTTTTTCTAAAGATTGGCTTTCTGAAATATAGGTTAAAAGCATAAAGTCATCTTCAGTCAAAAAAGATATAGAATTTTTATTTTTTAAGTCACAAAGAAAACAGTTTTTTGAAGGCAGAGAAGATATACATTAGGCCAGAGACCTGCACTTGAATTCCAATATAATAACATGACCACGAAGAATTTTCCTCTTTTTAAGAGGCATAGGTCTTGGAGAATGACCTTATAAAAAATGTAAAAGTAGCCTGGTTCTCAAATAGATCACTGGAGGCAAATTTCTAACAACAAAGATGAGTCACTGAACACAAGTCACACCATTGGCCTTAACCTCTAGAAACTTATTAAATATCACCTCCCTGAACCTTGTGAGACTGAGATCCAAAATCGGCCTTCAGTTTGGTCAAGAGTCAAAGCTTAAAAGTATGCTTTCTTTCTACTATGATAATGGCTTATTACTGAAAAGTTTTAAGAACTTTTCTAACAACACACACACACACACATATACGCATACACACAGACTCAAATGAGATAGGCATTAAATATGGGTCCATGGTAGATAGATGCATTATTTTGAGAAGTAGATGAGAGATTTAATCCATATAACAATGACTAGGCCAGGCTATTCTCTACCTTATTTTAAGGTAGAGAAAATACCAGATATGAAAGTTAACTTACACTTGCAACTCTGTTAATGATTAAAACAAAGTTACTCTTCCCAGGGAACCAAACCAAAAAAGTGTGACCTCTCTTAAATCCAAACTATCCTTAATGAAAATGATAATTAGGAGCAAATATAATCACAGCAACTGCAATCTATACTCAAGTTCTATAGCTAAAAGAGTTGACAAT
This sequence comes from Macaca fascicularis, assembly GCF_037993035.2. Lineage (NCBI taxonomy): Eukaryota > Metazoa > Chordata > Mammalia > Primates > Cercopithecidae > Macaca > Macaca fascicularis. The sequence goes on from NC_088377.1 coordinate 132,562,803, forward strand.
TTTAAGAATTGAGTAATTCAAATAATTTTGATATTTGACTCTGAAACTAATTATATGATTTTGAGAACTTTGCCTTTATATTTATGCTTTTATTCACCTTGTATGATTAATGTTTCGATTTTTCTGAGTATACCACAACTGAACAGTGGAAGGGATATAGCCAATTTAAAATTTAAAAAGTTTAAATAGAAAACACATGGAAATAATGATTTCTACTAGCTAAATCAATGGGTTAGAAATAAGGTCCTCACAGTTAGGTCTGCCACTATCTTACAAAATGTGTCACTTAAAATCTCCTGAGTTAGGAAAAAAAAAACCCCACAAAGCTATTATCTATTATCTATATTTCAGCACACAAGGCACACAGAGACAAGTACAGCTTTGCCTAGGAACTCTTGGAACACATACCACTATTGAAATGGTTTCCATGAGGCCAACAGTGGCACATATATAGTTAAGAGGTACTTGTCACTGAGACAAAGAACTATAATGATAGGTGAGACATGGATCAGAGAGGCATTCATGATGATGATGGAGGACAGGTGCCTATACTTCCCATACCACTGCATTCTTACTCTAGACCCCTAGGAATGTGCTGTCCCTAATGAAGCAGGCACCATCAACATGATGCTCTACTTCATCACGCTATTAAATTTTCACAAAATAGTCTTCACAAAAAAAGTGACCATACATTATGTTCACATATATTAAAACAGTGATACATAAGTCTCTCAATTGTCTACAACTGCTAATGTTAGTAGGTACAGTTTCCAAGAAAATGTGAAGGTATCTTGAGTTAAAATAGGCAAAGGGGCTTTAAATTTAGTGGATGCTGGTAAAGTTCCAGGATAATAAAGGCTTGTTGGATAAATTAAAGGCAATCTGCTTAGGCATCTAGGACATACTCAATATTTAAAAATATTTTATTATGTTGTTTTTACTGTACTGCTACTCTAGTTACATAGAATAAAAACAATATGTTATTTAGACTTGGATTAATATTACTGTTACTTTAAAAAGAAATACATTTTAAAGTTCTAAATTCTAGCCTAGACCCTCATTGCATATTTGGAATACAATGATGTTTTAGTAGGGCATACCTGACTATAAAATTTCTGTCTTCCCAAAACTAGTCACCATTAAATGTGTAACTCATCATATAACTTTATTGCTTAAAATATTTAATGGTTCTCAATATTAAGTGTCATAAAATTCAGGTTCCTACAACTTCTTTCAGAATAGCTCTAGCACCACTTTAGCTACTGAAACTTTTATAATATATTAAAAAATACTCTAGTGTGAACTATTATCTCACTGTTTTAGTATTTCATGTATACATGTTTCTTGGCAACTTTACAAGTAAGCAACTTGAAGTCAGTAATATTGATCTCTTTTTGTCATGGTTTTCTTAATTTTAAACGGAGTATGTTATGTCAGTGGTACCAAGTTCCCCTCCAGCTCTAAACTTCTACTAGTCAAATTTTCTCCATTCCATGTGACAATTGTTCAAAGCTAAACCAAAAGGAAGCATTAAAATAGATATTAGCTTATTGATATCACATTTTAGCATAATAGGTTATATGGGCCTGAGTAATGAAATTGTGAAGCTATTACTCCAATCATAATAAAATTTGTATGTGTAAAGCAACTTTGCTATTACACAAAGATTTTAAGTCATAAAAAACTAAATTCAAATGTGTTGTGTTTATGTCACCCCATCATAATGTGCACTGTGTGTTAGTTAAGTCATAAAGCTTTAGCGTTCTGTCTTGCAAAGAAGCTGAAAAAAAAAAACCGATTAAAAGACGGTAAAAGAAACATAACTGAGAGTTTAGTATTATCTGTAGTCTCCAAATCTCTGTATAGAAGTTAATAATCTTAAAACATTTTGAAAGCATACCATACAGCATTCCATTTTCAGATTCCACCTTCCTGGCTGGACACAATGATAGAAAAGACAAAAAGAAACCCAGCATGCTAGTTTTTAATAGGTAAAAACCTAGGATTACTATACTACTGTTAATCTACTATCTTCCTCCTCTACAGTTTACTATCAGAGTGCTTTCATTCTTCTTACTGACAAATGTGGAGGAGTGGTCTACCCTCTGACCACTTATTCTCGTTTGATCCACTCAATGCTCGCAACCTGGCTTCCCTCAGCTATTTTACCAGATCTACTTTTCTTTAAACCCCTAGGAAATGTAATTCCCAATATTAAATGGTCACCCCAGTCCTTAAGCTTTTTTATCTTTGTTTAGAATTTTACTTCAACCACCAACTTTCAAACCTTTCTCCTGCAGGGACCTTCATAAGCCTGTGTTTTCTTAATTCTCTACCTATTTCTGATTTGTTGTTGCCTCTTTCACTGCCTCTTATTTGCCTGCTCCCTAAAACTGTATGTTCCACAATGTGCTTCTCCACCTTCTTCTTTCCTTTCACTATCTCATGACTTCATTGTTTCCCATGGTTTCAGTTCTACCCTCAATGCAGACAACTATCAAATTTGCATCATAAGTCCAGACTTCCTCCGATCTTCAGATTCATAGTTACATTTATACCTGGATATTTCCATGGCCATTCCACTTCAAGATAATCTATACAAACTATTTTTCTTCCCAAATCTGGGCATCCTTCTGTATCTTCCATCTTTATTTAAAGAAAAAATGTTAGTCCTCCCAGTGACTGATATTCAAACCTGAAGTGTCATCTCTAAATCCTTGCATTCCTAACCTCCCATATCCAGTGGATCAAGTTTTGTCTACCTTGGTGACGGCTCGCACATTTTCAGTCTTAGCAACTGCCTTAGTTCAGACTCTATCCAACTGGAGCAAATTCTTTAAAGACTCACCTTTTACTCGGTAGTATGCAAGGTGTCTGGGATAAAATTCCTGGACTGTGTCTTAGTAACTGCCCTATCTTACACCCTTGTATTTTCCTATCTTGACTGTTAGTAGGTCAAGATTTCTCTGAGTGAAGTTTCTCTTTGTTCAATTTGGTTCATGATCCATCATTTTACAAGTTTTACTCAATAGCAGGCTTTTAGGCTAGACAATCCTAGACTTACAAACAAAGCAACACATGTATCATCATTCACCAAACCAAAGGGATAGCCTTATTTGTTAATGTTATTTTTTTCTGAACATAATAACATAGACACACTTGAAAAATTTGGAAAATACAAAACAAATATCAGTCCCAAATTCTACCAATTAAAACATGGCTAGATTTCTCTCTTTTCTTGTTTCTATGCTTTTTAAAAATAAGGTTGGGAATCCAATTTAAACTTAAAATGGTTTTCAGAAAACCATTTTAAAATTATGCACAGTTGCAGCCTGGAAAACTTAAGGTGGTGCCTTATCATATCAATGTTAGGAGCTTTATTTAGTGCATTTAATGTAATTGGCAATTGCAAAATCCACTTTGCCTGCATATGTGAAAAATATAGATCGTTATCTTGTTGGCCCTATGAAATTCTGTCCTTAATATTCAGTATATACTCCACTTTCATTAATTTCTTCTGACACAATGTTCTGCCTTAGCACTCAGTTGCATTATTTTCCTTTTTTCCCCTGCTTATTATGGTTTAAATCTGAGGACCATATGAGGGTAGAAAATATTATCTTCTAAAAAATTACCAAAAATTATATAGGCAAACCATTTTCTTAAAGTTGAAGGACAAATGTCAAAATGTTATTTTCGTTTATAGTCTTCTCCCAACCCACTAAACAGAGTTTGGTTAGATCTCAGAGAAAATTACATTCCAGAGTGGTTTTGTTGCTTTTTTTTTTTTTTTTTTTTTTTTTTTTTGGTCTTGTCCCGGAGATAGAGGGCAACTTTACTACAATTAGTAAGTGTAGTATAGAATTTCATGCAAATGAAGTGTGCCAGCAGTGTGACAATTTTAACATATTTTAACAAAAACAAACAAAAATGAATGCATAAACTTGCTGCTGCTTAGACCACTGTAGCTTCTGGGACCTAGTTTCTTTTACTGAGTTTAAAAGAAAAAAGTTGTGCCTGAACAAAGATATTATTAGCTCACTTTCGTACTGTTATAAAGGTAATACCTGAGACTGGGCAATTTATAAACAAAAGAGGTTTAATTGACTCACAGTTCCGCATGATTGAGGAGGCCTCAGGAAATTTACAGTCATGGCAGAAGGTGAAGGGGAACAAGGAGCTTCTTCATATGAGGCAGGAGGGAGAGAGCACAGCACATACCGCCATTTTTAAAGTCATCAGATTTCCTGAGAACTCCCGCGCTATCACGATAGCAGCAGGAGGGAAACTGCCTCATGATCCAATCACCTCCCATCAGATCCCTCCCTCAACACATGGAGATTACAATTCGAGATAAGATTTGAGTGGGGCCACACAGCCAAACCATATCAGATCCCAATTTTATTTTTAAATATCTATAATTTTTTATATTATGCTATTCGTTTCAGTGAATAACTATTTTTTCTTCCCTTGAAATATTCTTCAAAATTAATTTCAAGGGCATCATAGTAGTTGTTCATTAATACATATATTCATTTTTTTTAAGTTTTTTTCTATAAAAACTATCTTTATATTTCAAATGTTTGTCAGTAATTTTATTTCTTTTTTAAATTTTTTTCTTCACTTAGCCTCAACTTGAAACTCATAATTTTATTTACTTACCATGGGATCTAGAAGAGGCCTTACTTAGTCAAAGAGTAGATTTTTAAGCTTATGATTTACATTTGCAAATTGGTTTTCGGCAAAGTTGAAACAATTTACTGTTAAGCCGGCAGAAGATAAGAGGGCTCACTTGCCAACTGCAGAGTTCCTAAAAGGGCTCTGGGTGCCTCTAGTATTTCCCGTCTCCAATTCCTCTGCACTTCACGGCAACTTCCTTAACACAGTTATGATTATGGGCACTCAAGAAATTCTCGTGATTCTCTACTATCCACAGAGTAAAATCAAACTTCTGAGCGTGGCATCGAAGTCCTCCACAAACTGATTCCAACTTACTTTTTTTTCCCCCCTCTCCTCCCCACGACTCACCCTCTAGGAGTTCCACTCCTGGCTACATTTAGAATCACCTGGAGATGTTTTAACAAACATACACACCAGGGTTCCATTCCAGACTAATTAAGTAAGACTGGGAACTGGCTTTTTGAGTGCTGGGTGGGTGCACCAAAATCGTGCAAATCACCACTAAAGAACTTACTCATGTAACCAAACACCACCTGTTCCCCAAACACCTATGAACATAAAATTAAATAAAAAAATCTCCACTAGATTATTCTAATAGACAGTCATGGTTTGAATCACTGTGAGTTAGCCTCTTCTTTCTTAAAGTGAGGTATGTAGAGAGACTGGGAGATTACTGGTCAAAAATGCAAATTTTGGGGTCTCACTTTAAGCCTACTAATTAGACATTTTAGGCCTAGAGACCAGGAATCTTCAGTTTAACAAAATTTGCAGATTCTGTGGTTTGAGGGCTAGTGCTTTAGCCAGAACACATTGTTTCCTTTTTTTTTTTTTTTTTTTTTTTTTTTTTTTGAGACGGAGTCTCGCTGTGTCACCCAGGCTGGAGTGCAGTGGCGCAATCTCGGCTCACTGCAAGCTCCGCCTCCCGGGTTTACGCCATTCTCCTGCCTCAGTAGGAGGGACTACAGGCGCCCGCCACCACGCCCGGCTAGTTTTTTGTATTTTTAGTAGAGACGGGGTTTCACCATGTTAGCCAGGATGGTCTCGATCTCCTGACCTCGTGATCCACCCGCCTCGGCCTCCCAAAGTGCTGGGATTACAGGGTTGAGCCACCGCGCCCGGCCTGTTTCCATTTTCTTAATGATGTGCCACACTTCCTACCTTTAACATATGCCCTCTGCTCTTTAAACACACACACACACACACACACACACACACACACACACACGTCATATCTATTTTTTAATACTAGCTTAAATGCTTATTCTTCCAGCCAGGTTTAAATGTTGCATTTTGTGCTTTCATTGTTTATATCTTTGCACACTTGTATACGCCCATCCAGCCCTGTACTAACATAGTCGTGGGGATCTTAAGATCCACTAACAGAATTAAATTTTTCATGTGCAGATAGAATATCTGATTCACAAGAATATTTCCATAGAGTCTGACACATTTGTCTACAAATAGCAGATAGATGAAAACTATGTTAAATGTTGTAATCAAATAACTAAATGTTCCTAGCCTGCGCTCCCCTTGATAAGTAATTACCAAACACTGTTCCATAATACTATTGAAGAGAGTCAATGAAAGAGAAAGTAATCTAGTTTGGGTTTTTGTTTTTGTTTTTGTTTTTTTCTTGGAGGGGGAGTATCTTTTTCAATAAATATTCAAATACCTAGTGATTTGATAACTAAGCTCACTCAGATTTGCTTTGCTAAATCAAGTATATTTTTTGTCTACTCAATAGCTTATTATATGTGATCTTAGTGAAAGGCTCTACCCAAGCTGTAAGCCATTTATTTAGATGATTAGTTCTCTTTGGCTGATCATTTTGATATAAGACATAAAGTGAAAGGAAATGATTTAGAGTGTTTTGTTTTGCTAGGACCCAAGCACAGGTGAGAGTTTAAAGTCTGGTATTCCAGATGGAAATCAACTTTAGTAAATGCACAACCTCACATTTAAAAGGAATGAATGTGAGACCAATTCATGAAGCTGTCCCTCAATCCTGTTTCTCTGAAGGCCATGATCAAATGAGAACTCTTTCACTAAGGTTTCTAAGAAAACTCCAAATTTACCCTTTCTAAATCGGTGTTTCTAAAGCACTAAATATCACTTGCATCGTATTTATTGTTTTTCCCTGTTCTGTCTCAAGAACATCTCAGATTCATGTACATTTCGTCACCTGTACCTGACTCTAAGCTCCTGAAATTAAGGAGCAGGTATTTTTCAGACTTACATTTCTTATAGTACCTAATGATATTGCCTGGTACACCAAAGGCATCAATAAATCTGAGACAAATGAGTAGATAATAACGGTAGATAAATGCTGCTGAAACCTAGCTATAATGTAGAAGTTTTTCTTTAAATTTACTTTATCCAAACCATAAGCTATCTTTTGGTTTGGATATCATCTCATCTCATAGACAAGGGGAAGAATTACACTATGGTCATGGATAGAAATAGGAGATAATTTACCTCCTCTTTACTCAAGTAGACAGAATATGGAGGCTGCTGAGAGAAGATTTTAATTGTGTGCAAAATACGTAACTACTCTACATTTTAGTTTACTCCTCTATAAATTGTAGAAAAGTTTCTGTCTATCATATAGGGTTACTGTTAAAAGTAGCCTAGTTACTGTATGTAAAAGTATCTAGTGCATGGCACATGGTGAATCATAAATGGTATTTAGTTGTTTTAATCCTTTCTATCTGGCTTACAAAAACAAAAGGACACGATTAAGTTTGTTTATTCAGAAGCATTTGGTTCTGAAAAATGAAACCAGGGCATAAAGTATATCAGTAATAGTAAGGTGTACTGTTTGACACGAGTTACAAGTACATGCTATGTATTAATGTGAGATAAGTTGAATTAAAAAGGTAGATAAGTAGAATAATTGAAAGAAGACTTGGCATCCTAAGCTTCTATTAAGGTTCTGTGACTTATCGGTTGTTTGAACTTGAATTTGGATAGCTATTCTAAACGGATCATTCTGGGTAGAATAATACAAATGCTTCTTTATCCAGATACATAGACAGATAGAAGAGTTCTCTTCAGTCATCATCTAAGGGTAAATAACTTGCCCTTAATAGATGGCACATAAGGATTGTGGCACCTGGGCACTTAAATGCTGAATGTCCATTGAGCAGAGAGTCTACAATTCTAATTACACATGACAATGACCCAAAAACTGTTTGAATTGCATGTTGCTTCTATTTCTATCTAGTCAGAACTTACCCTTGACAGTTCAGAGTGTGACTGATGAATGATAAGGAAATAAGTTGCCTTTAAACTTTTCAGATAGCCATGTGACAATGAAGCTCAAAGTTTGAGGAAGCAACCCAACAGAAAAAAAAAAAAAAAAAAGCATTGAAAATGGAAAATTACTTTGGGAAAATTGAATACAGATGTCAAACTATCCATGGAGATTACAAACTGTTGCTTCTGAATGTATTAGTTTGAACCACACAAATTGTCTCTACTTGCCTTTTTTGACTTACAGAAATGATAGTTCATATGTTTTTCAAGATAACAACAACTAGGCTTTGTTAAGATATTATCACTCTTTTGAAGAAAGGATAGCTTAGTTGATTTTCTATAGAGTTGGGGGAGAATAATAGAAGAATGAAATATCATTCTTCTATTAGGTTTATATTGGAGGAATCTAGATATATGAAATAAAAGGAAAACAAAAAGCACACATGGTAAGAAAAAGTTACCACTAAGCTTCTTTTGATAGGAGCAAAAAGTGGAAAGACACATGTGATTATCAGAGAGATATTGTGTTGGAAGTATTGATCAGAGTGGGGAGCTATGATTTAGAAGAAGGGGGAAGTCATCAAGGTTGTGATACCCATGGAAATAGAAATCTTAAAAAAGAGATTTGGAGAAAGCAGTGCACAATAACTAGATCTGGAGGAGAGTGAGCAAAGCCAGAAGATAAAGCAAGCAGAACTATGAAATAGTTTTTATTATTTATTCTGAGATTCAGGGAATCCAAGAAGATAGTGGGAATCTGACCAGGTGAGTTAACAATCTTGTTCAAAACTCTATAGTACATCACTCTCATTTGCTGTGGCAATTCTTTATATTTTGAGAACATAATTATAATAAAAATATGTAAATGAAGTCAACAGAAAGTTGAGGTGGAACAGTACATCCTGGGGTTAGCCTTATCTTGAGGGGTAGTTCTTGACCATGTTTGGGAAGAAATTGGTCTGTCAGTAAGGAAAACAGTTTCATGAAGAGGAAGAATCTTACCAGTGTATAAAAGACTAGTTTGAGTTTATGCACTGAAAAGGGGCTCCTGGGTGGCAGTGTCTCATAAATTCTCCTACTGACTTTCATCAGTAGCTGTGTTAGGTAACAAATCACACTGTTGCATGTCCCCATGTTCTCTCTGGCTTAATCCATCAATGGGAATTGGAAATAAATACCGGAAGTCCCTCTGGACGTGGTAAAGGCAGAGGCTTTGCCTCCCAGGATTCTATGGAGGGGAAATAAGCAGGGAGGACTTTGTAAAATCAGAATCTTTTTAACCTTATAAAGTAGATTTGTCAAAGGGCTTACGGTTTCACACTCTTAGCTGAATTTTTGGGGTGGAGAAATCTAGAAATACTGTGGATAGAGACCCTTATTATAATCCAAATAAAGAAGTAGGACTGTGAAAGAGGTAGTGTAAATCAAGAACCCTTAAGGCATATTAAAGTGAGTAAAAAGACTTAGTAACAGAATACAGTTGGAGTATACAACTTAGAGGAAACATGAAAAAATAATACCAAGGATTTTGGCCCGGGAACTGAGAGGGAAAAAAAAGTGTTAATTTAGACACAAGTGGGGTATTTGTAAAGGAAAACATGTTCAATGAGGAAAATAATTGTTTAAATGTTTTCGTTTTAAATTTGAAAAGACAGAGTTACATCCAAGGAGAGAAGAGTTGTGAATAAGTGACTGGAGATAATAATTTGAGAATTTTCTGTGCAAAAATCATCTAGAATGGGATCTCGGTTTCTTCTTCTTTCTCAACCCCAATCAACTAGTTGTGTCTACCTTGAGCCTCAGATTGTAAAAGATTTTTAGTCCACAGCTAAGCTCCGCAGGAAAGTCCCATGATCACTTTCCAATTTCAATCGTGCAATCTAGTGGCAAGAGTGACTTTAAGGACCACTTACCTGCCCTCACAAAAGAGACATATAGATGGTACTGAGCTAACTGGGCAAAGAAGTAGAGCAGGACATCCATCCACATCATGAGCGCAGAGCCTCAGTATTTTCCAAAGTTGGGTGTGGGAAGGTATTACGGGGTGAGGCCACATATAGAGATTTAGAAAGAAATCCAAGAAAGTGCAATATCATAGAAACCAGGAGAGGAGAGAAGGCCATAATGAAGGCTCTGGTCAACATGGACACATTCTTCCAGCAAAGCTGTAAGAACAATGAGAGTGAGATAATAACTAGACTGGGCAATGACATGGTTTGGCACCATGGTTTACATCTTGGGAAACATTGTATTGCTTCAGGGAGTGACAAAGTGAATCACAATGAGGAAGAATAGTCCATTTTTATGTATTACACCATTAAATAATTATTAACTCACCTCTCTACCTTCATTTACTTAGATAATTTATCATTGTATTTTCATTAAAATCGGATCATTAGTTTGGATAATACAGACCTCAGGGAAAAAATTACTCTTAGGTTTGTTAAAAATTGAATAAACATGTTTTCTAAACTTGTTTTAAAATTATTGTTTAGAACTCATGTGGATGCAATTTTAAGAGATGCATCTCTTAAGACACAATTTTAAGAGGTGCATCTTTTAAGACACAATGTTAAGAGGTGCAGCTCTTAAATTAAATTCACATTAAGTTAAGTAAACCAAATCTTACTATAGAAGTTTCTCATCACATATTCACCATTACATAGGTTCAGATATGTGTTCTTAAAGTCTTTAGTTAGTGTCTAAGTAGAACAGAGGAGTTCTACAACCATACTTTTTATTTATCAAAAAGAAAAAAAGAAAGGAAAAAGATGTCCAGATTCTCACCATCTGTCTGACTTACAAATGCACCTGACTAAAAATAAACCATTCAGGAATAAGCCATTCACACTTCCTCTGCAGTGACTTTGAAGTGTTTGTCAAGATACCCGTATTAAATTAAGAAACTTGGCGCTCTGGTCCTTTAATGGTGCTGACATTCTGACTCACATATGCCTGAGGGAAGGCAGAACACAGGACAGCTGAGAACACCAGAGAACTGGCAGTTGGGAGCCTGATGGAGGACAAGCAGGGCCTGGAGGACAGGTACGTGACAGAAGCACAGGAAACAAAGAAAAATGGTAAGTTGACCTGGAAAAAAATTTGAGGAGATTTGTAAGCAGAGTAAGTTAAAGTAGCAGAATACTTTCATGTAGCCCTTAACAACAACAACAAGAAAAAAATAATAATAAATGGGGGAAAAAAAAGAATCATTTCCGAGATTTGTCGATAGGAGGAAAAACAAAGAACCAAAACTTTTCCCTTGAAATGTTTACTGTAATTAATCAAGGAACATTATTAACTATTAGGGTCCTGACTAAAGGTTACATAGCTAATTAGGACCTAGAAAGCCTTGGATTTTTTAAAAAGAGTTATAGACCAGTTAGATTTATAAAAGAAATCGGAAGAATTACCATAAAAATACCATTTTTTAAAATTTGTCTTATAAAGGACAATCTGTAATCACCATTACATGACATTTACAAAGTTTTTTCCTAGGATATGATTTAGCTCTTTCATTGTAAACTAAAAAAAAAAAAAAAAAACTCTATAGTTTGAGTATTGTTTTAACATTATCTTTCATTTCAAAGATATTGTTTCCTGATAAAACTGGTAAAAGATTGGGATTTTGCTATTTAGTAACATTTGACAAACTGTGATTTACTCTTTTTTTTTTTTTTTTCTTGTCAGAAGAAATGAAAACAAGAGTTCATGACTACAGAGGCACCCAGACAGCGTAAATATCATGAAAAGCTAAAAACTAGAATCATCTGGTAAAATAAATAAGACTCATCATGTCCTTTTCAGTCCGTAACCAGAAGGGCAGCAAAAGGCCTTTGCCACTGGGGCCTCATGTTTTGCTCCAAGTCCCACGTAGCAATTACCTGCACTTTCAAGAGGAGAAACAACGACTACACCTAAAGAAATTCCTTCTTCATAGGATGTTTCTAGTGGCCAAGATACAAACAAAGGTAGAAAGAAAAGATGTTGCTGACTACTATGAACAAGTGTTTCAGTCAGTTTTGAAACATCACCTGGGAGAAACAGTGACAGGATTGCTGCTCATCTATCCTACTTCCATTCTGCATATCCTCGAGTCCTCCAGCGACACTCTCTACCAAGTGCTTTTAGATTATACTGGCCATGACAAAGATGAAACAGAATTTTTTATTCAACAAATGAAAATTATAGTCATTTCTCATAACATTCCAATGAGGCTTTTTATGCAATGGCATGTTTCAGTGATAAAAGTGCCAGTTATGTATCTCGATGATGTGACACAATCACAGTCCCTAAAAGAGGTCATCACAGATTTTCTCACACAAACTCATAAACTGTCAGTCTATCTTTGCAAGACTATGAAAGTAGGCACTAAAGGACCAGGTGATAACTTACACCAAGTTGCACCTGACCTGCTCCTCCCAGAACAAATCATAAAGTACTTGTGCAAATCTGAAGAATTCATGGACCCAGCAACATTTATAAACATGTATAATAGACCCATACACATCATTCTGGATTCTGAGGTGGTATGGCCTGCTCCTTCACGTTTCTAGGATTGAGAGGGATAATGTGCTCATGTCTCTTAAGGAATTTGTGCTACTTAAATAAAGAAGAAAACATTCTTAAAGTTACTTGTCCCTTTTAAAAGAAAAGAAACAGAACATTGCAATATACATGGAGGTAATATATTAATCTTCACAGAGTATGTTGAGCTAAACTTTAAAATGTATCTATTTGTTGTGATATTAGAGTTCAATACATTATTTTACTAGATAGATGGGTTTAATAAGTTTATCATAAATTCTCAAATATTAACATCATTTTCATGAATTGACACTTTTCAAAAAAAAAATAAAATGGATGAAAAAAGACAAATGGAATTCAGATTGTCATCCAATCCCTCAACAGTTAATGAATAGTCATGACTACACACCAGAAGTACAGTGTTCTGAGGGTATAAAATAGAGAAGAAAAATCCCACCCTTGAGTTGCTTGCAACCTAAGGTTAGAGGAAAGTACATGTAGAAGTAGTTACGATATGGTATGTAATGTAATATAATATATCATTATAGTAGCAGTATATAGGAAGGGCTTTGAGAGCACAAGTGAAGGAATAATCACTGTAAAATTCCTGCATTCAGAAAACAAAATCTAATTATAAAAAATATTTCCAAAGCCCATATATTCTGGCCTATACAATCAAGAGCATTGACACCATTATAAAGCTACAGAAAACAATAGCTATTTGGAATGAGAAGAAAATACATTTTCAAATGGCATTGTGCTACTCCATGCAACATCATTTATTGAACATCCCTCTATGTTACAAACATTTGCCAGGCGCTAAGGGATATGGCAGGGTACACAGAAAACATTATCTGCCCACTATTAAAACTTACTTCTAAATGATTTTATGTAAAATAAACAATCTGGTTATTTTCTCAATTCACTTTCTAGAAAGTAACTAATTATATATGATTTCTATATGACCAATTTCAAGTTGATCCCTTCTTTTATCCAGATGAATACTTTTCGCATTGTTTAAAAGTTTTTAGCTTGTTTAAACAATTAATTGACATCAATATTTTGAATACTGCAATGATATATGTCCCAAATTACCTTAATATCTTATGAAACAGACTTTGGAGTTAATGGAGAAAATACTTATATCATCATTTTAATTTTTTTATTTATTTAATTTTTAACTTATTTGGGGGCCAAACCAATCTCACTGTGCACTTCAAATTTTTTGTTTGCAGAAAATTTTGTTCTGCATATGAAAATACTGACCAAATTATATGTAACAAACAAAATGTATATAATAAACAAAAATGAGATGCATCATTGTTACATAACAGAATCAAATTTTAGGAAAGACCATTCTATTTTCCAAATTTTGTAATACATCATTAATTAGAATGGTGTTTTTCACTTTTAACTGAACTTGAAGTTTCTTTCAAGTTAGTAATAGAAAAAAAATGTTTTAGACAAAATGAGAATTCTTCTAGCTAAGAAAGAGTATATAACTTTCAAAATTTATATCAATTTAGAAAAAAACACCTAATATTAATCAACAATAGGCTGTCTATTCTTTAAACTGCGAAAAAGACACAGGGGCCCATCAGTAGTAAATGATCAGTGACAAACTGACTGGAAACGTAAGTAAATATTTTCCCAGCCAAAAAAGGAATAGAGAAAACGTTTAACAAAGATATACTCCTTGGTTCAGTATTAGAATGAATGTGAAAGTGGTTTGGGAGAGAAGACTAGCATATATAAGAGAATAATGGATAATAAATGTTTATTGGATCAGACAGAATTTCTTTAGCAGGGTGAATTTTGTTTGGGAATAGTATTTTCTAAAGTTAGCTAGTGAATAGAAGTTTGGGTTTTGGATAAAAAATTGTATGTTTATAAATAAGAAATTATGGCATATTGTATTTTCCAGAAATGGTTACTGCAATATATCCAATCCCACACGCCTTTCTTACAACATGAGCTTAATATTCCTCCCATTGTGTAGTGGCTTCTAACTCTCTCCCCTTGAACGCAGGCAAACCTCCTCTGTGACTGCCTCAACCACTAAAATACAAAAGAAATGATTCCGTGTGATCTCGAAGGCTAGGTCATAAAAATGTTGTGCACTTTGCCTTGCTCACTTGAATGCTAGCTCCTGGAATTCAAACACTATGCTGTGAGAAATCCAGCAATTTCAGACAACATCCCGAGCTGAGGTCGCAGCCAACAGCCCCTATCATCCACTAGACATGTGGCCCCAGATCCCAGGCCTCCAGTAAACCTGGGAAGCCAGCTCAGCTGACATTGTGTGGAGAAGAGATGAGCTGTTTCCACTGAGTCCTGCCCAAATTGGAGTTTCGTGAACATTAGTGATTATTGTTTATTTAACCACTAAGGTTTGGGTGAATGATTATGCAGCACTGTGGAAAAATAATACATATGTAATGGGGAAAATAATATATATGTATATAAGCTCTTTGTATCATTTATTATTCATTAATTTATGTACCAAAATTTATTGGATAGCTACTGGTAAAAATGTGCTAGTCGGCCAATCACTGTGCTAGTCACTGGATGTACAAGTAGCAATAAGATTTATATTCACCACACTGCCTGGCATAGATCTTTTTATGGGTCTATAATACTTTTTGGTGTGAGAAATACCGATAGAAACCTAATTCACTAAGCCAAAAAGAGAATTATTAACAATCTTAATCATTTTTGAAAGAAGTTATAGAGTATCTGTCAACGATAAAATTGCTGATTTACTTAGTATATCGTAATTTTAAAGAATTCATGAAGGCTCAACTATGAACATAACTGGAAAATAAACACATTGTGACTAGAAATAATTTCAGTTACTTATTTATTTGTTCATTTTTGTGAATACATCAGAATGAATTTATTCAAATAAATTTACCCCGTATAGGAGTCACCTCTGGAAGATTTATATTTGTCCAGGTAACACTACCATTGCTGAAAACATTTTGTGACTCAATGGCAGTTGAATAAAGGAGGTTTATAAATCAAAGGGAGATTGAATATTTTAATTATACCTAATTTTTGATCTCCAAATTATCATTACACTCCAACTTAATTAGTAACTTTAAGATTTGATCTCCATATAGAATTTTTTTTTAATCTATACTCACTCTCAAAGACAGGTCTGCTGTCACTAAACATATTTAAATGAGAGTAACAATGCTTCTAAGGGGAAGCACAAATTGTTTTCAGTAACAAATGAGTTATTGAGATACTTATATAGGTTACTAATATAATGTCTTTAAATTGGACTCATTTAGCTGTGTATGTTTGGGTATATTTGATAAAATCCAGAAATCTTATCTTCATACCTTGCAAATTTAGCTTAATGAATTCTAAAAATGTGAACTTTTAAGCCTTAGTATGACTCATAAGTTAATTCTTAATGAAAATAATAATAGAATGAAGATATATGCATGCTTATGTTCATCACATCCCTGTTTACAATAGCAAAGACATGGAATCAACTCAAATGCCCATCAATCATAGACTGGATAAAGAAAATGTTATATATATGTGCGTGTGTGTGTATATATATGTATATGTGTGTGTGTATATATATGTATATGTGTGTATATATATGTGTGTGTGTATATATATATTTTAAATTGATAAAAATTGATAAAATTTCTGGATTTTATCAAATATATATATATACACACACACACACACACACATACCATAGAATACTATGAATATATACTATACATAAAAAGGAACAAGATCATGTCCTTTGCAAGGACATGGATGGAACAGAGGGCCATTATCCTTAGCAAACTAATGCAGGAGCAGAAAACCAAATACTTCATGTTCTCACTTATAAGTGGGAGCTGAATATTGAGAACACATAGACGCAGGGAGAGAAACACACACTGCAGCCTGTCAGGGGTATGAGGGGAAGGAGAACATCAGGGTAAATAGCTAATGCACGTGGGGCTTGATACCTAAGGGATGGGAAGACAGGTGCAGCAAACCACCGTGGCATACATTTACCTATGTAACAAATCTGCACATCCTGCACATGTATCCGGAACTTAAAATAAAATCAAATAAAATTTTTTAAAAATAAAGAAAGCTATAATTGCCTTAAAATAACATTTTAAATAAAATAAAAGTACTTAAGTTAACCCAAACAGAAAAATGAATATTTAACAGTGTGAACATATAATATTTAATATTCATGTAACAACAAACATATAACATATACTCATATAAAGCCAATGATCATATTACATTCAAGTGGTGTGGCTAGCACTATTCTAATTCTTTTCTTTTTATATGAATACTTCACAACAGACTGCCCTGTTGATGATCCTATCCTTGTTTCCGAGTTGACATTCAAAAAGGTAATAGATTTCTTGAAGAATAACTTAAACAACATTATTTGAAAGGAAAAACTCTTCCACGGTGAATTGTGACATTCTACTATCATCACTTTAATAAAAAAGGCATCTGGATACCTTCATGGAGCATCATTGCTTAATACAAATATAATTTGACATCCGGTGACTGTATCATAACTCTACAAACACAAAATCACATTTCAATTAAGTTAAACCTATCACTAGTAGTTGAATGTCCCAATTTCCACAAGGAAGTGGAAATGAAGCAGCCTATCACCAACCTCACATAGCCAAGTACTTTCAAATCATTTCATATTGTATTAAATAATTTAATGCAGAATTAAAGTTCTCCCCCTTGTGGTCAGTTACTTAAATTTCCTGATTGTGGACAGGATGTATGTAGTAAACACAGTGTACAGATTTTAACAGCATACAGAGAGAACCCAAGAAGTACCTTTCAAATATCTGTTTGACTCCTCTTATTCCACAGGTAAAGATTCTGAGACCTAAACACATAAAGGTGTTTTGCCGATGGTAAAAGGAAGTATAACAGTATGCTGGTATAACTGTAACAGCAGTAACAGTAAAAGCAAGTTAACTGTATTCTCCCATTTAGGGTCTGTGATCATTAACTTCACCACATTGATTATGCCAACACTTGTTCCTCTACCAGTAAGTAACTTTTAGTAAATTATGCCTGTCTACTCACTTTTTCTCATTAGTTTAGAATTTTAATTGGTATGGGCAGTTTATAGTATCTGAGAAAAATTTTATATTGGATGGCCTCATGTTGAGTTACTATATAAAAAAACTAGTTCTTATTACTGTTCTCTGTGTTTTCTTATTTATTTGAAAGACCAAGTTCAATACATTTTATTTTAGTTATTTGTTTTGTTGTTAATTTCTAACAATGGTTGTACTTTGGATTTATTAAAATGCTTTTGCTAGTATGTTTCCATATAGACAGAAACTTAAAAGAGATTTTCCATATAATGTAGGCAAATATATTTTATTTAAGCATAAGTAGCTATAAATTTCAAATGAAAAAGAAACCATTTTTAACTGAATGTGAATATTTATAGAATTAGTTCACCTATATTTTCAGTTGAAAAGATTACCGTTTATCCTTAAAGAAGATATGAAGAGAATAATAGTGATGTCAAGCCATTCTTCTCTTTCCCTGATCACTCTAGTTGCATGCTTCTCTAATGCATTCTAATTAATGCCATGACCTCAACTCTCATCTAAGAGATAATGACTTCAAATACATATTTATATCTTCACTAATTCATTTAACAAATATGTATTGTACAACTATGTTGTCTGCATTGCTGCCTACACCCTGAAGATACAATGGTAAAAAAGACAAGGCCAGTGTTTCCAGTGAGCATATACTCTGGAAGAGGAAAAAAAAACAAACAAATAGAGAAAATGATTTCAGATGATTTCATGTGCTCTAAAAAAGTCATAATATTGACAGTGACTAATGGGTCTGCTTTACATTTGGTGATCAGTGAAGCCTTCTCAAACTGAGATCTGAATGAAAAGAGGTGGGATGGTAATGGTCAGAACATTCCATATGACAGAAAAAGTGCAAAGGCACTGGGGGAGGAGCAAGCTTGGTGTGTTGAAGGACAGAAAGAATACCAGAGAGACCAGAGTACTGGAAGCAAGAGGGGAGTGAGGTTGGTGAGAGTGGCCAGAGATACACTATGTAGGGACTTGTGGGCATAATTAGGGGGTCTGGATTTAATTCTACGTGTTTTCTTCACTACTACACCAAATTCCACCTGGCCTCCAGGCCTCATGCAGGGCCTTCTCAAGAAGTCCCACTGGAACTCCACAGGCATCTGCATCTCCACATGCACTAGATGAATGCATCATTCCCTGCTGCCACTATTCCTTCAGCCTACCCCTCCCACCCCCTCCTTGTTGCTATAAAATGAACCACTCTCCAAACAGCTGCTAAGTCAGAAATTCAAAAATTATCCTAGATTCCTTTATTTCTTTGTATGATTGACAGCCAATCAATTCAATCCTCATTTATTTTCCAGAGTATTCCCATTGTCTGATCTTGTTTCTGTGCCCTGCTTAGGCATTTTCCTCACTCCAATTTCTTCTTCCTACTCTCTCTTCTCAGTTATATCATGTTTCTCTCAAACATAAAGACACTATAGCATAAGGTTTAATCAAGAGAGCCATTCTGGTGTCAAATTGCTGAATTGAAACCGGTTCTACAACTTTGTAGAAGTGTAATTTGTTTCTTTACCTTTCTGTACCCCAGTTTCCTCATCTGCACAATGAGAGTGATAACAGGATCTATATTTTACGATTAAGTAAATTAATAGTAATTTTCTATGTAATAAAATTCATAATATTTTTAAGTAATATTATCATCTTTTAAGTAATATTCTCAGATTCATCTTTCACATAGGTATGTAAACTCCTAGTAATAAGGCCTTTAAACTCAATGGGAAGGAACGTCTTTAAAGAAGTGTGCATAAACACTTATTCACAGAGTTCACTATTTGGTTAACAGTTAAATTCACAGTAATTTGAGTATAGTCAGCACTCAATAAATGTTATTTCCCTGATCAAAATTCTTCAATGGATTCCATTTCTCCTTAAGGATAAAAAGCAAAATTATATAATAAATAATCTGCAAAGTCCTGATTCTCTGATCCATGCTTACTTTGCTACCCAGACTCACCTTATGGTTTTCTCATGTCTCTTTCTCCTTTCTCATTCTCTTTTCTCACACTTTGTTCTCTAACATTTCCCTAATTTTTCCATGCTTTTTGCCTTTGTCACCCTTCCTCACTTCTCTTAGCAAAATTCTGCTCCTCAATCAAATTATGTCCTCTGTGAAGACTGGCAAATTCAAGGAACTTTCTTCTGTCCTCATTCAACCACGTTCTAGCAACTCTGCTGCCATGTTTGTGTGCACACTCATCTTCCTGCCAGCAACTTGTAAACAATTGCCATGGCCTTTTTTTCATTTATATCTTTAGTGCTTCATCACAAAAAGGAATCATTTAAAATATCTGTAAAAATTACTCCATAAGGTTAATTTTACTTTTTTCAAAAGTGTTATGCAATCCCATAAACAGGCCATTATCAATATTTTCATTATTGAAATGGAAATCAAACAATTTTTGTTGGAATTATCAAACAAAAATTGCTCCTTCCTGGTTGAGTATCTCCATATTGATATCTTCAGATGAGGTATAGGTCATATAAATTATATTAAATCTTATTCTTTGTTGAAATAGCTAGGTACTAACAGTATTTTCTGATATAAGTGAGCAACTCCTAGGAGAGAAAACAGAATAAAAGCAGTTTGATAAATTAAAATAAAGGAGGAATTACCCCAAACATTATTCTTAGCCTGAAATCTCCGATATCTCCCCTTAATCTTATATCTGCATTTAGTAAAGAGAAGAAAAATCAGCAGTGCTTATTGAGCTTAATTTCTTCCCTTAATCAAATAAAAGTCATTCAAACATTAATCCAAGAATTATTTATTGATTGCCCGTTATATGCACAGTCATATCCTAGGGACTATGGAAGACACAAGCACATAAAGGGCTCTCTATAGCCCTCCCCAAATTCACTGGTATAGCATCTACTCTATTTGCAATTAAAATTTAGGTGCCAAGGTGTCCTTTGGTATTATATTGAAATAGCTTGCCCACTATTTCTCTCAATTGGTACTGGGAGTACCTGACAAATATTACATTTTATTTTCTCTCTGCATTTAGTTATTCAGCAAGGATGAACTGAAAAATGGTGTCAAGCACTTTGCCAAGCATCAGCAGGGGTACAGTCATAAGCAAAATAAGCATAATTTCTACCTTAGAGAGTATGCAGGATCTTTCTCCCTTCACCCCAGACATATAAAGAAGTTAAAAAATTATAATAATTGTTGTCATCCTGGAGGTCCAAGTTACAATGGTTTCCTAACTTCACCTAATTTAGAGGATCAGGGGATGCCTCTAAGAGAACAAAGATACAGAGATTTCTGAAAGTTAAATAGAAATAAGCGAATTAAAAGTCAAGGAGTAGGAGGGGAGTGTTCCTGGCAGAGGAGACTGTATGTACATATCTATATATGTATGTAGTCTAACAGAGGGATATTCTAAAATCTGAAGGCAAGAAGATCCATACCGTGTTGGGAGAACTGAAAGAATTTCTACAAGGCAGGACCTCAAGTACAAAGGGAAGTCATGAGAGATGAGGCTGGATAGCAAGGTATGGGGTCAGATTATGAAGACATTTAAAGTGGAGTAAAGAAGCATCATGACATTATCTTAATAGAAATGGAAAGCAGTTTTATTATTCTCAGAGACATACTATGGTTAGATATGCATTATTGAAGGACCACTTTGAATTGTGGGAAACAGATCGGATGAGAACCAGGTAATGAGACTGTATAGATACACCTTAAGGGAAGAGGTTATTACAACAATCCAGGAAAGAGATAATAGAAATCTGTACAAAGACAGACTTCTATAGTGTCCTTTAATGAACCAAAAGAGCTCGAAAGAATCAAGAGATGTGTCCAATATCTTGGTATTTGTCTGAAAATAAAGAGTGTGAAGAAGAGGAAAGAGTCTAGGATGAAGTACCAGGCAGGTGAAGGTGCCATTCCCTAAGATCAAGAATACTGGAGAAGCAACAGTTTGGGTTTCACAGGGAGTGAGATGAGGTTCGTTTTGAACATGCCGAATTTGAGGTGTCTGAGAATCACCGTTATACCACCCAATGCAGAGTTTGATATATTTCCTCAAAGCTCATAGGTAGATCTGACAAGAACATGAAGATTTGGAAATCAATTTCTGGATAATGTCTGAGACTTCAGGAATGGTTCTATCTGTCACCAACACAAATATATAGAATAAGCAGAGAAGAAAGCCTCATTCTAAATCCTGAGAAATGCCTATGAAAAAAAAAAAAAAAGAGCGACCTACAAAGAAATGTAAGATAACATAATTTAAATTGCCCAGAAGCAGAAAAAGAAAAGCAGAGAAAGAAAAGAACATTCCCTAAAGAGGAGAATACTCAACATCAATTTCTGTGTCAAAGTCAAGTGAGAAAGAAATGTAAAAGTAAGTTTAATAACAAGAAGATCATTGGTGACTTGGAGAGGGTGACCTATGCAATGCAGTAGAGGCAGAAGCAGGATATGGTAGGTTGAGGAGCCAGAGTCTGGTGAGGAAACAAGTATAGACAGTATTTCCCAAAGCTTAGCCATTGGCAGTGAATGTGAGGAGTGTATTTAAAAATATCAAGGTCACTTTTAGGATTCTAAAGTTTTTAGTAAAAGGAAGATCATCTCTTTATTCTGGTTTCCAGTGAGGTTGGTTCTGCCTTTTCATGTGAGATTCAATGTCCAATTGTGGCCCCAGGGGAAAAGGGCTCTATCCAGTTTTGAATGGCAGTGTATAATAATCTTGGACTTTAAAGGTCTTGAGTGATGATGTGCGCAGCTCAGGAACAGCATGGTGTCTTCTTAATAAACATTTGCTTAGATAAATAATTGCACTCATCTCTAGAAGAAACCTAGCTGTGCAGAAAGTGAGTTGAGAATATGTGTGAGCTCTAATGTTACAGCTCAAGCCTTGGGTTAATACACTGCTATTTCCATGGTCAAACTTTTACAGTTAATTGAAGATTGTCTCCTGTGTTCTATATACTTTATGGATCAACCACATTGTATTTATAAATTTTGCTCTGAAATTTGGCCCTTATCCAGGTCACTTCCTTTTTTGCCCAGTTAGGGCATGCTAGCAAATTACAAATTATAATCAAATCTCAATTTTCCAAACTAATGACTTTAAAGAGCAATAATGCATGATCCAAAATGATGGTGAATTCATGAACCATTTATCTCTGTAATGTATATTCATTAATGTATATTCATGAAACTTGTAATGTGTATTCATTAAATGTGTATTCATTAAACTTGACTATGAATACGTCTTATATGACACGTATAACAAAATGATAAAGCATTTCAACCAAAATGACCCAAGGGGCCTTGGAAATTTTTCCAACTTCTCTGTTCCCATTTCCCACTACATTCTACTGTTCATATCACGTTTTATGTTGCAGTAACTTCTTAGAATAAACATATCATGTTTTTTAGGATGGAAGAGGCAAGAAAGTTCAATCTACTCTTTTACCATTCCTGTATTATTGTAACGATTCTCTGCAGCTATGTTTCTCTTTCCGTGTTTATCTAAATTATCTAAACATTTTTATTCACAAAAGTGAAGACAGTAGCATAACAAACCTATTTACCCATCGCTCACCTTCTACAATGATCAGCATCTCTTTTCAAAATGTACTGTTTTTAAAGAAATATAACTATCATACCTCTAAGATATTATGTATGAAGACATCACACTAAGGGAACTTTTAATACTGTCTATTCCAGCCCAGTGTCTCAATGAGGAAAATGAAGCAAGTAGAGATGTGCCCAAAGTCACAGCACTAATCAATAGGAGTGTGGAAGCTAGATGAAGTCTCCATCTTTCTCATTCTCCCCTTGAAATCAGGACTGCAATTCTATGGCCTTATTTTGGGTATGGAATTTTTACCAAAATCCACATATTACTGTTACTTTCTACAGTCTCACAAAGCACAAACGACATGCAAAAACTTAAAGTATTTATAAGTCTGGCACTTTAGCCACATGCCTATTGGGTTGACTTATTGGGGTGAGGGAGCTGAATGATGGACTGTAAGAGATAAAGTTTGAATATTTTTTAACCAGGATGATTTTTATGAAGGTACTCAATATTATCTTTGAATGAGATGA
This sequence comes from Macaca fascicularis, assembly GCF_037993035.2. NCBI lineage: Eukaryota > Metazoa > Chordata > Mammalia > Primates > Cercopithecidae > Macaca > Macaca fascicularis. The sequence goes on from NC_088377.1 coordinate 132,586,467, forward strand.
TTTCCACAGTTTCTATATTCCTTTTACCACATAAAGGGAAGGTAATTATCAGTTTGACATTTGCACTTTTGGCCTTTTTTTGAAAGTGCCAGTGTTTCTGTAACTGAAAAAATATTTAGGGATCTCACATAACATTGAAATAAGTATAATGTTTCCCCCAAGAATCCTCTTGTACACCAATGCTTATTTGTGCGATAATTCTTAGGAAGACCACTCACCCATGCCTGCTGCTAAAGATATTTACACAGAGGACTGTACCATATCAGAGGAGCTGGAAAACCACAGCTAAGCAAGTTCTACTCACAGAAGCACTGTTTCTTTTTTCTCACCTGACCTTGTTCTTCCTGCTAATACTAACCAAGTGATGGTTGCATAAACATAAGTAATTACTTTACAAATGACAATAAGGCAATGTTTGCCCACTATGTGTTTCTAGAAGCATCAAAATACCTCTTTGATGAAGAAGACTCCTAGTTGATTAATGGAAATAAAATGCCTGTGTAAATAAAATTACATACATTTGCATATTTGAAATATGGAGAGATGGAGATATTAGTGTATATAAATACATGTGCATATATGTACATATATGTGTATATATAACTATATTGAACTAAAGAAACCAATTAAAATTCATAAAATGGCTCCTAATCAAGTGGAAGAACCAGGGATTTAACTATCAGTGTTTAACAGTGCCATACAAGAAAGGCTTTGCGTAAATAATGCAGATTATATCTATTAATATTAATGCCCCTCCTCTGATCTCCTTCTGATAGAGCTGCCCACGAATTTTTCTGAGCGTCTCTTTCCATAGCTCCCTGAGTGAGATACAGATGTGTGATCCTGTCACCCTCTTCTCCCCAACCCAATCTCTTTTTCTCCCCTTTCTTGCCCTGTTACACCACACACACACACACACACACACACACACACACACAAGCTGGAATAGTTACTACTTACAAATGGGTGTAGAAAGCCCATTTGTAAGGCAGCAAATTATGAAGCTAACATAAGAGCAGAGATGAGATATTTGGAAATAGACTGTAAACAATGAGTCACCTCAGCTCCCAATTTCCTTTCCCATCTTGGCCAGGGCCTGGAGACGTTTTCTACCCCTGAGTCTTCTCAATCAATTAATTCTTTGTTGCTTTAGTCAGGTAAAGTGTTGTGGGGTTGTCTCTTGAAGTCATAAGAGTAACCTGAGGATTTTTTCAAAGCAACCTACTCACACACAGCAGAAAGAATCCCAGGTTTCACATTTGAGGATCTGTGTTCAAATCTCAGATTTTCCACTCGCTAACTGAGACTTTGAGTAGTTTGTTTAGCCTCTGGGTTTCAGCATTTTGCAAACTGAATGAGCACACAAATATTAAATACAATAAATGATATAAGAAAATAATCAGCAACTCCATAAATGTTTGTTGAATTAAGTTGTGTTTGGCATATAGTCTGTTGGCTGACACGTTCCATAATGCAGTTATGATGATCAGCTTTGTGACAAGGACATAAAATGGTTTGAATTCTGACCAGTATCCCTGGGTGACCTCAAGAATGTTAGTCCAATTAGTTAAGCTGCTGATATATAATGTCTCTGCAACAAGGAGTCAGTAGGCTGAAGATACTCTAGAATATGTCTTAGCAAGACAAAGCCCAGGGTAAGTCCTTAAGCAGGCTTCTACTGCTGCTCTTAATATCCTCGGGAAGAATATGAGCTACACTTCAATAAACGCTTGAATGCCAATTCAGATAACCAGACCCTGATCATTTAATTAACTTCTATTAGTATGCATTATGGAAACCCTACTTATATTCTTCAATAATAATGTGAATATCAGAAAATTACCCCACTATTTCAATTAAATGGCTTAATATACATATGAAGGATTTTTTATTGTTATTTTAAAGAACTCAAATTCTAAGATTAAAATAGACTTGTGTCGGTTTTACAGGGTTTTGTTTCCATTATATGTTTCTAACAAGAAATTGGTTGCTTAACTATATGTGCCCAAAAGAATGAGATGATAATACTACTGTGCCTTATTGCCTGATGTATAAATTAGTTTTTAATATTCATACCTATGAACAGAATTAGTATATTATAAAATAAGTAAAAGTGCATAATGATAAGGGAATCAAAATACTCATTTTTATTTCTTCCTATGAAGAAAGATAACTAAGAGCTTTCAAATTATATCATTATTTGCAGTTTATGTGAGATAAAAGTGTTGAAAAGTATTTGCTTCACTTTTGAAATGTTACACACTTTTGATGTCTTTGGGTTCTCAGAAAGTGTCTTTATAGTTTTTTGTAATTGCCAATTAGAGTCTTTACCATTAGGCCACATACAGTGGTTTACGCCTGTAATCCTAGCATTTTGGGAGGCCGAAGTTGGCGGATCACTTGAGCTCAGGTGTCCGAGACCAGTCTGGGCAATATGGTGAAACCCTTTGTCTACAAAAAAATCAAAAAATTAGCCAGGCATAGTGGTGCACCTGTAGTCCCAGCTACTCACGAGGCTCAGGTGGAAGGATCACCTGAGTCCTGGGAAGTCAAGGCTGCAATGAGCCATGATCGTGCCACTGCACTCCCTCCTGAGTGACAGAGTGAGATCCTCTCTCAAAAAAAAAAAAAAAAAAAAAAAAAAGTCTTTACCATTAATTTCTTACTAAAAAATAGGGTCTGAACATCAGTTAATTACGTGTACATATTAACTGCTGAAGATATGAATATGTCTCTAATTTTTAGTTTTTTGAGGAACCTCCAAACCGTTCTTTTTAGTGAATGTACTAATTTACATTCCCACCAACAGCGTACAAGGGATCCCTTTTCTCCACATCCTCACCAGCATTTTGTATTCCCTGTCTTTTGGATATAAGTCATTTTAGCTGGGGTGAGAGGACATCTCATTGTAGTTTTGATTTGCATTTCTCTGATGATCAATGACGTTGCACACGTTTTCATATAACGTTTATCTTTTAATTTTGTTGATTATGTATATACCCAAATTTTACTTTTACTTAATATTTACATTTTAACCCACTCTAATCAACCGAGATTGAATGAATGAATGACCAGTTGGACAGTTTATTGAGTATCTTCTAAACCCATAGACCCTGCAGCACCTTAGGGCTATCAAATACTTGGATAAAGAAGACACTGATCCTGTTGCTGGGGGAATCCAAGAAAGGAGAACAGATATGTGAACCAACAATCTAAATGACATTATTCTGTAATAAAAGAATGTGAAAATTTTCATGGTGGCACAGAGAGGGAATAATAGTCAATTTTCAGAGAAGTAGTTTCACATTTGAGCTTTGTAATTTGAAAGCCCTGGAATGAATCCCCAGCACTCTGCCATGTAATGTCGTAAAATGTAAAGTTAAAGTTCGAGTGTTTCATCTTATCTACAAAATGAAAGATAACAGTGTCTCCAGCTTAAGGTTGTGTTAAGGATTAAATATGACAACATGTGAAAGGCTGACTTTAACACTGTATGTCTGGCATACAGTGAGTGCTTCTTGCATGTTACTCTGATTGTGAACTGGGCACTAGGGACACATTTAGTCACCAGGGAAGCTTCACAGAGAATATTCACAGGAGTTACTAATGGAAAAAGGAGAGAACAGACAGTGAGCCAGCCATAAAACCTTCCTCATCCTCTGGCCTCAATGTTATAAATCCCGGGATTATTCATGAGTTAATATTGGTTCAATAATTTCATAATGTTAATGGGCACAAAAAATCCACGGAATACTTGTTTAAAATGCATAGCCCAGGCCCCACTCCGGATATTCGGATTCATTAAGTCTAGTGTGAGGGCCTAAAATCTTCAACTTAACCCCGTTTAAACAACAATTGATGGAGATGATCCCTAAAGCCATTCTAGCTTGATTTTATTAAAATTAAACTGCCATACTTGACATGTCATTTAGTAGTCTTTTTTGCCATCTTTATATCTCAGAATCAGGGAAAAGTGACACACATACACAAAAAGTACTTACTTTGATTACTTTTAAATAACACAAGTTGTCCTCTCTCTAGAATATTCAGAAATTTAAAAACCCCGATTTTTGAAAATGAAACTGGGGAGCCATGAGCAGAAAGATCAGAAATGGACATTTACCCAATATTTATTTGTTTAATGTGCACTTTCCATGCTAGACTGCACATTCCATTGGAGCAGACAACATGGGTACCTTATGCACATCAGCTGCTCCACCAGCCAGCACAATGCGAGGCACCATTAATCAAGAAGTACTTTCAGGGTAATGCCTGCATTCCTTGGCAGGATATAGGAGTGGTAAGAGAAGTGCAGGGCAGGAGTAGATTGGAGATATATTTAGGAATGAAAGTTAGCAGTTTTCCCAATCTAATGAGTGACTACAGAAAAATATTCTCAAGCTTCAAGCCTTGGCTGCTAGATGAAGACAGTGTCCCCAACCAAGGGGGAAGCATGTTTGCTGGAAGAGTAATTTTGTTTTAAAGATTATGTGTTTGAGATTTCTAAGGAAAACGATAGCCAGTGAATAACTACAGATGTATATGAGTCTAAAACTCTGAGATATAGTAAGCAGAATAATGCTCTTCATAGATGTCCATGATCTGAACCTGTGAGTGCTGTCTTATATGTCAAAAGGGACATTATAGATGTGATTAAAACTAAAGATCTTAAAATGGGAAGAGTATCCTGGTTTATTCCAGTGGACCCAATCTAATCATGAGTTCTTTAAAGCAAAGAGTTTTTCCCACTGCAGAGAATCATAAAGATGGCAGCATGAGAGGAAGTTGCTAGCTTGAAAATGGAGATAAGTTGCAATGAGCCTAAGAATGTGGGAAACTTCTATCTAGAAGCTGGAAAAAAACATTAAAATGGATTCTCTTTTGAGACAATACCTCTAGAAAGCAGGGCAGCTGTACGTATAACTTGATTTTAGCCTAGTGACACTGACCCACAGAATAGCAAAATAATAAATTTATGTAATTGTTTTCACTAAATTTGTGATAGTTCATTACAGTAGCAGTAGGAAACTAATAGATGAGGTGTGAGTTGAACATAAATATTTGTACCCATTCTTCAGATTTCTTTATAAGAGATATATATATACATATATATTCAGAAAATAATTTCCTTCATTAGTTAATGCCACTTCCTCTCAGTTTCTGCAATCTTTTTTTTTTTTTTTTTTTAGATGGAGTCTCACTCTGTCACACATGCTGGAGTGCAGTGGCGTGATCTCGGCTCACTGCAACCTCTGCTCACAGGTCTCAATCTATTCTCGTCCCTCAGCCTCCAGAGTAGCTGGGATTACAAGCACATGCCACCACACCTGGCTAATTTTTATAATTTAATAGAGATGGGGTTTCATCATGTTGGCCAGGCCAGGCTGATCTCGAACTCCTGACCTCAAGTGATCCATCCACCTTGGCCTCCCAAAGTGCTGGGATTACAGGCGTGAGCCACCGCCCCCGGCCAGTTTCTGCAATCTTATATTAAATGGTCTAAATACAGTGCTGGGTATTTGTCTGATAGCATTCAACTCTATTCTCACTCTTTCTACTTTACTCTGGGACTGCATGCCTATAAACTGCTGGCTTGAAGCCAGTAAAGTACCTATCCCAGATCCCCTTGCCAGCTGGTTTCTGGTTGGGTCTTGCAAAGGAAAGGACTGGTGGGAGAGTGGAAGTTAGGAGAAGGAAAGAAGCCATGATTAATTTTCTTCTGCTTCTGTGTCCAACTGCCTTAGCATCTTAGCACTAATGAGTTTTGGTGGTGGCAGAAGCAGCACCAGGCTAGTGGTTGCCTCTCTATAATATAAGCATCATTATGGCAGGAGCCAGTGGTTGTAGGCACCAGTCGCTCACCTGTAGCACCAGTCAGTGAGTCCAGTAGCACCAGCAGGACTGTGAGCTCATGGATGCCTGCAAAGCAGAGGTCAGGTGGTTTCAGTAGCAGCTGCAGCAAGCCCAGGGTACATGCTTGTAAGGTCCACATAATACTGCTTACACCACTTTCCCCTTTTCCCTTCCAGTTCTAGGTGCAATAGTGACTTCCTGCAGTTACTAATCCTGGGTAATAACAACTAACTCCTTTCTCTCTGTCAGGCTTTTTAACACATCGGTAAACAATTCCTTGGTATTGGATTCCCTCTGTTTGAAAAGCTAAGACTGATTTCTGACATCCTGACTAGACACTGATACACATGTTTTTGCACTAATATTTCCTTATTTTAACTTAGGAAGTGAACAGGGTGGGGGTGGGGGTTTATGAATACTAATTGGGATTCATCAGAATTTCCAAAGATGTAAGACATTTAAACAGTAATGAGGTTGGATGCTTACCAGCACAGAGACAGTAGTTTTAGATTAAATATCTAGCCTTATAGAAAAGTGGTTAAAAAAAAAAAAAAAATCCTTCCACATGGCAGCAAGTTCATGAAAACAACTGGTTTATTTAACTCAATTTGCTCTGACAAAAAAAAAAAAAAAAAAAAAAAAAAAACCCCACAAGAAATAGAAAAGCCACTGCAAATGTATCATTATCTTGAATTAAAAGCAGTACCAGGAAAGTAGGGCACACTGGACATTTTTGTATTATGAGAGTTGTGAAAACACTGGGCTGCTATTTGCAACAGTTGTGCTCAACATAATGCTAACTGGCCCTCATGCCTGAACTTCTTTTCCCAAGAAAAACCAGCTACAGTATAATGCAATCTGATAGAGCCATCCAGAAGAGCAACAATGTCAACAATTTGATACAAAAATGTTAAGTTCCCCGTCACTACTGAGAACATTTTAAGGGGTCATGGAAACCTGCTTTTGACAGAACAAGCCAACTGTGATCAAAGTAATCATCAGCTCCTTTCATTGTACACTTACTACGTGCAAGACCCTGTGTTAAGCCTTTAACATTAATTAGCTCATTCACTGCCTGCAAAGGCCCTATAAGACAAGTAACACCACAAGTGAACAACCTGAGCCTCATAATGGTAAAGTAGTCACACAGCTGGTCAGAGCTAGAATGGAAGGTCAAACCAGCTCAGTCCAACTCTAAAGTCAATACAGATAAGCCCTTCTCTGTACTTAGTATGAAAAGGGAAAATTTCCGTGTTCCCACCTTAAAATTGGAGGGACAACATGCAGAAATGCATGAATGAAGGCAACTTACATACATAAACTATACCACAAAGCCCTACACATATCACAATTTTTATTTTCAAATTTTAAATAAATATAGAAAGATACAACCTTTGTTACCAAGCAACACTGGAAAGGACTCATCTTTTAGTGGCCATACATGCTTTTCAGGAATGAGGAGAGTCACCTCGTCTGTTGACTCTTATAAGGAGAGAAGAACTGAAAATTAACTTTATAGAGCTATACACAGGAACGGATCCTGAATTTACTGCGCATGTAACTAAATTAATGATGATTCAACTTTGGAAATCCTATTTTCTTGTTTGTAAATTATTTCTGATTTTCGTTTGAAACAATAACAACAACAACAACAACAACAAAAGTCATGGTTACCTATCTCATTTGGCAAAACTGAGAAGTAAGTAGAAAAGCTTCTGTCGGGACTATGGAATGGTCATGTTTAGTTCTGTAGTTGGATTAAAGGCCATATGTCTATCTACTTGAGGTGATTTTCTTATTTCCTTGTTACATGGCCTACAGGATCCTGCATGGTTGGTCCTCACCTATCAGCCTTTGCTTTCTTGTTGCCCCTCTGCCTCTGAGCCAACCTCCAAAGAGCCATTCCTTGGGTCTGACTCAGAAGTCTAGGCCCAGATAGCTCCTCCTCATTCTTCATGTCTCAGATTAGGCATCATTTACTCTGGGAAGTCTTACCCAACTGTAGGACTAGGTAGGGTCACCCTGTTATAATCCCTCTTTAGCATCAGTTACTTATCTTCACAAGAATTTTAAATTCTGATACATTTTTATATAAGGTATTAGGAAATAAAAATCTGTTTGTTGCCTATCTTCCTTAGTCTCCACTAACACAGACAGCATGTCTGTTGTGTTGACTTCACTATCACCAGTACCTATAACGGTACTCAGTATACAGTAAGGACCCCAAAATGTTTGCGAAAACTTACTATCTGAATTCCACCAGCTTCAAGTCATAGCCATAATCCCCCTGAGAGATTTTCACTTGGAACCTTGGTGACAGGGTCTTCCACACAGAGCAGCACAGAGCTCTTCCACCCAGTGCGCTTTCCTTTAAGTCCTCATTTCTCTATTAGGAGCTTCCTTTTTGTGGTCTCCACAATTTAGAGGGCCCTAAACCTATCCCATCAAAGCAGAACCTTACAGCAACACTCATCTTCAGCTCTCATTATTATTCTCTTCAGTGATCTCCTGCTTTTTCTTTCAGAGACCCAACACCTGAGGTATTAAGAGAATTGTTTCCAGATCCTTTATTCACATTGAAGAATAAATACTTAGTAGGATGAATAGATATCTCCAATGTATATTTGCATTTAGCAGTATCTAAATTGAAATGTCTGCCATTGACCACCAGGAACAGAGAATTCTCCATGGAGTAGAAACAGAACCTTCACTATGGACAGGGGCCAACTGTGCCTCTCTTACACACAGATACCCAAGGAAAAAGAGGTACTTAGGCCCTCACACTAGACCAGGTCCAATCTAGTGCTCTAATGCTTTCTTTCCTCTCAGTCTTACATCTAGAACAGTCCCTCAGCCCCTCGCTGCTCACACTTTTGGTACTGGCCCATAGGCTGCACCCCACAACCAAACTAAGAGGATTGACAGGAGCCCTTCAATTGCTGTAATCCCCTTGGTCACTTGGAGGTAGCTGAAGTTTCAAAATTAGAAAAAAAAAAAACCTTAAAAACAAAAGAGCAAAATTGAAAAGTCTCTAGATAAAAATTTAGAATTGTATAGCTCTAAATTAATTCTAAACTCTGACCTAAGTGCTTTGTGCATGAGTCAACTGACCCATGACAACAGAGGTAACTATCTCAGTCCATCCATTTCAGATGCCCCTTACCTCACTTTTTTCTTTTTTCTGTTTTACCCAAAGGAGTTTGGTCACTCATACAGTTTGGATATTTGTCTCCACCCAAATCTCATGTTGATTGTAATTTGTAATGTTGAAAGTGGGGCCCGGTGAGAGGTGATTGGATCACAGGGGCGGATCCATCATGGTTTTGTGCTGTCTTCATGATATGAGTTCTCAGGCGATCTGGTCATTTAAAAGAGAGTGGCATCTCCCTCACCCCCTTCTCTTGCTCCTGCTCTGGCCATGTGACATGCGGGCTCCCACTTTACCTTCCACCATGATTGTAAGCTTCCTAAAACCTCCCCAGAAGCCAAGCAGATGCCAGCACCATGCTACCTGTAAAGCCTGCAGAATCATGAGCCAATTAAGTCTGTTTTCTTTATACATAACCCAGTCTCAGGTATTTCTTTATAGCAATACAAGAACAATCGAATGCAGTCATTTATCAAAGTGGTGTTATTTCCCAGGATTATTTGGTTTATGGGAAACATATCTTCTCTTCCCACAATGTGATTTATCATTCAGTTTTGCTACATGGCCAGCAAGTGTCTGACAGACAATATACTCTTAAAAAATACTTGTTGAATATATGATTGATTTACTGACTGACAGAATGAATGAATGAATGAATGAATGACTTTGACTCCCCAGTTTAAATATTTTTGTTTTTAATTCTAGAACTATTTGGCTTCTTCCAGATGACTCTTCCTTATCCAGGTTTCTGCCATACATACTGCTAATTCCTGCTTTACTCTTTAAAGTGGTCCTCCCCTCCTCCTTGAGCACTTAGCTCAGGGGAAAATTTCTTGTGCTTTCTTGAATGTAGCCACTCAGGAGTTCCTGAGGGCTGAGCTCCCAAAGTCACTTTAACATTTTTCATAAACACTGCAAACAGAATGAAACTAATACATAATCAACGTTTAGAGATGGAATTAATTGTCAGTGTATCAGATAGCTAATTTAATTACTCCAGGTAAGACGTATGAATTTTAAACATGTTTTAGAAACAGCAGCTGCTTCCGTTTCATGGTCCATCTAAGTGTTATTCAAATCAAAGTGTTCGGGGCTTATGCCAAAAGCACCTTTTCTGCCCAGATACAGAGGAAAAGGAAGAAACTTTCACCATTCAAGACCTTTCTCCCACCTTTAAATAAAGTAGTTCTGCTTATGTCTATTTTGCTGGCTCCTAGAATTTCCTTTGAACAAAGGACATCATAGCTTTAAAAATAAAACAACCACTACCTGAAATATACTGGTCAAGTATTAGTGAGTTGTTTCCAAAAAGGGGAGTAAGAAATTTTGAGTTTGCAGTTCCTTCCTTGCCTCATCAAACACAGCACTCATCAAGATCAGAAATTAAATCATAGGGCTAACCTAATATTTGTGACTTAATGAAGAATTTAGAACTTCATGTACCCAAAGTTGTCATACAATGAGATCACATGTTGTATTCCAGTTACTACGAATTTGGTTTACTTCTAAGACCTTCAGACTTAGAAATGCTTATATACTATGTAAATCCACCCAAGGCCACTCTTTATGAATATTTTAGGCCAATTATCATTTCTCTTTAACTGTGCTTTCTCACCTTCTGTATTCCCTGTGGAAGACTGGTTTGCTTTATCACTCCAGGGGTGGAATGCATCCTGATGATCATAGAGATTTAAACACAGTGATATACAAAAATGAAAACAACACATCCATGGTAAAGTGACCTGCTATTGGAAGAAACAAATAAAGAAGATTTATTGTTTTTTAGTACTTTTCCTTTAAAACACAATTTCACAAATCGTCTTTCAATGATGATAGGAAAGCAAATCATCAGTGGTGGTCACCAAGGATTCTTCCAGGGATATTATACACACTTCCTAAATGTATAGTATGTAGCACATGAATATTGAAAGAAGGACATTAAATGTGGTTTAAAATACATGATCAATTCTTTAAATCTATTTAAATTCATTTAAGTAAGCATCGTTTGGGCTTTATCTACAATCTTCTTGGCAATAACCCCGTTTCCATAGTGACAAAAATTTGTATTTTATCTTCATGCATGCTTGTGGAAGTATAACAACTTTTGTAATAAAGTTTACATATTATTTGCACATAAATTTCATTTTTGTGAGAAGTCCAAGCTACAGGTTTCTTTCCTTTAATCATTTATTGCTGTCTTGCCATTACATACATAAATCACATGTCCTCTCAAATAATGACAACTCAACAAAGGGCCATTCCTAACCACTTGCAAAACAGTTCTAAATCTACATGATAATCAGATCTTTGAATATCGACATGTGATATTAAGGAAAAGATAATGAAATACTTCACAGATGTCACCCTTCATATAATATATGTGTTTTATTAGCATAAATCCATTCATTTTTGCCTAATAAGTATTCTGTTATTTATTTGTTTCAAATGGTTAGTAAGTTTGCTTTGGCCAAAGTGAAACAGAAAAGTGAAGCAACAGAGACATTGTCCAGTTACCTATCAACACCAAGAAATGAGGGCTTTATTTCAATAGTTTGCTGTCAGTTGAGCTGCAAATATGTGTGTTATTTACTAAAATTCCTTTTAATATTAATTTTTAAAATAAAGCTTCCAGGGCCTGTACTGTTCTCTGTCTACATTCGTGGCATCAAAAAGCTATACACATATGATTAGTGATAATTTAATATATTATTTTATTCTTGAATACAAAAGTTAAAAATAACTTTCCATTTATATGCCACTATGTCCAGAATAGAATTTTTTGTTTTATGAAATTATAGCTATTACTTCAATTCATACATCACATTTTATTTAAAACTAATGCTTTTTTTCCCCTAGGAATTCACAAATCTGTAAGCGGAAGAGTAAAAAACCAAAAGAGAAAGCCTTAAAATATCCCTTTAAAATGATTCAATTTTTCTGTTTACTCTCTGGATACAGGATGTAGATGGTATGAAAGGGAAACATCTGGGTAAAGTAGGCAATATTTAAAAATGTGAACAGTGTTTTTTCTTAATATATGATAGTGTTGTACTGAGTTTACCACCTTATCAAGAATATAAGAATCATCAGTATATTTCAAACCTGCACTACATTAAAATGTGTAGTAAAGCATTTTGAGTTGCATAAATTTCAATTTATAAGGAAATAATGCAAGTGATATACATTGCTTAGGATGTTCTTTGTTCTCACAAATGTTTCAGTCCTTTTTATGTCTTAACAATGAAATTTACCAGCTGTCTCTGAATATTTAAAGGGATATTATGTTGAACAGAGAGCTTTTCTTGTTTCCCTACACTCTTGCTTCAAAAAGGCACACTGAAGTCCAGTGAGTAAAAGAAAGAAAGAGGAAGGGACATTTGGGCAGAGATAGGAGACTGGCATTAATTCATTCATCTCACAGGAGAAGAAATCACCTTGATAAGCAGGGAGCTCCCACACCATTGGAAATATTCACCCATGTTAAGGTTGAGTGTGGTTGAATTAACAGACTTACTGGCTTAATGCAACATCAATTTATCATCTTATAGTCCTCTATGTCAGAAGCTCCACTGGACACAAATCAACATGCTAGTAAGGCTGTGATTTTTCTTGAGCCCGTATGGGAGAATCCATTTACTCGCCCTTTCCACATTCAAGAAGTCACTTGCACTCCCTGGCTTGTGGCTTCTTCCTCTAACTTCACACCCAGAAGCATAGCATCCTCAAAGCTGTCTCTCTGACATTCATGCCTGCCTCTTATGCCCCTTGTGATTATGCTGGACCCCACCGTGTGGTCCAGGATAATCATCTCATCCTCTTTAATTCAATCGTAACTGGAAAGTCACTTTTGTCATGTAAGATATTGGATTTGTAAGTGTTGGGGATTCTAAGATAAACATATTTGGGGATATCATTAATCTGCCTACCATAGTGATATATTTAAAATATAGATCGGTAGGCGAACCTAGATTGCTAAGGGTCTTTCCAATGTTTATACTCTATAAACAAGGCAAATAAATTACCTATCTAATTTATCAGATAAAAAGTTTATTTGGATTAAGAAACTGACCATACCAAAAAAATAGTTTCTCTTCACTCCTAAGAGCATCACTATCTTTCTGTATGTCCACCCTAGTTGACTAAATATTTTAGATAAAATTTATTGTTTGGAAGAAGACCAAGCTTCTCTTACAGACTGTGGTCCCATCCTAACTGGTCCGAGAAGGGAAAAGTGCTAACAAAACCTTGCTGAAAAGTATGTGACTGATAAATTCAGGCAATTGGAGATTCTTAACAATTATGCAACAATCACCCTGTGGCTTTTCCAGGATGTTGCTATCTCAAAGGCTACAGTGGTCGTTGGTCAAGGAATTATTGTCTCTCTTTCAAAAAAAAAAGAAAAGGATTAAAAGACGCTATTTTTCCTTCTTCTCATGTACCTCTTATTCCTAAATAGGAAAGAAATGATCAAGTTCCTAACTTGTAATTCATTTATCAGAAGCTATTAAATATGCCACCAATGAAAAAATATGGCTTAACTAGCTCATGTACGAATTACATCAATTTATATATACCAGTCTTCAGTTTCTTGTGGCCTTCAGCAAAAGATGTTCTGAAATGCTACATAGAATAAAGCACTCTGCAAATTGAATTGATAGGAGACACTAAATTATACTTAAAGCAATTGACCAAATGACCTTGTTAGATCTTAAAGTGATAAACATTGCCATGAAAACAGTGACCACTTAATCCATCAGTAGAACAGTTTGCATTCTAAAAATTTCTAACTGGGGGAAAAAATCTCTATGGAAAAATCTTCTTTGTGGACCTACCACCAGGACAAAAGGGAACATATTTATACTAATTAAATTTCCATTGAAATGTATTTATTTTCTATTGAAATCATTAAATTAACTAAGACAAGGAAAATTATCCCAATTGGAGTTTGATAAAACTTGTTGGAAGTTTTCCCCCACTACAACATCAGGTGTATATATGCATGCACACATATCAACACACACAATCTGAGTAATAATCATTGTTAATGTTTACCGAACACTCAATGAATGTCAAGCAATAGGCTCAAAACACCATACTAGGAACCATTGTTCCCCACTGTGAAGAAGTTAAAACTGAAGTTAAGAGACGTTATAAAATTACTAGTCAATGTTACAACTAGAATTTGAAAACAGGCAGTTTAACTCTAGGGCCTTCACTTTTGATCCTCATGTGATATTGTCCGCCTATCAGTGGCCGAAAGTAATAATCAAAGAGTGAAATACATTTAGGTATAATTTATCATAGAAACTGAACACATAAAAGACAGTATTTGTAAGTTTTGTTTGTTTGTTTTCTGAGACAGAGTCTCACTCTGTCGTCCAGGCTGGAGTGCAGTGGCGCGCTCTCGGCTCACTACAACCTCTGCCTCCCAGGTTCAAGCGATTCTCCGGCCTCAGCCTCCTGAGTTGCTGGAATTACAGGCTCATGCCACTATGCCCAGCTAACTTTTTGTATTTTTAGTAGAGATGGGTTTCACCATCTTGCCCAGGTTGATCTCAAACTCCTGAGCTCAGGCAATTCACCCACCTGGGCCTACCAAAGTGCTAGGATTAAAGGCGTGAGCCACTGCACCCGGCCCAATATTTGTAAGTTAATGTTCTTAATCCCTAAATATATACTTAAGATTTCCTTAAATTTCACTAATTTCCAAATAAATATATAGGTAAACTGTAGAGCTAGCCCCAATTTTCTGGAGGCTTCTTGCGATGACATTGCATAAGAGGTAGTCACAGCAATTCATTAAGTTTAAGTGGCTTTTAAATCATAAGATAAACATTAAAGTCAACGACTAAATGGAAATTTCCAGTATTCCTCATACCAGCTACACTGTTGTCAAATATATCAGTGGCAATGTCCTGAATGATGAAGGATCTAATAATACATTGTTCATCATTCATTTTTATTCACACATCCGTTCATTCAAACAGATATTTATTGAGTAAAATAAAGTAGAAGCTTTGCAGACATAAGGATGACAGCAGACTTACCCCAAGGATTTCAATGAAGGTGATGGAAATTGATGGAGGTAATGGCAGGCTATAAGAGATGCACTTGACCTGTGAAAGGAAACTCAAGACTAAACTCCTTAGTTAAGACTATAAGAATATACAAGATATGGCCCCACAAATGAAGGATAAAAAAAATTGGGGGGCAGAGGGAACTGCCTGTGCAATGGCAGAAAGGTCTGCAAACATGTCATATTCAAGAACTCTTCAGTATAAGCGGACAACAGTAGAATCATGTGGAATAATAAACAGTGAAAGCTGAAACTGTAGGTGCAGGCTGAATCATGCACCTACACTTAAAATATTATTCAAGTTTTTAAATAATGTGAATGCAACTAATATGGCCACCTCCATGCCTCTTCGTTTCATATCAGATGAAGCAAATGAATAGAACAAGTCTAATTTAAGGCATGCCTCTATCCTCTCTGTCATTTAAAAAAGAGGCCCCATGGCCATTTTTGTTTAGAATATGGCATTTATTTCATTCACAAAAAGAAAATGCATATAGCCTTTGCTTGCCAAGGAAGACGTTAGAGAGTATAATTATTCACAGCAAAATAAAGAACTGGAAGGGACATATGTGAGTGGAAAGAGGAGAAGCTGACTGTATTTGTCTGGTGCTGAGGAGTACACAGGACAAGTGAAGTGCTGAGTAATAGCTGTGGGAAGAAGGGCAGGGGAAGAACACTGGTAGGTGGGTTCTGAATGGAGATATGGGGAAAGCTGTAAATTCTGAACTAGAGATGAAAGTTATGTGTGCATGGTGAACAGGGGAGAAACTTGTAAGGTTGGGTGAAACAGCGTTCAGAATAGCATAGTTCTTAACATTTGCGAGGGCTAGTATCTCTGGAGTTAGAAGTATATGCCAACATTTATGTGTGAACCAAAAAAAGATATTGAAAAACTTGATAATTATGTGAATGAAATGAATAAGGATTGATGGCAGAAGAATAGAGAGGAAGAAGATTTTTTAAGAAAAGAAAAAACTGGCAATATCCGTTTCAAAATAAGCTATATTCTGCCTCTTACACCCACACAAAAGTGAAATAAAATTTGCCAAAAGGAAATTGCCAATTGTCAAAGAAAAAAAGAAAACTGGCAGTCCTAATTATACTTGCTAGAAATGAACAAACTGAATAATCTCTATGAATCATTCTCATTGCTGTCCAGTGCAAAATCCTGAGTAACATCCTTACTTTGGATATTCAATATTTTATTATTGATTTACAACCCAACTTGTTTTCACAACAGATCTAAGTCATCTGAAAGAAGCTTTATACATTAAAACAGCAAAATATAAATGTAAACATAATGAGAGCCATTGTAAATAAAATAAGAGCTGGACTAGGAACAGGAGATGAGCAGAAATGGGTATATCATGTTGCTTTTAAGGCCAACATCAATCCCTATCCCTTTGCTAAGTCACAGATTTGTCTCTTCCTCCCAGCCAAAAAAGAAAAGAAAATGACTCAACAGTATAGTTATCCTTTTCTGTGAAAAGAAAAATATATTATCAGTTCTTCAGAAGTATTAGTTTAGAATTTAGATATCAAATTTGAAAGAAATAAGAGATTAGTCGAATACATGTTATCTGAGTGCTATCTCAGGAAAATTAATATCTTTAGCGAATATTTTAAAAAGCAAATCAAAACCCCCTTTTCTGTATTATTTATTTATTTTTGAGACAAGGTTGCCCTTTGTTGCCTAGGGGCTGGAGTGAAGTGACCTCATTATGGTTCACTGCAGCCTTCAGCTCCTAGGCTCAAGCGATCCTCCTTCTTCAGCCTTCCAAGTGGCTAGGACCATAGGCATGAGCTGCCACGCCCAGCTAATTTTTGTTGTTGTTGTGGTTAGAAATGGGGTCTTGCTTGTTGCCCAAGCTGGTCTAGAATACCTGGCTTCAAACTCTGGCTTCAAGGGATCCTCACACCTCTGCCTCCCAAAGTGCTGGGATTACAGGTCCTTCTCCAATTTTTTTTTTTTTTTTATACTTTTATCAGTGACAGACTGGATTAAGAAAATGTGGCACATATACACCATGGAATACTATGCAGCCATAAAAAAGGGTGAGTTTGTGTCGTTTGTAGGGACATGGATGCAGCTGGAAACCATCATTCTCAGCAAACTATCGCAAGAACAGAAATCCTTCTCCAATTTAAACACCATATATTATTTTGTATTTTTTGTCTTCAATAAGTTTAGAGTGTCTTAGCTACAACTGAAAATGCTGTCTAATGTAGGAAGCAATTTATTTTTCCAGAATTTCCTTCCAAGTTTAGTAAGTACTTCCAAATCAAGAGACTACATAACTTGGGAATTGGTATATCGCTATTATCACTATAACTATACTTTTTCTTGAAAACATATCAAATATTTAATTTCTCTCTTCAGATCTTATTCTCTAAGTAAACCTGATTTGTAAAATCAATCTACAAAAGGCTTTCTCAGCTGTCATTTTATAAGAGTTACTTGAATTTTTATGAAAAACTACATTTGTTACATTCCAAAGGCATTTTCAAGCAAAGCAGCATTTTTATTTCAATTTTCATTCATATTATTTCTACAAAATATGTTCGTATATACCAACGAATTATGAAAATGTGTATTTTGAAAAAATCAACTTCACGCTGAAAGGCACTTGATAGTTATTTGAAATATATATCATTCTTCTTGCTCTTTGCTTCCAACACAGCCTAAAACCCACTGGCATTTCAAGCTTTGTTATTACTAACACATAAAAATATGTATTTTAGTGCATATGTGTTATACAGAAAAATTTCACAGTTACAACTAACATAATGTTTTCTTTTAAGCCACAAATAGTTAAGTTCTATGTTAAATGCCATGCACATTTAGCCTACCCATGATACCAACATGTTTCATTTTTATTTTAGTTCCAAATTATGGAGCAGAAACTAAAATAGAGTTTATTTTAATCATATATCTAAAAGAAACTAATCAAGGTATATAAGCCCTCAAATTTTAATTATGAAATAAATGTAGTATAATCTAATATAAGCCACAAATTATAGCACTCAAATACCTATTTGAGTCTTCTTACTATGGAAACTTTCTGAAGTCAAATAAACACAAATTTGTTTAGGTTCTGGAAAGTACCAACTAGCATAAGTGCTAACTACAAAGTTTTTGAAATCAGTTAGGGGAAAGAAGAAATGATTGTAAAGGCAATGAGAAGAAAGGAGGTTGCTTTATATGATACTTGACATATAAAGAGAACATGTATTATAAGAATTGTAACGAAGTTGTCTTTATTGAAAACATCTGAAAGTTTCAACATCAAAGGCAGTATTACGTATTCATGAATTCAAGAAGAGGATGCAGGTGACTTCTCTACAGGAGGGCACGTCTTCATAATTATATTTGGCACTTGAAAAGTACATCACTTTGAGAACAATTTTGAATGTCTTTAATGTGTATTTATTAAGCATAATGAAAATATACACAATCAGATATTATAGGCATTTAAAAAAAAGGACAAGGGCTTAACTGCATTCATTTCCTTATTTAAGAAGTTCTCTGGATGGACGCACCTTCAAGGTAGTTCATCTCTTCTAGAACTTCTTTCATTTATAGATATATACATTTGTAACTTATCAAGGGAATTATGTAGATTTTTGGTCCATTTAAAATGCTTGTTTATTTATATTCCACATCCTTCTAGTCTCTATGGTGCTCCCAGGAATAAGCACTTCTTAAGAAATGTAAACTTATCTAAACTTCAAAAGAGTAATAATAAGCTAAATATGTACCACAGATAAAATACATATCTACCATTATTATTAACATGTAATTATCCCAAATGATAGTCTCACTATTAACCACACTACATTCAAATATAAACTTGAGATGCTATTTTAGATTACATAACTAAAAATCAAGTCAAATATATTTTTCTTGTTACATAGAAGATATTTGTTTTATTGAATTCAAATGTGGTGATAGAACTTAGAAGTTCATGAACACTGAATTCATCTATAGACTGTTCTTCATGAATAGCTTAATTATTGATTAAGTTATTAAATTTAATTATTAAACTGAGCAGCCACCTCTTCAGAGCAGACCATGTGGACTGGCTTGCTGGGTCCCCTAAGTGCTCCCAATTATTAAAACAAAGTTTTACCATTAATATCTTTGATGGTAGAAGACTGTATAATATATAAATAACTTATTTGACTTGAGCACAGATAGCAATGTGTATCTATCTATCTATAATGTGTGTATGTTTATCTTATAATGATTTTTAAAGTCATCATGCAGTCATATTATTTTAGAGGTTAGATAGAATAGGGGATAAGCATCATAAATTGTGGTAGAATTTAGAAAATGCACAATTTCTAAAAATAGAGACTTTTATCATTAAGCACCATAAAATCCTCTCATTTTTCTTTTCTTTTACTTTCTTTAATATATCCCTGGATTTAAAGTAGTATAAACTATCTCCACTCAATTATTCGCATTTTAATTAGGTTTAAAGAGCAGTATGCTATTTTTTCACACACAGTCTCTAAAAAGAGGAGAGATGCAATAGATAAAATACATTACCATGTTTTCGCTTTGAAGATAGAAGCTGAATTTCACTCTGGGATTTTCAGTTTACTGATCTGTGAAAACTGTTTGGGGGTAAAATGCTTTATTTCTCAAATAACTCATTAAGAATTTATTATAACAATTCCATGTAATGATTCCACATGTTTTCTAATGAAATCCTTTGAAATAAATATATTCTTTTTTACTTTCAGCTTAATATCATATATTCAGATTTTACAGACATGCGATTTGAACATAAATGTACACAACTACTTTACCTATATAATTGAAGAATTATGTCTATAGGCAAGTGAAATGTTTTATCCATAATATCCAGGTATATTTATATCAGAACTACCAAAGAAGAAAGCCTTATTATGTCGAAAAGGGATTGTAGCTTTCTCCTTTCTGTAGCAGAGGTAGAAAGTAGTCTTAACCAATGATTTTTTTATGGAATATTAAGACCATGTTCTACATGTAAACAGTTCTAATAAAACAGAAAAATGTGGAACAAAATTAATAGGAGAGACACTTGGATTAAAAGGGCAAGGACCAAAGTTAAAGTATTGGAAAGCTTAGTGAAAGTTAGTTAAGTCAACTAAGAATATCTCAATACTAAATAAACTGAGTTCCAGTGAGTGGAAATAATTAAAGTCATTGATGTAGAGGTCAATTTTAGGTCATTCCTGGCACTAAATTTGAAAAAAAAAATAATGTCAGAATAGCTATGTTTTTTAAAAATAGATGAATATATTTTATGGATCTCTGAGTTTAACATTTATACTAAAGGAAAAAAATCAATAAAGTTATGTCAACCTGAAAATAACTGGGGAATGTGTATTGCTGAATAAAAAAAAAAAAAGATCTATAATCACAGTTTACAGTTTCATACTTTGCAACTAATTAATAAAGAAGGCAAACATACATTTGTCTAGATTAGGAAAGTTTTCAAATGTGTAAAGGTCTAAGGTCCAGAAGGTAGTGGTCCATTTCAACTTAGGGAGAAAGGTTAAGTATTATGTAATGGGAAGAGGACCTCAACTTGTTGGAAGACTCATCTCGACAACCTGCCAATGACAGAGAATGAATAAACACAAATTTTCACACAGTGCCCAGCTCACATGAAAAACTATTCAAATATTGAAAAAGCCATGCAAATTCCATAATAAAATGTAAAAGAAGACCAAGTAAATCAAATAGTGTTGAGAAAGTACATACATCATTTAATTTAGATATTTTTTGATGATGCATATGTAATTTAAGTACATCCAAATGTGTAAATTAATATTGGAGAGAACCTTCCAGTGAGTCAAAGTGTAGATCCTAGATAGCAAAGTTAATTAATTTGTACTTTAGTAAAAACCAGCCCAGCAGTGAATAAAAATAGTGCCCTATGGGTGGGGAGTACCTGATGAACCCTGGTCAACCAGCACAGCCGTGTGGTCAGTGGGCTGTCTTCTCCCATCCACATTCACACATCTAGTCTCTATAGTGTCAGTCAGGCTCTTGGGAGATGACTGACCAAGTGGGAGAGAAAGGACATTTTTTGACTGTGTAACAGAAATTCCTCTGCAAGCCCTACAGATTTGGGAAGATGAACACCATAGTCTAACCAACTTGAAAAGAACTAAACCGTGTAAGATTATGAAGCAATTCTCCCTTTATACTGAGAAGTCTTGAGGCACAAACAGTACAATGCACTATCCAATTTAGTTTTCCATAACCAAAAGGAGGGCGAGAAAGACAGGCACAGAGATTACCAAAGCGTTGAAAAATAATACCTGTGAGAAAGGCGGAACACTGTAGGTTTTCTAGATAAAATGGACCTAAAGAAGAATGTAAAGGATTTAAGTTTGCTGTAAGAAAGGTTCTCCTGGCACTGTGCGTTGTTAAACATTAAAGTGGTTTGCTGAGACTGCAGGAACTCCAATTCTGAGAATCTTTAGAAATGGGAAAGATTCAGACCTGCCACTTAGAGGGACTGAATGTGGGCTTTATTCAACTAGAACTCTGCAAGTGCCTGCTAACCCTGTGAGTTTAATTGTTAAGTACTCATATAAACAGTATTTTCCATCTAACAGTTCTGACTCAGTACTGTATACAGTTGTTGGGGGGAATAGTTGCAACAATCCACTTTTTGTAGTACATAAAAGCATGTGAAGGAATAATTTGTCATGAGGAATCCTAGTGATATCTCTAGGCACTTGTACTTTCTGATTTTAGATTTCTCATGTAAATTACATATAGTATTTATTAATAATCAAAGGTTTTTATAATATGTTGCAGTTTTGAATAATTCATGCTAATGAAACATTAAGCCATGATGGAAAATATCAACCACACAAAAATTAAAATATCAACCACACAAAAATATCAAGAGGGAAAATCTAGTTTTCCCTCTTGATATACGGACTTAAATACTGTTTTTTATATTAAACCTCAAAAGTTGGTCTTTAAGTTTGCATACCTAGTCACTAGTAGTCCAAAATTTATATATATATATACATATATACACACACATACACATTCACACATATTTTCTTGAAACACATTTGGAGCCTTAAAACATTAGTTTATAGTATGTACCAAGAAATGAATTAATAATGGGTTTAACTCATATAATCTGGATGAAATTATTTTATAAAAAGAATATGAATAAACTGAATAGTAACTAAATTGAATAGATTACTAAGTTAAAAAGCAATCACTCTAATTGCATGTTAATATATTTGTATATTATACAATAAACTATCCAACTCAGATTTCCATAAAGAATTCTTTTACTTCCCCTTAAAGAATGTGCATAGTTGAGCATTAGATACAATCAAGTTTTCACTACCTATACCTTTCCTTTTGCCAGTGATTTGAGGCAAAATCTTTGAGTTTTTCTCATAAAGTAACAGTAACATTATTAAACTAATCTCAACTGATGACTTCACAAAGCACATTATAACGTGCCAGTCAAACTTTCTACACTGCCCAAATCAGCAGATGCATAAGTTGACATAGCACAGAGGAGCTACCTTCAGAGCTCTGCAGTTAACTGCATTCAGTAAATATTTACATCCGTAGCACTATAGATCCTACTGACTGGATTGAAAATACACACACACATGTAAATACACACCCCTCTCTGTGTCACAGTCTGTCAATAAATCGTATAAATGGACACGATGTATCTCCATACCTATGGATAAGGTTTACGTTTTACATGTCCACCACCTACTCATTGTATCAGGATACTATCTCTCAATATCTTTTCGTTTGTGTTGAGTTGGAACGTTTGTGTGTGTACGTGTGTGCGCGCGCACATTACCGGAGAGGGAGATCCGTTCTTGCAGAGGGGTCCCCTGAAGACTCCTTTAATGCCCCGGTAGTGCCCATTGCTGAGATGTCTCGAACTGATGACCAGGTAACAAGCCATGTGGGTCCGGGCGGAGGCGCAGAGTCTCAACTCCTCACCAGGCGACCAGCCGTGGAAAGCGGGCGGGTTTCTTAGCAGCAACAGCGACTGCCACCTCCCGAGAAGAAGTGGCCAGCAGGACGCAGGGGGAGGCGGCTGCAGCGCGTCCCTGCTCCGCGCCCCGTGCGGGGCTCCTGCTGCCGACAGCTGCAGCTCTGACACAGGCGGTGGCGGCGACAGCACAGAGCACGGAGGGGACCCGGCGAGCCAGTCCACATGCTGCTCTGACGAGGTGGCTGCTCAACCGCGGGCCAGCGATATATTTATTTAAGGACAACTTCCAGGGTCCGCCAGGGAATCAGGAATTCCCCCGCCCCTTTCCTCCCGCCCCCTGCCTTCGCGCCTGGCGCCTGCCCTGGGGATGCTCAGGCGCGGGTCCCCATCGTCCGGTCGGGGGTGTCCTGGACTGCGGGAGGCAGTGCCGGGATCCAGCAGCGGCCGCCGCCGCCGCCGCTGCCGGTGCTGGGAGAGTGGCTGGGAGTCCTTGGGAGCGCCAAAGCGCTGCCCCCGCTGCAGTCGGGAGAGGGCGGAGGAGGCGACGGGAGGGCCGGGGTGAGGACAGGGAGTTGGGGACGCGGCGACCTGTGCTTGAGGAGGGCAGTTAGCGCTGCAGCTGGGAGCTGTGGGCTCGGGGTTGCCCAGGAGGCTCAGGTGTGCTGTGGGGCGAGGCCAGGAGGTGACAGCTGCCGTGGCGGCCGCGGGGGGCTCTCGGGGCTGCGGGACCCGCCTCTACCACCTCCGGGCCTCAGCCGCCCAGCCCCCCCGGCCCCCCCGCTCCCCGGTTCCTCTGCCCTATCTCTGAGTCAACTTTCTGCTGTGTTTGGGAGTCACCTGGGAGGACTGGGGAGGCGGTGGTGGAGGAGATGGGCAGGAGGAGAGCGTTTTCTTTACTCTTTCGTTGCCTGCTGGCCTTCAGCATTTCTTCAGCGCTCTGGCTGACGACGGCGTTGGCAGAAGCAACAGCTCCCCAGCCGGCTGCAGAATGAGCTGTGCAGCCACAAATAGGGTAGACGATTAGATGTGCCATGGTAGGGAACGCACGGACGAGGAAAGTTTTGGGCAGAAAACTTATATTAAGGTATAGAAAAGAGACATGCATGCGTATATGTGCGTATACATGTACGTACCCAGAGTTATGAAGATTCACTTACAAGCCTTTCTGTATCTTTAACGAGGCACATATTTTTGGTCTGTATAAGACCTCTGTGCTTTCAAAACCCCCAACAATCACCCCCCTCAGAAGTGGTTTTTAACGGACGTTATTTCGTTTACCGTAATTTAAGCCACCAGGGAGCGAGCTGCACTGAGAATTAAAAGACCTGTGCAGAAATGTGCTCTGAAAGGAGAAGATAGCCCTCCCAGAGCCTGGAGACACCCTGCACTGTCCTCCACCCCACGGTTGCTGAATGGGGTTCTGCAATCCATCTCTGCCTCACCTCGCCTTGTCTGTGCCTGGGAGAAGGAAAAGGTTCACCTCCTCTCAGTCTGTTGCTTCAGTGCTGGAATTGAAAGGTTACCGCCAATGCTCTGAGTATTCTCCCCAGGATTCTCCTCTCCTGTCTCCCACAATGCCCCATTCGCATCCCGGTTGAGATTAAGGACCTCTCACAAAAGCAGAAACAGGTTAAAAGAAAAAAAAAAAAACTGTTAATTTAATTTTTCCTATTCAGGCAACTCATAAAATTCTTAAGCAAAAAGGAACAAAAAAGAATCTAATTACAACTTTTGTAGCTACCCAATAAAAGCTTGACTTTTTGCTTACATCATTACAATGACTTATTATCCTTAATATTTTATTTTAAAAATACATAGAAGTACATCTACTTTTAGATAGATTTTAAAGGTTTTAGATAGTTTTTTAAAGTGTTTGCAAAGCTTCTGAATATATAAGGTAAAAATGCCAGTTCCTTGCAAACCTTCAGAATAAAAATTACTGAAACTGGGATAGTGCAATGTAAATATTGTAGGAATTGTTTATTTTAAATAAATTGTTGGTTTATTTTGAAATAAAAATAAATTTATAGAGAAGTGGCAGTAGATGCAACAGATCCATCTTCTCCTTTCTATTGATGTATTTAACATCACATCAATGGCGTGTTTAACAACATAGTGTTTATTCAACTTGCAGCTGTAAGGTGTTTCCTGAAGCTGAGAAAAAGTAATACTACTCATGTATAGACATTAGATATATTTTACAGCAAGAAAATAATGTATTTGCAAATAGTAAACTTCAAAAATTGGTGAAATCTTGACCAAAAAATGAATAAAGTGGATTTTTTTTTTTTTTTTTTTTTTTTTTTTGAGACGGAGTCTCGCTCTGTGTCACCCAGGCTGGAGTGCAGTGGCCGGATCTCAGCTCACTGCAAGCTCTGCCTCCCGGGTTCACGCCATTCTCCTGCCTCAACCTCCCGAGTAGCTGGGACTACAAGTGCCCGCCACCTCGCCTGGCTAGTTTTACTTTTTTGTATTTTTTAGTAGAGATGGGGTTTCACTGGGTTAGCCATGATGGTCTCGATCTCCTGACCTCGTGATCCGCCCGTCTCGGCTTCTCAAAGTGCTGGGATTACAGGCTTGAGCCACTGCGCCCGGCCTAAAGTGGAATTTTTAAAGAAGATAGTGTGGCTCAGTTGATAGCTACTATTTTACTCTGGATAAATAAATGTCGGTAGCAAACAGCATTGAGGGCCAAGGCATAAGCGACTTAGAATGGATTAGAAAGATGAATGATGTCACTTCTGTAAATAATAGCCCAAGGATGCTATGTCTTCTTCATTGAGCAAACATATTTCCTAATACCGCTTATTTTTATGAATCAGCCATAACTTTATAAAATGAAAGGATGGATAAGAGTAATCAAAATATAAAATTCAAACACACTATTCTGTTTTATATCTTATTCAAAGTATTTGTTAGCCATCCTGACATTCTTGTTCATTAGACTATTATCCTGCATCTATTTGAGTTTTTCCCAGAGGAAACAAAATAATCTACTTTTTATAGTAATGTTTCAGAGACTACTGCAATTTTGCTGAATTTCTTAAAAATTTTTAAATTTTGAAGAATTTTTCCTTTAGAAATGGATAATACAGAATTTGTTCATTTGCCATATTTTAAACATTAGGTTGTCCTTTTCTTTCTAATTTTTTGCCATTCATCTTAAAATATTGAGGCAAAAAATTGGCACATTTGTCGTATTTATCTAGTTTTAAGAATAATTCTAAAAACAAATGGAAAATGAAAGCAACTCCCTTCTTTTCCTTGCCAGATTGTAACTGATATCTATCAGTGTGCTGTCATCGTATTTCACAGCTCCCCATTTTGCTAGCATATATTTTAGATGTGGCTCATCAAATGTAAATAAAAGAAAGATGTGTATATTTATTTACATAGTTGCTAAAGATATCAAGTTGTTCAGTTGTATTAACTTTTCTCTCTACTAAAAGAGATACTTTCTTTCCAACTCCAGTAGTTAAAAATTTTCAGTGAAAAGTGAAAGAAAATTGGAAATATGTCCATACTAAATTGGTTTTAGATATAAGTAAAATTCTATTACAGCAAACATTATGAAAAGCAACAATGATGTGCAATTTCACAAAGTCCATTTATTTAAAACGATATTTTATCTGATGAGTCCTCATTCCACGGAAGAGGATGTGAAT
The DNA here is from genome assembly GCF_037993035.2 of Macaca fascicularis. NCBI lineage: Eukaryota > Metazoa > Chordata > Mammalia > Primates > Cercopithecidae > Macaca > Macaca fascicularis. The sequence goes on from NC_088377.1 coordinate 132,613,203, forward strand.
GGCAAAGGGCATGGACTTCAGCCTGTAACCAAGTTGATATTTCCATGTATTTCCAGATTTGTAGTTGTGTCATAGATGATTGACACAGTGAGAAGTCCTCTCTTCCATTACCTTTATCAACATATCTTAAGTATACCCACACCTCTATATCCCCTGACTCCACCTTAGTCCAAACCAGTATTATCTCCTGCTTAGGCCATTGTAATGTCTTCCTAACCAATCTTCCTGCCTCCAGTGTTGCCTCCAAACACAATTAATGTTTTATATCCAAAGGCCATAGTGATATTTATTTTAATATATTATATCCTAGTACATCCCTATTTAGCCATCTAATGATTTCATATCACACTAAAATCCAAACCATGCTCTGTTTTAAAAGTCCTGTTTGATCAGGTCCCTGCCTGCCTCCTTCTGCCTTGCCCTGGGAACTCCCTCTGCTCCTCACAGTGTTCCTCAGGCACACGCAGCTTTCCACTGCAGAGTCTCTTTTCCAGCCCTTCTTTTTACTAGAAATCCTCCTATCTGCACGTCACAAGGGAAACATCTTCTTGTCCTTCAGGTCAGATGTAAAGGTTGTCTCTTCAGAGAGGCCCTTCCTTCTGACCATTGAAGCTAATGGAGCCACTTAGAACCTGGAACTTTTTATTGTTGTTGTGAAATAAATTAATAGACTTTATTTTTTAGAGTAGTTTTAGGTTTGCAGAAAATTTGAACAGAAAGTACAGAGAGATCCTATATATCCCCTTACTGCCCCAGCACACAGGTTTTTTCTATTATTAACATCTTGCATTTATGTAGTACATTGTTACAATTGAAGACCCAATGTTGATATAATATTATGAACTAAACTTCATGGTTTACATTAGGGTTCACTCTTTGTAGTGTAGAGTCTACAGGTTTTGACAAATGTATAACAACATGTATTAACCATTACAACATCATACAGAATAGTTTCACAGCACTAATATTCCCGGTGCTCCGTCTATTCATCTTTCCTTGTCTCCCTCTGAATCCTTAGCAATCACTGATCTTTTCACTCTTTCCTTAATTTTACCTGCTCAAGAATGTTGTGTAGGTAGAATCATACAATAGGTAGCTGTCAGACTGCCCACTTTCATTCAGCAAGACATTGAAGTCTCTTCCACATCTTTAAGTGGCTTGATATCGCCTTAATTTTTGTTAACAAATAATATTCCACTATGTTAGGGGTTGAATTCTGCACCCCCCACCTAAAGTGGCAAAGTCCTAATCATCTGTGAATGTTACCTTATTTGGAAATATAGTTTTTACAGATGATCAAGTTGAAGTGATGTCATTGGGGTGGACCCTAATCCAATATGACTCTTGTCTTTATACAAAAAAAAGGGGGGGTTGGGAAGGATTTGAATGCAGAGACAGAGGCACAAGGAGAATGTCATGTGAAGATTGTAGTCATGAAGATTGTAGTCATTATGCCATGAGCCAATGCCATGAACCAAAGAATGCCAGAAGATTGCTAGCAAACCATCAGATGTTAGGAAAGAGACAAGGAACAAATTATCCTTCAGAAGAACCAACCCTGCCAATACCTTGATTTCAGACTTCTAGCCTCCAGAATTGTGTTACAATTAATTTCTGTTGTTTAAGGCACCCAATTTGTGACACTTTGTTACAGCATCCCTAAGAAACGCATGCACCACAGTTTATCTATTTACCTACTGATTAATATTTTGGTCACTTTGAAGTTATGGCAATTATGAATAAAGCTGCTATAAACATTCATATGCTAGTTTTTGTGTGGACATAAGTTTTCAACTTATTTGGCTAAATACTAAGAAATATAGTATCTTAGTTATGCTGAATCTTAGGCTTAGTTTTGTAAAATATTGACAAATTGTCTCCCAATGTGGCTGTGCCATATTTCAATCCCACCAGTAGTGGATGAGAGTTCCTTTTGCTCCGTGTGCTCGTCAACATTTATTGTTGTCAATGTTTTGGATTTTGACAATTTAAATGGATATGTAATAGCATTGCACTGTTGTTTTAATTCACAATTTCCTAATGACTTATGATGTTGAACATCTCTTAATATGCTTACTTCTCATCCATATATCTTTTTTGCTGAGTTATCTGTTAACATCATTTGCCCATTTTTAATGAAGTTGTTTGTTGCACTGTTGTTAACTTTTAAGAGTTCTTATATTTTAGATAGCAATCCTTTACCAGATATGTTTTGCAATTATTTTCTCCAAGTCCATGGTTGATCTTTTCATTCTTTCAACTGTGTCTTTTGCAGAGCAGATATTTTTAATTTGAGTTCAACTTACCAATTTTTTCTTTCCTGAATCATGTTTTCAGTGCTCTATTTAAAAAGTCATTACCAAACCCAAGGACAACTATATTTTTCTCTATATTTTCTTCTAGGGTCTTATGATTCTGCCCTTAAAAGTAAAGGGCAAAGTTTATTACCCTTTTGAGTTAAATGTTATAAATGTGAAAATCTGTGTCTAGATTCCTTTTCATTTTTTTTCATGTTGATCCAGTACCATTTGTTGAAAAGACTATACTTTCCCCATTAAACTGCCTTTCCTCTTTTGTCCAAGATCAATTGACTGCATTTGTGTGAGCTATTTCTGGGCTCTATTCAATTCAATTGATCTATTTGTCTATTCTTTTACAAATATCATACTGTCTTGATTACTATAAAAATTTGTTTAGCAGCTTAAACTATTGTATATTTTAATATTTTGCTTGTATATTTACGTATTGATTTATCATTTTTGAATTACAAGTCTATGAAAGAAGAGAACTTCTCTAATATATCCACTTCTACGGTTCTAACACCTAAAGCAATACGGGGATATGTATGTGTGTATGAACACATATATATGTGTGTGTACATATACATATATGTATATACATATATGTATATATATATGAATACACATATATATGACAAATTCTGAAATTTGGGTTATGATTTTTTGCCTTTTTACATCTGCATCCTATGAAACATCTAATCAAATTCCACTGATTCTACTATTTAAACTCTATTAAAGCTAATTCCACTATTATTAAATTCTCATTTTCTTTATTTAAAGTCTCAACTTCTCCCAGATATGATGCTTTATATCTTGCTACTTGAAAAATGAAGTATTGTAGAAACTATGCATTCAATTACATTAAATTTTTTATTACCTGGTAGTCAGAGATTTGGCATTCTTAAGTATGTATCATCCAAAAGGGACCTTAATTGTCCCTTAAACTATTGAACCTGTCAGGCAAAAAACTCTGGTAGGTAGAGCTCATAAATTTAAAAAAGAGAGACCTTAGAGCAGGCTCTCACACTAGACACCAACAGAACTGGGCTGGTATCATGAACCTGTGAAGTAGGTTGGTGTAGGAAGCAACATAGTAGATGCCATAGTAGGCATAGTAGGCATAGAGATGCCATAGTAGGCAGCTCATGTGAGTAGCTACCATGCAGCCTAAGGTATATGAGATCTCAAGCAAAATATTGCAGGATCCTCCTACTACTTTAAGAGAAATTAGAAATCCAGATTTTTCTATAATTCCTCCTAATATTTAAATACTGGTAACTAACAGAGTATCTTTTTATTAATACTGTGGTTTTTCTTTTGATCACAAATGAAAAAGCAAACTGCACTGGGAAAACATACAGACAATATAGAGATACAATGAAAAATTTATGTCTTGAATATAAAGAACTTATATCTTGAATATAAATGTAAAGAACTCCTACAAATCAATAATAAAGAAAAACATTAAAAAAGAAGAGAAAAACTTCAAAGGCACTTCACAAAAAAGGATATTGAAACACTAAATATGAAGCATAAGAAAGGATGCTCAATATATTTTTTCAACAGAGAAATGCAAATTTAAAAAGCAATGACAAATCTCTACCGACCCTTCCGAATGATTAAAATTAAAAAGACCAAAGTACAAAATGATGACCAGGATCTGGAATTATCTCACATTGCTGGTGGGTGTTTACATTAGAAAAAAATGCTATATGATAGATCTCTTGAAGTTAGTCCTCCTATCTAAAACTCTGTATCCTTTGACCAACATCTCAACAACTGCCCACAACCACCACCACTCCAGCCTCTGGTCACTACTATTCTACTCTGTACTTTTATGAGATCAACATTTTTAGATTCCACATGCAAGTGACATCATGTAGTATTTGTTCTTCTGTGCCTGGCTTATTTCCCTTAATATAATGTCTTCCAGATTTATCCGTGTTGTCACAAATGACAGAATTTCCTTCTTTATTATGGCTGAATAATATTCCACTGTGTATGTATTCCACATTTTCTTTATCCATTCACCCACAGACAGACATTTAAGTTGATGCAATTTCTTGGCTATTGTGAATAATGCAATAAAATGTGAGTGCACTTATCTCTTTAAGATACTGATTGTATTGCCTTTGTATGTATATACCCAAGACTGGGATTGCTGCACCATATGGTAGCTCTATTTTTAATTCTTTGAGGAGTCTCCACACTGTTTTCTATAGTGGCTGTACTAATTTCCATTCCTTCCAACAGGGTACCCTTTGTTCACATCCTCCCCAACACTTGTTATCTTATGCTTTTTTTGTTAATAGTCATTCTAATAGATGTAGGTGATATCTCATGGTGGTTTTAATTTGCATTTCCCTGATGATTAGTAATATAAAGCCTTTTTTTCATCTAGCTGTTGGTTATTTGTATGTCTTCTTTTGAGAAATGTCTATTCAAATACTTTGCCAATTTTTAATCAATTTATTCGGGATTTTTTTTTTTTTTTTTTTTTTTTTTTTTTTTGCTTTTAAGTTGGATTCCTTATATATTCTGGATATTAAGTTCTTATCAGACATATGGTTTGCAAATATTTTCTCTCATTCCATAGGTTGTCTCTTTACTTTCTAATTGTTTCCTTTGCTGTTCAGAAGCATTTTAGTTTAATGTAATCCCATTTGCCCATTTACTTGCTGCCTGTGCTTTGGGGGTTAGAGCCACAAAAATCATTGCCCAGATCAGTGCCATAGAGCTTTTCCCTTATGTTTTCTACTGGCAGTTTTATATTATAGTTTTGGGTCTTACATTTACTAACCTGATTTTTTTGTATATAATATGACACAGGATCTAATTTCAAATTTTAGTACTGACAAATAATGAGAATGGGTTTTAAAAACTCTTACCACTAAAATGATAACTGAGGTAATGCATATATTAATTAGCTCATTTTAGCATGCCATAATGCATTTCTATTTCAAAATATTACATTGTATACAATAAATATATACAATTTTGTCAATTTAAATAAAATAAAATTAAGAATAAAATGTTAAAAATAAACTGAAATCTTCCCAGTCCTCTTTTCTCAATAAATTAATTGTTGTCATAGAAAAAAAAATACACAAGTTGGAAAAACTCATTTGAGAAACTGCTTGGCAATATCTAGTAAAGCTAAACTTATATTATCTATTTCATGACCAGCAATCTTTTTCCTAGATAAACAGTAAACATAAATGAGTGTTTACACCCACCAAAGGCACACATAAGAATATTTGCAGCTGCTTTATTCCTAATAGCCAAAATTTGGAACAGCACAAGTGTCCATGATCAAGAGAGGGGAAAAATAAAATGTAATACATCCATCAAGGGAATATTACACAACAATATAAAATAAAACTTGCTTGCAATGTTCATCTCTTAACACATATTAATATCATGGACATAAACTACAAACTGTTATTTCATTTATATACAATTCAAGAACAGACAAAAATAATTTATGGTGATGCAAGTTGTGATAGCTGTTATTTCTTGGGTGGGGTATATTGACTAGGAAGAGATAGGGGTATACTGACTAGGAAGATATATAAGAGAGTGTTCTTGAGTTTTGTCAATGCTCTACATGTTTATCTTGGGGGGGTGTGTGTGTGCGTAAAAACTCTTTGAGTGGTACACTGAAGAGTCAATGAGATATCAAGATACATCCAACAGAATGGCTACAATCAAAGAGACTAACAGTACCAAGTGTTGGCAAGTATGAAAAATAATTTAAATTTTCATATAGCATGTACTGAGATTAGTGCAAGTATTCCAGAAAACTGTTGACAACATCTCCTAGAGCTGAGTACTCACATACCCTATGATCCAGCAATTCTACACCACATATGCATGCAGGTGATCACCAAAATACACATACAAGAATGTTTACTGAAGAAGTATTCATAAAAACCTCAAAATGGAAACAACTCAAATGTTCCTCAACCATAGCATGGATAGAAACTGTGGTATATTCATATGGTAAAATATTAGATAACAATAAAAGCAAGTAACTGCTACACAAAAGAAAATGAATGTCAAGTTGAACAAAACAAACCAGGCACAAAGAAGTGTATGATGTATGAGGCCATTAATATAAATTTCAAAAATGTAAAAACTAATCTATGGTGTTAGGAGTCAGGTTAGTGATTTCCTTTAGTGGCAAGTAAAGGAAAGGGAATAAAAGTGGAGTCTGAGGGCAAATATTATTCACGATACTATTTACTATTTCTTTAACGTATGTTACAAATCAGTTTTTAAAGTATATTTTAAAAATTAACCCAATTTTAAAGATAAAATAACTAGGGCCTACTCATCCAGGAACTACCTCAGGAAAGTATTCAGCATGCTCACGTTCCCCAGGAAAGTGCAATAAATAGGTGAGGCTCTTCCACATGAGCTGAGCCCTCTTCCCTGGGGTACCACTGGACATAGATCTCCCCAGCTGTAGCTGGGACAAAGCCAGCAAGCCAGAAACCCAGGACCCAGCCACTGCCATTCTTGACCTGGACTACAGAGCACTGGAAACCAAAACAGTTCAGTGTTTTAAAAGTTTTGCCAGATGTATCTACACAAGAGACTACAAAACACTGTGTTTCTGTCCTTCATTAAAATAATCATGACAGTGTAACTATGAAAAGCTATGAAACTTTTAAAATAAATTCATTGAACAAAATACTTTTTGATATAAGGAGTAAGGAAAGGATCCAGTTTCAGCTTTCTACTTATGGCTAGCCAATTTTCCCAGCACCATTTATTAAACAGGGAATCCTTTCCCCATTTCTTGTTTCTCTCAGGTTTGTCAAAGATCAGATGGCTGTAGATGTGTGGTATTATCTCTGAGGACTCTGTTCTGTTCCATTGGTCTATATCTCTGTTTTGGTACCAGTACCATGCTGTTTTGGTTACTGTAGCCTTGTAGTATAGTTTGAAGTCAGGTAGCGGGATGCCTCCAGCTTTGTTCTTTTGACTTAGGATTGTCTTGGAGATGTGGGCTCTTTTTTGGTTCCATATGAACTTTAAAGCAGTTTTTTCCAATTCTGTGAAGAAACTCATTGGTAGCTTGATGGGGATGGCATTGAATCTATAAATAACCTTGGGCAGTATGGCCATTTTCACGATATTGATTCTTCCTATCCATGAGCATGGTATGTTCTTCCAGATGGATTAGAGACTTAAATGTTAGACCTAATACCATAAAAACCCTAGAGGAAAACCTAGGTAGTACCATTCAGGACATAGGCATCGGCAAAGACTTCATGTCTAAAACACCAAAAGCAATGGCAGCAAAAGCCACAATTGACAAATGGGATCTAATTAAACTAAAGAGCTTCTGCACAGCAAAAGAAACTACCATCAGAGTGAACAGGTAACCTACAGAATGGGAGAACATTTTTGCAATCTACTCATCTGACACAGGGCTAATATCCAGAACCTACAAAGAACTCAAACAAATTTACAAGAAAAAAACAAACAACCCCATCAAAAAGTGGGCAAAGGATATGAACAGACATTTCTCAAAAGAAGACATTCATACAGCCAACAGACACATGAAAAAATGCTCATCATCACTGGCCATCAGAGAAATGCAAATCAAAACCACAATGAGATACCATCTCACACCAGTTAGAATGGCGATCATTAAAAAGTCAGGAAACAACAGGTGCTGGAGAGGATGTGGAGAAATAGGAACACTTTTACACTGTTGGTGGGATTGTAAACTAGTTCAACCATTATGGAAAACAGTATGGCGATTCCTCAAGGATCTAGAACTAGATGTACCGTATGACCCAGCCATCCCATTACTGGGTATATACCCAAAGGATTATAAATCATGCTGCTATAAAGACACATGCACATGTATGTTTATTGCGGCACTATTCACAATAGCAAAGACTTGGAATCAACCCAAATATCCATCAGTGACAGATTGGATTAAGAAAATGTGGCACATATACACCATGGAATACTATGCAGCCATAAAAAAGGATGAGTTTGTGTCCTTTGTAGGGACATGGATGCAGCTGGAAACCATCATTCTTAGCAAACTATCACAAGAACAGAAAACCAAACACCGCATGTTCTCACTCATGGGTGGGAACTGAACAATGAGATCACTTGGACTCCGGAAGGGGAACATCACACACCGGGGCCTATCATGGGGAGGGGGGAGGGGGGAGGGATTGCTTTGGGAGTTATACCTGATGTAAATGACGAGTTGATGGGTGCTGACGAGTTGATGGGTGCAGCACACCAACATGGCACAAGTAGACATATGTAACAAACCTGCACGTTATGCACATGTACCCTAGAACTTAAAGTATAATAAAAAAAAAAATACTTTTTGAGAAAGTCTTCAGAAACTACATATTTTAAACTAGATTTTTTTTTCCCTAACAACTCTAAATTCTTTCACTCTAGGCTGCCTTATTGGCTTACTAATTGCACTCTTTCTTCATGTTGACCATTTTCATTTTTTATAGATCTGTTCTGTTTTACCCTAATATTTAACTGAAGAGAGGTTTAAAACTTTGAAAAAAGAAAAAGCAATGTTTTGCAATTGCCTAATGTCTAACTCAGTTTAGGTTCCAAATAGAACGAAGGAAGGAAGGAAGGAAGGAAGGAAGGAAGGAAGGAAGGAAGGAAGGAAGGAAGGAAGGAAGGAAGGAGAGAAAGAAAGAAAGAAGGGATAGAGGGAGGGACCGAGAAAAAGAGAGGCATTTTTTAGCAGCAATTTAAAAATCCTTAAGGTAGTGATGTGTCCTCCTGAAATGAACCCAACAGGGTTAAAAAGTGGAGTGAGAGTGACTGTAGAGTCCTGAGGTCCCTAAGCAAAAGGTGCAATGTTTTTAGTACTGCCTCTTAGCAAATCAAGTAACAAAGATGGGGATGATGATTCAATCAAACTCAAGGAAAGAATTTAGGATGAGGTTTTCTCAGACTTAGTTTCAATTACTTATTTTGCAAAAGCGTATCAGTTAAGTCAGACAGTAAAGTTGTACAGTGATAGCTGAGAACGCACGGCAAATGATAAGAAGCAAAACTGATTTCATGAGTTTATATGCCTTGAAATTTAAAAAGAAAAGTTTCAGTTCAATGATTTGGATTCATTAAGCCTCATCATCGAGAAGCCATTGATCTTGACTGATGTTGCTCTGAGTCATCAAGAGAAAGACACTGCCTTTCCACAATAATTCATGGATTCACAACCAACCAAATAAGACCTATCTATACATCTCCAATAGTAGAGCACCCAATCCCATTCCACATGCCTCCCTCTCCTCAAAGAAGAGTTCCATAAGCACAGGAGGTAGAGAAGGACTTCAGATGACAGAATGATAAAGAAAAACAGGAGTCCCTGCTGCTTACACAGCTCTTATGTGTTCTCATTTCACCGTCTGCAAAATTACGATGCCAGCTTGACAAAACCATGGAGAGAGAAGAGGGCCCAGCTCCTAGCAAATGCCAAGCAACGTGGTCACCACCATGTCTGCTGGCTCAGAGAATCCCAGTGAAGTCTGGAAGGATAGTGTTGTCATTCACTGTGGCTTGGACCCTCTTCTGTTTTTCCTGGACCCTTCCCATGTCATATTCAAAGGAAGGAACCATTCAATTAAAGATGAAGTGTATTTTCCAAATTTGCCATTTCTGATTTCCAGATGCCACACTTATTTTAAAATACAACCTAATTGAATATATTTTTCACATTTAAAATAAATCTCAGTACACTGGGGCTATTATACAATCTGTTCTTATTACCTTGGAGATAATACATGACATATAGGTTTTTAAGATGAGAAGACAGAAAATTTTCTTTTTTATCTTTCTCTCAATTCCACACACTACTTTGGAGAAAAAGAAAATATACCTACCTTCATCAATCTTAACATCCTCTTGAGGAAAAATCACAAATATAGACGTTTTTTATTAAATTAGAGACATGTGAACCAAAGGTAATGTGTAATTCTGGGTTGGATCCTAGATTTTTTTAAATCAACAAAAAATATTTGGGGACAATTGGAGAAATTTGAATTGAAATAATATTAGATAGATATATTTTATCAATTTTAAATATTTTGGATGGCACTGAGGTCATGCAGGAAATTTTTCTTAGGAGATGCAAGCTGAAATACCTTGGAGCGAAATGTCAAAATACTTGTAATTTCTTTTCAAATGTATCAGAAGAAAAATGTGTCTATGTGTGTGAGAGACAGAGCAAGAGAGAATATATACAGAGACAAAGCAAATGGTATAAAAGTTAATAATCACTGAATCCAGGTAAAGAGGATAAAAGTACTTACTATGTTATATATTTTTTTGTCAGTGGAAGGACATATGAGGCCACATAATGCAGCTTGCAGTTGCAACAGCATTTACAACATTATCTTATTAATACATTTTCGAAGAGGAAGAAAAGTGCAAGAGTTACAGCCTAAAACCAAAAGTCATGTGATCAGAAAAATAAAACAATTCACACATGCCAGTATTCCCCAAAATGATTTCTCTTCTTGAACTTTAAGGACAAGAAAGTATATATATATATATAAAAAAGAAGAAAATGCTCCAAATATCAGAGGACTGTAGTCTTTTGGTTAAAGGGAATTATAACACAAGGGGGTCTTGGAAATAGTATTTGGTTACAGAAAGGACAAGCTATATAAGTTTAGGAGCCCAGTGCAAAATGAAAAGGAGGGGTTTTTTGTTCAAATATTGAGAATTTCAAGAAAGCAATAGTAGAACATTAAAGTGTGTGCCCCGTCAGAGTGTGGATTCCTGCGCAACCACATTGGTGGCATGCCCATAAAGCCCACCCTTATTACAAGTAAAAATACTGAATATGCCACAGTTCTTTTCTTATAATTATAAAAAATCCATAGCCACTCAACCAAAATACAGGCTGTATTAAACCACTGTACCTGTGTCAAGAACCAAAGTTGAAATAAATGAGCTTTATAATACATTCATTCCATATATAAGTTCTATAATTTTAGCAATATTATTTTGAGTTAATAGCATTTATTATACTATCTTTTGTATTCTAAATATAAACTCATATATTAACTATTCATATCACGTGACCATGACCCAAGGCTTTTATATTTTATATTATGTGGGACACTTTTAAAAATATTTATGCTGTCAGCCACATAAAACATTATGTGTGAGTTGTAAAATGGATTTCATTTTCTCAAAAGGATTCACCCTTTCAAAGTAAAGAAACTGAGATTGTAATCTAGCAATTTAACACAACATAACATGAATTTCTACTATGTTTAGTTTCATATCCTCAATTACTTATAGATGAACTGGTTTGTAATGCTTGCATTTGTCTTGTCAAATTGTCCTGAACTGGTAATTTGCCTCGTGACCTTGTGCAGTTTCTAGAAAGAAGTGGAACGTTAAGCTTTTGTCCTAGAAAACGCAAGCCTGGGGTAAACAAATCAAACTAATAAACACTGGCTAATAAGTTTATCTTATTACTAGTTTACATAGTTGTTTTATGTCACAAAATCGCAATGAATCATTTTTTAATGTTGAAATGCTTACCCTGTGAAGTGTTATTTTATGAGGATAATTTTTCATCTCCTTCTACCTGGTAAAACTATTTCCTTAGTTATCATTAATCATGCTTCATGCAAATCAACTGCACAGGCAAATCGCCAACACAAAAACATCCTAATGAAAATATGAAAATTTAAATTTTTATTTTTTTTGCAAAATTCTTTCATTATGAATTAGATCATATTGGTTATAACTCACAATATCTAATTAACTTCCAGATATAAATGTAGTTCCATGTCTCCAAAACAAAGCTGCATTTCCTGACTTCTTGCAATATAGAACATTTCCCTTTAACTCCTGAGCTTTGTAAGATATTTTATCTAGTGTTCTAGGTTGCTAGACTCCCATGTTAAAAGAATGGCAGAATATAAAACCCATACAATTTTCAGGGATGATATGCTGACATCTGGTGATATTTCAAGTAAGTCAAAATTTCTACAAAATACGTGTATATTTGAATTAAAAAACAAAAAATAGCCCCTAATATAGTACAGTAATATTAATTTTCATTTTATCTTAACCAATAAATAATCACATATTTCTTAGTTCCCATTTTAAAATACCTGTTTTAGTATGAAAATACTCCTTGAATATTTTCTGATTCTTCTATAATGCAAATATTGACTATTGATTAATATTTTTTAAAGGTACTATGACATAAGTTGCTCTGTGGGATTGGCACACTACCCATTAAAATAGTCGTTAATTATTTTCTTGCCAATTCACAAAACTTTTTTAAAATGCAATAAAAGATTATTTTTTAAATGTTTAATAGCATAACTGTGAGGTGGGGCTGCCAACTCTGCCAGATATCAAGTTACATTTTAAAACAGTGATAATCAAAACAGCATGCTATTAGAACAAAAATAAGTGTGACAATAAATAGAACATAGTGAAAATGCCTGAACAAAACTATATAACAAAATTTTTTAGACATAGGCAACATAAAGTAGCAGAGAAGGACTATTAATAAACAAAGATTATTAATTAGCAATCTGTGGAAATTGACCTTATGTCAATCTAAATTCCTTATAGACTACTAAATTCACTAAAAACAAATCATAGGAAATTTAAGTAAATATAGATCACTAGAAGGATGATCCATCTGCAATAAAAACACAATTTATTCAACTAAGCCCCCCAAAAATAAGTAGACATAAATAAATTACATTAAATGAATTTAAAGCTATTTAGGAACTCATGTTAACTTTAATTTTGAGACAGAAGCAATGCAATTAAACTAATCTTATGGTAGAATTCTATTACTTTCATATTGAAAATACTGATGTTAACATCAAAATACAACAATGATAATGAACTTGGGGTAAAACCGGTTTACTACTATACTCTGATGAAACTGTCTTCATATAACCCTTATAAAAGGCAAACTGCAATCTGTATGAAGACTAGATTTATTTCCACAATTTCTCTGAATACCCACATTTCGGGGAAATTTATGTAAGAAAACAACTTAGCTGCAGATAAATCAATATGTATAAACATAACAATAAAAAATTAGAAATATATATAAGGTTTAATGATGGAAGAATGCTTAAATTAATAATTTTGCATTCATTATAGCGTTAACATTATTTGCATCCATTATAGCCTTAACAATCTCACTTAACACTTTTTAGGAAAATTGGCAACATGATAAAATAAGAGAATCTCTAGAAAGTGTTGTTAGACTTTCCCTAATATATATTGAAATTGATAACATTTGATTCTAGGATTGTCATTATAATCAGTAGGGATTATATATATATATAAAGCAATATGGATTATCATCAGTGCTTAGGCTTCGAGAAATGTCGTTTAACAATATGTTTCAAAACTTATAAAAACAAGTGTATTCATTCATAGAAAAAGTTGCAGTACTTTTTAAAAGACCACAAAATATGTAATAATTCAAAAACAATAGAAGTTTATTTTTTAGTCAACTAGTTTCTGAGATGGGGTTATAACCAAAACTATAAATAAATGTAGATACAACTACAGATATAGATTCATACAAACATGAAGATATAATTAAATTAAAAAATACAGACACTGGGGGCAGTGGCTCATGCCTGTAATCCCAGCACTTTGGGAGGCCAAGGCAGGCGGATCACAAGGTCAGGAGATTGAGACCATCCTGGCCAACATGGTGAAATCCCGTCTCTGCTAAAAATACAAAAAAAAGCTGGGTGTGGTGGCGTGCACCTGTAATACCAGCTACTCAAGAGGCTGAGGCAAGAGAATCACTTGAACCAGGGAGGCGGAGCTTGCAGCGAGCTGAGATCGCACCACTGTACTCCAGGCTGGCCACAGAGCGACACTCTGTCTCCAAAAAACAAACAAACAAACAAAACAGATGTATCTGTCTCCAGATTGGTTTTCTTTTTTAAAAGAATTTCAAGTGATTCATTTTTCTTTTAGTTTACTTGTATTTTCTACAATGACTAATACTTTATTAAATCATTAAGATTAAAAAATTAAAAAGTGGTAAATTAAAACATCCATGAAAACATTGAAAAAACGTATTTAATATGCTAAGATTAAACACAATCTGCAGTTATAAGTACACCATGATTAGAAGTATGTATTTATACATTCACATGTATATATACACACATATACACAAAGATTATAAAGGCATTCGTATAAATATGTAGTTGTGTTAAGTTTTTGATATTACAATTATTTTTCCATATTTTAAAATGTTAGGTCATTTTAACAATTTTTAAAGAGAAATCTTTTAATGAGAAGAAAAGCATTCTTTTGAATCTAATTTGCTCTAAGAACTGGGCTACAGAATTATTCTGAGGGACAGAAATACTGTTTTTATGTTTAAATTAAATAATAAAAATTATTTGATTGATTGTCTCTGTTAAAGCTGAGAAAACTGGAGTCTGTTTAGATAGACTATGTAGTGCGTTGAATGATGGCTCCCCAGAAGATATGCCTAAATTCTAATTCCCAGAACTCGTGAATGTGACCTTACTTGGATAAGGGGTCTTTGTAGATGTAATTAAATTAGGGGTCTTGGCATGAATCATCCTGAATTACCGGAGTGGGCCCTGAATGCAACGAAGTGTCCTTGTAAGAGAAAGAAGATATGCGGAAGAAGAGCCACATAAACATGGAAGCAGAAATCAGTGAGGCAGCCACAAGCCAAGGAGAATCAAAGAACGCCTGGAGCCACAAGAAGCCGGAGGGAGGCAGAAAAACGAATCTGCTTTAGAGGCTCTGAAAAGAGCATCGTCTTGCTGACACCTTGATTTCAAATTTCTAGCCTCCAAAACTGAGAAAAATAAATTTCTGTTGCTTTAAGCCACCCAGTTTGTAGTAAGTTGTTAGGACAGCCATGGGAAACTAACACAGAATGGTTATACAAAATGAAATAAATTATTCTCCATAATGAAGTATTAAGAATATAAAATATTTTCCTGGTGATTCAAGAGCATGCTTTGGGGTCCCTGAATGGGGAGGAGAGGTGTGGGAAACAGTCACTATGAAAAACATAATCTAGCACAAATTGGCAAGCAGGACTAAGGAGAGTCTGACCAAGAAGCTCTAAACTAAATAACTTAGTTTTACTTGTACATTTTCTCTGCTGTGCTGTTCTGAGCTTACTCTCCATCTTTTATCCCCCATTCTTCAGTAAAAGTTTATTCTTAAAAGAACAGTGCTTTAGAGATTGAATAACCAGCATCTGTGTTTCACGCCAGGGATGAGAGGAGAAAGCAATGTCGAGAAGACTAGAAACAGAGAAGGAGAGCAGAACTCAGCGGCACCATGAAAATAGCAATGAGCAGTGAGCGGAAGCAAACCTATTAAGAGATTTGGACGAGGCAGGGGATGGGGCTTCAACAAATGCATTTGGATAATTAGGGAAAGTGAGACTCCAAAGACTACTGAACTTGGCCACACATAAGCAATAGAGGTTTGGATTGAATTACAGGAGAGGTCAATTTTAGCCAAAGTCAAATTTTAAGTTCCTTTTAAAATCAGCTATGTAGGGCCGCATCTCTGACCTTTTGTTTTCTCTTCTTCCTCCATCTCTTCCGTGTCATGATATGGATTTTTCTTACCGGGCTGTAGGATAGGAATAGCCAAGTTAAATTAAGTAGAGTCAACACCAAGAACTTGCTACCCCACCCCAGGGTTGTTAATGTGAACAAACTATTAAAACAGAGATCATGAGGACTCAAAGTGAGAATAAATAATTGACACAACAATCTTTAAAACATCAAAGAGGTTTGTCTTTTTCTGTCTGGCTAATTTCACTTAACATAATGACCTCCAGTTTCATCCATGTTTTTGTGAATGACTGAAGGATAGTTACCAGAGGCAGGAAACGGCAGTGGAGGGCTGAGGGGGAAGTGGGGAAGGTTAACGGGTACAAAAAAATAGAATGAATGAATAAGGCCTAGTATTTGATAGCACAACAGGATGACTAGAGTCAATAATAATTTAATTGTGCATTTAAAAATACATAAAAGTATAATTATATTGTTTGTGCATTTAAAAATATATAAAAGAGTATAATTATATTATTTGTAACACAAAGGATAAATGCTTTAGGAGATGAATACCCCCATTTACCCTGATGTGATTATTACTCATTGCATGCCTGTATCAAAACATCTCATGTACCCCGTAAATATGTACATGTACTATGTACCCACAAAAATTAAAACTAAAATATTATAAAATTTAAAAATATCAACAAGGGTGAACAAAAGGAGAGTGGTGCAAGTGGGAAAAGAAGACAAGCCGGTGAAAAATGGTCAGAGGGGTGAAAAGATAGGAAGATAAAAGAATAAAATAGTAATGCATATGTTTCAATCAAATAAATAATGAAGTAAGAAAAAGATGAAAGAAATGGGGAAAGAATTTAGCAGGAAAGGGAAGTAGAAAAAGCTTTGAATGCAGAACACAGTATCACCATAACAAATCAGATTATATTAAACCTGAGTGCTTTTAGAGCATATATAAAATCATTTCAACTTCTGGCTTTAATGAGAGGTATAATCAATTTAAATTTTAATTTAAATGACACTTTCCAAAGATCATAAAAGTTTAGAGTCAACAAAGATTTATGACACTCTGGGAGAAGTTAGAAATTTGGAAATGCATTAATTCTGTTATGACATTTCCAGTTGTTACAAAACCAGTTGTTTGGTAAATAACTCCATGACCTAAAAGAGCTCATTTAGTTTTCAAAGTGAATATTCACTCTAAGGGAGCCTCTTTCATAAAAGGAGGCTCCAGTTCAGGTTTTGGGAAGAAAGGTTAATGATGAAACAGCACTTTAGTGCTTCTATTTTGAATAAATTATTAGCCTTTTCCAGTTCCAGCATTAATTTTGTTATTTATGTGAATTAATATAATCTCTGAAGAAAAACTATCTGATGTTATTAATTTGAAAAATGTGGCTTTGGAAAACTTATAGTCATCCATTTTAGTTTTATAGGAAAGAGTTCTTAAAAAGATGAAATGTGAAGGTGATGAATATGTAATAATGTTTTCATACACTTGCCAATTTAATGTGTTTGCATAAATATTTAATACATCAATCTTTTCAAGAAGAACATGTTCTGCATTTCAATGTGTCTTTTCTTTTTCATTAGATTGGCCTATTTCCAAAGTCCCCAGAGAAAATTGTATTATTTGGTGGACATTTCCAAAACAGTAATCGAACCTCCTTATTTTGTGAGTGCATAAGAAAATGGAATTTTTATTTGGACTCCATGCAGTCTCATTATTATACATATGTGTACATGATTTGTAAGAATAAAATCTGCTTTAGTTGATTTGGCATAATATAAAATTACGGAAAACATAATTTGAATCAAATATTAAGAGTGAAGCAAGTGTGTTGAAAGTATTTTAACCTTCAAAGCAGAAATGTTTGTGGCTAATTCCTGACATCACAACTTTGTCCAGATTTGAGGTACTTGCATAAAATATGTAAACTTTTATCTTGAAATTTAGTTTAACTCTATTAAATTGTTCTCATTTTAAGGTTCTGTTCAGCTAAACACAATTCTTTATTAAACTGCTCTCCCTAAATCTCATTCAAATTTAATTACTTTTCCAATATGTCTTCTCAAGTCATAAATATGCCTGGCTACTCCATACATACAATAACACCTTGAATCTGTTAGTTTATTTCTTTTTCTTTCTTTTTTTTTGGAGGGGTTGGTGGGGACAGAGTCTTGTTTTGTCTCCCACACTGGCACACGGTGGTGTGATCTTAGCTCACTGCAGTCTCAAACTCCTGGGCTCAAGCAATCCTCCCACCCCAGCTTTCTGAGTATCTGGGACTACAGGTGTGCACCAACAGACTCAGCTAATTTTTAAGATTTTTGTAAAGAAAAGGTCTTGCTGTGTTTCTCAGACTGGTCTCAAACTTGTGGCCTGAAGCGATCCTCCTGTCTGGGCTTTCCAAAGTTTCTTTCTTTACACGTGTTCTTTGAAGTGATATTTTAAGTATATGTGCTTGCTGCATTAGAAAAACCATCTAATTTGCCTCTAATGTTACTATTCTTGTCTTATTTTTCTTCCATTCATCTTTTACTGGTGCATGTATTTTGAAATAATATTCAAAATTTTTATAAAACAAAACTGCTGACCAGGAATCAACTGCAGAGGATCTGCCTAGGACTTACCAAGCTTATGAGGCAATACTTTCAACTTTGAACTTTCCTGCAAGTCCTCAAGGTCTAGCAAGACATAGTCGACCTTCCCAGGACTCTGCACAAGCAGGTTAGCATGACTTTTCACCAGCAGGGAAATCACAAGTACCCAAGGGCTAATTCCCTCTAAGAGTGGCAGAGAATACGTGCTATCTCTTTAGACAGACAAATGATTGGGAGTTGAAGACTTGATAAACACTCAGGCTGTCATTTTCTTCAGAATCCCCTAGCAAAAGTTTTAAGTTTGTAGTTGTAAAATTTGAAGACATGAGCGCTATAGGTGTAGAACATAAGGTCCTCTGGGGAGGAAGATTTTTGTCTAGTTTACTGTTCCTTTGTGGTTAGATAAAGAGTCCTGCTGCATGCTAAGTGTTCAATAGTTAATTGTAAAATAAATGAATCAGAGGAGGACAATAATTTTAAAAGGAAAAAAAAAGTGACCAGTTTGCTAATGTTCCATTTACATGATCGAATAATGAAATGAATTGTTCAACGGGTGAAGCACATCAGGATTGGACAGGCCTAACCCCAGAGCACATTTGGCAAAATTATGGGGACTCGCTCTTCTCTGAGAATATGCTACTAAACGTCAATCTCCTATTAACTTATACTCTGACAGCCTTGGTTTTCTATCACAGTAGTCAACAAACATTTCAATGTGAAATTAGAGGAAAACATAAAATATGGAGTTTTCTCAAAAAAATTAGTAGAATTACCACTACCATATGATCTAGCAATTCCACTTCTGAATATCCATCCAAAAGAATTGAAATCATGATCTTAAAGAGACATCTGCAGCCCCATCAATATTCATAACAGCCAAGATGTAGAAACCACCCAAATGTCCATAAACAGATGAATGGATAATTGTATTCTCAACTTTTGTTTTAGATTCAGGGATACATGTGCAGGCTTGTTATGTAGGTATATTGTGTGATGCTGAGGGTTGGGGTACAAATGATCCATCACTCAGGTAGTGAGCATAGTACTCAACCCTTCCCTCCCTCCCAATTCTAGAAGCCCCCAGTGTCTATTGTTGCCATATTTATATATGTAAGTACTCAATGTTTAGCTCCCACTTATAAGTGAAAAGATCCAGTATTTGTTTTTCTACTCCTGTGTTAATTTGCTTAGGATAATGACCTCCAGCTACATCTATGTTGCTGCAAAGGACATAATTTTGTTCTTTTTTATGGCTACTCAGTAATTCATGGTGTATATGTACCACCTTTTCTTCATTCAGTCCACCAACGATGGGCACCTAGGTTGATTCCATGTCTCTACTATTGTGAAAGATGCGTGATGAACATATGAGTGCACATGTCATTTTAGTAGAATAATTTATTTTCTTTTGGATATATATCCAGTAACGGGATTGCTGGGTCAGAGAGTAATTCTGTTGTAAGTTCTTTGAGAAGTCTCCAAATTGCTTTCTACAGTGGTAGAACTAATTTACATTCCCACCAACAGTGTATAAGCATTCCCTTTTCTCCTCAGCCTGGCCAGCACCTGTTGTTTTTCTGACTTTTTGATACTAGTCATTCTGACTGGTGTGAGATGTTATCTCACTGTGATTTTGAAATACATTTCTCTGATGATTAGTGACGTTGGGCTGTTTTATATGTTTATTGACTACTTGCCAGTCTTCTTTTGAGAAGTGTTTGTTCATGTCTATTGCCCAATTTTTAATGGGATTATTTGTTTTTTGCTTGTTCAATTGGTTAAGTTCTTTACAGACTCTGGATATTGGTCCTTTGTTGGATGTATAGTTTGTGAATATTTTCTCTCAGTCTGTAGGGTATATTTTTACTCTGTTAATAGTTTCTTTGGCTGTGTTAAAGCTCTTGAGTTTAATTAGGTTTCATTTGTCAGTTTTAATTTTTATTACAATTGCTTTTGAGGACTTAGTCATAAATTATTTCCCAAGACCGATGCCCAGAATGATGTTTACTAGGTGTTCTTCTAGGATTCTTGTAGTTTGAGGTCTTACATTTACATCTTTAATCCTTCTTAAGTTAATGTTTGTATGTGGTGAAAGGCAAGGATCCAGTTTTGTTCTTTTGCATAAGGTATTTATTGCAACTACTGAATTCGGTTGCAGGGTGAAAGCAGCCCTAGACAATGCATAAAAGGATGAGTGCAGCTGCATTTTAATAAAAAAAAAAACAGGCAGCTGTCCGGAATGGGGCCATGGGTTACTATTTGCCAAATCCTGTATCATAACACATAAAAATTCAAAATATAACAATATTTTCTATTATAATTTCACATTTGAAACACATGGGGCTATCCCTAATTTACTACTTGTTCACATTCTCTCTCCCTCCTCCTTTTCCCTCCTCTCCCAATCTCTCTCTCTCACCCTCTGTTCCAATCTCATCTCTCTCTCTCTCCCCGCCACCCACTCTATTCCCAAGTGCTATGGGAGCAACCTACCCCAGTGGGGAGAAGTATTTTGTGACCGACATAGTTTAAATTGCCAGCTTACCATCATAATAAAAAGCAGACTGACCTTTAGTTGGTTTTATTATGCGTTGAAATTCTGTATCACTTTTCTTGCCCATATTGCCTGAATCCAAAGCAGAGACTGCTCCCACCATTGACCCTCTGTTCTTTACCACTGTCCTTTTGTTTCTTTTTTTTTTTTTAATTTATTTATTATTATTGTACTTTAAGTTCTAGGGTACATGTGCATAACGTGCAGGTTTGTTACATATGTATACTTGTGCCATGTTGGTGTGCTGCACCCATCAACTCGTCAGCACCCATCAACTCGTCATTTACATCAGGTATAACTCCTAATGCAATCCCTCCCCCCTCCCCCCTCCCCATGATAGGCCCCGGTGTGTGATGTTCCCCTTCCCGAGTCCAAGTGATCTCATTGTTCAGTTCCCACCTATGAGTGAGAACATGCGGTGTTTGGTTTTCTGTTCTTGTGATAGTTTGCTAAGAATGATGGTTTCCAGCTGCATCCATGTCCCTACAAAGGACACAAACTCATCCTTTTTGATGGCTGCATAGTATTCCATGGTGTATATGTGCCACATTTTCTTAATCCAATCTGTCACTGATGGACATTTGGGTTGATTCCAAGTCTTTGCTATTGTGAATAGTGCCGCAATAAACATACGTGTGCATGTGTCTTTATAGCAGCATGATTTATAATCCTTTGGGTATATCCCCAGTAATGGGATGGCTGGGTCATATGGTACATCTAGTTCTAGATCCTTGAGGAATGGCCATACTTTTGTTTCTTAAACAGAAAATATAACTGCATATGTTGTATTATTTTTTAAAAATAATAAATATTTTAAAACTATTATGTAGAGGTTGTTGGACACATGCTAATTTATTTAATGAATCCTATTAATGAACATTTGTACTATTTCCAATGTCCTTCACTAAATATACATGAACACTCATTTTTGCACATTTGTGAAAGTGTTTTGTTTGTATAAATTCCTAGAACTGAATCAATGACACACTTAAAATTGTAATAAATATTGCCACATTGCTTCTCAAAAATTCTATCAATTTAAACTCTACCTGGGACTGAATGATAGTCTTTTCTCTATACTCTCTTCAGCAAAAAAATACAATGATGTTCTAAATTTTTGCCAAACCATTAACCCCAGAATGGTAACATTTCATTCAAATAACACTTCTTTTCATAAATTATCAACCATTTCTATTTTTTTTCCTTTGAAAATTCTCTTCATTATATAATGGTACGTGATTTGGGTTCAGGTGGAGTGAATATCCACAAAGGCAGACTTCCAACACATAACATTTACTATATTCAGATAGAGTCTTTGAAAATTGCACACCTTGTTAAGTTGGATGAGTCTTGTGTGAGATTATTTAGTTTCTTTAGTGGAATACGTTCAGATATTTCTGTCCACAGAAAAATCTCTCACATGATCATCAGTAATTTATTTGTACTTTCATCAATAAGAAATAATTATAAATATTTATGTTTGATGTGTAGTGCCAATCATTTCATTTTGAGTATGATATTTTCTGAAGACATACCTAGTCCCCAGGAAACTATATTTCTCTTATCTAGGAGTAAAAATGGGGTAGATTCATCCACAATAACCCATAGTATTTAATAATAAAATTAACAATTTCTAATGTAACTTCATATTTACATCATTTAGCCTACATATTTCACTTCTCTGTTTTCCTCACATACCTTTATTCCATCCATCAAAATGGATTTTGAATTCATCATAGAATATTGCATATTATTACTGATTTCCATGAAAAACTTGAAATACATGAGATATTTTTTCATAAAAAATGTGTTTTGTTTGGGATGACAATGTTAGGCAATATAATTACATTGAGACCACTTTGGATATTAACTTTTATAGGGAAAATATTTAAGATGTTTAAGTTTTAAAGTATCATCTAAACAAGATATGCACACCCAGCCTTCCTATTTTTTGACAGTGGTACAGACAGCCCTTACCCTCCTTTCTTTCCATGGACCCTCCCCCTTAGTCTCTAACCACGACTGAGCCCTCTCCCCTCAAAGTGCAAAACTTTATTTCTCTCTGTATTTCCTTCCAATTCCAGATTAAGGAATCAGAGTCTAATAGTAATTATTCTCCTAATTACTATACCTAAAAGGACAACATTTAACTCTAGAATGTGTTTCTCTGGCTATATTATACCACAGGGCAAAATTTCTATACACAAATACTGTACTCTGTATTCTCCCATGTTGGAATGAATGAACTGTTAATTCTCCTATCTAAACTCAGGTGTTCCTGAGTTTACTGGATATCATGCACTATTCACTGGATACCATCCACTTACTGTCTACTCAGAGACATAACTCCTACATTTGTCCCCTTTCTTTCTCTCTTCCTTCATTATCTGCAACACTGATATTCCTTAGGACTCTTTTCCTGTACTGGTCTCCTCTTTATCTATGTTCACTCTATAAGAGATGAGATCTCATGTAAACTCATAACTACAAATACTGTCAATCTCCTGAAAAATTGCTAACTTTCATCTCCAAGCCAAACCTGACTTCTGAACTCTAAATTAATACGTTCAAATTGTTTTCTTAACATCTGAAGCCAGGCAACTTAGTTGCCTCTTTAACATGTTTAAAACTGACTCTTGATCTCTTGCATATCTTTCCCTCTCATAGTCCTATATATCAGTAAATGGCAATTCCATTTTTTCCTAATTTCTGAGATCAAAACATTTATAGGCATAACTTAATTCTTGCTTTTCCTCATAACTATATACAACTAACTATAAACACTCTCAACTTTTTCTTCAAATATCCAGAATCTAATAGTTCAAGATAATCTAATTCTAACTACCCCTATATCTATTACTCTAGTCTAAGCTACTGTCATGATCCACTTCAACTATCTGGGCTGCTTCTCTTACCTTTGTTTCAATGTAGTATGATACAGTAATGATAGTTTTCTTTTTAAACCAAAATACAGATTATGTCATGTTTGCTTTAAAACCGTCAATGGCTTTCTAGCTTCCTCTGAGTGAAAACCAAAGTACAAGACCCTACATGATCTAGACAAATAGGATCTCTCTCTGATCCTATCTCTTACCACTCCCTCCTTGTTCACTTCCAGCCACACTGACAATTTGCTGTTGCTCAGGACACATCTAGCCATCTCTCCTCTCAGGAGTCTGTATTCCCTTTGTCTCTCCTTTCTGTATAGATAATTTTCCTGGCACCTCCGCTTTCTTCAATTTTTCTGTCATACAGCCACGATATAAAATAGAATATCAGCATTAATATTAATTCTATTAATAAAAATGTTAATATGAATGCAATAGAATATTAATAAAGAGTAGGACATCCATAATATGAAATGCATGTATGGGTAGCTAGATAAACATAGCTTCAGTGTATAACTGAAATCTAGTAGATTACAAAACAGAATTAATATCTTCCAAGTAACTGTGAAAGATAAATACTAATAGCTAACATTTAATAACTGTTATTCTTTTGGACTGTATTGTGTGTATCTTGTGCACATTAATTCATTTAACCATCAAAACAGCCCTAGGGAGCAGGTAATACTATTCTCATTTTACAGATGTGTCACTGAGGCAAGAGAGGTTAAACAACTTGCCCCGTTTCACGTAAGTAGTAAGAGCTATGATTCAAATCTAAATAATGACTCTAAAATTATGCCCTTGATCATCATACTCTTGGCCACTGTTCAAACTATCTTTATAATATAAAGGTTTTTAATAAAGTAAAATTTCTTTAGAAACAAATTAAGAGGCCCAAATACCTTGTAAAGCAAGATTACAAAAGTAAAGACAACTGTGGTAGGCATAATTCTAAGATGTCCCCATTATTCTCGCCTTTCACTGTGCAGCTCTGTATAAATCCCTCCATTGAGGGTGGGCAGGCTTTGTGAATGTGATGGAATAGTCTCTCCCATGAGTAGTGTATGAAAACTGGCACATCTGACCTTAATAAGGGCAGATTATCCTCAGTGGGCTTAACCTAGGTAGGTGAGCTCTGCTCGTAAAGAAGAGCTTCAAATTTGAGAACGGGTATTTGATATGCAGGAAGTTCCCCATTGCTGTCTTTGAAGAGGAAGAGGGCCATGTGGCAAGGGACCTAGAGGGCCCTTGAAGAGATGAGAGTGACACCTTGGCAGATACCCATTAAGGAACTGAACTTTGCCGACAACGCAAATGAGTTTGGAGGAGCACCCTGATCTTCAAATGAAAACACAGCCAGCTCGACAGTGAACAGAGAATTCAGTCACTCCATTCCTGACCTTATAACTGCATAATACTGAGATCATAAATTGGTATTATTTTAAGCCATTATGTGTGCAGTAATTTGTTACTCAGTAATTGAAAACTAGTACACCAGGAATCTGTGATATCAATGTATATGATTCATTTAAATTTATTTAAAAATTGATTTGTCTGATTTGGTTTAAAGATTAAAGGAATAGGAGGAGGAGGTGGAGCAAGATATCTAGATTGAAGATTCCACCAATCATTCTCCCCACAGGAACACCAAATTGAAGAACTACCTACAGAAAAAAATCACCTTTATGAGAATCAAACATCAGGTGATTAATCATAGTACCTGGTCTTAACTTTGTTATCACCAAAAGAAGCACTGAAGAAGACAGGAACGACAGTCTTGAATTGCTGATGCTACCCCCTCCCCATCCCCTGGCAGCAGCCTTGTGGTGTAGAGAGAGAATCTGTGCACTTAGGGGAGGAAGTGTAGTGATTACGGGATTTTTCCTTGGAACTTAGTGCTGCCCTATCGGGGTGGAAAGCAACACCAGACAGAACTCAGCTGGTGCCCACAGAGGGAGCATTTAGAACAGCCTAGCCTGAGAGGAATCACCCCTCTCATCAATAGGAACCTCACTTCTAGCAAGCCTTGCCACCACAGGGAAAGTGCTCTTGAGTCCCAAATAAACTTGAGAGGCAGTCTAGGCCACAAAGACTGCAATTCCTGGGAAAGTCCTGGTACTGTGCTGGACCTGGAGCCCGTGGACTTGGGGGACCCTGTGAAACACCAACTGGGGTGGCCAAAGAAGTGCTTGCATCACCCTTCCCCTAACCCCAGGGAAGTAGCTCACAGCTCTGAGAGAGACTCCTTCCCTCTGCTTGAGGAAAGGAGAGGGGACAGTAAAGGGGACTTTGTCTTGCAACTTGGATACGAGCTCAGCCACAGTAGAAGACGGTGCCAGGCAGAATTTTGAGGCTCCCATTCCAGGCCCTTAGTCCTGGACAACATTTCTAGAAACACCCTGGATCAGAAGGGAACCCTCTGCCTTGAAGGGAAGGATCCTGTCTTGGCAGGATTAATCACCTGATGACTGAAGAGCCCTTCGACTCTAAATAATCAGCAGTTGTAGTCAGGCAATACTCACCACGGGCCTTGGGTGAGACTTGGAGATGTGCTAGCTTCAGATATGACTCAGCACAATCCCAGCTGCGGTGAATATGTGGAAAGACTCCTTGTGCTTGAGAAAAAACAGAGGGAAGAGTAAAGGACACTTCGCACCCGGTGCAGCCACAGTGGTATAAGGCATCAAACAGGTTCTTGGGGTCCCCATTTCCAGGTCTTGGCTCTTACATTGCATTTTTGGACCTGCCCTGGGTCAGAGGGGAGCCCACTTCTCTGAAGGGAGAGTCCCAGGCAGAGAAGGCTTCACTAAAAGCTGACTGAAGAGTGAACATCAGTGATAGCTGGGCAGTTCTTGTCACAGGCTTTGGGTGATGGCGGCCATGGGGAGAGACTCCTATGTTTGTGGAAATGGGAGGGAAGAGTCAGAAGAACTTTATCTTGAGGTTTTTATGCCAGCCGAGCCACAGTAGATTAGAGCAGCAGGTAGATCCCTAAGGTTTCCAACCCCAGGCACTAGCTCCAAGATGGTATCTCTAGACCTGTGCCGGGCTGGTGGAACTCTCTTCCCTGAAAGGAAGGACACAAACCTGGCTGGGCTTCACCACCTATTGATTGTAGAGACCCGGTACCTTGAGTGAACATAAGTGGTCACCAGGCAGTGATTACTGCAGGCCTTGGATAAGACCCAGTGCTGTATTGGCTTCAGGCCTGACCCCGCACACTCCCAGTGGTGGTGGCCACAGGTGTGCTTGTGTCACCTCTCCCACAGCTCCAGGCAGCTCAGCACAGAGAGAGACTCCATTTGTTTGTGAGAAAGTAAGAAAATAAAGCAATACTCTCTGCCTGGTAATCCAGAGAATTCTTACACATCTTATCCAAAACAACCAAGGTGGTACCTCTATGAGTCTATAAGAACCACTGCGTTACTGGGCTTAGGGTGCTCCCTTGTGCAAATATGGATGCAATGACAAAAAACTTAGGTCACAACACCCAGGTTTCTTGAAATACCCGGAAAGTCTTGACATGAAGGATGGTTACAAACAAACCCAGACTGCAAAGGCTACAATAAATACTTAACTCTTCGATGCCACCCAGACACTAATGAATATCCAAAAGAAAAATATGGCCTTACCAAAGGAACTAAATAAGGCACCAGGAACCTCCTGGAGAAACAGAGATTTGTGACTTTTCAGACAGAGAATTCAAAATAGCTGTTTTAAGGAAACTCAAAGAAGTTCAAGATAACACACAGAAGGCATTCAGATTGGTATTAGATAAACTGAACAACAAGATTGAAATAATTTAGAAGAATCAAGCAGAAATTCTGAAGTTGAAAAGTGCAATTGACATATTGAAGAATGCACCAGAATCTCTTAATAGCAGAATTAAGAAAGCAGAATAAAGAATCAGTGAGCTTGAAGACAGGTTATTTGAAAATATACAGTCAGAAGACACAAAAGAAAACAAAGGATAAAAAGAGTGAAGCATAAATACGAGAGTTATTAGTCTTAAAGAGCAGACAGAGAGAGAGAGAGAGAGAGAGAGAAAGAGAAATTTTATTCAAAAGGACTACAAGAAAACTTCCCAAACCCGGAGAAAGATATAACATTCAAATACAAGAAGGTTATAGAACAACAAGCAGATTTAAACTAAAGAAAACTATGTCAAGACATTTAATAATCAAACTCCCAAGGATAAAGGATCCTAAAAGCAGCAAGAAAAAGGAAACAAATAACATACAATGGTGCTCTAATATGGCTGGCAGCAGGCTTTTCAGTAGAAACCTTACAGACCAGAAGAGAAAGAGGTGTGACATATTTAAAGCACTGAAGAATAAAAATTGTTATCCTAGAATAGCACGTCCAGCAAAAATACCCTTGAAATGTGAAAGAAAAATAAGGTATTTTCCAAACAAAAGTGAGGGCCATTATCAACACCATACCTGTCCTACAAGAAATGCAAAAGGGAGTTCTTCAATCTGAAATAAAAGGATGTCAATGAACAATAAGGAACCATCTGAACGTATAAAACTCACTAGTAATAGTAAGTACACAGAAAAACACAGAATATTATAACACAGTAATTGTAGTGTATAAACTATATCTTGAGTAAAAATACTGAAATATGAACCTATCAAAAAACAACAGCAATTCTTCAACACATAGTATAATAAAATATAAATGTAAACAATAAACACGGTTTTAAAAAAGCAGCGGGACCAAGTTAAAGTGTAAAGTTTTTATTAGTTGTATCATTGCTTGTTTTTTAGTTTGTTTATTTGTTCATGCAATCATTTGTTGTCATCAGTATAAAATAATGGCTTATATTATTTGCAAACATCATGGTAACTTCAAATAAAAAATCAGACAACAGATGTAAAAACAAAAGTAAAAAGCAAAAAATTAAAACATACAACCAGAGAAGATCACCTTTACTAAAAGAAAGACAGGAAGGAATCAAAGAAGGAAAAGCAGACCACAGAGCAACCAAAAAACAAATAACAAAATGGCAAGAATAAGTCCTTACTTATCAATAACAATACTGAATGTAAATTGACTAAACTCTCCAATCAAAAGTCATACAATGAATGAAGGGATACAAACACAAGACCCAACAATTTGTTGCCTAAAAGAAATACACTTCACCTATAAAGACATATGAAGACTGAAAATAAAGGAATGGAAAAAGATATTCCATGCCAAAGGAAACCAAAAAATGGAGCAGTAGTAGCTATACTTATATCAGACAAAATAGATTTAAAACACTGTAAGAAGAGACAAGGAAAGACATTATATAATGATAAAGGAATCAATTCAGCAAGAGGATATAGCATTTGTAAATATACATATGCACCCAACACTAGAACACCTAGATATATAAAGCAAATATTGTTAGAGCTAAAGAGGGACATAGATCCCAATACAATAATAGCTGGAAACTTCAACACCAGATTTTCAGCATTAGACAGACCATTCAGATAGAGAATAAACAAGGAAACATCAGACTTAGTCTGCACTATAGACCAAATGGACCTAATAGATACTTATAAAACATTTCATCAAGGCCACACATGCTTTCCTCAGTACATGGATCATTCTCAAGGATAGACCATATGTTAGACCACAAAGTAAGTCTTTTTTTTTTTTTTTTTTTTTTTTTTTTTTGAGACGGAGTCTTGCTCTGTCGCCCAGGCTGGAGTGCAGTGGCCAGATCTCAGCTCACTGCAAACTCCGCCTCCCGGGTTCACGCCATTCTCCTGCCTCAGCCTCCCGAGTAGCTGGGACCACAGGCGCCGCCACCTCGCCCAGCTAATTTTTTGTGTTTTTAGTAGAGACGGGGTTTCGCCGTGTTAGCCAGGATGGTCTCGATCTCCTGACCTTGTGATCCGCCCGTCTCGGCCTCCCAAAGTGCTGCGATTACAGGCTTGAGCCACCGCGCCCGGCCCACAAAGTAAGTCTTAAAAATTCAAAAAAGAAAATGAAATTACATCCAATATCTTCTCTGACTGCAATGGAATAAAACCTGAAAACAATAGCAAAACAAATGGAAGTTAAACAATATGCTCCTGAATGACCAGTGGGTCAATGAAGAAATTAAGAAGGAAATTGAAAATTTTCTTAAAACCAATGATATTGGAAACACAACATACCAAAATCTATGAGATACAGCAAAAGCAGTAGTAAGAGGAAAGTTTATAGCTACAAATGCCTGCATGAGAAAAGAAAAATAACTTCGAATAAACAACCTAACCATGCACCTTAAAGAACTACAAAAGCAAAAGCAATCCAAACCAAAAATTAGTAGAAGAAATAATAAAAATCAGAAAAAAATAAATGAATTTGAAATGAAGAAAACAATACAAAAGATTGATGAAACAAAATTGTTTTGAAAAAATAAAACTGACAAACTTTTAGGCAGACTAAAAAAAAGAAGATTAAAATAAATACTATCAGAGATGAAAAAGGAGATATTATAATACAACTGATACTGCAGAAATTCAAAGTATCATTAGAGGCTTCTATGAGCAACTATATTGCAATCAATTTGAAAACCTAGAAGAAATGGATAATTTCCTAGACATAAACAATGTACAAAGATTGAACCATGAAGAAATCCAAAACCTGAACAAACCAATAACAGGATCAAACCTATACTAAAAAATCCCACAGGAAAGAAAAGCCCAGGACTCGATGGCTTCACTGACAAATTTTACCAAGCATTTATAAAAGACAGGGGGAGGGAATACTTAAAAACTCACTTAATGAGTCCAGTATTACCCTGATATCAAAACCAAAGGAAGAACATTGAACAAAAAAACTACTTCTAGATGAATATTGGCACAAAAATCCTCAACAAAATATTTCCAAACCAAATTAAAAAATGCATTAAAAAGATCATTCACCATGACCAAGTGGGATTTATACTAGGATGCAAAGATGGTTTAACATATGTAAATCAATCAATGTGATACATCATATCAACAGAATGAAGGACAAAAACCATATGATCATTTCAATTGATGCTGAAAAATCATTGGATAAAATCCAATATCCCTCTTGGATAAAAACCCTTAAAAAATTGGCTATAGAAGAAACATACCCTAACACAATAAAATCCATATACAACAGACCCATGGCTAGTATCATTCTGAATAGGGAAAAACTGAAAGCCTCTCCTCTAAGATCTGGAATATGACAATAATGCCCACTTTCACCACTGTTATTCAACATAGTTCTTGAAGTCCTAGCTAGAGCAATCAGACAAGAGAAAGAAATAGAGTCTCCAAATGGAAATGGAAGACATAAAATTATCCTTGTTTGCAGATGATATAGTCTTATATTTGGAAAAACCTAAACTCTTCACCAAAAAATTATGAGAACTAATAAACTAATTCAGTAAAATTGCAGGATACACAATCAACGTACACAAATCATCACATGTCTGTAGCCAACAACAAACAATCTGAAAAAGAAATCAAGAAAGTAATTCTATTTACAATTGCTACAAATAAAATAAAATAGCTGGAAATTAACTAAGGAAGTGAAAAATATCTACAATGAAAACTATAAAACATTGATAAAAGAAATTGAACAGGACACCATGTTCATGGATTAAAATAATCAATATTGTCAAAATGCCCATACTATCCAAAGCAATCTACGAATTCAATGCAATCCCTACTAAAATATCAATTACCTTGTTCACAGAATACAAAAAACATTCCTAAAATGTATGTGGAACCACAAAAGACTCAGAATAGTCAAAGCTACCTTGAGCAAAAGCAAAGCAAAACAAAAAACAAAACTGGAGAAATCACAATACCTGACCTCAAATTATTCTATATAGCTATAGTAACCAAAACAGGATGGTATTAACATGAAAACAGCATGGTATTATCCAACAGAATGGTTAATGTTCACTGTAGATGTGTGGATTTGTTTTGAGGTTCTCTTTTCTGTTCCAATTATCTTTTATTTTATTTTTGAATTTGCTTTGCAAATACTTTGTTGAGGATATTTGTGCCAACATTCATCTAGCAGTTTTCTGTTCCAATGGAACAGGAAAGAGAACCCAGAAACAAATCCATCATCTACAGTTAACTCATTTTTGACAAAGGTGCCAAGAACATACACTGGGGAAATTACATGTAGTCTCCTCAATAAATGGTGCTGGGAAAACTGGATATCCATATGCAGAAGAATGAAACCAGACCCCTGTCTGTCAACATACACAAAAATCAAATCAAAATAGATTAAAGACCTAAATATAAGACCTCAAGCAATGAAACTACTAAAAGAAAACATTAAGGAACTTCTCCATCATACGGGACTGGGCAAAGATTTGTTGAGTAATACCCCCATGGGTACAGGCAACCAAAGCAAAAATTGACAAATAGGATCACATCAATTTAAAAAGCTTCTGCACTGCAAAGGAAACAGCCAGCAAAGTGATGTGACAACCCACAGAGTGGGAGAAAATATTTGCAAACTCTCCATCTGACAACAGATTAATAACCAGAACATAAGAGCTCAAACAACCTTACAGGAAAAAGATCTAAATATCTGATTAAAAAGGAACAAAATATTTGAATAGATATTTCTTTAAAAATGATATAAAAATGCCAAACAGCCATAGGAAAATGTGCTCTGCATCATTGATCACTAGAAAATGCAAATTAAAACTACAATAAGATACCATTTCACCCCAATTAAAATGCCTTATATCAAAAAAGCAAGCAATAAAAATCGCTGGAGAGCATGTGGAGAAAAGTGAACCCTTGTACACTGTTGGTTCAAATGCTGGAATGTAAATTAGTACAACCACTATGGAGAGCAGTTTGGAGGATGCTCAAAAAAATTAAAATAGAGCTACCATATAATCCAGACATCTCACTGCTAGGTATATCCCCAAAGAAAGGACATCAGTATATTGAAGAGATAGCTCCACTCTCATGTTTACTGCAACATTATTCATAATAGTGAAGATTTCAAAGTAACCTAAGTGTCCATCAACAGATGAATGAATAAAGAAAACATGGTACATATTTACAATGAAGCCATGAAAAAGAATGAGTTTCTATCATTTGCAAAAACATGGATGGGATTGGAGGTCATTATATTAAGTGTAATAAGCCAGGCACAGAAGGACAAACATAGAATGTTATCACTTATTTGTGGAAGCTAAAAATTAAAACAATTGAATTCATGGTAACAGAGAACAGAATGATAGTTACTTAAGGCTGGGAAGGGTAATGGTGGAGAGGGAAATGGGGATGATCAATGGGCACAAAAATATAGCTAGATAGAATGAATAATATTTGGTATTTGATAACATAACAGAGTGGCTACAGTCAACAATAATTTATTGTACATTTTCAAATAACTAAAAGAGTATGATTGGATTGTTTGTAACACAAAGAAAGATTAAATGCCTGAGGCAATGGATACCCCATATACCCTGATATGATTGTTACACATTGAATGCCTGTATCAAAATCTCATGTATTCCATAAATATGTACACTCACAAATATATATCTCTACTATATACCAACAAAAATTAAAAATTTAAAAAATTTAAAAATATATTCTGCCTAGAAGAGATATATGTAAAACAAAATTCTGCACGAATGTTAAAAACATAAGAATATATAAAAGTTTGCCAAATAAAAACCAGCATAAATGGTAGAAGTATCAACATTAACTGAGTGGACAGAAAAATTGCAGAGGCAACAAGGCAACAAGGATTGTTTCTATTGACCAAAAGATTATAACCAAAGGTTATTTCTATTCACCATATAACTATGTGATGGTTAATTTCATGGGTCAACTTGACTGGGGTAAGGAATTCCCATATAGCTCTGGGTAAACATTATTTCTGGGTGTGTCTGTGAGGGTG
This sequence comes from Macaca fascicularis, assembly GCF_037993035.2. Lineage (NCBI taxonomy): Eukaryota > Metazoa > Chordata > Mammalia > Primates > Cercopithecidae > Macaca > Macaca fascicularis. The sequence continues at coordinate 132,647,050 of NC_088377.1, forward strand.
TTCCCATAGGGGATTAGTATTTGAACTAGTAGGATGAGTAAAGAAGATCACACTAGCCCACGTGAGCAGGCATCATTCAATTTATTAAGGGCCTGTATATAACAAAAAGGCAGAAAGACTGCAAATTTGATCACTCTGCCTGATCTGAGACATCTCTTTTCTCTTGCCCTTGGACTTCAGTTCTCCTGGTTCTCAGAGTTTTGGACTCAGACCGGCTCTAACACCATCACCAATCTCAACCGCATTCTCCTCAGACCAAATTACTCGCTCTGCTTTCTCTGCTTTCCTGGTTTTCCAGCCTGCAGACAGCAGATTGTGGGACTTCTATAACAATATGAGGCAACCCTGGTAATAAGTCTGCTCTTATATATCTCTCTGTATATCCTGTTGGTGCTGTTTTTCTGGAGAACCCCAGCTGACACAAATTTTAACAGCCATTCATTTCTATGAGATAAATAATATGTGTATGTACTTTCTAAAATATAAATGATGAAGAGCATCAAATCATTGTGATATTTAGATTCAATTGTACGTTTCTAAGTGAGTGATCTGGAGATAACTTTTTAAATGCCAATATTTGCAATATGTCAAAAGCACATTATCTTTAATAACTTATTTGTGATGGAAAAAATTTGGGTTTCAACTTAAACATGCATGAGGGGGAGCACAGTTTTCATAATTCATTCAGAGTATACATATGATCAAAGAAGTATGAAGAAGTTACCATAAACCAAAGGGCTTTGCATTTTGGCATTGCTGGCATCTAATAATTTGTCTACTATTTCTAAACCATCAGCTTATATCATCAGCTATAAAATGGAACTAACACCCCCTTCAACATTGTTGGGAATAAATAAAATAATATCTATAACTTACTGGCCCAGTACTTGGTGCCAGCATCTTCATATTTTCTACTACAGCCAGCATAGTACCTAACCTATGGTACTAGTCAGTAAATTTGTTGATTTGATTTCAAATAATCTGATTTATCCATGATAATGCCTGTTGAAAAAAAAAATGTCTTAGGTTGACAAAGACAGTTCTGGTCTCTGACCAACATCTGAAGACATGAATATTATTAAAATAGACTCATTTTCTTTTTTTAAACTAGTTTATATCCCACCTAGATTAATTCATTAATTACACAGAGAATCTCTGAACTTCACATATATTATCCATATGTCATGAAACATGCTTGTCATTAAAAATAATAAGTCATTTTATAAGAAAGAACATAGGGGTGTTTTCTTCAGGAATATTAGGCTGACCTTATAAAATGGCACATGAATACACTTATTTCTTGGAATTAGCATATTCTATTATGGTTAGTGAAGATTTCAATCCAGAATTTTTTTGAGCCTAATGCGGAAGTCAAAAATGATTATGTCTTTGTGTTTGGCAGTGAGGTTAGCCTTTGCCTGAGACTGATGATTGTCATGTGTCAGTAATCTTTAAATAAATACGAGTAAAGAAAGAGATTGCAAATTTATCAGAAATATGAACAAACTTTAGGTTACAGAGTATCAGCAGGTCCTTAAAATTGATGAACCGTCAGTGAGAGGCGAACCATGCTTCTCTGAATTTTATCTCTCAAATTAGAAATGAGAATAAAGAAACAAATAATCCACAGAAGTGAATAGGGGCCAAATCTATGGTCCAAAGGATTAAGATGTATACATAAACAATGGCATACCTATCTAATAACGGTTTTGATCATAACTATCAACTATAATTTATTAGCCTCTGTAAATTAGGGTGCTCTGTAAATTAATCCATCTAAAATAACCTCCAGGAAATGCTTCATAGATTAGTTTTCTGATTCATCATGACAGCTGAATGTCCTGTGCCTATTCTTAACTTTCATAGAGAGAATTTTTAAATCTTTCTGGTTGGATGGTCTCTTGGCAAATATGAAGAAGGAATTTAATATGTACAATTTTGGCTTAAACAGACAAAAGAAAAACTGCTTCTAAATCTGCCTTATGCAAATAAACCTTTTAAAAAACTATTTCACCATCCTTTTAAAGTTTTCTTTTAAATGTAGACAAGGAAAATTGGGCTAGAACTGTGAGGTTAAATATATGAAAGTATTTATATATATATAAAATAAATCTATATATTTATAATAAACCTATCTAATTGTGACTCAGTCTTAGGAAAATTAAAACATGGTTATATATATTTTATTTAATCATCTTTATTCACATCTCTTTAATATTCCTTATCTTTAGAATCTTTTTTAGAAATGATTTTGCAAAAGCAATCATTAAAGACAAAGCACTGGCAATGGCAAGAGTCAAGTGAGTCATTCAGTACTAGTAAAATGTTTTATTCCCAAAGATTCTACAACATTCATTTTTCATGAAAAGATATAAAATATATGTTAGCATATAAATTCAGCCTTCTTTTATGCACACTGTGTGTTCTAATTATAACAATCTAATTTATAAACAATACATGCTGTGGTTCTGACAGTGGGATTGTGATGAAACACAGAGTACAAATTTTAATTACATACAGTTCTAATACAGTGAGCACTGCAGCATTTCTGTCATCTTTGAAATGGTAACAGAAAGAAAAAAATTTTTTTGAAATATGAGCATGAAGGTAATGAGATCAATAAATGTCAGCTAGAAAAAGTAATCACAACTCCTGAGACTCACTGACCTTTCTACAAATTCCAGAAGTAATAGAGTAGCTGGGGATGAGGAATTCTTTAACAATGAGAATCTGATACAATTATAAGAAGAAAGGGAAGCCGAAATTGCTCTATGACATCAAAAACACTGCCTATACAGGTAATTCTGACACAATAATTTATTCCCTTGATTCTTCTTCTATGATCACCACCAACATAGATCACAAACCTTTGGTCTTCACAGAAACAAAATTCCCATTGGAGCTTTTGAATACTGAAAAAGCTGCTTTATAAACTTTAAGTTTGCTTCATAATGTTTAGCATCCTAATGGAGTGTGATAATACAGTTAGTTAATTTAAATGTCCAAAATGAAAAAATATTCTATTTTGCTGCTTGTGAAATCGCTCTATCAGTATTTGAGTATAATTTACAAAAATTCAATTTTGCAAAGTGTCTAAAGGAATCTTTGGAAAGATTTAACTGTCATGAAATACTTCATATTTGAATATAAAATGAAATTATGATATTCTGAAACTCTAAGTTATGATATTAAAATATTTTTAAAGCCCACAACAGTTTAGACAATAATGCAAAATAAAGCTTCCAGTAAGGCTAAGATTCTACAGGGCCAAAAGAGACTAGAATGGGGTGCATTTTCAGTTTTTATGGCTTTTTCCAAATGGGCAAACTGAAGTTGGAACCGTAAAATTTGCTAACATTTTGATGGAAAAATCCGGTCTTTCTATCCTAGAAAATCAGAGAAAAGTTCAAGTAAATTATAAATATTCACAAATAAGGGAGGAATCAGGAAATGAAAAGTCACAGATTTGAGCCCCAAATTCTCTTCAGAAACCCTTTCCATGTATTTGACCCCTGAAACTACAAATGCACCTGGCAAACTCAGAGCAGTACAGGTTAAAGATTAAGAAACTGAACCAAGATCTGAGCTGCCAGTTAAGAGTCAGAGTTTACAATTTGACTCCAACCAATTAATAACATAGTAAAACAAACAATTAACATACTTCAGAGAAATACAGCAAAATTCAGTCTCTATAACATTCAAAATGCCCCAGACACAATTCTAAATTATTTGACACATGAAGAACCAGAAATGTCTAGCCAAAATCTAGAGAAAATACAATCAACTGACATATCAAAAGAAAAACCATGTAGTAAAATTATCACAAATGGATTTTAAAAGAATTGTCATAATTATTCTCAATAAAAATAGCAACACAATGAGAAATTGTTTCAAAAAGAAAATCTTGGAGACAAATTAAAAAGCGATTTTTAAACCCCAAATGCAAATTTTAGAACTGACAAGGACAATATCTGAGATTTCTTCAATTGAATTTACTTAAGAAGAGAATGGAGATGACAGAAAAATAAACGAGCCTTAAAATGGATCAATACAAGTTACCTACTACCAAGACAGAACAAAAAAAGATACATAAAAGGTGAATAGTAACTCAGGGAACTTTTGGACAAAAGCAAAAGTGCTAATGTACATAATTGCAGTTCCAGAAGAAGTAATTTTTTAAAGCACAAAAATATTTGAACAAATAGTGACTAAAACTTTCCCATATTTGGCAAAAATAAATGTGCATATTCAAGAAGCTCAGTGAACCCCAAGCAGAATAAATATTAAGAGAACAATTGCTAAGCACATCATAGTCAAATTTCTGAGTGATAAAATCATGAAAGCAGTCAGAGAAAAATGAAAAGGGAACAACTTGAATGGTCAATAACTTCATCAGAAATGGCTAAGTCCAAAAAAATAGTGGAAAAGTATTATTTGAAGTACTGACACTAAAAAAAATCAATAAAAATTTTATACTCAGTGAAAATACTCTCTAAGAATAAAAGTAAAAATATTTTATTCTAAAAGTAAAACTAAGAGAATTCATTGTCAACAGAAATTCACTACTGTAACAAATGATGTGGAAAGCAGTTTGGAAATTTCTCAAAGAACTTAAAACAGAACTACCAATTGACCCAGCAATCCCATTACTGGGTATTTAAAAAGTAAATCATTCTTTTCAAATACAATAGACAGTATTGTATTTAAAATACAATAGATAGTATTGTATTTAAAATACAATAGATATTTTAGACAAAGACAATAGATACTCGTATGTTTATCACAGCATCATTCATGGAAGCAACCTAGGTGCCCATCAACAGGCCAATTGGATTTTAAATCTGTGGTACATAGAACACTAAGAAATCCTATAGACCCATAACAAGGAATAAAATCATGTCCTTTGCAGCAACATGGATGCAGCTGGAGGTTATTATCCTAGGTAAATTATTGGAGAAACAAACAAACAAATAAAAAAACAAATATTGCATGTTCTCACTTATAAGTGGTAGCTAACCTTTGGGTACACATGAATATAAAGATGAGAACAGTAGACACCGAGGACTACTAGAGGAGGGGAAGGCCCAGAAAACTACCTATTGGGTATTATGCTTACTACCTGGGTGAAGGGATCATTCATTTCCCAAATCTCAGAATCACACACTAAACCCACGTACCAAACCTGTATGTGTACCACCTGAATCTAAAATAAAAGTTGAAATTATTTTTTAAAGTCTTGAATTAGATTACAAAGTAAATGCAGATGTATGTTGTTTATAGAAAAACTATACACTTAAAACCAATGGCCCAGAAACAATAAAAATAAGAAATACGAATAGGGAAAAATAAAAATAAATGATAAAGGGGGTTCCACAGGCTGAAGATATACCATATGAAAACCTAGATCTTTAGGAAGAAATAAAAAGCCTTAAAAATGTTTTTATAAAAGAGGGGAGCCAAATATAAAAAGCTACATTTCCTTTTAATTTCTTTAAAATCCATAGGACCTTTTATAGAAAATATTGTAGCATCATCCTGTGGGGTTGTAAAATGTATGTAAATGTAATAAATATGACAGACTAGCACAGAGAATTACAGGAAAAAGAATGAGATCTATATAGTTGCAACTTTATTGCCCATTACATTAAGTGACAAATACTTATGGTATTTTGTAGGTGCTTATGGTAATTTGTAGAAAAAGCACAAAAAAAAGAGTGCAAGAGATATAGCTAAAAAGTCAATAGTTACATTAAAATCATATGCAAAAATTACTAAAGTAATCCAAGAGATGGCAGGAAAAAAACAAAGGAACAGAAACAGATGGGACAAACAGAACCAAATAAAAAACTGGTACAGAAGCCCAAAGTCAATCCTTTCAGCGATAATTAATTGTTAATAAACTAAATATGCCAATATTAAGAAAGATATTATCAAAAATTGGTTTAAAAAAGAGCAAGAGCCAAGTATATATTAGCTAGAAGAGACATATTTGAATATAAAAATACAACTAGGCTGAAGGTAAATAAATTGTAAAAGATAATGCAAACAGTAAGAGTAAGAAAGCTTGTGTGGTTATACAGGTATCAGAAAAAAAGTAGACTACAAGCTAGAGTATTACTAGCAATAAAGTGGCACATTTCATAACAATGGTCAGGTCAATTCATCTGATTATTATATCTGAAGATATAATAATCATAAATATGTATGTATCTAGTAACAGAGCTTCAAAATACATGAAGTCAAAAGAATAGATAAAACTCAAGGGAGAAATATATAATTCCACAATCACAGTAATTTTACCACCCCTCTCTCAGCAACTGATATTATAATAAAACTAAATTCATAGTCTGAAAAACACTATCAACTACTTTAACGTAATTTTTATGCATAGGTTACAACACCTAACTTACGCTGCAAAGTTTACATTCTTTTTAAATGCACATAGAATATTCATTGAGATGAGCCCTATTCTGTGCCATTTTAAAAGGTCTCAAATTTTGCAAAATGATTGTATTAGTCTGTTCTCACACTGCTAATAAAGGCATACCCAAGACTAGGTAATTTGTAAAGGAAAGAGGTTACACTGACTCACATTTTCACATTGCTGGGGAGGCCTCACATTTGTGGTGGAAGGTGCAAGAGGAGCAGAGTCACATCTTACATGGCAGCAGACAAGAGACCATGTGCAAGGAAACTTCCCTTTATAAAATCATCAGATCTCGTGAGACTTATTCACCATCACAAGAACAGCATGGGAAAGACCCACCCCCGTGACTCAATTACCTCCCACTTGGTCCCTCCCATGACATTTGAGAATTATGGGAGCTACAATTCAAGATGAGATTTGGATGGGGACACAGCCAAACCATATCAATGATGAATCATTGAAGTGGCAGTCAGAACACATGAATGCAGCCATTTACCAGCTGAATGACCTTGGGAAGTTCACATTATCTCTCAGGGAAGTAGTTTATTAATCTTAACAGATAACATTACTATCTATCAGCCATGTTTGTTCTGAGGACTGGAAGATAATAAAGGTTGGAAGACCCAGAATAGTGTTTAGTACCCAAATGGAATTTAAGAAAGGTTTATTACATTTTTGGGGCCAGAATTTTTACTATTCTTACCACTGCCTAAGCCCAGGTGAGAAATGAACACTTGATAAACAGTAAGTAGTATGATAAGCAGAAAATATCGGTCATCTTTAATATTATTATTTAGGAAGCAATATGGCCCTTTGCATCTATTCCTCAGCTAAAATTCCAACTCAAAAGGGATTCTTCCCAAAAAATGGTCTTCCTTGTCACGTCTGTGTATCAAAAGCCAACACAAAAGCATACATTCAAGATCAAATGAAGGCTGCAGAGCCTGACAGACAGAAGTCAGTGCTGGGATTAATAGACAAACCAGGGAGCCAGCATTTTGCAGAGCATATTAGCAAAAAGCAAAATCACTGCAGAACTTACCTAAGCTACAGTATTAGACTCAACTTTGAGTACTTGTTGATGTAAAGATTGAAAATTTGGGGCAACTAACAATATAAATAATGACTATCCCAGTATCAAAATGTAGTACAACAAAAAATGACATGAGATATATATAAGTGGAAATGAAGAGAACAGAATAATGCAAGATGTGCCATCTAAATACAAAATGAGTTTACTGTCCTGGGAGTACCATATTTGAAAGATAAGAAGATAACTAGGTAGTGATGTCAGAAATCATTCCATTATGTTCATAGATTTTATATGTTTACATATGTATCAATGAATACTAAAAAATTTATAGTTTTATTCCTAAATACATGCTTATTCCCAATTACTATTTTTATTCTGCTATTAAATCCCCAAGATAGAAAATCCAGCCTACTATAGATATAGCTGGATATTTGGCTCTGGCAAAAATCTAAATACTTAAAATAGTAGATAGCGGTCTGATACTCAGAGTGGTCAGGAACAGAATAGAGCATCTTCACAATGTTTCTTTCTTTCTGGAGGTGCTACATATGCCAACTGCATTTTCTAAAAAGGATATTGCTAACACAAGGCTGTATGTTCCTATTCCAGAGTCATGTCTGATATTTCCTACTTGAGTTGAATTATGAAAATTTAGCATTAAGGACAAGATACTAAGGCTTACAAATAAACCAAAATTTCCTCATGTTTCCAGAAACTTAAAACTTTTATAAAGCAATCTTTATTTTGCTATATAAAAGATAATTACCTGACATACATGCAACCTCTAAAAGACCTCAAGAAAGAAACACACGCATCAAACTGTCATACTTCGATTTCTTGATAGGTCAAATTTCATTCCCAATGTTTTACAAAATGGTGAGCATATTACAACCTGCTATATAAGTATAAAATAATATTAGCTTCAGTAATAATTCAGGCTCTAACCTATGACTTTGCAGGAAATCAAGCCATGACAACTTTTTCATGAATTAGAGTTACTCATTCATTTAGAAAATTATGATTCTACCATAAATAATTTTACCATACATATATATTATTATTTAATTCTTAATATACATATAGGCCACCATGATTGTACATATACACCATAGAATATTGCACAGCCATAAAAAGGATATCATATTCTTTGCAGCAAAATGGATGAAGCTGGAGGCTATTGTCCTAAGTGAATTAATTCAGAAACAGAAACTCAAATATCTCATGTTCTCATTTATAAGTATGAGCTAAACGTTGAGCACTCATGGACATAACATGGGAACAATAGACACTGCAGACTATGGCAGGGGGGGCTTTGTTGGGGGGAAGGCATTGAAAAGCTCCCTATTGGGTACTATGCTTACTACTTGGGTGGCAGAATCCATACAGCAAACTTCAGCATCACACAATATACCCATGTAACAAACCTACACAGGTATCCCATTATATCTAAAATAAAATATGGAATTAAAAAAATACAAAAAAGTCTTAGAAATATTAATGGAAGGCAAAAGGACCATAATGTGTTGCCACTTACCTGCCGAGTGGTACATCAAAGAGGATGGTCCTAAACGTGGTAAATGTGAGAAAACTTGTATTTCTGCTTGAGGTTAAAAGTCCACAAAAGAATCACTTGATCTGATTGACATAGCTGCTAAAAGTGTCCTATATGTGGCACCTATAGACCACACTGACAAGGGGAAAGCAGAGACAGGGAAGTTGTGTTTGAGTGTAAATATCAGGCAGCTTGAAGGGCAGTCAGCACGTTGTTAATAAGGGTCTCCACAGGTAAAAGTAACATTCACTAAGTGGAGAGCTGGATTATAGGTCACTCACTGAGCATTTTAGACAGACCTGCAGGAAGTACCATTAGAAGGGATATTTCTGTATACAAGAGCAAAGTGTATGCATAGATAAAATACTATGGAGTTTTATAATTGCCATTTATGATTTGGTGGAAGAAAATGAAGAAGGGTTAAATGACTTGTCCAATTTCACACAGCAAGGCAGTTATAAAGCTAAAACCATAACCCATGGTAGAGAAAATTTCCAGCTTTCAAATACCTGAAATATATCTGATGTTGTATATAATAGTTGTCTCATGCTGAGCTGCCATTTTATTCTTATTGTGTCACAGGAAAAAAAAAAAATACACCAAATGCATTACAGCCTTAGGATTTCCTTAAGAGTATAACCACTGAAAATATATATTTCAGGAATAAAGAAGGCATTTTTCTCCCATGTTCCCACTGCCTTTGTTTTGAAAAAAAGTCATACATTTTTATCATCGATGAGTCCTTAAATGAAGAAAAACGCACACATTTTTCTCACATGCTTTAGTTCAAGTGGCATTAGGTATATAATTACTCAAAAATACAGTTTTTATACATTCTCCGGTAAGTGCTCTCTTAATAGTTGCTTGACAAAAGGCTTAATATAGCATTTTATATTTCACAAATGAAAGAAATGGTTTTGTTTTTAGAAAGTTAACCAATAGTCTTTTGCCTATAAAAAATAAAATGGTCAAACCACTTAGATTTATAACTGGATTATACTATTCTAACCCTCTAAATTCACTTTTTTTAATGTTGCTTTAATTCACTACATTTTTAAAACAAGGTAGCCAAAAGAGATCTGATTAGAAAACATCAGGAAAAGGCCAGGCGCACTGGCTCATGTCTGTAATCCCAGCACTTTGGGAGGCCAAGGCAGGCAGAGGTCAGGAGTTTGAGACCAGCCCGGCCAACATGCTGAAATCCCATCTCTCCTAAAAATACAAAAAAATAAAATAAAATAAAATAAAAATAGCTGGGCATGGTGGCGTGCACCTGTAGTCCCAGCTACTTGTGGGGCTGAGAGGAGAATCACTTGAACCCAGGAGGCGGAGGTTGCAGTGAGCCAACTGCACCACTGCACTCTAGCTTGGGCAACAGAGCAAGACTATGTTTCAGGAAAAAAAAAAAAAAAAGGAAAAATAACTTTATTATATTATAGTAGCGGCATTGTCTTAAATTATTATATTATTTTAGGCATAAAATCAGGAGTATATCCCCATTGCCTCCATCTACCAACCACAAATATTTATGATTGCTATCCTTTAATGCAGTATTTGGTACAGCATCCCATTATGGCATTTTCTCTTTTAATTAGTATGTTGATGAAAATTATTTGCAATTTTTTATCCTCTCTGTTGTAGTGAATGACAATATCTTATTGACAGGCAAAATGGAAATGCACTGACTCTTTTCAAAGAAAAATCATTTTCATCAAACTATATAATAAAACCATGCATTGTTGTTGTATTTGTGAGTATCCACTTAAAACATATTTTAAATTACCATCAATTATTCATTACATACAGATATTTATGATTTCCATCTTGAATATGTAACATAGATCCTCAAAAATTCGGTCATTGACTTGATCTCTCTAAAATCATGCTTAGATCATAAGAAATAATTGGCCAGGTATAATGTCTCAGGCCGGTAATCCCAGCATTTTAGGAGGCCAAGGCGTGATAATCACTGGAGGCCAGCAGTTCTAGACCAACCTGGACGAGATAGTGAGATCCAGTCTCTAAAAAAAATTTTACATTAATTGGGTGTGGTAGTGCAAGCCCATAGTTCTAGCCACTCAGGAAGCTGAGGTGGGGAGATCCCTTGAGCCCAGGATTTTCAAGAGCTATGATTATGCCACTGCACTTCAGCCTGGGCAACAGAGTGAGACCCTGTCTTTAAAAATAATAATAATAATTGATGAGTAATTACTTATGCACATATTATAAATAGCTGATAGAAATATGCTCAACATTTACAAACCATTAGTAGTAAACTTTGACGTACTAAGAAGTCAAAGTATGACAGGTTGATGCACATTGCTGTTTCTTGGATCTTTAGGCAGACATTTATTTATTATAGCTAAGTAAATGCTATTTATGACTGATCCATGTAGTATACTATATATACTTTTCCTTTCCTACACAAAATATTATTCTATTGGCTTAATTTTTACGTAATTATTTTTCTTCATCCCTAAAAAAATCCCAGTTGTATAAATATTTATTCAATATATCCCAACACATCAGGAATCCTAACAATTCCACCTTCACAGAGACATCTGTTCCAGACACCTCTTACTTGCTTAGCCTGGTCAAGCTGCACTCTATATCTTCCTCATACTCTCCTTTGCCATCATCCTAGGAATTCTCTTTATCTTTCTGTTGTACTAGATCTTCCAGTTCCTGGATCCCATATATTCTCTTTTATTGGTTTACTCTGTTTTGGAGGAGCATATGCTTCAGTAGTTTCCTAGAAAAGGATGCATGTGAGGTTTTTTTCCACATCTTGTGTGTCTGAAAATGTTTATTTTTATGTTTACATATGATTGATAGTATAGAATTCTAGATTGGAAATCATTTTCACTGCACATTTTCAGAACAGCCTTCTAGCTTTCAGTACTGCTAAAAAGTCGATTCTAATTCTTGATCTTTTAAAGCAAATTTTTTCTCTTTCTCTCTCTCTGGAAACTTGTACAATCTCCTCGGGGCTCAGGTATTCCTGCTTTGGCCTTATATTTTATAAATGGTCTCTAGCTCATGATCTGCCCATATTGCCCTGCTCAAATTGTGTACTTAAGGGAGAAGTCAAAGGAATTCATTCATACCTTAAATATCACATTTTAAGAAAAGCAGTGATCTCAGAAGCAGTATTTCCTGATCAGAGATCTAATAAGTTTGTACCAGTTCTCCTAACTATTAAAACCAGGTTATATTCTTTCTTGGTCTACCTCTTACTAGGCTGTTACCTCGGGAGTAGGGACTTCATTTTCATTGGCTCATTTAAGATCCAATCAGGGAGTAGAGGTCTATTTGTTTGTGGCTGAACATTTCATTATGCCTGAAGATATTAAGCTTAATAATATGGGAAACTAATATTTTATTTAGATGGCCAGGTCATGGTGAAAAATAAAAACTTATCTTCTAGTCATTATAATCACCATATGCTGATGATGACTTTCAGTGCCACTTTTCCCAAAGAGAAATATTTTTTAAATACTTTTTAAAGAAAACTCAGAGTAAAATTATAAAAGACCACATAGATCTTTTATGCTAGATATTTGTTTATACCATCCTTTCCACAATTTTATCTCCAAAATTATGGATTTTCTACAGCTTTCAGAAGCTATGACAATTCAATCAATGCTCAGGATAATGCATTAGAAGATAAGCTAGAGATCTCTTTGAGATTCAGTATACTTTATTAGCTTGATTACAATTTTCCTTTGAAAAATTTCAGATGAGGTTTGCAATGCATCTTAGAACTTTTAATCCATTGTTGTCTCTATTATCTATCACAATTTGAAGATATTAAACCATTTTATCTTCTGTATATATTATAATGATGCCTCTTGGGGCAAAACAGTAAACTTCACTCTTCATGTTTTTAGCAGATTTTTCTTGGTACTTGATTTTCGTATGCTTCATGGACATCTTTATGTTCATGAAGCAACATTAAGGAAATCGCTTTTAGAAACTGTTTTAGTTATCCAAAGGGGAGCATCTTAAAAACAAAAAAAAAAAAGAACAAGTACTGTATAGTAGGCACTATAGTAGTCATCTTCATTTGTCTACCTCATAATATTTAATTCTTACTTGACTATTGCATAGTAAATATTCATACCCACATTTAAAAATGTTTTAAAAATTGAAGCTCAGAGGGAGTAATTTGCTTCACCTTCCAAAGTTATAAGTGGCAACATCAAAATTTGCATACAAGTTTTCTTCTAACTAAAAAAACCTTACATTTTTCCGATTTTGATGTGTAGGTTTAAATAGAAAATGATGATGTTTGCTTGTCTGCCAGGAATAAAACATTCAAGAGTTTAAAATATTTTTCCTCTAAGGAGAAAAAAGGTATAAGCTTTTAAAAGATTGCTTTCAAAAACTTCACAATTATTAACATTTAGAAAAGTCTTTAACATATTAAATGGCCAGATATATCAATTTTATGACAGACAGCATTTCTTCTTCAGCTTCTGCTTCTGAAACTGGCAGACCAGGTAATTCAAGTAAGACCCGGGCTGAAGGTCTAGACTGGAAAAAAGCATCTGTCTCTATACATTCTAACGAAATGAAAGAATAGACATTACCATCAGGAATATACTTGTGGAGTGTCACTAGTTCCCTACCTGCTCATTCTGTCTGTCTGATGTCAGTACTGAAATAAAAACAACTCTGGGTTTTTTTTTTTAAAGCAACTCAAGATTAAATAAAGGGAATTAGGTGATTAAATCAATGGAAGTGATGAAGCAGCAGGATCTACAACTGGCTTTCAGAAATGATTTCCAGAGCAGTGCAGAACTGATCCACAAGAGCAATTGCTACTTCTGTAACAAGCAGAACTATGGAAACTATTGAGCTCATGAACTCACAGATCAAAAAACAGGACTCAGTAAAGAGTGCCTGCCTACACTCTGACAAACAGAAAGCTGGAGATTGGAGATTGGAACATTCCTGCAGAGATACATCTCTAACACCTTTATTGCCAGCAGAAAAAGAGCCATAAGACAGTAGGAAGATGTTTTTTTCTCTCTCCTACTTTACAAATCTGATACAATTGTATGTAATGTACAGAACCTACTTTACTCCCAAAATCATGTCTGCTGTGGAGTCTAGGGAATATGTAGTTGCTAGATTTCCAGCCAGTACATAAATAAATAAGTAAATAAATAAATAAGACTTACCAGAAAGAAGTGAATCCTGATGCCAAGAGCAATTGGACTACATCCACCAAACTCTCCCACTAAGGAATAAAAAATCATGTGAGGGCACTCCCAGGCCTCATTCCATAGAGAGCTCCTAGTCAGAATACCAATTAAGGCAGGGACCTGAAAGAAAACACACTGATTTACACAATAGCAAAGAACACCCCAAAGCACCTACTCACCCCTTCACCTAATCATCTTTAACGACAACCAAGGATCATTAGGTATAAGAGAAGAATCAAATCATGAAAGAGAATAATGACCAAAACAAGAAAATAGAAAATTTAACATCAGAGAAAAACAGATCACTCAGGAAGCAGAAGAGAAACCTCTGATATGATCAGAGAGATCAAATAAAGCTAGGATTCTTGACAAAAGTATCAACTAGGGAATGTCAAAGCATTCTTAGGGATTTATAATATTATTGCTAGAATGAAAAAGCAATAATATATTTTACAGGGTAGGAAAGAAAGTGTGGGCAGAAAATGTGAATGAAAAGAGGCAGATAAAAGAACATTCCAGGAGATACAGCCTCAGAATAGCAGGAGTTCCAGAAGAAAAGGAGCATCCTCAAATGCAGCAGACCTGGAGAGTATCTAATCCAGACAAAGGCAGGAAATAGAAGATCTCCTGGGGGAGAAAATTCTGGGACAAGGGGAACTTTACATGCCAGCATTATGATGCAAAGGGTACAAAGATGCTAGAAATGTTCCTCTTAGGAGCAACCCAAGTATGGTGACATTGTTCCTATAGAAAAAAAATCTAATTCTAGCACATTCTTTGACAATGAAAAAACAGGATAAATACTGTTCACTTGCTCTTTACTTTAAGAGTCAACCTAAAATCATCTAGTTTTTAAATATTGGTTCAAATGTATAAAACATTACCTATGCCAAATAAAACAAAACTACAGGGTAAGTCCAGGCCACAGTTCTCAGCTGACAACGCAGCAGATGCTATTTAGCTGTAAGAACCTCTGAGATGGTAGTCTTAAACCAGTGGTTTCCAAAGTTTCATTTATTTGAACCGTTTGTAGCCATTATCACATTTGATCCTGCGACGCAAGGAAGGAAAAGCATGGTTGTGGTTTCAGAAATAGAATATAAATGTCAACAAATTTAATAATATAAAAGTAAAGCTATAGAAGATAGATGCTGGGAAGCAGAAAACAGGAAAAGGTAAAGGAAAGTCATGGGAGTCTTTATTGTATGAGTCAGGAGGTGAGTGATGGATGCTGTTAGCAGTTGAGGGCACATACAATTTTTAAAAAACGGTGTAAACATAGCATTCAAATTAGAGAAGAGATCAATAGACAAATTAAAAATAATAATTAAGCTATAAATATTTGAGAGCACGGGTAAGAAAAGTAAGCCAAATCCTCATCTTTCACCGAAGAAGTCAATAAATGTTTATTAAATACCTTCTCTGTGCCTGGCAGTATTCAAGCGCTGAGGATGCAATAATGCAGATAAAAGAAGGGGAGAACTGATGCTTAAAATGCATCTCATTGTTGTTCACCGTATTAGCCGATTTTCACACTGCTGTAAAGACATACCTGAGACTGGGCAATTTACAAAGGAAAGAGGTTTAATGGAGAACTCACAGAATTCCACATGGCTGGGGAAGCCTCACAATCGTGGCAGAAGACAAGCAGGAGCAAGTCACATCTTACGTGGATGATGGCAGGCAAAGAGAGAGCTTGTGCAGGGAAACTCTGCTTTATAAAGCCATCAGATCTCATGAGACCCGTTCACTATCACGAGACCAACATGAGAAAGACCCACCCTCATGATTCAATCATCTCCCACAGGGTCCCTACCACAACACATTGGAATTATGGGAGCTATGAGATGAGATTTGGATGGGGACACAGAACCAAACCATATCATTCACCCTCTCTTTCCTAGAATGTTTTATGATTTTGATTTTCTGGTAAACTTTCATTCCTCCAACAAAAACCCATGCTCATAAGCATGGAACATGATTATGACTGAAGAAATACTGAAGAAATAGAGGTAAAGATATGTAATCTAGTACTTAAGGACTAACCACTAGAAAATATCAAAACAGAAACCATAGAATAAGATTAGTTATGGGTAGCAGAACTGGTAATACAGAAGGATGGAGAAGGAGACTATTCCTTTTCCTGAAATGTTCTTTCTCTTATCTTATAGGCGAGTATGGTAGGAATGGATGTGTGGCCCCTTCAGTGACAAACTTGTTGCCCTGGCTGCTGGAAGTGCTGTTGTTAGACTGCCTTTGACTGTCAGTCCCTTCGGGAATTGTTTCAGATGCAGAAAGCCATTTCTCCCAAAGTAAAGCAGTTTTCCAGGCAGCTCACATTTAGTGAACAACCGATGCTGAAGATGGGCTTGGCCATCTCAACCAAACTTGGAACAGATGACTCTTAGGGGCCATTCTAGCTCCTGAGCACTCCTTGGGGTCAGCAGACACTGTCATTGGACCTGTGTCATAGCCTGACTTCTTCTCCATTTCTGCTTTCTTCCATTCCTTTTCAAAGGGTTGATCCCACAATTTCTCCCTCATTAAATTGTTAATTCCACAATTTCTCAGTAATCCCACAATTTTCTCACTAACAATAAATACTGCTTACAAGTATTACATTGATTAATATAAGCTTAAATGCTAGAACAGTGTCAGTGATGATTTATTCCATGTTATGCAGAAAACAGGAATAATTAGTAAAACAAAGAATTCATGTGGCAATAAAATTCACTTTCACTTTTTATTAATATAAGTTCCTCTTTAATTCCACTTTGTTGTTTTCTTAAATTTGTATTTTTGTCAAGGATTGATAGCTATCTACTCAATATCTAGCCTTTAAAGTAAAATTTTATGTTGCTTTTGCATATACACAAAATATTGCTACATGTTTATTGCTGTGTTTCCTTTCTAATGTACATACACTTCAATCTCATCATTGCTCATATCATGGCAAGACAGTGTCACTGACCAGCCAGAAAACCACTTTTCTATTGATTTCTATGCATGTTTGTTACTTTCTCACCAAATGATACTGAATTCTGTTTACCTATCTTATTAAAAAGATAATGATTTCTGGCATGCAAATATCATAATAAATAATGGCGATTTTATTGGTGTAAAAAATGCTAAAATTCCCTTAATTTTTAATGCTAATGTATGTCAACAGAGATAATTGCTTTATGTTATTATCTAGGTAACAGCTTAATAACTTTTATTTTTATAAATGCTGTCAGTAAATGCAATAATTTCTGTGACTTTATTCTTCAAAGGTCTTGCTTAAAATATTTAAGGTCTATGCCTCTAAAGCAGAGTCTAGCTCCATTATTTATATATCTGTGATTCTTAAATATTTTGTATAAGGCAAATGGTCAATAAATTGTTAGAGAATGTATGAATAAATAAATGAATGAATGAGCTTGCTTTATATAATATTTTATCCAGAAATCTTTATTCATTTAATATTGTATACTGACTTCTTTATATTTTTCCAGTCATGTTCTAAGTTCTGTATATATCAGTTTCCTTATGGCCTCCTGAGCACTCCAAGTCTCCACTTTCCATTTATTAAATTCATAAGCATTTATTAAATACCTACTTTGTGCCAAGCAGCATGCCAGATGCTGAGGGTATAGTAATGTACATGAAGTGAGAGAACAGATGCTTTAAATGCATTCTATTGTTTTTCACATTCTCCTTTCTGCTTGGGATGCTTTATTATGTTTATTTTCTGGCAAACTTCTATTTCTCCAAAATAAAGCCATATGTAAGAAGGGCACAGAGTCAGACTGCCAGTGTTCAAATCCTGGCTCCACAGTTACTAGTTATATAACTTTGGGCAAGTTTCTTGGCCTGTGAATTTTCCATTTTCTCATATTTAGAATGGTATCTACCTCATACAGTTGATGTCAGAATTAAGCCATTAAAATGTATGCAAAAGTCTCAGCTTAATGCCCAGTACATACTTGTTCAATAATCGTTAACTATTATTCCAGCATCACTATGCCCTGCTGTTAGAAAAACAGTTAAATCCTGACAACAAATTCCAAGATATAACAGCTACTACCAAAATAGAGTGACTTTAGTATATTAAAAAAGCCCTTTTATTCACTATTTTTAATAGAAAACTTAAAGGTTCTATTAAAAATAAAATATTGTCCATGTTGATGCATGTTGCAGAATTTCCTTCTTTTTTAAAGGTTAAATAATATTCTATAGTATGTGTAAATTATGTTTTCTTTATACATTTTCCTGTCAATAAACATTTAGTTTATTTCCTTAAGGACATTATGCTAAGTGAAGTAAGCCAGTCACAGGAAGACAAATACTGCATGATCCCACTTATATGAGGTATCTAAAATGCTTAAGTTGTTACAATTTAAGTATTCCACTCTTTAGAATTAGAAAGACTAATTCCACTCTTTAGAATTAGAGTGAAATGTTGGTTACTGTGGGCTGGAAGGAGGGGAAAATGAGGAGTTACTCATTAATGGGCATAAAGTTTCAGTCAAGAAAGAGAAATAAGAAGTGAAGCAAGATGGCAGAATAGAAGATGCTACCGATCATTCCCCCAGCAAGGACACCAAGTTAACAAATATCTACATAGAAAACAACACCTTCATAAGAACCAAAAACCAGGTGAGCATTCATAGTACCTGGTTTTAACTTTATATTCACTGAAAGAGGCACTGGGAGAGATAAAAAAACAATCCTGAATAGCCATTGCCACACCCCTACCCTGGCAGTAGTGGCTTGGTGCAGAGGGCATTTCTGGGTGCTCAGGGAGGGAGAGCACAGCAAGTGTAAGGCATTGAACTCAGTGCTGTCCTGTTAAAGCAGAAAGAAAAACCAAACCAAATTAGCTAATGTCCACTCACAGAGGGAGCAAAAGACAGCCCTAGCCAGAGGGGAATCAAGGATCCCAGTGGTCAAAACTTGAGTGCTTGCAAACCTCGCCACCATGGGCTACAGTACTCTGAATCTCCAAGTAAATTGGAAAGGTATTCTAGGCCATAAGGACTGCAACTCTTAGGCCAGTCTTGGTCTTGAACTAGTCCCATTGACATTAGACAGAGTGGGCAGACAACATACTGAGACACAAGCTTTGGCAGCCAAGGAAATGCCGGCATCACCCCTCCTCTAACCTCAGGCAGCACATCCCACAGCTCCAAAAGAGATCCCTTCCTTCTGCATGAAGATAGGAGAGGGGAGAGTTGGGAGGACTTTGTCTTGCATGTTGGATATCAGCTCAGTCACAGCAGGATAGGGTCAGAGTCGTGAGGCCCCCATTCCAGGACCTAGCTCCAGACATTTCTAGACACACCCTGGCCAGAAGGGAACCCACCGCCTTGAAGGAAAGGACCCAGTCCTGAGACCATTCATCACCTGCTAACTAAAGAGCCACTGCACCCTGAATAACCAGCTTTGATACACAGGTGCTATATCAAGGGCCTGGGGTGAGCCTCTGGGACTTGCTGGCTTCAGATGAGACTCAGCACATTACCAGCTCTTGTGGTTATGGGGCAAAAGTCCTTGTGCTTGAGATAAAGAGAGGAAAAAGTAAAGGAGACTTTGTCTTGTTCCATAGGTAACAGCATGACCACAGTGGGGCAGAGCACGAAGCAGTCTCTTGGGGTCCTCAACTCTAGGACTTGATTTTTGGATGGCATTTCTGTACCGGCCCTGGGCCAGAGGGGAGCCCACTGCCCTAAAAGGTGAGTCCCAGGCCAGAAAGAATTCACCACAAGCTAACTTAAGAGCCCACGGGCCTTAAGGAAACATTGACTGGTGATCTGGCAGTATTCGTCATGGTCTGGGGTGGTGATAGCTACAGGATGAGGCTCTCTGCCTGTGGAAATGGAAGACAAGAGTGGGAAGGACTGCATCTTGTGGTTTAAGTGCCAGCTCAGCCCAATACAATAGAACACCAGGTAGATTTCTAACATTCTTGACTAGTCTTTGATCCCGGACGGCACCTCTGGACCCAACTGAAGCCTGGGGCACCATACCATCCTGAAAGGAAGGACACAGACAGGGCTGGCTTTGCCACCTGCTGGTTGTAGAGCCCCAGGGCCTTGAGTGAACATAAGCAGTAGCCAGGAGTGGTTACAGCAGGCCTTGTGTGAGACCCAGTGCTATGCTGGCTTTAGGTCTGACCCAGTGCAGTCATAGTGGTAGTGGCCACAAGGGTGCTTGTGTCACTCCATCCCCAGCTTTAGGTGGCTCAGAACCAAGAGAGAGATTC
This sequence comes from Macaca fascicularis, assembly GCF_037993035.2. Lineage (NCBI taxonomy): Eukaryota > Metazoa > Chordata > Mammalia > Primates > Cercopithecidae > Macaca > Macaca fascicularis. The sequence continues at coordinate 132,667,516 of NC_088377.1, forward strand.
TGTTTGGGAAAAAGTAAGGGAAGAGAACAAGAACCTCTGCTTGATAATCCAGAGAATTATCCCAGATCTTGTCAAAAATTATCAAGGCAGTACCTCTACAAGTCTGCAAGAACCACAGTGTGTTACTGGGCTTTTTGTGCCCCCTAAAGTAGAGACTGCTTAGATTACAACACCCAAGTTCTTTCAAATATCTGGAAAATCTTCCCAAGAAGGACAGCTACAAATAAGCCCAGACAGTGAAGACTATAATAAATACCTAGCTCTTCATTACCCAGACAATGAAGAACATCTGCTAGCATAAATACCATACAGGAAAGCATGACCTCACCAGATGAACTAAATAAGGCACTAGGAACCAACTCTGAAGAAACAGAAATATGAAACCTTTCAGACAGAGAATTCAAAATAGCTATTCTAAGGAAACACAAAGAAATTCAATATAACACAGAGAGAGAATTTAGAATCCTATCAGATAAATTTAATGAAGGGATTGAAATAATTTTTTTAAAAAATTAAACTGAAATTCTGGAGCTGAAAAAATGCAATTGACATACTAAACAGTTCATCGGCATCCTTTAATAGTGGAACTGGTCAAGCAGAAGAAAGAATTAGTGAGGTTGAAGACAGGCTATTTGAAAATACACAGAGGAAACAAAAGAACAAAGAATAAAATAAAATGAAGCACAGCTATAGAATATAGAAAATAGGCACCAAAGGGCAAATCTGAGTTGCTGGCCTTAAAGAGGAAAAAGAGAAAGAGATAAAGGTAGAAAGTTTATTCAAAAAGATATAACAGATAACTTCCCAAACCTAGAGAAAGATATCAATATCCAAGCACATGAAGGTTATAGAACACCAAGCAGATTTAACCCAAAGGCTACCTCAAGGCATTTAAAAATCAACCTCCCAAAGGTCAAGGATAAAGACAGGATCCTAAAAGCAACAAAAGAAAAAAAGCAAATAACATACAACGGAGCTCCAATACATCTGGCAGCAGGCTTTTCCGTGGAAACCTTAAAAGCTAAAAGAGAGTGGCATGGCATATTTAAAGGGCTTAAGGAAAAAAAAATCCATGCTAGAATGGTATATCTGATGAAAATATCCTTCAAACATGAAGGAGAAATAGACTTTCCAAGATAAACAAAAACTGAGGGTTTTCATCAATACCAGACCTATCCTACAAGAAATATTAAAGATAAAACTTCAATTAGAAAGAAAAGGACCAGCACTTTGGGCGGCCGAGACGGTGGATTACGAGGTCAGGAGATCAAGATCATCCTGGCTAACACGGTGACACCCCGTCTCTACTAAAAAATACAAAAAACTAGCCAGGCAAGGTGGCGGGAGCCTGTAGTCCCAGCTACTGGGGAGGCTGAGGTGGGAGAATGGCGTAAACCTGGGAGGCAGAGTTTTCAGTGAGCTGAGATCCGGCCACTGCACTCCAACCTGGGCAACAGAGCGAGACTCCGTCTCAAAAAAAAAAGAAAAAAAGGAAAGGACATTAATGAGCAATACATAATCATCTGAAGGTACAAAACAGGCAATAAATAATCACCTAAAAGTAGAAAAATCACTGGTAATAGTACACAGAGAAACATGTAACATTATAACACATAACTGTGGTGTGTAAACTACTCTTATCCTAAGTAGAAAGACTAAACAATGAACCAACCAAAAATAATAACTACAACAGCTTTTTAAGACAGTCAGTACAATAAGATATAAATAGAAACAACAGAAAGTTAAAAAGTGGGGAGATGAAGTTAAGACATAGTGCTTTTATTAGTTTTCTTTTTGCTTGTTTCTTTGTTTATGCAAATAATGTTAAGTTCTTATCCGTTTAAATAATGGGTTACAAAATGGGATTTGCAAGCCTTGTAGTACCATCAAACCAGAAAACATACAATGGCTACACGAAAAAATATAAAGCAAGAAACTAAATTATATCACCTGAGAAAATCACCTTCACTAGAGGAAAACAGGAAGGAAAGAAAGAAGGAAGAGAAGACCACAAAACAACTAGAAAACAAATCACAAAATGGCAGAAGTCGTTACTTATCAATAATAACATTGAATGTAAATGAACTGAACTCTCCAATCAAAAGACATTGAGTGGCTAAATGGATAAAAAACAAGACTCAATGATCCCTTGCCTACAATAAGCACACTTCACTTATAAAGGCATACAGACTGAAAATAAAGAGAAGGAAAAAGTTATCCTATGCCAATGGAAGCCACAAAAGAGCAGGAGTAGCTGTACTTAGACAAAATAAATTTCAAGACAAAAATTATAAGAAGAGACAAGGAAAGTCACTATATAGTGATAAAAGGGTGAATTCAGGAAGAGATTATAACAATTTTGAACATATATGCACCCAACTCTGGAGCACCCAGATATATAAAGGAAGTATAATTAGAGCTAAAGAGAGAGATAGACCATAACACAATAATAACTGGTGACTTCAACACACCCCACTTTCAGCATTGGCCAGAAAATCAAAAAAAAATAAAAAGAATAGTCAAACTAAATCTGCACTATAGATTAAATGGATCTGATAGATATTTACAGACCATTTCATCCAAGAGCTGCAGAAATTCACATTCCTTTCCTACATACATGAATCATTCTTAAGTATAGACCCTATGTTAGGTCACAAAACAAGTCTTAAAAAATTCATAAAAGTTGAAATAATATCAAGCATCTTCTCTGATCATAGTACAATAGAACTAGATAACAAGAGGAATTTTGGAAACTACCCAAATACATGGAAATTAAATGATATGTTACTGAATGACCAGTGGGTCAATGAAGAAATTAAGAAGAAACTTTAAAAATTTCTTGAAACAAATGGTAATGGAGACACAACATACCAAAACCTATGGAATATGGAAAAGGCAGTACTAAGAGAAAAGTTTATAGCTATAAGTGCCTACATCACAAAAGAGAAACTTCAAATAGACAACCTAATGATGCATCTTAAAGAACGAAAAATGCAAGAATGAATGAAACCAAAAATTAGTAGAAGAAAATAAATAATAAAGAACAGAGCAGAAATACAAAAATAAAAATGTAAAAATACAAAAGATCAATGAAATAAAAAGTTGTTTTTTGAAAAGTTAAACAAAATTGACAAACCTTCAGCTAGATTAAGAAAAAAGAGAGAAAATTCACAAAAATAAAATCAGAAATTATAAAGGAGATATTACAACTGATACCACAGAAAGTCACAGCATCATTAGTGGCTACTGTAAGCAACTATATGACAATAAATTGGAAAATCTAGATGAAATGGACAAATTCCTAGATACAGACAACCTACTAAGATTGAAACAGGAAGAAATCCAAAATCTGAACAGACCAATAACAAGTAACGAGAGCAAACCCATAATAAAAAGTCTCCTAGTAAAGAAAACTCTGGAACCCAATGGTTTCAATATTGAATTCTACCAGCCATTTAAAGAATTAATACCAATCCTACTAAAACTATCCCAAAGAATGGAGGAGGAGGGAATATATCTAAACTAAATTTATAAGGCCAGTATTATCCTAAAGACCCATCAAGAAAAAGAAAACTACAGGCCAATATCCTCGATAAGCATTGATGCAAAAATTCTCAACAGAATACTAGCAAACCAAATTTAATATTACATTAGAAAGATCATTCATCATGACCAAGTGGGATTTATCCCTGGGATTCAAGGATGGTTTAGCATATCCAAATCAATCAGGGTGATGATATCAACAGAATGAAGGATAAAAAACATATGATCATTTCAATTGATGCTGAAAAATAATTTGACAAAATTCAACATCCCTTCAGGATAAAAATCCTAAAGAAAGCTGGGGATGGAAGGAACATATATGACATATATGGTAGAAGCCACATATGACAGATCCACATGGGCATCCTTGTCTTGTTCCAGATCTTAGTATCCTAGCTGTAAAGGGAAACACTGAAAGCCATTCCTCTATGATATGGAACAAGATGAAAATGCCCATTGTCACCACTGTTATTAAATATAGTAACTGAGGCTCTAGCTAGAGCAACCAGAAAAGAGAAAGATATAAAGGGCATCAAAATTAGAAAGGAAGATGTCAAATTATTCTTGTTTGCAGATGATATGATTTTATATTTGGAAAAAATTAAACACTCCACCAAAAAGCTATTAGAACTGATAAATTCTGTAAAGTTGCAGGATACAAAATCAACATACAAAAATCAATAGCATTTCTATATACCAACAGTGCACAATACAAATTTAAAAAGTAATCCCATTAAGATATTCACACATAAAATTAAATACCTAGCAATTAAACAAAGAAGTAAAAGTTCTCTACAATGAAAATGATAAAATATTTATGCAGGAAATTGAAAATGACACCAAAAAATGGATGTTCCATGTTTATGTATTAGAAGAATCAATATTGTTAAAACGTCCATACTACAAAAAGAAATATACAGATTGAATGCAATTCCTATCAAAATACCAATGACATGCTTCAAAGAAATAGAAAAAAAAAATCTAAAATTTATATGTATCCACAAAAGTCCCAGAATAAACAAAGCTATCCTAAGCAAAAAGAACAAAACTGGAGGAATCAGATTAACTGATTTTGAATTATTCTACAGCATGGTACCGGGATAAAAAGAGACACATAAACCAATGGAACAGAATGGAGAACCTAGAAACAAATTCACACACATACACTGAATTAATTTTTGACAAAAGTGCCAAGAACAATATTGAAAAGACAATCTCTTCAATAAATGGGGCATGGGAAAATTGGATATTCATATGCAGAAGAATAAAGCTAGACCCCTATCTCTTGCCATACACAAAAATCAAATCAAAATGAATTAAAGAAGTAAATCTAAGGACTCAAGCCACGTAACTACTAAAAGAAAACATTGGGGAAAATCTCCAGGACATTGATCTGAGCAAAAATTTCTTGAGCAATATTCTACAAACATAGACAACCAAAGCAAAAATGGACAAATGCGGCCCAGTGGGGTGGCTTATGCCTGTAATCCCAGCACTTTGGGAGGCCGAGGTGGGGTTTTTACCTGAGGTCAAAAGTTCAAGACCAGCCTGGCCAACGTGGCAAAACCCAGTCTCTACTAAAAATAAAAAAATAGCTGGACTGGATGTGGTGGCATGTGCCTGTAATCCCAGCTACTTGGGAGGCTGAAACAGGAGAATCTCTTGAACCTGGGAGGCAGAGGTTGCAGTGAGCCAAGATGGTGTCATTGCACTCCAGCCTGGCCCACAGAGTGAGGCTCTGTCTCAAAAAAAAAAAAAAAAAAAGGAAAGAAAAGGACAAATGGGAAAATGGGATGACATCAATTTGAAAAGCAAAGGAAACAGCAAAGTGAAGATACAACCTACAGAATAGGAGAAAATATTTGCAAACCACCAATCTGACAAGGGATTAATAACCAGAATATATAAAGAGCTCGAAGAACTCTACAGGAAAAAAACTAATAATCCAATTTTAAAATGGATAATAGACATTTCTCAAAAGAAGACATAAAACGGCAAACAGGGATAAGAAAACATGCTCAAGATCATTGATCATCGGCAAAATGCAAATCAAAACTACAATGAGATATCCTCTCACCCCAGTTAAAATGTCTTAAATCTAAAAGACAGGCAATAACAAATGCTGGCAAGGATTTGGAGAAAAGATAACCCTCATACACTGTTGGTGGGAATGTAAATTAGTATATCCACTATGGAGAACAGTTTGGAGGTTCCTCAAAAAAAAAAAAAAAAAAAAAAAACTAAAAATTAAGCTACCTTATGATCCAGCAATCCCACTGCAAGGGACATACCCGAAAGAAAGGAAATAACTATATCAAAACAATAACTGCACTTTTATGTTTGTTGCAGCACTGTTTACAATAGCCAAGATTTGGAAGCTACATAAGTGTCCATCGACAGATTAATGGATAAGGAAAAAGTGGTACGTATACACAAGGGAGCACCTGTGTATACAAAATGACATCCAGTCATTTGCAACAACTTTGATGGAACTGTAAGCCAGGCACAGAAAGACAAACATGTTCTTACTTATTTGTAGAATCTAAAAATCAAAACAATTGAACTCGTGGATGTTAAGAGTAGTAGGATAGTTATCAGAGGCTGTGAAAGGTAGTGGGAGAGTTGGGGGGAGATAGAGATAGTTAATGGGTACAAAAATAAAAAGAATAAGTAAGACCTACTATTTGATAGCACAGCAGGGTGACTATAGTCAATAATAACTTAATTGTATATTTAAAAGTGACTTAAAGAGTGTAATTAGATTGTTCATAATTCAAAGAACAAATATTTGAGGGGATAGATTCCCCCTACCCCAAAGTGATATCTTGGATAATTTTCTGTTTATTCTATATGTAGTAGATGCAGAATATGTTTTTTTCTTGGTCTTTCTTTATTCTTAGGAAGGAATTATTTTCAGGTCTCAATGGACTGCTTCTTACAGTTTACTGGAAATTTATTTCCATGCTGATTATACATTGCTATGGTTTGCATGTTTGTCCCCTCCAAAACTCATGTTGAAATTTAATTTCCTTTGTAAAAGTATTAAGAGGTAGGACCGTTAGGAGGTGATTAGGCCATAAGAACTCCACCCTTATGAGTGGGATTTGTGCATTTTAAAAGGGCAGGTTCAGTCCCCTCTTGCTATCTCTATTGTCCTGTTGTTTGCTGCCCTGGAATGATGCAGAAGAAGGCCTTTGCCAGATGCTGGTACCTTTGTATTGGGACTTCCCAGCCTTCAGAACTGTGAGCCAATCAATTTCATTCATTATAAATTTTTTAAAAGATTAATAAGCTCTATAGAACTGCTGTACAACATTGTACCTATAGTCAACAGTAAAGTATTGTACACTTAAAAATTTGTTAAGATTGTTCATCTCATGTTTTGTTCTTACCATAATAAAAAAATAAAATATTATCTAGTATATGCAATAAAATAGAGAATTGTCAATCGGTCTAGTCTGCCACCTAATCCAGCAATCACTCCAAGGTTTTGGAAGGAATGGGAAAAACAGTAAAATTTGGAAAGGAGCAAAGGAAGAGAGCCTAAATTTTTCTAGGTTTCAGGAAGCAAATGTTTCAAAGCAGCCCCCTATTCCTTTTCTGGTTCTTTCAGCAGTCCTATGAAGTAAGTAAAGCTTCCATGATTGCCCGTATTATGACTCTGAATATTCAAATTGAAAACATTACATTGCTCTTTTTATTACAGAATAGGACCAGTACTATAAACCAGATTATATGGCCTCTTGCCAAATGTTCTTTCTACTATCCAAACTTCTCACATATGGGTATGGAATTTCAGATCAAAACTTCAAAAAGTTTTTTTCCTATGAATGCAGTTATGTTTTTAATGTTATGATTTATTTTCCTTTGGGTAAATACCCACTAGTAGGATTGCTGGACCAAATTGTGGTTCCATTTTCAGTTATTTGAGAAATCTCTATACTGATTTTCATAGAGATTATACTAAAATCATTGCAACACTATTCACAATAGCAAACAAATGGAATCAATCTAAATGTCCATCAATAGATGATCAGGTGTGTGTGTGTGTGTGTATATATATATACACACACACACACACACACATATATATCAGGCATATATATATCAAGTGTGTGTGTATACACACACACACACACACAATGGAATACCATTCAGCCATGGAAAAGAATGAAATGAAATCGTATTTTGCAGAAACATGGATGGAATTAGAGGCCATTATCTTAAGTGAAAACTCAGAAACAGAAAGGCAAATACCACGTTCTCACTTATAAGTGATAATTTATAAGTAGGAGCTAAATGATGTGTATCCATGGACATAGGGTGTAGAATAATAGACTTTGAAGACTTGGAATGGTGAGAGGTTGGGAGGTGGGTGAAGGATGAGAAATGACTTAATGGGTACAATATACATTATTGGGTGATGGTTATACTAAAAGTCTAAAACTTCATCACTATGCAATATATCAGCATAACAAAGCTACACTTGTGCCCCTTAAATTTATACAAATGGAGGAAAAAAGTTATCTCCTGAGTCAAGTTTAAATGAGCTAAATGATTATTCTGATATCATATATTTGAATGCATGGATGGTGCAACCTCTCTATCAAGATAGCACAGAGTCCACAGGAAGTATGATGTGGGCAGATGCATTGTCAAGAAGATAGTGGATTTCTACCCTTTCTAGCTTCCTCTCCCAATTCAATCAAGTAATCACTCAGCAATATGCATCAAGGACCAATCATGTTCTCAGGTTGTGGGTAAATTAAGATACTAAGCCTGATCTTGTGTAATCTGAAATGGAATTGAATGACAATGTTCTACCTATGAAACAACAATGAATAATGGTTCTTATGCTTTTGTGTCTTGACTGCAAGTATCATGTGTCATAATATCTAACTTCCAGAGTTGTTGTGAGGATTAGTTGAGATATCATATGAAAATCACTAGCTCATCATTTAGCGCATAACAGGGGTTCAAAAAATAGTAAACTAGTGGCATGGGTAATAGCCAGTAAGAGCAATATCTGTGGTAGTGGAGGACAGCTAAAATTTGAATAATTTGAACTTTATGGGTTCAAAGCAGAATGACATGTTCATGGGAATATTAGTTTGCATTAATTTCACGTCTGTTTTCAGAGGTAGAGTCAGAATCAGATTATTATTATTATTCTTTTGCCTAAACAATGAGCCTCATGTATTAGTTTTCTAGGGTTGCCAAAACAAAATGCCACAGACTGGGTGGTTCAAACAACATACGTTTATTTTCTCATAGTTCTAGAGGTTAAAAATTTGAGATCAAGGGATTAGCAGGTTTCATTTCTTCTCAGGACCCTCTCACTGGCTTGCAGATGACTCCCTTCTCACTAAATATTCACTTGGTCGTCTCTCTGTGAGTGCATGTCTGCTATTTCTCTTTATGCACAAATTTTCTCTTCTGTTAAGGGCACCTCTATCATATTAAATGACGGTCCACCCTAGACCTCATCTTAATCTTAAACACCTCCTAAAAGACTTTATATCCAAATATGACTATACTCTATATTTCTAGGGGTAAGGACTTCAATATAAATTTGGTAGGGACATAAGTCAGCCAATAACACCTTTTCTGGAGACATAGATGCACAGAGATTGGTTAAGTATAATAAGCTTTAGTAATGCTTAGTTCAAGGACTCCAGTGGAAAAGAAGGGAAAGGATCGTTATTCAAATGAGAGAGATAAGAGAACAATCTCTGATCATTGCAGAATAACCTGGCACATGTCAAAAATACAGAGGGGTGGACTGATCTGTGGACTTAGTTTGATTTCACGTGGGAAAGAAGGATGGAATCTCCTTCAGTGGGTCTCAGAAGGTGTAACTGCAGGACACAGAATGAGCACATGCTTTAATATCTCGAAGTCTGGAGAGTGGTCTTTGGAACAAGCCAGTCTGTAGCTTATAGGCCAGCTTTGTGGAACACTGATTTCTTCCCAGAGCAGTTGGGAAACAGAGAAGAGGGGGCCTAATAAATTTTCTGGTATCCATGCACTCAGGGTCTATGAATACCCGGGCAAAATAAAAATGTCAATACCTTTAAAATGTGCTTACATTCCTAAGAGTTCATATTTATGGAAGTGCCATATGAAATGTGACTATCAAGTACTATTTTCTGGAGCAATCTTAGGCATCTGTAAAAGGTGTGTTGCTCCGCAGAACCTATCGTATGTAATGGTTAAAACACTGGATACGAAGTCATTGGCTTGTACCCGGTACTGACAGTTACCAGCTTGGTGAATGGGCAAGTTCGTTGATACCTGCATCTCAACACACTCATGTTTAAAGTGAGATAATACTATTCTTACAGCATTGGATATATTTGAGGATTACTTGAGTTAAGATATATAAAGTGCTAAGAATATTGTACTATTACCAAGAAATTCTGAGTGAATCACACAACTTCATAGAAAGAAGCAAAGTTCCAAAATGTTCCTTGCCAGATTTAAAAATGAAAATACAGACTTCCCAGGTAAATGTTATTAACAAACAATTTTAGTATAAATATGTCCCAAACATTTTATAAACACTTTTATACTAAAAATTTGTTTGTTGTTTATCTTGAAATTCAAACTAACTGGGCATTCTGTATTTTATTTGGCAACTGTAAAAAAAAAAAAAAAAAATTTTCAATGATATTGAAAGAGAATATCAGAGAGCCGTACCTTAAATGTCACCAGTGTTTAATAAATATATATCTAATACTATAATAACTGAATGAGTTGGTAGACTCAAGGGCTATAATGTGGAGAGCCTTTATTGAAATGTAAGCAGTTAAATTGACTTGAGGCATTAGGATAAATGGGAGCTACTTAAGATTTGAGTAGAAAAATGAATTACTAAGTCTCATGAAAATGGCAACTGAGTTTCAGTTCTCTACCAGAATTTATGGCATATAGAAGATATTTGACAAAAGTTTGATATATGAAAAAATAGTGAATGATTAAACAAATGAATAAACAATGAACAAATAAGTATGTAAATGGATCAACTATTTAAGAATGGTAAATTATAAAGGATGGAATAAATGAAAAGAATCATAGGTTCAGAGAAATAAATTAAGAATGGCTTGTGGTAATCCCGTTAGAGGGAATGAGAAACAACCTAGAATAAATGAAGTTGAAATGGAGAGGACAGAGAAAATCTTAAAAGCATGTCAAGACAAAAGTCATATGATAGGAAGACTGTGCACAAACTAATATTACCATCTTTCAGCTGTGAATACTCCTCCTTAGAAATAGCTAGGTTTGGTCTCCTCAGACTTTCTACAAAATATAGTCTGGAGGGAAACACTTCAAGGGAATCTATCAAGGCTTTCTATGTCAAGGAATCTGGGTAGACTGTAATACCACCAAAAGAGGAAAGAGGAGGAGGAAAATGAGGAGGAGTAAAAAGAAAAGTTTCTATTTTCTTTTTTTTTTAAGCACAAAAGAAGATAGCTTACTCATAATCTAAAGTAAATATTTATTAGGCAATGAAGAGTCACATTGTCTCCAAGAGTATTTCTAAAAGTAAAACATAGGATATGTATGCAAGTACTTGAAAGCCTCAATATAAAAAAGTTTCATCTAAGATTATTGCAGTATCTTGAGCTCTACACACAATAGAACACTTTAAAACACTCTTTCCTCTTGAATATAATACAAACTAACAATATAATTCAGCCTATTCAAAGCAGCAAATCACAAAAGACCTCATCTTCCAACAGGTTCACATGTAGTGCTTAGTATTATTGCTCTACCATCGCAATTGCTGATGCATGAACCAACAAAGGAATAAAAAGAAATGAAATAAAGTCATAAGATTTATTTATATAAATGAAATATGCCTCTCAAAAGTACATAGAGGTGTTGAATTTTTCAAATTAGTCGGACATATGTGTAACTTTTCCTTAAACTTTATAACCATGGATAATCTGCAGTAGGAATAATTTTTATTTCTATTAAAAATAAGTATTATCATTAATATAATTGAATCTTTTAGAACTCGTGAAGTAATTGCAGTCATTTATTTTTAAAACATTTGATAGCTTTGGCATATCATGAAACAATTTTGTAGGCATTGTTCTATAATTTTCAAATTCATTTATTTCAAAAGAAATATAATCATGTTTTATGATATAATTAACCTTAGTTCAAATTTTTGAACTCTTATTGATCTCATTAACACATTTTTATCCCTATAATTCAAAGGGGATCAAAGTCTTTTCCAAAAATCTCCAAAACAGTCATGGAGTTGAACTTTGAAATTTTCTTTATGGAAGTTCTAAAAGGAAAACAGTTTGCCTAATACCACACATTTAGTTGGATGGTATAAAGCAATGATGTTCACAACCCCAAAATGATCAGGCCTTGCATTCACTTTTACATTCTCCTCATGGCTTCACTAAAAAATATTGTTCTTTCATTGCCTCATAATTAGAAATCCAGTCTCATATTTTCTGGATAGTCTATAATCCAACACTTGAAGAGTGTCATTGCAATAAGGTTAGAACAGAATTAGAGGGGAGTGCCAAATGCAGATACCAACAAGAAAGTGCCAATTCTCCCTCAAAAGTCACACCAAATTAAAAGTTTCTATGAAGGGTATGAAAGTTTGAAGTTGAAGCTCAGCCTATATTCTATTATAAAATTGAATATTGGATACTAATATCAGCCTACTAACTTTAGCAATATTAAAAATTAACAGCTAAGAATCAAAATAATACAAATAATTATTTTCAGATCCTTACTCTTGTTATACTCTTAACACTTAATTGGAATTCACCAAATGTTTAGTTCCCCTAAAAATGATTGATAATGTTGTTACAAATGATTCATAAGGTAATAACGGCAATAAGCCAAACTTTATTTATTCATGCAATATTCATGGAACTGTATAATTCAGTATGTCAGCAATTATATTAATATCATATAAATTAATATACTTGCATTGTATTAAGTATGGGACATAAATTTCTAAAATGGCTTCAAGAAGAATTTTACATATGAAATATTATTAAAAGTACATGCATTATGGTGGTCATAGACACCATTCTATGAGTGCAGATGCTATGTACTTACTTCTATGAGGTGTAGCTCTTAGCCTGTGATAAAGTAAGAATTTGTTACCTAAATTAACATGCCTTCCCAAATTAAACAACTTACCTTCCAATAGAAAGATCAGGTTCCTATGAAGTTAAGGACAAACATGCTAGGCCATGGGAAAAATGAATAAATAAATGAGACATCTTCATCTGGAAAATATATATATATAATATTCAATACTATCTTAAATCAGAATCAGAAACCTGGCTTCAAGTCAGTATAAAATCTATCAGGGAAAGTACCTAATATCTAAATAACAATAATCCAAAATAAAATATAATTAAATACAATAAAAGAGTACCAGACTATGAGATTATATTTCAAAGAAGGAAGAGAAGGTATCCAGCTGAATAATCTGGCATAACCCATTGAAGAGAAAGTATTTGAGTTGCATGTTGAAGTATCTGGTAGGATTAGGATCCATGGAACTGAGAAGGATATTCTGGATAGAGGAAATATCATAAGCAAAGTTGGAGTGAAAATTCCTGAAACATATAAAATGTCCAGAGAATAGTCCCACTGGTCAAACACGCTGTATATGAAGGGCAGCCCTGAGTGATAATATTGAGAGGATGGTGAGAGCATGTGGGGAAATAAAACTTCCCTATATTTCTCCTGTAAAAATTTTGAGCCACCTGAGACACATAAATGTATACAACATAAAAATAATGTTTGCTTTCCTTTCCCCTAGAAACATTTAACTAGTCACATATTATGAGGATTAGATCTGCAGTAATTTGCGGAGTTAATGATGCTGATCCAAGAGTATGATAAAACTTCTCTTCTTTCTCCTAGAGGAACGATTTGTTACAGCCTAGATTAGGCCCTTAGGTTAAGCAACCAAGATGTCAAGAAGACTGTCTTGCTAGGAATTTACATTTCAAAAAATATGAAGCCCAAACCTTGGCGATATGTTTAGGTAATAAAAGCCATAGACACTAGGGCTTACTTTTTCCTTGGAAAGGTATATTTACATATCAAAAAGAGTGAGTGCAGCCCAGGATCCTATCTATCCCATCTTTCAGAAGGGAAGAGTGACAGATGATAAATCCATTGTTGTTTCTGTTATCATCTCTCCTCTACCAATGAAACTTAATCACTTGCCTTGAAAGTTTTCATTAGAGTTCATCATGTTGCCTATAGGTCTGGGTGTTACAGACCAATGCAGCAATGTTACTGTTGATGTGGTTGTGAGCATCAATACAGAATACTTTTCTCTACCCAAATGCCTGGTGTTTCTGCAGTATTCAGATAGATAAGTAGGTACAGACATACATGAATGAGATGGGTAACATCTCAGAAACCTCAAGGTTCATGAGAAACAGAGTCATATCATAAAGAACTTTAATTGTCAAGTGTCTAGTTTTCATTTTAAAGTGTTTCCTTTTGAGTGGTGTCAATACCTTCCAAAAGCTTCTCCAGATTTCTCAGTGCTCCTGTAAAAAACGAAGTGGTACATTATCACCACAGACATTACAACTGCTTCCAGAGAAACAGCTTAGTAAAATAACAACTCTATAAAATGTTGCTGCAGCTCACAACGGAGAAAGTAGAAGGTGAGCAAAATCACAATAAAGGTTGAAACCTGGGACAGCTTGGTTCAACAAAACTCAATTCTATGAGATTAACCTCCATTTGGGAATTAGAGCATACTAAAGAAATATACAGTTGTGTGTCACTTAACAACATGTATAGGTTCTGAGAAATGCATCCATAAGCAATTTCATTATTACACAGGTATCTAGAGTGTACTTCTCAAAACCTAGCTGGTATAGTCTACTACACACCTTGGATATATGCTATAGCCTATTGCTCCTAGGCTAAAAACCTGTACAGCATATCATTCTAGTGAATACTATAGGCAATTAAAACACAATGGTAAGTATCTGTGTATCTAAACATATCTAAACATGGAAAATGTATAGTAAAAATACAATATAATCTTATGGGACCACTATCAGATATGCAGTCTGTCACTGATTAAAACGTTGCTGTATGGTGCATGACTGTATATATCAAGACTGCTGCCTTCAAAGAACTTTTCTGGTAAAACAAGACAAATACACATTTTAACTAGATTAGTGCTGAGATTTTTTGTTCAGATAATAGTTTTTAGAGATGGTTAGGAAGGAAAAACTCAATGTGGTTTGGATACTGTATTTCTGAAGGAAAGATGAGTGTTCACAGAGACTCTTTTCCTTTCTCACTTTGTAATGAGTAACTTTGTTATTTTGTAATCTTCCAAATGGAACTGATAGTTCTCCTAGTTACCCACCACCCTCATCACTCTCTCAAAGTCTCTAATGTCAAAGATCACAAGGATGTGAAAGGCTGGGTTAACTAGATTTAAAAATCATTTAGAAGAGCGTTCAGAATTTTCTTGCTTTTTTTCATATCATGTTCTTGCACTACTGGACTTTGGATTAAGATAAGCTTGAGTTTGTCTTGGAAAGCTTACCTAACCTCTTTGAGACACAATGTTCTCTTCTGTGAAATAATAAGATGAAATTAGATGGCAGGTTTAAAATGTCCATCAAAATATCTGACTCTTAGATGCTCAATATTGTTCTCTGCCCTATTCAAGCCACTTCTCCCATATACCCTGGTCATAGAAGTGTCTTTGAAGTAAAATCAGAGATGTGGGACAATACAGATGTCATTGTGTTGGGAAGAGGTGGATAGTTAGCAGTATGTAAGGACATAAAATTGCTTGGGATTTTCAACTTCAGACACAGACACAAGAAAAAAATATTGAGAGGGTCCCTAAGGTATGGCAAGCTAACAAGCCGGGGAACTGATAAATTGTTCCTCCTCAATGAAGTAATACCAATGCTAAATATACAAGTGTGGATAGACAGGGATCTAACTGAATTCCTTAAAACATGTAAACCAGCAGAAATGTATTCAGTTATAGGAAAAGTATCACCACCTCATAGGCTAATCAAAAATGTTTCAGGTTAAGGGACAAAAACATTTATAATAATTCTAAGGTCTCTTAGACATATTTTTGATAAATGTAATAACGTAATTAGCTCTAATTTTCAATGAACTGCATTTTTTTTTACAGGGGGAAAGAACAAAGATTAGAAATTAACTAGATACTGAAAAGTGAAAAATGCCCCTAGTTGAACAACAGAATTGAACCTGAAAGCATTCTGGAAACTCAGGGTAGTCTGATTCACAATGAAATGATTGCACATGGGTTAATAAGCCAGATTAATATCTGCAAATTAATAAAGAAAATATTCCTTTGTATTTTCGGGGTGTGGAATTACTGTCATCATTTGATGAAGAAGAAGTTTTAACTACTAAGTCAGCATGTTTTCACGCTGCTGCCTGGTTGCAAATCTGAAATGACATAAGGCACCAGCTTTCTTTACAAACCTTAAAGCTTGGAGGAGGTACAAATCAAATTTGGTCTGAATGTTGTAGTTTTGTTCTTCAAGAGGTACTATTTATGTTTAAGAGTTCTTCTTTGTTTTATAGAGATCTCCTCGGTTAATCCTTTAGTCACACTGATTTGATGCCAAGTTATTGTTTTCCAAATAGGAAATATTTAAACTTCTTATCTGATTGGTTTTACCTGTTGAGGACAGGTGTTTTGTGCCTCATAATTTTCCCCTACATACTGATTTATACTTCAATAATTTTCAAAATTCTTGGTGAATTTCCCTTTGAAGGTTTCAAGTCCCCTTAGTCCCCAGAATAAATTTATTAATTTATTAATGTTTCCCAAATAGAGAAAAAAAACCCTATTGGGAATATTGTGTTAATTATTTTTCTCAAGTACATCCACCAATATTGGTGCATACACTTCTCAGGAAATTAAATATTGCATTAGTTCAATATGCTTGGAACGTTTGAATTAAAAAGAATTTTTAAAAAATGGTCCCAGGCTTCTTTTAAATGATGTTATTAAAAATATAAAGTTCATATTCTAATAGATTACTCAAGAAGGTTACTGCATACAGATTTACCTAAGTTCTTGTTTGTTATTATCTGTTTTACTGTAGTCTTGCTTGGTTCTGGAGGGACAGTTTGACTGAATATCAAATACACAATTTACACTATTTTTTCTCATTGAGCATTTTTTTTTAAGTACTGCTTTAAAATTTGATTATCAAAAGACTGATGTCAGTCCAATATATCTGTCGTTGCAAGTTATATATTTGTTTATTTAGGTCATGAAGTCATGAGAATTTTTCTTTTAACTCTGAAACCTAATGGTTATTAGAATATGTCTTAAAGTTTATTAGTTAAACTAAATTTTCTCATAAACGGTATTTTCTCAATTACCCAGTGAGGTCTTCCAATTTTTAGTTTCAAACTTTTTATTAAATGTCTGGGAAGTTTTCTGTGATTATAATTTCAAGTATTATTTTCCAATGTTTTCAATAATACTTATTTTCTAATGTCTAAAGTCCTAAAGTTTTGCTTTTCATTCTTTGTTTTATTCAGGGATTGCAATAATACACATATTATTCCTTCTCTTTCTATCTTTGTATCATATTCACTGCTTTACTCATTTCTATTCTCAAGTATTTTTCTGTTTTTCTTCAGTGCTCCTTATTTAATTGTCTTAAATCAATTCTCTCATGGACATCTTAAAATCCATTCTTCATTGCTATGTTAATTCTGTCTTTTAATTCCATTTCATTTTTGAGTTCAATCAACTTCCTTTTAATTTTTATTGTTTTTGTCCATTTCTAGTCTTAGATTTTTAATTTCTGATTCAGATTATTTTTTCAATTCTTCATTTATTTGTGAGACTATCTCATTCCATTTATAGTGTTGACTTTGAGTTTTCTTCTGCTTCATGGTTGTTAGTCTGAGGGAAAATTTCCTCAGTTAATATGTGTTGAATTTTGTTTTCAGATTTCTTTCAAAAGCTCATTTTGAATCTGTTAATCTTCTCTTGTCTATTTTTTTTATGTATGGTATTACAGTGTTTTACAAGATTTTTAATGTAATGATACTCCTCTCTCACAGAATTTCAAAACTCAAAAACTTTAATGGTTTTGTTTGCTTTTATGATAGGCAATGGGATTGTGAATTATCTAGTTTTGTGTTCCCCTTTTGTCTTGCAGGATTCAAAACTGTCCTCTTTCATTTAATTCACTATCCCATTAGCCAGAGGCACCTCCTTTATGGTTTATTCTTCCTCCAAAGAAATTATGTGTGTTAAATTCTCCTTTTTTAAATTGTGAAACTCTTTAACATCTTCTCTGTGGCACATGCTCTGTCTTACCTGGACATTATTTTAGTATTTTTAGACAAGAATGGACTTAATTTTTCTGGCAGAGATTTTAGACCTTATGCCTCATTGTTTATTTCTTTATCTCCTTCCTGTAGTGTTTCTAGATCTGTGTTTTCTTTCCAGAAATGTCTTGCAGTGGGATTGGAGTTGGACAACTGTGTAAGAGACAACACACTAAAACATCTTACAGCTATTAAGAATGTAGGCATGCTCTGTATGCAAATTAGGCCTTAGAAGTAGTTTTTTTTCCCATAACTTAATTTGTTCCTCTTATTTTCTACATTATTAATATATAGAAAATGTTGGAATGAAATACTGAAAGACAAGAATATAGGCAAAAGCGACCATTGTCTTTGTGCATACTTATGATTTTTAACCTAGCAATATATTTATATTTAAAATATGGCTTTTAGGCCATGTACAGTGGCACTCACCTGTAATCTCAGCACTCTGGGAAGCCGAGGCCAGAAGATCACTTGTGGTTAGGAGTTTGAGACCAGCCTGGCCAACATGGTGAAACCCCATCTCTACTAAAAATACAAAAATTAGCTGGGCATGGTGGTGGTTGCCTGTAATCCCAGTTACTCAAGAGGCTGAGGCAGGAGAATCACTTGAACTGGGAGGCAGAAGTCGCAGTGAACCGAGATCACATCACTGCACTCCAGTCTGGGTGACAGAGAGAGACTTCATCTCAAAAACAAAAAATAAAATAAAATGTGTTTTTTGTAGACAGACTATAGTTAGGTTTTGCTTTTTTAACACATTAGGACAATCTCTATATTTTTATTGATTTTATGTCATTTATATTTAATACAACTATTAACATGGCAGGGTTAAAATCTATTATATTGTTTGTTGTTCTATACTTGTATATTCTTTGTTCACTTTTTTCTTTTTGCTGCCTGCTTTTGTGTTAATTGAATGTTTGTTATGATGCCATTTAATTTTTACTTCTGTCTTATTAATAATACTTCATTGTTAAAACAGTTGCATTAAGGTTTACAATTTATATCTCGGTTTTATCACAATCTATCTTTTAATATGAATAATGTTAGAACTTTACAACTGTATCCTTTCAATTCTTGCCTCAAATTCATTGTACTATTATTATGCATTTTATTTTACCTATAAATATCACAATACACGATTATTATTGTTGCTTTAAATACTTATTTATAGTTTAGATACTGAAAATTAGGGAAAATGTTTATATTCATTTTTACCATTTCTAGAGCTCTTTATTTTTGTGGGTAAATTCAAATTTGTATCTGGTCTCATAATCCTTTTGCCTGAAAAACTTGCTCGATCATACCTTGTAGCATTGGCCCATTGGCAATAAATGCAGTTACCTGTTGATTTTTTTCTGAAAAACAAATCTTCATTTAGACTTTACTCTTGAAAGATATTTTCACTGTGAATAGATTTCTTGGTTTCCTTTTTTTTTTTTTTTTTTTTTTGATACTTTAAAGGTGTCACTTCATTGCTTTTCTGAATTGTGCAGTTTTTGACAATAACTGCTACAATTCTTATCTTTCATTCTTTCTGTGTAGTGTTTCTTTTTCCCTAGCTGCCTTTAGCGATTCTGCTTTATCTTTGCTTTTCAGCTGTTATAAATCAGGCATTGTGCAAAATTACAAAGTACTCTTTGCAGAAAAGTTTCTACATAATATTTACCCTAAAATATGTGTATTAGAAATATCTTAATTTCTAGTAAGTATATTAAGTCTCTGAGAATAAAATTGATTACTTTAATTTAAAAATAATATGAAGATTTTCATAGCTATGGTAGCATTTTACTTGACAATATTAAGAATGAAGGATCCCTTTACAGTTTAAAATATTTTTTACTTTTTCTCTGCTCAAAGATATAATCTAATAACAGATTGCACCCTAAACTAAAACACTGTAATAATAGGGAATGATTTCAGATATTCTAGAAGGGCATGTATGTGAAAGAGATTTAAAAAGAACCAAATTATATATTGAGAACAAAAAAAATACAATTTTCACTAGAAAGTATTCATTTTATTATCACATATGACTACTCTTCGTACAATGATTTATAACATGCTAGAAAAACAATACTTGAATCATTAACTCTAACCTCATATTTTAGAGCTGCAAATAGTGTAGGTGTGATTTCAGGATCTTACAATATCCTGATATCTAGTTTTCTTTTTTTATTAACTTCCCTAACACAACTGAATCTACATGAAGTGGGAACAAAGTTTTCGTTTCCACAAAGAGGTAAAAATAATTTTTAAGTCCTAAATTTTAAGAGAGGAAACACAATTGAATATCCATTCTAATATATGTTCTTGCAAAATTTGTTGACAAACTGAGGGTTTATGTTGTGATTTCTTTTTAAATTAAGAATACACCTGAAACTACGATACGGAAATAAAGATCAGAATTGGTTACAAACAAATAATGAGTAGAAAGACAGGGAGGACCCTCAGAAAAGCTGAACTACAAAGAATTTTGCTTGGCATTAGTTTTGGCTTTTGGTATCACTAAAAAAGACTTTGGAAATTAGAGATGAATTTATTTCACTAATAGCTTCAAACCTAATTTTATATATGAAAATAAAGTTTTTCTACATTTAACTGAGGAAAACCATATGCCTTCTAAACTACAATTTTATAAAAGGCTGTATGTATTTATTAGAACTACTTTAACAAAAATACTACAAACTGAGTGGTTTATACAACAGAAATGCATTATTTTACAGTTCTGAGGACTAGAAGTGTGCGATCAAGAAGTCAGAAGGATTGGTTCCTTCTGAGGGTTTCTGGTGGTAGGCTGGCAATCTTTAGCATAAATCCCCAATCTCTGTCTATCTTCACATGGCACTTTCTCTATGTGCTTGTCTGTGTCCAAATTGTCCCCTTTTTTTGTAAGAATAGTGGTCGTATTGAATTAGGAGCACATCTAACTAGTATATCCTTATCCAAACTTAACTAATTACATCTTCAAAAACCCTATTTCCAAACAAGTTTAGATTCAGAGATATTGGGATTAGAGCTGAAACATATGAACCTGTGACAAAACTGTTTCCATTTCACATTTGGAACAGTTTTGTTGAAGTTTTACCAAATATATTACTTGCAGGATGATTGCTAACTGACGGATGTAAATTTGTGTTTACATCCGTCAGCAGTTTTAGTTCTTTATTAACAAGAAATTAAACTTGGGAGTACATTCTGTTATTTTTTAGCTTGAAAATATTTAAATTCTAAAATTAAAGGATCAACTTGATTCATAAACCTTATAATAATACGTTGATTTGCACTCATGATTTTGGAAATACGAAGATAAGGTTTAAGGTTTAGCTTTACTTAGAATATATTCTCATCAAAGACATACATAACGCCCAACCAGGCATCCTAAATTAAAAATAAGTATTAAGTACATATAACTAAGTTTTAATTGTAATATAAATATCACTTGAACATAAATATCAAATAAACCATAGTACATGGAATTAAATTGAATCAATATTAAATTTTGATAAAGTGTTATTTGAATGAATATAATTAAATAATACATACTATAAATCAATATTATTGAGACATTTTTATTATATTCTACATTGCCTATAATTATCTAGAAAGGGAACCTGAAAATCAATAGGATTAGCTGGGCTTTCACCAAATAATGGGTGAATGATGTACACAGAAACGTCCAAATTGCATTCTCATGTCAAGGAAGAGTGAAGTTGTATCATGTAAAGGTCTGTTCTGTCTTGATACTCTGTAATATATATTTATCGAGGCCACTGTTTCTTATGTAGGTAAAAAGTCAGGATGCAAATTATTCACCTTACATTCTCCTATCTCAAAAGTGACATATTGTGGAAGGGTTAGTTATGAAGTGTCTCCCCTCTAAAAGTGGTTGATTATATACATGGGAATAGCAAAAGCAAAAAAGGATATGATGGAGTCCCTTGGCCATCTGTCCATTTACATTATAATAGAATGCCATTGCTTTTTATCTGTGTTTGAGACAAGTTTCAGACTTGTACAGACA
The DNA here is from genome assembly GCF_037993035.2 of Macaca fascicularis. Lineage (NCBI taxonomy): Eukaryota > Metazoa > Chordata > Mammalia > Primates > Cercopithecidae > Macaca > Macaca fascicularis. Next base: position 132,689,465 of record NC_088377.1, read on the forward strand.
GAAAGTGTGGTGCAACTCTGCTTACTCAACTGTAGATGTAACATGCTATGCTTGCCTTGTATTTCCTTTTAGTCTCACTGAGCCCCTACACATTGTTTCTCCACTGGAATTCTGTACTTACCAGGCATAGTAAATTCTACATGTAAATTAAGACACAAGGAATGCTGAACATGCTATAATTCTTGTATTTCCTTTGCTTATACATATGCTCTATTATTCCATGGTTCTTCTTGTAAAAATCATAAGTTCATGAATCAGTGTCACGTGGAAAATTTTAAAAATTAAAATTCCACTATGGAGAATAGCTTGGAGGTTTTTCAGAAAACTAAAAATAAGGATACTGTAGGATCCAGCAATCCCACTGCTAGGTATATATCCCCCAAAAAAGGAAGTCAGGGTATCAAACAGATATCTGCACTCCCATGTTCACTGCAGCACTATTCACAATACCCAAGATTTGGAAGCAACCTAAGTATCCATTAAAAGAAGAATGGATAAAGAAAATGTGGTACATATATACAATAGAGTACTATTCAGTCATAAAAAAGAATGAGATCCTGTCATTAGCAACAACATGGATGGAACTGGAGGTCATTATGTTAAGTGAAATAAGCCAGGTGCAGAAAGACAAACTTCACATGTTCTAACTTATTTGTGGGAACTAAAAATTAAGACAGTTGAACTCACACAGATAAGGAGTAGAAATGATGGTTACAAAAAGCTTGGAAGGATAGTAGAGAATAGGAGGGAAGTGGGGATGGTTAGTGGGTACAACAAATAGTTACAAAGAATGAATAAAATCTAGTATTTGATAGCACAACAGGGTGACTACAGTCAATAATAATTTAACTGTACATTTTTAAATAACTAAAAGAGTGTAACTGGATTGTTTGTAATGCGAAGGCTAAAGGCTTAAGGTGATGGACACCCCATTTACCCTGATGTGATTATTACACGTCGTATGCTTGTATCAAAATATTCCATATATCACATAAATTCATATACCTATTATCTACCTACAAAATTTAAAATTAAAAAAATGTAAAAGAAAAAATAGAAGGTAAAAATTTTAAAAACAACAAATTCAAAGATAAATTAACAATTTCAAGATGGCAATAGTAAAGAATTAAGCCAAGCCAAGCGTGGGGCCTTTCTGACTGCGGAGCTCTGTGCGGCTTCTTAGGTCATGTGCCTATGAAGTCATCTCTCCTCCCAAGTCAGCTGTCCCTTCAGCCTTATGACATACCTTCAAGGAATACATGATGCCATCCCTTCTACCAGGGAAGTGCTCCTGTCATTTCTCACACAAAATTTTGATAAATTGTTATTTGAATGAATACTAATTAAATAATACATACTATAAATCAATATTATTGAGACATTTTTATTATATTCTACATTGCCTATAAGTGGCTAGAAAGGGGACCTGAAATCAACAGGATTAGCTGGGCTTTCACCAAATAATGGGTGAATAATGTACAGAGAAACGTCCAAATTGCATTCTCATGTCAAGGAAGAGGGAAGGTGTATCCTGTAAAGGTCTGTTCTGTCTTGATACTCTGTAATATATATTTATCCAGGCCACTGTGTGAGGGAATTTTCTGTGAGAAGCTGCAGTTTAAGGAATTTCACATTGTTGCTGGCACACTTGGGCTGTGACTTATCAAGTGCACGTGTGATTCTTACCACGTGTACACACAACTGCTTCCCACTGCTGCTTAGAACTATCTTCACCCCACATGTCTGCCAGAGGCCAGGACTGTGACCTTTTGCTGAGGAGCTATAGAAGTGTGATGTCATCAGAATCTTGCATTTTCTTTCCTTTTCTACCAAAAGCTTGTTCCATTTGGTCTTGCAAGCACAACTGCTTTCAAGCCGACTTACAAGTTTGTTCACATGCAAGGGAACATTAAATCAAAGAATACATATTGCCCATTTGTTTCATGAAAGTACCCATTTGCTGTTCCTTCATAGTTTGTATTGGAAAAAATGATTTAAAACATTCATCCATCCTTCTCTAAAAGTAAGGTGAGTGAGAAGGAGCAGTGGTGTTTTGACAGCTTTTCAACAACGGTCTCTCAGGGAAATGGGAGCCCTGCTTTGTTGTGTTTCCAGTGTCTGTGGTATAAAACTCCCACCATAACCAATTTCAAGCCACCAAATGATGTTAAATAGGTCACAAAATTTCTGAAGACATAACAGTGGAGATGTTTTAAAAATTCTGTGTTGGAAAATATTTCACTTTGTTTGCAAATATTCATTAGTGACTTTTACCAAAATCACACAATTACTGGGGCAAGTAACTTCACCTTTTTGTCCTTTTCTTTCATTCTACAGAGCATTCCTGGAGAAACAAGAAACTAACTTGACCATTACTAGTTTTTCTAATTTCAAATGGACCTTCCTTTCCCTGCTATGCAGTCTAATTTTACTCATCTCTAATGATTCTCTTTAGTTCATTCAGCAAATTCCAAAGTGTTTCTAATCAAGTCAAGCCTTCATCCTCACATTTAATACCACTGGTTTTGGATGGTAACTTCACCTCTATTTAAAAAGAGAGATGAGGGCCAGGCACAGTGTCTCATGCCTGTCATCCCAGCACTTTGGGAGGTCAAGGTGGGCAGATCACAAGGTCAGAAGATCGAGACCATCTGGCTAACATGGTGAAATTCTGTCTCTACTAAAAATAACAACAACAACAACAAATTAGCTGGGCATGGTGGTGGGCTCTTGTAGTCCCAGCTACTCAGGAGGCTGAGGCAGGAGAATCGCTTGAACCCGGGAGGCTGCCATTGCAATGAGCTGAGATGGCACCACTGCACTCCAGCCTGGGCAACAGAGCGAGACTGTTTCAAAAAAAAAAAAAAAAGAGAGAGAGAGGGAGAGAGAGATAACATACATTTTAATTTTTGACATCAATTAAACTTTATATGACTCTAGTCTATCTTTCTTCCTGTAAATAACAGAAATATGAATGTGACTGCCTGATTACTTGTGCTGTTAATTCCTACCAATTATTTGTGTTCCAGTTATATCATTCTCTTTTCTTATTTCTGTCTCCTCTACTGGAACTTTTCACTCAACCAACCACATATGCACAGACTTCTCACGTTTAAAAAACCACCTTACATCCAGTGCCCAGATTTTGGTTTCTAATACAATTCTCCATTTAAAAGAACCAGAGCATCTTGGTTGATTTAGGAACGAACAGGGAAAATACAAGATGAGTCTGAAGTACCTTGAAGTATCAGAAATTAAAAAGCACTAAAAAAAAAAATCTCATAAAGCAATCTCAGAAGGACACAGACACCAACCTGAAGGAGCTCCTAATGTCCAAAGCTGGAAAATAAAATAAATAATGTAGTGTTAGAGTATAATCTAAAGTCTAAAACAAATATGCGTAAGTCTGTATTGATTGATTAAATAAAGAGAGAAAAGAGACAAAGTTTCCTTATAAGAGGATTCTAAATCACACACACACACACACACACACAAAATAGATAGATAGATAGATAGATATAGATAGATAGATAGATAGAGAGAGAGAGAGAGAGAGAGAGAGAGAGAGAGAGAGAGATACTCTTCTCTCCAAAGGTGAAGCTTAAGTTCCCCATCCCCACTCCCATTAAGTGTGGCAGATTTGGTAATTGACTTCAAAGAAAAGAATCAGGAAAGGAAAAAATAGTAACTTTACAGTGAAAAAGCCTGGAAAACGCTACCTTAGCCAAGTGACCAAGGTTAACATGACCAGTGATGTCATGTGGATTCCATGTACTCCCTGGTATAAAGGGATGAAAAAGGCACATCATCTCTGTAGTATTCTTTCCAAAAACTCATAACCCGATCTAATCATGAGGAATATGTCAGATAAACCCAAATTGAAGCAAAAATACATGACCAGCAATCCTCAAAAGTAAAAAGGTCAGTACATACAAGGAAAGGTTGAAAAACTGTCACACATCAGAAGAGACTAAGGAGATGTGTTGACTAAATGGAATGTGATAGCCCAGATTGGCTCTCGGAAGAGAAAAAGAACGTTCATAGAAAAACCAGTAAAATCCAAATAAAGTGAAGTATTTAGCTGATAGTAATATACCAATGCTGGTTTCTTAGTGTTGACAAATGTACATGGTAATCTAAGTTTATAACAGAGAAAACTGAAACTAGATGAAGGCTATGTAGCAGCCCACTATACTATCCATGCAATTCTGTAAATCTTAAATTATTCCGAAAATAAAAAGTTTATTTTTAGAAGTTATGTTATCTGACTCACACCCCTCCCCCTGCCACTGCCCACCCTGCAACTATTATTCCCTCTCTCCAACTGGCAAATACATAGTCGTAATGAGAGAAGCAATAAGGGTCTGGGGGCAGGAAACCTAAGGCTGACTCATGCTGACTGGATACCAACCCCTCCTTTTTATGTGTGACAGTTGCTGCCTGGAAGTTGGAAAATGAAAATACCTCTGATTGGTCCCCTCCAGCAACCAAGCAGACTGGTTGCAGGCCTACTCTTCAACCAACCAGACTGGTCACGGACCACTAGAGGGAACCAAGGAGAAACCTCTAGAGAGTATATAAATCCAGAGGGTATGTAAATGCCAGAAAATTCTATAGCTAGTACTCCTGAGCCTCTTGCTAGAGCTGGCTCCCACCTTGTGGAGTGTAGGCTCATTTAAAAGAAATCTTTGCCTTCGCTGCCTTGCTTGTGCATTTTGTCCAATTCTTTGCTAAAAATGCCGAGCACCTGGACAACTACCCTCAACTAGTAATGGTAGTAATGACCTTGTCTTTTAAAATGAACTGCCAGAATTTTAATGGCAACTAAGCTACTAAAAAAGTATAGTTATAAATGTTTAATTTTTTTTTTTTTAAGACGGGAGTCTCACTATGTTGCTCAGGCTGGAGCACAGTGGTGCTATCCCAACTCACTGCAACCTCTGCCTCCCAGGTTCAAGCTATTCTGCTTCAGCCTCCCCAGTAGCTGGGATTAAAGCTGCCCACCACCACGCCAGGCTAATTTTTGCATTTTTAGTAGAGACTGCGTTTCACCAGGTTGGACCAAGCTGGTCTCGAACTCCTGACCTCAGGTAATCCACCCGCCTCAGCCTCCCAAAGTGCTGGGATTACAGGCGTGAGCCACCGTGCCAGATAAATATTTAAAATACTGATTTCCACTGAGGCTCCCAGTGGACAGTGAGCTCAGGTCATGGCTTGACAGACCTGAGCAAGGCCAGAGGGGCAAGAGAACCGAATCTGACAAATATCGAAACACATTCTAATTGAGGCCTTCGAAAGGTACGCTTATCCTGGTATTACTGTCATAGGTGAACTGGCCAGAAAACACAGATTCCCAAGCCATGAATCCAGGTTTGGTTTCAGAACCAGAGAGCTTGAATACCGAAGAGAAGCCAGGGAAGCTCCAGTGTGGAGGCAGTCTGGGCACAGGCCCCAATCGCTCACCCCGGTCAGCCTGGGGTGCTGGCCCCTGACTACTCCTGCCAGCAGAGCTTCCCAGGGGTTCAGAGGAATGTGCGCAACTTCTCCTGGGAATCAGAGGAGGCTTGGGGCCAAACTCTCCTCTGAGGGCACGCTGGTGTCCCAGGCCCGAATGCCCCGGCCAACACCACCCTGACCTGGAGATGGCAGCCAGTGCGCCCGGCCAGCCTTAGCGAGACGTCCCTTTCTCTCCGCCCTTGGGCTCAACACTGCTTCCAGGTACCACTTGCCACCAGCCCTTCCCACAGTTGCAAGCTATCAGTGCTGGGCCTCAAGTTCGTTCCAGGGCACCTGGCCTGCTCCTAGCACGAGGCAGGACCCTGCGGGGACCCAGGACCTGTCACCGCGGAGCTGCAGCCCTTGTGGTTCTGGCAGCCAGGAGAGGCGGCCGAGGCGGGGGGGGGGGGGGACGGTGAGTGGGGGTGCGCGGGGACCTGAAAGCAGCCCTCTCCACCACCGCCCAGAAGCTCTGGCCACATCCTGCCTCTCGGCCTCTTTCCTGGCCCCTGCGCAGCCACCGCCTTTGTGCAGGGCCCTGCTAAGCACTAGGAGCGTTTTCCTTCTCTTCCTCTCTAACCCAACCCGCCTGGGAGGCCCCAGAGCACCCGCTGCAGGGTCTGAACCTCTGGGGGAGCTGCAGGGCAAACCCGTGGAAATGACCTAAGTCTGTGTCCTGCGCTCCTCAGTAGCCTTCACATTATGAAAACTGAAGAGGAATATTAAGATTTGTATACTTTGTCGTGGAATGGCCTCCAGACATACTTTCCAGGGAAATGAAGTTGTCAGAATGGAAGGGCCTCAGGGTGCACCCGACTTTGGGGTTTTTCTTAGATGGGAGAAAAAAGGATCGACTTTATAAAATTCGTGTGTCCTTCCGTTTATTAACCAAATAAACATGGCGCGTTTACAATGTACAAAGTCTACCAGAGAGAGGGATTTGTCAGGATGAGGACTGTTTCGTAGAAATGCATTATTTTGTAATCAGTAAAGCACGATCATTTCTATTCTGGTTATTTCTGTGTCCCCATAATGGATTCTTCTCTGGCATAGTGGTGACTTCCCTCGGCCAGGCTTTTGTGCTGCTCCCTGATCCGACCTTGCATCTCCAGCTTTATCCAGCCTTCTTTTCCATTTGTCCAACCAAATGGGGTTCTTTACGGAAGCCGAGCCTACACCTGCCCCTGGGCCGTTTCCTGAAACAATCCCCTCCTTGCAACTCGCCCTGCAGGGGCCTAGCAGCAAACTCCAGGGTAAAATTCCTACCCAGCCTACATCTTTCTCCTGTGCTGGATGCTTCCTGCCTTCGAAAGAAAGAAATTCATGTCTTCTATCTAAGGGTTGACAGGGTCTAGCACACTGTTTCTCCCCGCTCCAACATTTGCCCAGCCATACTGAGAGAGAGGTAGATGGAAAGAAAGAAGGAGGAGGGAGGAAGGGGGTGCCCGCCAGCACAGAGGTGATTCACTCAAGGAGGGAAGGCGAACAGTGATCCCTCATGGTCCCAGAAATAAAGACCGTCTCATTTTGGGGGGATACTACACCTTTGTGGTTACTGAATAAGTATGTGGTGTAAGTTAGAGATGAAACTGGGGAGACAAATGGCCCAGCACAGTCCAAAACCAGAATCCAAGCGCAGTGCTGCTTGTCTACAGAAGTGCTTGCCTGATGGTTAATACTGAGTGTCAACGACTGGATTGAAGTATACAAAGTATTGATCCTGGGTGTGTCTGTGAGGGTGTTGCCAAAAGAGATTAACATTTGAGTCAGTGGGCTGGGGAAGGCAGATCCACCCTTAATCTGGTGGGATCCATCTAATCAGCTGCCAGCAAATATAAAGCAGGCAGAAAATGTGAAAAGGAGAGACGGGCCTCGCTACCCAGCCTACATCTTTCTCCCGTGCTGGATGCTTCCTGCCTTCGAACATCAGACTCCAAGTTTTTCAGTTTTGGGACTTGGACTGGCTCTTTGCTCCTCAGCTTGCAGAAAGCCTATTGTGGGACCTTGTGATTGTGTAAGTTAATAATAAACTCCCGACTTTTTTTTTTTTTTTTTTTTTTTTTTTTTGAGGGGGAGTCTCACTCTGTCACCCAGGCTGGAGTGCAATGGTGAAATCTTGGCTCACTGCAACCTCTACCTCCCGGATTCAAGCGATTCACCTGCCTCAACCTCCTGAGTAGCTGGGATTATGGGTGCGCTCCATCACGCCCTGCTCATTTTTGTTTTTTTGTTTTTTGTTTTTTTAGTAGAGAGGGGGTTTCACCATGTTTGTCAGGCTGGTTTCGAACTCCTGACCTCGTGATCTGCCCACCTCAGCCTCCCAAAGTGCTGGATTACAGGGGTGAGGCACCGCACCTAGCTCTTTTTTTTATTTTATTTTTTATTTTTCATTTTGAGACTGAATTTCACTCTGGTTGCCCAAGCTGGAGTGCAATGGCACCATCTCAGCTCATCACAACCTCTGCCTCCCGGGTTCAAGCCATTCTCAGCCTCCCGAGGAGCTGGGATTACAGGCATGCGCCACCATGCTTGAATAATTTTGTATTTTTAATAGAGACAGGGTTTCTCCATGTTGGTCAGGCTGGTCTCGAACTCCCAATCTCAGATGATCTGCCCACCTTGGCCTCCCAAAATGCTGGGATTATAGGTGTGACCACCATGCCCGGCCAAACTCCCCTTTATATATATATATTTATATATATATGTATTTATATATATAGATTTATAGATTTATATATGTATTTATATATAGATTTATAGATTCATATTATATATATATATAGAGAGAGAGAGAGAGAGAAAGAGAAAGTTCTGTCCCTCTAAGAGAACCCTGATTAATATAGCTTGTCACATGTTTCATCCTCTGCATCACCTTATCAATCTGGGAAGTTAGGAAAGAGCCGACACATTTAGAAATTGAGCGTGTGACTGTTGAGTATGTAACTGACATGGAATTGAGCATGTAATCTATCTGTTCTTCCCATTTGTCCGATGCAAGGATTGGTAGTGGGGTTGGGGTGGAGGTGGGCTCCTGGTTCTCATGGCCCGGCCACACAGCCTGAAGTCCAACACCAGACTACATCAGTGCTTCAGGCTCTGATGCCAAAAGGCTCCAGCATTCATGAGTAGACTTATTTGGGGCCTAAAACTGCAGTTCCTGCATACCCATTGCCACTTACCTTTTTAAAATGACAGTCTAAACTGAAGAGGGCTATAGGATTTTCCACTAACCTGTGAGAGCCTGGAAGGCAAAGGCCCACAGTCCAGTGTACCATGGTCACTGTGAGGGATCTGTTGAGTGAGGGGAGGTTCTGGACGTCCCATTGCCAATACCACAAGAAGGTATGAGAACAGAGCTGCCCGGCAGCGGGAGTGGGAGGTAGTCTTCTGTTGGCTTGCTCTGCCATGACCCTTGTGAATTTTATCAGCCACTTGAACCCTCCTCTTCACTTCCCAAGCCTCTTCTGGATTGTCTCTCTGGCCTAGGCAGCTGACCTGAGAAATACCCTTGCAGGCTCTTCCCCACCTGGGACTGGGTTTCAATTCTGGCTCCCACACTCTTGATGTAGGGACCTAGGCAACCTTTCTTCTCTCATGGATCCTGGTTTCTTAACTACAAAGTGGTCTGTGAGTGCCCAGCCCAGTCAGGGAGCAATAAAATAAAGAAATACATAAAAAGAGAAAAACATAAAAATAAAAACAATAGAAAAGAGCCAACTCTGCTGTTAATGTAGGGAAGATAGGACAAACAGAACTACAAAGGCAAATGACAAGCTGGAAAAAAAATTAGAACATTTACAATGGCAGACAAATTAGTAAGTTCATACAATGATTGTTAAACAAAAGTCCTGAGAAGCAATTGTTTTAGTCTGAGCTCCTGAACTGGACCCTAGCAGACCAAACCAAATTGATATGGAGTCACTCAAGCTAAATGCCACATAATCAAACTGGAAAAGCAGATAAACCTCCAAAATACCAATTTTTCTTTGAAAACAGGATATTCCAGTCTATATGAGTCAGCATAATGTGGAAGATTCCTCTGCTTTAGCTCTTGCAAAAAACTAATCTGAAGTAACCTGATCTGACGAAAACAAGTGCGCTTTTTTTTTTTTTTTTTTTTTTTTTTTTTTGGAGAAGGCGTCTTGCTCTGTAGCCCAAGCTGGACTGCAGCAGCGCCATCTGGGCTCACTGCAACCTCCGCCTCCCAGATTCAAGTAATTCTCTGCCTCAGTCTCCCAAGTAGCTGGGACTACAGGCACATGCCGCCACGCCTGGCTAATTGTTTGTATTTTAGTAGAGATGGGGTTTCACTGTGTTGCCCAGGCTAGTCTTGAACTCCTGAGCTGAGGCAATCCACCCACCTCAGCCTCCCAAAGTGCTAGGATTACAGGCGTGAGCCACCACACCAGGCCAGCTTTTTTTTTCTGTTGTTCTCCTCCCCTGTTCCCACCTTACAAAACCCACTGTTCTGCCATTGCCCAGTGGGAACTCTCATTCTATTTTGTAGAATGGACCTGCACCAATTCATGAATTTCAAATTAAAGTCAGCTAAATTTGTTGAAAAATAAACCAAAATATTATTAAATTATGCAGAGTTAATAATCTATCACTAAAGGGAATTTTCCAAAACTTTAGCCTTCAAAATCTCCAAAATAGTCAATCAAATATCTTTATTACAGAAAAAATAGCATTTATGCAAGAAGCAAGAGATTTTGTATGGGTAATAAGTTCAGATGTAATGCAAAAAATTTTGTAAATTTATATTACTCATTATTATTTAGCATTCTCCATCTTTGAAATGGCAAACTTCATGTTAATATCAAAATATATTAACAGCTTCATAGACCATTTTCATCTATTTTTCCACAAAAGCTATTGAGATAAATGTAATACACAAAGAAATACTGTTCAAGGTTAAGGAGAAAAAATGTGGGACAAGGATAAAATCTTTATGTCACCAAGTTATATGACTGATAGCAGCTAGAAAACTACTGTGCAGACCTTCTCATACTGGTATCTCAGAAATCTTTTGTGTATGACTAACTGCCTTGATAAACTGCAATTACATTTATAGCAAAAGGTCCTAAAGAGGAAAGGTATTGACCCAGAGAAAATGAAAAAATCCCAAGGCATTCTTTGAAGGCCATTTGTGGCCAAACTTAAATAATTACAGTGTGAGCCCAGCTCCTTTAACCATATAGCTCTTGAATTCATTTGTGAAGCAACAAGTGCATAATGTAGGCTAATACGTTTTTAGTAAGAGTATAGCAAACAATGCAGTAAAAGTAAAATCAAACTGTAATACAGAAATATTACACTACTGCAAATTGCAAGGTCAGCTAGATAATGCTAAAGAGCTACTTTTCTTTTGTGATAATGGAGTTTATTGGTAGTCATTTAAACATTTAAATTAATGTTTATTTTTATCAAAGTTACACAGGTACATAGTCTCCAGAGTCAAATAGATGTAAGGCTTATCATAAGAAACCATTTTCTGAATTACTTCATCTCTGTTTCTCAATCTTGAAACAACCAAATTCAATCATTTTAGGTGATACTTCAGTATATAATTCTGATAACCTTTTATATATCTATATGTATTTATTGTAACAGTAAACATTAGTTTTCTGCATCAGAGGCAAACCTATTATTTAGTTACAGAATATCTTGCTTGCTTTCTTCACACCCCATTATTCACACACTAGTTGAAAAGAAGATGGAAAATGTCACTTGCACATCCAGGAGATCTGTATTACAGTAGAGGACCCCTGAAATTATGAAATGGGCTATTATATAGGAGCTGTCATGTTCATTCCTCCTCTTCTCCAGAAAGAGAGAGAGCACAAAAGCATGCCTTTCTGGCAGATTCAGGAAAAGATCTCTACTCTCAAATGTAAGCATTAGGCGCTGGAGGAGACAAGAAAGGTTTTGTTACCTTGTTACCCTTTGAGTGGGAGCAGATGGCTTCACAATGAAGCAGACAAGTGGTTAGGGTGTAAAGAGTAAATGGAGAGGGCAGGGGGAAAAAAGTCATTATCTTTATCGCATGTCAATTTCCATTGTTCAGAAAGCCTTGACCATGCAGAAACATGAAAATATCCCTGATGTATTCAACATTTCTAAATGATAAATTTATTTTATCACTTCTTAACTTTAAATTTTTTAGTCATTATCTATTGACACCTCACTCTTTCACCCTCCACCCCTAATTGCATACTCAGTGCATCATAATTTTTTAGCTCAGGATTCAAAATTTATATCATTATTTCCTTGTAAATGATATTCACTAATGAGGCATATAAGAAACTATGACAATTTTTTATTATTGCTTAACAAATTTTTTCCTCAGAATTAATAATTTTCTTTTTCCCTTATTACTTCGTATTCTATTTACTTATCACTAATTCATGCCCACACTTTCCCCTCAGTTGTGTGTAACTTCACTCACTATGTTAAAAAGTCAAGATAGTTCATCCATTTCAATCTGAAGTACTCTTTTGAAGAATTATGACTTGCTTCAGTCACAGATGGCAGCTTGGTGGGCCTGAATCTATGGGCCTATAGCAGCCACCCTTCTTGCTGTCTCACCTCATATTCTCTCACATCTCTGATTTCAGCTGTCGCTGGGGTAGAATGTGCCCCGAGATCTCAGACTAACGCCATCATCCCACCTCAAGTTCTCTTGGTAGGGCTTTCTACTCTCTGCCTCAACTACTCCAGAATGAGGCCCAGAAGTAAGGAAGAGCTAACAATTCAGTATTAATGTTGAACAATGGGGAAGGTGACCACTGGATTAATATTTCAGCCTCCTCTCTTACAAGGTAACAATTCTTGGGGTCATTACAGATGCTCCTCACAGAGGTCCTCTGTAATTGAACCACAGTAGCTTACAATGTGAGACCAGTAGATGTATTCTTTTTCATTTTTTTTTTTATTTATTTCAATAGGTTTTTGGGGAACAGGTGGTGTTTGGTTACCTGAATAAGTTATTTAGTGACAATTTCTGAGATTTTGGTGCACCCATCACCCGAGCAGTATACACTGTGCCCAATGTCTAGTCTTTTAACCCACAACCCCTACCCACTCTTTCCCCCGAGTTCCCAAAGTCCATTGTATCATTTTTATGCCTTTGTGTCCTCATAGCATACTTCTCACTTATGAGTGACAACATACAATGTTTGGTTTTCCATTCCTGAGTTACTTCACTTGGAGTAATGGTCTCCAATTCCATCCAGGTTGATGTGAATGACATTATTTTGTTCCTTTTTATGGCTGAGCAGTATTCCATGGTAAATATGTATATATATGTACCACATTTTCTTTACCCACTTGTTGATTGATGAGCATTTGGGCTGGTTCCATATTTTTGCAATTGCAAATTGTGTTGCTATAAACATGCATGAGCGGGGTTTTTTTTTTTTTTTTTTTTTTTTTTTTGTTCATATAATGACTTATTTTCCTCTGGGTAGATATTCAGGAGTGGGATTGCTGGATCAAATGGTTGAACTACTTTTAGCTCTTTAAAGAATCTCCACACTGT